>NC_046332.1:21813041-22418041 GCF_000738735.6 Corvus cornix cornix | reverse complement strand
AGTTTTTAGCTCTAAGATATCCAATTTCCTCTTTTTTTTTTTTTTGCTTTTTTCCCCAGAGAGGAACATAGCTTAGGATTATCCCTTTGCATTTACATATATCTAGTACTTTGAATGCTCTGGGTAATCATTACATACAGACAGAAAAGGCAGAATGTATCTGGAACAGTTATTTCAGAAAGGCTGAAAAAGAAGCCATACAGCTGTCTCAGTTTTGGGGTGCCCAGATGAATTTGATGTGTAAGCCTCTAATGGCAACAAACCCATGAAGCAGCAGTAACAGAGAGGGGGTTGGGAGCGACGTGGAAAAACCTAGGGGGCACTGTGTTTCTGGCTGAGTAAGAAGCCTGATTTGCTCTCTTTAAAAGAAAAATTCCCCACAGACAGGATTATTAAGAGTATTCTTATTTGACATGGTTATTAATGAGGAGGAGGAGGGAGCAAATTGTACATTAATGAACTTCACAGACAATAATACTCTGAGAAGATCTGAGGGCTCCAGCAAGGACAGATCATTGGCCAAGTGGAGTGCTGTTGTTACGTTGACTGAAACCTCTAAACATTACATCCAATCCTCTCCAAAACCACTGGCCTCATGGGACAGACATCTTTTATTGCCAGTGAGTTTTTTTTAACTGGTCCCCATTGCCTCTTGTCCTGTTGGAAGGCAGCACTGAGAAGAGCATGGGCTCCTCCTCTTCATTCCTTTCCATCAGGTTATTTACACACATTGTGAAGTTCTTCCCTGAACCTTCTTAGCTTTAGGCTAGACAGTCCCAGTCTTAGCCTTTCCAGTCCCTTAATCACCTTCACGGTTCTCTGCTGGACTCAGTTTGGGAAGTAGCAGCACAAGAGGAGACAGCTCCCTGACAGCTGTCTTCCCCAGGCACAGGGCATTGTTGCACGGTTGATATGCTTAAGGCCAATGCTGTAACTTCCATATGGTCAGGACTGGAAGCTGCGGGAGTCAGAGGTGTTATCTCAGCAGAGGCGTGGCAGGAGCAGAGCAGAAGCATCATCTGGAAGGCAGCACCCCATGGAGGTGAATACAGAAAGCTGACAGTTCTTAATTGCTGCCCATATAGCAGGCAGAGCCTGGAGCTTGGGTGGCTGTAAGCAAGCAGGGAACATAGGGAGGAAAGCCCCAGGCAGGAGTGCTGGAGGTCCCAAGTGAGACAGAGATGAGAAGAGCCTGGGGAACTCAAGGTGCACACAGCAATTCGGGAGGCAGTACCATCCCGACAGGGAGCCATGTACCACCTCCTTCCCCAGGGTCTGTTCACCTTTGCTCAAGAGTCAAGGAGGAGCTGGGTGTTGAAGGTAAAGGCAACAGCCCTCCCTGTTACTGAGCAAGCTGGAATAAAGCTGTGGTTGCCATCGAGTGTGGCTGAACTGGCTTGGAGAGTGGGAATGATGCAGGGGAGATGAATGCAGAGTTCCCAAATGCTAGAACATCTTCTCCACATCTTAGCTGAGCAATAAAATGAGACAAGCGCAGTTGGGTGAACAGCAGAAAGGTCCTGACATTTCAAAAATCCTTTTCTGTTTTGCCTTTAATCAATCTGTACTAAGCCTCAAATATGAAAAGAAGTGCTTAGGGCAAAGGTGAATTTAATTTTAAGAGTAAATTGCTTTGATGATTGTCAATTTGCCAAGATTTTTTCAGCCCAGAAATGGTATTATTTCCCAGGCTCCTGGCATGGTCCTAAAGGTCACAGCTCACAACAACTCTCTTCCTTTCTATTGTTCATACAATAAAAGCTACAAGCATAAAGATGTTGCTGCTGCTTCTTGGTATCACTAGGTAAAAAAAAATCTCAACAATCTAAATTGTTTCATGTTCCTGGAGCTTTATTGTAAAGGTGTAACGAAAATGGACCATGAAAAGCTCATTGCCATTTTGCAAGATTACTATTTCACATGTATTTATCTCCCTTCCCTTCTCTATGCAGTAGAGTTCATGCTCCCTCCCAAACCAGTCCCATTACTTCTAAGTGAGAACTTCTACCCCATGTTCACAATGAAGGCTCTCCAAATTCTTTTCATAAAATACACAACTACAGTTTCATGGAGACTGGTGTAATGGAGAGAGGCATGTCCTCACCAGGCATCAAATCAAGAACAGTAAGATTTGTGTAGGTCCAGAACTGATCTCTACTGGCACCTACACAATAGCCTTATACCAGATTCGGCTTCCCCCCCCCCCCCCCAACTATCGGCAGGTAGGAGATGAAGTATCATTACAGAATATTCCACAGCTGAGGTGTGTCAGCATTTTGGCGTCCTCTGTGAACTGACAGAACTTAAGCAGCGTGCACTATGTGGGTACAGCTTCCCAGACACAGGGCTAATAACCCTGTTCAGTAGTACGGTGCAAACCCGCTGAGCGCACACTGTAACTCCACTGTGCTTGATGGATGAAACCTGACGATGAGAGCCCAGCTGCTGCATGGACAATGCCATAAAACCCGAACACCTCGCCAGCACGGACCCAGCGCAGGCTTCTCGCCCAGCCCGCAGGGCCAGCCTGCTGCCTTGGTCTAACCGAGGGTCCAGACATAGCACCTCTCTGCCCTTTCCCCTTCCCCAGAACTGTGACCAGGTGTGACCTGAGCAGGCGCATCGCCCCGCGCACCTGGCACGCACCTCCCCAGTGCCCAGCCCGCTCACTGTAAGGGACCCTGCCCGAGGCACCTCGGCGCTGCCTCCCTGAGAGCGCTCCCACACAGCCCCATCCCAACCGCTCTGCGCACGGCTCCTCACACAGCCCCATCCCAAATAATTTAATCCCGGGCCGTGCGCCTGCGCTAAGGTCGAGTGCGTTTCCGCTTCCCCAGCGGCCGCCCGGGAAGGAGGGAGGCGGCCGCATCCCGGCTGCTCTCCCCGGAACCTGCGCATGAGCACCGCATCTCGCCTCCCGCCCTTCCCTCCTCTTTCTCCTCCTCCTCCTTCCTCTCCTTCTGCTCCAGCTCCGCGAGGGCCCGGCCGCCGCTCCGCGCCCCGTCTCGCCCCGGGGATGCACTGCTCGGCGGCCGCTCGTAGGAGCTGCGCGGCGGGCGGGGAGCGGGATGGAGGTGGAGGAGGCATTCCCGCTGGTGGGGCAGATGGGCCCTTATCAAGTGTACCTGTGCGTTCTGCTGGCCGTGCTCCTCCAGGTGAGAGGCCGCCCTTCCCGCCCGCTCTTGTCCCGAGGGGGAAGCAGTGCCGGGAGGGCAATGCTCTGGGTGCAGTGGACAGCTGTTCCCAAGGTGTTGGGTGGATGTCCATGCGGTGAGTGCTGCCTGGTGCGAAGGCTGGTGTGGGAGGGCTTCTGCTGAGGGCTGCTGGTGGCAGTAACAAGTCTTCCCCTCTGGGTCTGTCCTGCAGTATCGTGCTGCGCTCCTGGGACACAGGTGACCTCTGCCCAAAGGCAGTGCTCAGTTCTGCAGAGTGTATTTGGGGCAAGCAGCTGATGCTCTCTGTGCCGCATTGCCTGAGTGGTTACACCTTGTGTCACTCGTGGAACATATTAGGAGCTGGTCAGGTGAAGGGCTGGGTGAAGTTCAACCGAGGCTTCCATGACCTGGACTGGACAACATTGACTTCTGTGAGAAGCTCTGCTGGGAATCCTGCGCAACCTGGAGTTAATGGCCTAGACTGGGGATTTCTAGGTTGCGTGTGGTTTGATTGTCACTGATAAAGTGACAGGTGGCCACTGAGACCTCTGTGTGCAGAAGCTCTCATGTAACCAGCTGACAGGTGTTGATTGCTTATGGTGCTTTGATTAGCCTCGACTTAACTCTTGGAATACAGGGACAGTGTCTCCATTAGTTATTTGGATGAAGCCCTACATTTTGGGTAGTCAGGTTTGGGAGATACAAATCTGGAACTCTCTTAAATTTTGTGATAAAAGTGGAGTCCAAAGTAACAGTAGAGTGCTAGAAGAGAGCACTCTTCCAGTGCTCTAGAAGAGACTCTCTTTGGAGAGAGTTTCAGAGATTGCATGAGCAAGTGATGTGCTCTGCAGCCATGTTTGTTGCCTTTCAGTTTTGCTTCATCTTTGTGAGGACAGGAAGGAAGGAAGGAAGACAAGAATAATAAGTACACCTTCACAGTCAGGCCTAGGACTGAAGTATGGTTTGAATGTGGCAAAAGTCTGGTTTACTCCATGTTAGCATCAAAATCTTCATTGTCATGAATTCAGCTAGGTTGACAAGTGCTGGGTTACTTCCACTGTGGAAGTTTAATGGTTGCAGGAAGGAAGAGGGGAACTTAACTGTCCTCCCACCTCTGCTGACCCATATTTTGTAGTAATCAAGAACTTCCAGTCATGAGCTTTGAGACTGAAGATGTCTTCTCCTGGCAAACCCTAGTTCCCCTAGACTGACCGAAATATTAAGAAGCTTTATGAGATGACCAAAGAAATTTCAGATGCCCAGTCCTGTTGGATGGGAACTCTATACTTGGTTGTAAAGTTACAATGATAATCAGCAAAAGCTTTGTAGGGTTCTATTTCCTTGTACTGTTTTTTTTTTCTTTTTTTTTTTTTTTTTTTACTGATTTAGCTATTTAATTCCTTAATATTAGACATTGCTTAGAGCTTGTTCTGCTGGCTGGCTGGCTAGCTAGAAAATGTATATGTTCACTGAAGATTAGGAATCAAGGAAGCAATAGTTACTTTTTCTTCCAGTGCTGGTCGTGTTCTGGAATGTACTGCAAACCCTGACAAGTGCTCTGTGTTTTCAGAATTTTAAGTAGTATGGGTCAGCTGTTCTGTAATGTTTGTGTTCGTTTGTTTTGTTTTTAATGGATTAACTTGCATTTCTCATGGGAGAAGTAAACAGAAGGATCTTTGCAAATCGTGGAACTAATTCAGAATAACTAAAGAAGGAAAGATAGCAGGTTTGCAGGTCTGCTTTTTTTTCTTCTCATGTTATCTTTAATTCTTGAACTGTACCAATGAGGATAGTCCTCTGACTGGTAGGTTTTCTTCAGATCATGCAGGCAAAGGCGTCTGTAAAGAATTTAGATGTGAAGCTTGTTGTCTTTCAGTTCATGAATAGATGTGGACTTTTTCAACTGGTTTCTGCTTGGGTGGTTGATTGCTTTTTGTGTTCCTTTATTGGTGCCAAGTTACGTAATGTGTCACTGGGATGTGCGAGAGCAAGACTGAAGGCAGATTTCACAACTGGTGTTAGTGTTTTGTCTGGTCCAGCCTTTGGAGGATGGACCTGAAGGTAAGTAATGTATCTTGTGTGTGTGGTGTAGATCTAGGTAGTCGTGGGCTCCTTTAGTGGATTAGATGCAGCATATGGCAGCAGAACGAGAACTCCTGGTAGTCTATGTCACTGGCTGTGCCACAGACTGATTATTCCATTTTATTGCTAGTTTCCTTGTCCCTTTCCATGTGCTCCCTCAGTTGGCCTATATTTTCATATTGGCCTGTAGGTATAAAACATATTTTTACATTCTTAAAGATAAGAATACCTGATGTGTGAAAAATATTTGTCTGCTGTGTCAAGTCCCTTCATCTTTGTTGCCAATATCCAGAGTTTAGACTCTGTGCTTTCCCTTCCCAGTGAGATTCCCAGCAGGTGCACTTGCTTTCTTTGTGGGCTTTTGTGCTTTTTCATCTCTGCATGTTACTAATCTCTTTGAGTTTCATACTTTATAAGTACTTCCCCTCATTTTAGTGGGGTTTTTTTAAATATAAATTTCTACAGTAAGCTACTTCCACCATGTAGTCTTACTGATATGCTAATGTATCTGGTCTCTGAATTCTAATTACAGACATGGTTTAGCTTCTTTGAGGCAAACTCTACCAAACAATTCTGTGTATAGGGGTGCACGAGTCCATTTTCACGTGGGCTTGAGTGAACTAGTTCTTAATATGTGGAATGAGCTTACTGACAATTCTGACAAAAACCTCCAGGTTGCTTGCAATTAGAAAAATGTTCTTCTATGTTATCAGTGTAAAACTAGATTAAGTATAAGTCTTGCGGGCTCCTTCTTTCATCTTCCCTGATTTCTGTTATTCCTCTGCTACCTGCTGCTGTTATTTGTTAACCTGCTGAGCTGTTACTGTATTAAGGTATGCCTGGCTTATCCACTACCAGCTTAACAGGAATTTGGAAGATCTTTAGGTATATTCTGTAGCAGTGGTTGCTAACTTTATAATGGACTGACAACAGCTACTGTAGAGAAAAAAATTTCCAAATTATCTGGAATTACACAAAGACCGGACTTACCTGAAGAACGTGAAGATTGACTAATGATGTGAATTTGAGGCTGGATTAATCCTGCATTTCTAGTATACCTTTAAAAAAGTGAGGAAGAAACAAAGGGAGCTGACAACACTTAAAATACTTAGGAGTTTATTTTGAGCTAAAAGTGAGTACTTGATACCTGTTGATTACTGGTTGTCGCAATCTTTTGAAGAAATTATGTTGAAGTATTATTAAAGAATAGTCTTGGTGTTTGTTGAGTGTGTGTAGCAACGTGAGACAAAATCCCACACCTTGATCAGACACTTAAGAGCACACAAACATATTTAAAAATGAAAAGTTTCTTTGTCTCTTGTGATTCAAAATATGTGGTTGAACGAGTCTGCCCTTTGCCAGTGAATCCGAGCCACAGGATTGCCCAAGTCCAAACTGAGAATGGAAATGTGCTCTTACTGTATTTCTACTGAAAGGCTTTTAAAAACATGTTTAAGTTTAAAAGGGAGTTCTTGTTTGCGCAGCTGAAAAGGCTTTGCCTTAATTTGAGTAATGTGCATTGCCCAGCAATATGGATAATTACCAAGGGTGGCTGTTCCATCCATCTTGGGAACTCCTTACTAACAGAAAGGAGGATGTAAAAACAGTTAAGATAGTTTTATCAAGTTGCTTGAATTATACCTTTGCCTTGAAACAAACTATTTGTGATGCAGTGCAGCTGTAATGAGTGGTGTTGCTAGCATCACTTTACCTTTGACAACAATATCTTGTATGACTTCTGTCATTACAATATTCCAGTGCAGAAAGATGGTCTTTAATCGTCCCATCTGCACAAATGTTTTGAGGGAAAGCTCATTCTGGGGCATGTGGCTTAAGTAAGGCAGGCTTCCACATTCCAAATCTCTAGAAATAATTCAGAAGAAATAGTGTGTGTCTTCAGACAGGATGCAGATGTGATCCCCTATGTAGCCTTGCTTAATTGTTTCTTGACATTTCTTATCTACACCCTGTACATACTCTACCTCTTTTAATGGCATGAGACATCACGCTGTAGTTGCAATGACAGTCATGAAATACTTTGTCAGTGAATCTTCTTTTAATATTTACATTTGCATTAATCTCTTAAACTGTTCTTTGAACTAGCCAGATTTGATCTGACATTGAACAGCTTATTCCCAGTCCTTGACGATGTATGCTATTCAGACTTTATCTGAGCAGGAAAAGCGAAACAAATTGGAAATATAATGAACAATTTAAAATTAAGGAAGGAGGGGCATACTACACAAATTGCATTACAACTGATGGCGTATTGTGCTGCAGTTGTTACAGGGGCATCATGACAGGTATGGTGTTTATCCAAAGTTACTTGTGCTGTAACTTAGACACAATTCAGCTACAAGTGTCTGTAAGTAAGTGAGCAATGTGGCAGGTGCAAAAAGGATTTTCAGAATTTCTGTGTAACCTTTTTTGAGTTTGATTACCTCAGTGTTCAGGGGTTTTTTTGTATGTCTGTGGGATAAGAGTTTCAAGTCCCTCTGATTCTCAATAAAGCAGATGCAGAATGTGTGTCAGACATGTGCAGCCACTTCTGTGGGAGAGAGGTTTCAAATGTGGCATGAGTACAAACAAAAGAAGTAGGGACCGAAATGTTCTTCTTGAGGAAAGCTTTGTATTCCCACGTCTTTTTGTGCATTGTATCTTACTCAGAACGTGCTTATGC
This sequence comes from Corvus cornix cornix, assembly GCF_000738735.6. Classification (NCBI taxonomy): domain Eukaryota; kingdom Metazoa; phylum Chordata; class Aves; order Passeriformes; family Corvidae; genus Corvus; species Corvus cornix. Next base: position 22,410,124 of record NC_046332.1, on the reverse strand, counting down.
TGAAGGATGGTGTTGCTTTCCTTGTAAATGTGATGAAGGCTTTTAGAGTACTTGCATCACTGCATATAAATCCTTGATCTGGTATAGCATACTTCTGTTTGGGAGGACAAATAAATGAGGTGGGTATGAGTATGTAAACTATTGATGCATAAAGATGTGCTGCTACTCATTTAGCTAAGAATATTTCCATCTGAAAGTTGATGGAACTTCTAAGTGAAGACAAATCCTACCATTTACTTCAACTGGGTGGGGGAAATCTTTCAAGAAAAAAAGGTAGTTGTTTGTTCATGTGTGACATTTGATTTCAGTGGTGCTAACCAACAATCCTTGGTCTCTTAGTCCTTTACTTCTTTCATATCCATAACTAGCTGTCCCTTAAGAGAGACAATCACCTACCTTTAATGATACCACATTTATAACCTTTAAAAACATGAATGCAGCTGATGCAGACATTGTGCTATTTTCTGCAGAAGACCTGAACTAACAATGCTGGGCTGTAACATGCCTTATTAGGAATGGGGTCCTTAACTCTCAGATACAGCACAGAAGTCTGGATGCTAACAACAGCTTCCTTACCGATTACTTTGAAATAGCTAACTTGCTTTTGTTTGGTTTTTTTTCCAAAATAATTCTTAGTGGAGGGAAGGTAAAAATACCTAATCAGGTGCTGACATCTTCATCTTCCCTCCAAGTTACGTTGTGTCTTAATCAAACCACAGAGCAAGCTTGGGGTAGAGAAGAAATGTTAGTTATAACTCTAAGACCTTCCCTTCTTTAGCTGCATCCAAACTGCAAAGCACATGCAATTGAGCTCATATTTAAGTGTTTTTAAGTGTCATTTGCAGTTGCTGGGTGTTCTTGCTCTTCTAATGACCACAACATTCACTCTGACACTAAACCAGACATTCTATGCATGGGTATCTGTATCAACACCTCTACTCAGCTTTTGCGATTTAACTTAGAAGGCCGACATCAGCTTCTGTGCAGTTCAGTCCGAGAAGATGCCTGTTCAATGTGCTGTTGTGAAGACCTTAACAGAATTATTGCTGATGGGCATAGCAAGAAGCATGAGTTTTGGGAGAGGCACAAAGTAGGCATTCTGAAGGCTTACCAACAGAGGGAAGGTAGCAGAGTATTCTGCCTATTTAAAAAAAAAAAAAAACAAAAGCAACCCCAAAAGCAAACCAAAACCCAATTTTCTTTTTTTTTAGAGGAAGGTGGCTACATACTGTGTAGAGTGAAGTTGTCCGAAGGAAATTGCTCTGGGCTCTTTACTGGAGCTGTGGCTGAATGCCTTGATTTTTGCAAAGTCTTTTTAACAACGGGGAAGGGAAGGTGCCTGGGAGGCACTGTGCCAATAGTGATTGTCGTCTTTGTGTAGGCTGTGGGTAAAACATACGGGGAGATGTTTTCAGATTATTAATAATAAAGTTATTAGGTATAATGTTTGGTGCAATGGGATGGTATTTAGATTCAGTGGGAGCTGAAGCAATCCCATCTTCTGCTATTTGCCTTTCAGCCCGGCAAACTACAATCCATCTAGCCAGTCTGTCCTCTGAGCGCCCTTGGAAGAGCAGCCTGGGAGTTAACAGGCATAATTCTACTAGGTAGCAAACACTGTGGGTTAAAAATATTTGTATTATGACACATTATTTCCCATTCCTTCTTTCCTGCCTCTGTGTACACACAGTTTCTAACTTCCCGTGTTTTATAGGCAATAAATTACCTGTGTTTTTCCACTAGGAATATCAAGGCACTTCTCACTGACACGTCGCCATTTTAGAGGCTCTAATTTCCTTTCCTCTTGGGTGAGAGAATTAGTAGGTGTGTAACTGAACTCAGAATAGTTGTTTCCAACTTGAATGAGATAGTTGCTCCTTATTTCTGACATAGATAAAGTTTTGTGTTCTCAAATATCTTTGTTATTTTAACTGGAGCAGTTAATATAATTACTTCTGCAAGATAGCGCTTCATGTGTATTGTTTGCATTAAGCAAAACCTCTGTTTGCTTTTTCCAAGTGTTAGCCCAGTGGGACTGGAGTCCCTCTGGAGCAATAACATCTGTTTTTTAGGTCTCGTCTGTTTACAGTTTGATCTCTGACTAAGTTTGCAATTTAACCTGGTTAAACATTGTGTTCACTTGGTCATTTTCAGGCTCAGGATGAAAGAGTATTAAGAATTTGCCTTGGAAGGCTCAGTGAAACTTTTGAGATCTTCATATAGGGGAAGATGGAAAGAGTTGTATGTATAGCTTATCAGACTTTGTGGTGTGATGTTTAGTTACTGGTGTCTTAAAAATAGATAAATACCAGAGTTCTTTAATGTATTTTAATTTGTAGACCCCTGATGGACTTCCTACTGAAGGAGTTAAGAGCTTTTACAGTAAATTTAAGAATGCTGAAATTTGTAATTCTTAATTATTTTTCTGAACACTTTTGAGAAATAATTCTGGGAATTCTGAGGCCTATAGGCTCTGAGCTTAAAATCAGTGGTTTAGTAAGTTCCACGATGAATCTGGAAAAAATATATCTTTTCAGCTCTGGAGCATCATGTTGTTCTGAAATAGTAGTAAACAGAAGATATTTTTCAGTTTAAAAAAACCCACAAACAAAACACAAGTAGATCTAATTGCTTACCCTCAGACATGTCCTTAAAATTAATAAATAAATCAAAGTAGCTTGTACAAATGGCAGCATTGTCCTTTAGTCTGGATACTTAAACAAAAACTTTGGAAGTACTCAGTGAATTACCAAGTTAAATGCTTTAGCCAAGAATATGCTCTTACAGTCTTCGGAAAACTGCCTCTGTGGGACCAGGATGCTCACCCAGTATTCCTTGGCAGTGTCCCGAAACAGCATGGAAAGATGAGGACTTTGATCTCTTAAAATACTGCCTGTGACTCAGATAAGTTCATAGCCAACACAGGCTGGAAATTATGGAAAGAAAGAGGGTCAAACATGAAATGTAGACAAAAGAATAATCATGCTTGTGGAAACAGGTCTGAACCATGATACTTGTCAGCCCACAGTTCCTGCTTTCTTTTTGCCAGCAGTTGCTGACTTTTTTTTTCCTGTTATCCTATAATGCCATTGAGACAGTCCAATCCTGGGCTGCTTTGCATTGAATACATAAATTGGAATAGGACCTTACAGCGCTTCCTTACTTTGTCCTGTTGTAAGTCCTTTTCCTCATAGGAAGAGGGGAGTGGCACTTTCGATGTCATATTGGTGAAACCATATAGCTGGTATTTGACTGCAGAGCCTTGGCGCTTGATTGCACATGAATGTAGTTTGACTTCCTTGAATATTCCTGTTGAAGCAGAGGTAGTGTTAACAGTGCTTTTTGTAATTTTGGTTCATATGTGTTGCCTTGTTTCTCTAGCTTATCTGTCTGTGAGCTTTCTTTTTGCCTTGTGTTTTTAAAGGCAGAAAAATAACACTTCCAGCTTCATTGTTCGTGTTCAGAGGCCTGTCGACCTGTGATGTGAGTGAGGGTGCTGTGTTCCCTTGGCTCTGTCAGACAGAGATGTGTACCTCTGACTGAGTCACTTGGACTGCTGTTGCAGAAAGCTTGTGCAATGAAGGTATTTGCTCTTCAGATGCCAGTGTTTGCCCCTGGAAAGTAAAGCAGCCCTTGTCTGTGTATGGCAGCAGTCACCTGACTAATGGGCACATGCTCCTGCCAGGCTGAGCAGGAGCAACAAATCCCTGCTGCTGCCACTGCCCACCAAAATAACACTGAGTGTGAAACAGAGCTGAGAGGTGTATGTTTGGATATTTGGAACACGAAGGGGAAGCTAGAGGGATATTTTCCACAAACCTGTAGGAGGGGAGGCTCTAAGAGTTGGCATCTGCTGTGCAGAGTTTGTCTTCATTGTAGATGTTAAAGAATTTCTAGAATGAAGTTATGTAAGGTTTTGGACAGACTTTGGACTTTTTGCTGTGGATTCTGGAGGCCAGCAATTTCAGGCTGAAAAACTCTAAACTGTGTAGGTTTTCTCTGTGCTCTGCAGAAACCCTAAATTCTTTCAAAATCTGTGTCTGCTCTGTCATTGATAAGTCACAGGTAATAACCAACAATGGTTCCATTCTTCATGGGAAATATTCCCTCTCAGACTGGGTCTGGGCTTGGTAAGTAACTGAGATGTGATGTTCTTCTGCACATGGGGGTTCTTTGCTTTAACTATGACAGCCTTTTCTTCTCTCTTATGGTGTTCTCTTACCATGCCACCAAGAAGGGAAGAATAGTTTCGTAGAGGAATATGTTGTCAGCAGCAAATAATAATTTTGCAGTAAGAAGACATTTTAGGGCTTTTCTACATAGGAGTTATTGAGGAGAAAAAATAATGTGAATTTAAAGCCATATCACCCTTTAGAAATGACTTGGAGCAGATGAGATCATCAGATTTTCAGAAATTAGGTTGCCCTCCAGCTTTTCAGCTGCTTGTCATGGGTTCAGAAGAAATTACTCTAATCCTGAACTGTAACCGTGTCTTTATCAAAGGCCAGAGCAAGGTCATTCATTGTTCTTCCTTAATTTGTCTTTCCTCAGGGTGCAGTTTTAATGTTTCTGTATTCCAAAGGTCAGAAGTTACTGTCTTACTCATTTTTTTGTTCAGCAGTGAATGCTTCAGCTGATACTTGTCTAGGATGACCAGGCTAGTTGGGAATTGCTGATGAGCTGACTAAAAACGTTGAAAGCTCCTCTTCCTAGAATTGAAGTCTTGCTTTTGTTTTTTCATTTGTGCTTCATAATGGGTAAATTATGAGCACTAAAAGACTTTCTTAAATTATTTTTGTGTTCGTTTTCACTATACACAAGTGAAGCTTTAAATTCATTCTCCCCCTTCCTTGCTAGTCTTATTAGAGATTCTACATCTTTCTTGCATATAATTTATTATGAAAACGAACATCAGGAAAGCTGGTCAAGACATGTCAGCCACTTCTATTAATAATAATTTTAAGTTAATTTCAAAATCAGTTAGTGAAATAGCTTTGACTGGCTAACTAAAATCCCTTCTACTTAACGGGGAATGTGAAAGTTCACAGGTTATTAGGGCATTGCCTTTTAATAAATTCCCTAACACCACAGTCTTCTAATTTAGGCAGACTATAAAATTTTAACCTAAAGAGAATTTTAACAAACAGGAGAAACCTCAACTAACAGAACTCTAAGCATCGCATCATCAGTGACTGTGAGTGGGTGCCTTGTCCCCATGTGCTTGGTATTCATCTTGATTAATACAGATCAGTGTAGGGAATTTGGTAGGGAACTGTTAACATCCATATAGAGCCAATTAAAATGTTCTATGAATAGGAACTATAGACTAAATGACATATATTTGGCTTGACTTGGGTTACAGAACAAATGAAAAATGAAGGGCTTTGTTTGCCGCAGTGCATATAATGTAGCCATTTTATATTTTATACAGCTGTTATATAACATTTCTATTTGATTTGTTAGTGTTTTGTGTTGTTCACCAGTCTGCACAACTATGTTACTGTTAAGTGCAAGCATTTAGAATTCTTAAAGGAGGAATCTTCAGATTCATTAGCACAACTCTTACTTAAATGAAAACTTTATTTTGTAATTAAGCCTAAAGTTTCCTTCATCATGTTTTTAAGATCACATCTAGAAACTATTTCTGACCTTCAGAATTGTAAATGAATTTTTGGGGGTGTTTTGTGGGCTTTGGTTTGTTTCCACAATGAAATTAATAGGGTTTACTGTATCTCTTACCCAAAATACAAGGCAGGTGTTTACTAGGAAGGAGAATTTTGTGTCAGCAGTGACTTAGTGAACTTGAGTATAGAACAGTACTATTTGATAACATCAAAACACGTCTCCATCTTCATATGGTTTGCTGATTGCACAAACCAATTGAAAGTATTTCTATCTTTGTGATATCCTTGGTTGCTGCAGCCACTAGGATGCTTAAGGCTGATTGTTGGTTTTTTTAATCGAAAAAAGCCCTGTAGTGTTTCTTCATGTGCCTGCAATCGCTTATTTTTCTATTCAGTTTTCTGTAGCTAGAATGGGTTTCACCTAGAGTAAAAATGAAAAGTGTTATGTTTTCCTTCTTTAAACCAAGCGCCTTGAGGACTTCATTTCCTGATCTACTTCAAAAGTATGTTTATTATTTCACAAGACAAAAGCAAGGATGTTTTCCCTTAGTCCTGACACATAAGTGTCTGAGCGAGTCAGAGGAGGGATGCACCACGCATCATGACCTGTAATTCTCATTTCTCAGTAATTTCAAGCTGTTCTTGAGAGTACCGTATCCACACATCCCTAGCAACATGGCCGCTCAGCTTTTTAAAACCTCTTTTCCCATGTGATCTTAGTCCTTGCCTTCTTTCCCAGATGAGTTCTTTTACTTTTCATTGTTGTTGATTTAGAAGTTGTTCTTTAGCTTAAATAAATAGCAGTTAACTGGTTTTTTCCCAATTTCTTCTGATATTTGATAATTTTAATGGAAAATGGAAGAAGAATTATTTAAAAAAATATTTATCTACCTGCTGTTACTAAAGTAGCAGTTTCTCATGTAGAATACAAAAAGGGGCTGATGGGGAAAAATGCTTTTCAGGGGGGCTCTGTTTCAGTTTAATAATAATTCTCATTTAGATCTGCGTGTAACTCCAGCTGCTCAGCTGTTGTACAGAACAGAGCAGTATTATCTGGTGTTGCTTCCGTCAGAATTTAGAGGTCCTCAGGCTGCTTTTTTTGTGCCTATGGTCCTCCCAGTTTTGGCAATTATTTGTGTAGCAGCCTTCAAAGAGAACACACTTCTTGTGGATACATTCTTCCCAAGAACATGGGGAGGAGATGCTGGGAGCAGAGCAGGGACTGTTCAGGCGGTGCCTAGGTAGGGTTTATAGAATGGAGAGGGTTGGAATGAGGGTTTTTTATGGAGGAAGGGTGGTTTTTTTTGTTTGTTTGTTTTGTCAAGAACCATTGTGCCGTGTTATAGTTCCTCAGTGAGGGCTTGAGACGAAGCAGTTTTATTTGAAGAGTGTGTGGCGTTGTTACTAGCAACTCCTTTCGTCTCTCTGAAGACTTAATGATCCGTCTTCTGTTGCAGAATTTGTGCCACTTCTATGTTCAAACAGGTCTCAAACCACCAGATTTTAAACTGTAGCTGTAATGTGACCTATGAATGTTCTTCTGAGCAAGCAGCAGTAACCCAGCTCTACACCAGGCTTGAACTGTCTGGGTTTCCAGCAGTTTTATTTATTCTTTCCTAAACAAAAGGTGCTGTTGATCACTATTTAGACCTTGTGTGTATCTGTAAATGTGTAGGTATATAAAAAATGTGTATGTGTGTTCACATGGTTGTCTCTTCTGAGAGTAAAACAGGTCCACAGAAGATAGACAGCCAGCAAGGAATTTTGTTAAAACTGGGAAAGATTAGGTATGAAACCATGGGGAGATCTATTCCAAATACCAAATTAGAGGGAAGTGAACAACACAGGTGGAAGAAGAGGATATAAGAGTAATGTACTTGCATTAAAGAATAGGGGTTTTTTCCTCCTTAGGACTTCTAATGACTCTTCCTCCATCCAGGATCTGTACCTGCTGTGGGTGGGAGTTTGGGGCCCTCTGACTGAGTGAAAGGTGTCAGTAGGGGAACTTCTCTCAAATATCCAACACATAAAACGTGCAAGAACCACTTTGTTAAAGCTGTGGTTCTTCAGTGTGTGCTGTTTGATAAGACAGGGGCTATACAAGACATCTCGTAGTGGTAGAAGGCAAATATAAAAGTAGGAATATTTTTAATACTAATTTGATCCAGTGGAGGAGACATTGCTTGGATGTAAGTTGAGCAGTGATGTTTTTTGTCTTTCATGCCAGCTCTATGTGGCCACTGAAGCCATCCTCATTGCGTTGGTGGGTGCAACTCCTCCCTACCACTGGGATCTCCAAGAGCTCTCAGCTAATCAGAGCCATGGCAACCGTTCAGTGAGCGAGCAGAGAGCTTTTGGGGAATGGCTTCTGATTGCCAATGGCAGTGAGGTGCGCAAGCATGTACACTTTGGCAGCAGCTTCACATCCATAGTCTCTGAGGTAAGTCTGAAATGTGTTTTGCAGCCTCGTGTGTAAATCTTACTGAGGTGGTTCTGGGGGACTCGTTGTACTGCTTTTGTCTTGCATACTAATGCATGTTTTGATTAGCAAATGAAACACGTGCTACCTCCAGTTAGAGAACAGGTAATGTGCTCATGTCTTTACTGGCAACAAAAGCTAGCTTTATATAGCTGTGCAGATCTTGACCAGCATTGTGCTCCGAAACTTTCCACCTTTTCTGTGTGGAAGTTACATACTGCATCCTGCAGCCTGGTTCCACGTTTGAGCTGGAATCATGGCATTCATTTTACTAATACGTTTAAAATGCTTTATGGACCCTGAGCTTTTTCTGGGCACCTCTTGAAATTCCCCTGCTGAGCTCCAGTGCATGTACTGCATCCATCATGGAGTTAGCAAGCACTGGAGGAAGTGGCTCCTGCAGTCTTTGCAACTCCAGATATGAGAACATTGGCAGTGGGGAGTCAGGTGGACAAAGCAGCTCCCTCACATTCTATTCCAAAACAAGCTTTAGCTTCGTTGGCACAGCCTCTGTGTGTTTTAAGCAATTTCTCTCATGATCTAGCCACAGTCCCTACAGGAATGATTCCAGACTCTGTGTTTATGTGTGTAGCACCTGCCCTTCCTGGGGCTGTCAGTATCTGTTAATGTCAAATTGTTCTGTACAACAGCCCTGGTTACAAGGCCTGAATGTAGAGCTGAACTGTGGAGTCAAGTGTAGTACCACTTGATAGTTTGTGGCTATTGTCCAGAGGTATTACTGCTATCCAAATTACTCCTGTGAAGCGCTTTATTGGTTAGGACCATATTAATAAAAATGGCCAGCTTTGGAATAGTACCAAGCCATTGTGTACAAAAGGCATTGCTTCGTATTCTGGCAATAAAGAGGATGAGTACTTATGATACCATTTAAATTAAAATTTTAATGGATGGTGGATTTCTTAAGCATTATTTAAAATTCAGTCAGGTTTTTGAATTTTCTCTGGGGTTTTTCTTTTTTGTTTTTTTTAACTTATCCAAGAATCTTTTACTCTCTTAAACTTGACAAGTCAGACATGCTTGTAGACCCTAGCATATGAGATAGGTTTTGTACAGATTTTTATACTTTTTGGTTGCATAAGTAAGAAATGCAGGTAAAGAACAAAACCTGCATGAGCAATAAAAAAACCTAAAAAATCTCCTCAACCAAAACAAGCCAAAACCCCCAAACCCAAGGCAACTTGTATAGATTCTGCTTTCTAATTCTTTAGCATGTGTTTTAGTAAAGGCCCATTTGAATAAAATCTTCTTATGTCTTTTGTTTCCCTCTATTAAAATACAGCTTTTATTAATTTGTTAGCTGAATATTTGGTATATTTGGAAGTTATGTGCTAAGCACAACAAGATTTTGAGAGAGAACATATATATTTGGGGAATATTTCACCACTAATTCGTTATTAATCTGATTTCATGAGTGATTGTAAAGAAGTTTTTTCCTACATTTGAGGAGGACATGTCAGTGCTTAACCTTGTGGCATCACTGATAACGTAACCATTACGAATTTACACTGAAAAATATTCTGATGTAAAAAGCTTGATTTGTGAATAAGCATAAATGCAGTATGTTTTTATGTAGAAGAGAAAAGCCTTGAGCTCTCTAAAGGGCTTAGATGTTGAGATAAATTTTCAGAACAAATTTTGCTTTGCAACCAAATTATCCCTTAATCCCTGAATGATTCAGAAAGCATCTCATGTCAACAATTTTCATGTTGCCAGCTTTTTAAATTTTTATACCAAAAGTTAGGGCATGATTCTTGTAGCAGTTCTAAAACAAACTGACCGTGTTATTTCAGGATAAAATTAATCTCATATGCAATTATTTTACAAATGTATTTTTCTGAGAATTGTTTTTAAAGTCTGCAGAAGCTTTAAAAGCTTCTGTCATGTTGGTTTCAGTTGAATTTTGTCAGTTTTGGTGCTTTAGGGGTGCATTTCCTACTGTATTAGTAACCACCTCCCTGTTAAAGTAACAATTCAAAATGAAGCAGTTTTAGAAAGTAAGCAAGTTATTTTCTTGGAGCTTATGAATGATGTTTTGTTAGCATCCTAATCTTTGTGAGGTTTAATTGCATCGCTCTGTTCTCCTGATGAGGTAGTTTATAACTGAGCTTTGAAATAATATAAGCTTTGCTAGAAAGGATATTTAATGGGATTTTGGTAGCGGAAGAGGAGATTATGAAGAGAAGATTAGAGTGTTATTGCAGGGATAATGACATAATCACCAGCTTACCAGCACAGGAAGAAGAGTTGGTTGTCACTAAAAGGAAACATTATCTCAAGGTGCAAGAGGAATAGAAAAAGAACAGAAGATGTGGAGTGTTTAGAATACAAAAGGAAATAACTTTTGAACAATGAGAGCATGGCATATTTTCATTCTACACTTCTGAGGGACAAAGAATTTTGTGAGGTTCAACTTGAGACGTTAAGCCTGTACGAATCAAACTTTTCAAGATCAGCTTTGTATTTGGAATTGAAAAGAACTGGAAATTACAAAGTACACTGTAAAAAAGATGTGTGTGCAGAAAACATGACTAACCTGTCTAATTCTACCAAAGTATTTCTCAGGGACAAGACAGTTCATAAAGAGGAGCATGTGCAGGATTATCTTCAGACATAAACCACAACTATTTTTTCACACTGTGTGCCTACACACTGCAGTGACACATCAATAAGTAGAACTGAGTCTATTTAGATTAATAGCTTTATGTGAAAGAAGGCAGAAAAAGGGAAAGTGGGAGAAAGCTGCAAAAATTAGAGTATTGTGAGGAATCTGTTCTTGATTTCAGATTCAAAGACTGCATTTGATTTGGGAGAACTGTGCAGTTGTTAGTATCCTGCAGTGACTTTGGGAGACAACAGTGGGGACTGGTGATTTACTGAATATGATGCTTAGGAGATTTATGCAGAGTTTGAGCTTCTTTAAAATATGTATCATCCCCTCCAGCTATTAGCTGTTGGTGAATTGTTTGGATTCTGGTTAATTTGCCTTTTTGTTGTTTTGTTATTCCTGGTTTTTTCTTCCCCCTCCATCCAGTGGTTTTTAATTGGCAATGCATCATACAAAGTCAGTGCTGCCAGTTCTTTCTACTTCAGTGGTGTGTTTGTTGGAGCCATCTCCTTTGGCCAGCTCTCCGATCGCTTCGGGAGGAAGAAAGTCTATCTCACAGGTAACCACTGCCACTCAACAAAATGAATGACGTGGAGGTGTCATGTCCCTGAAGATCAGTGGCAAGAGCCCAGTTTCTGCTGGGAGTTTGATATGCAGCTGTAAATCATGTGCTATGATTTTGGTTTTTTTGGCATTCCAATATACTGGTGCCGTGTAAGTTGAGACAAGAAATTAATATTTCACTATTCAGTTACTGTTTGAATATCCACAAAGTGTTCTGGCTTTGTGAGTCATGCCATAAAGGCTTTCACTCATGCAACTTTGTGCTCATGGGATCTCTGCAAGTTGCAATTATTATTTTTAGTAGTTTTTTAACAGCGTCCTTACATGTATAACCTGTCAGGAATTTGTTGCACCTTTTCTTTCCTGTCTGCATGATTTATTTTTTATGTATTTTTGATCCTCATACTGTTTTGAAGCTCATAAGCTTTCTAACTGTCCCTGGATCAAACAACATTTGAAACAGCACGTTTTGTGTATGTATAAAGTTGTGTGTCAATGGATGAGCATGTAGAGTTTAAAAAATGTTTTATGTTTGTTGTTTTTCTTTTAAGGAACAACCGTCATTCAAAGCACATAAAGGTGGGCCTGCTGTGCAGTGCAAACCCACCATGTATTGTCCCCTGGCAATGTTTCTCTTCTGTGGTTTCTATACACTGGTCTCTGAAAATCTCTCTCTCTCTGAGGAGAGATATTTGGTCATATATTTAACCTGTGGCTTCTGGGTCGGGGACAAATATAAAGCCATCTTTAACAGGAGTCAGACAATGGTTCTGAGTGTATAAAAAAAATTGTCTGCCATGAACTGAATTTAAAGGTTCAAACTGCAAGCTGCTTATCAAAAAACCACTCCTTTTGTGTCCCCTCCTTTTTTGATATTGACCCTGTGTATTTAAATTTTTTTTGAAAAAATACTGCCTGCGATAGTATTGTTGACTGTGATGGCTTAGGACAGATGCCAGTGGGGATCAAGTAAAGATATCAGTAAATGCTTCTGCTTCTTCGGGTACCCTTCTAAAACGAAACTTTTTGCCTTATTTTCCAGGTTTTGCTCTTGACATCTTGTTTGCCATTGCAAACGGATTCTCACCCTCGTATGAATTCTTTGCCATTTCTCGATTCTTGGTAGGGGTGATGAATGGTGGGATGTCACTGGTAGCCTTTGTTCTACTGAATGAGTGTGTGGGTACAGCCTACTGGGCATTAGCAGGTAAAGTGCCTTTATTGTCAGAATTCATAGATTTCAGTCTCACACACCGTTTGAGGCACACAAAGCTAACACCATAGCAGTTGCAAATTCAGCTCCACTGGAGCATACCTGTGATCACAGTCTTTGAACTCTGCTTGTTTAATATGAACCATGGACAAGCAGAGTAGATGACGTGGGGCCATTCCGATCTCTGCATCACTCAAGCTGACAAAGATCCAGCTGAAATATCTCCCATGAATGTCACCCAGCTAAATACTCATCTGAAGTTTGCCACAGCTGAGCTGTATCAGACTGTTGGACTCTGCTAGAACTAAGTGTTCGTATGCTAAATATCAATTCTTTCCTTCCTGGCAGTTCTTAAAAAGAAATCAAAAGTGTTTTTATATCATAGGAGGATGAGACAACTCTTGCTTATATGTTAAAAAAAAAAAAAAAAGTTGTCCCAGTAATTGCCCTTTGAATTTAGAAGGTGCAGACACCCTTAACTGTTTCGATTGCTAATGTTGGACCTGTCCTTCACATATGGTGTGTGTAACCTGTACTGCTACAGCTCCAGGGCCTGACTTACAAAGCCCAAGAAGTGCTGTGCTGAGACTGTTTTAAACAGGGTATCTTACAAATCATGGGATCTACAAATGAATACTACATATTCCTAAAACTAGCAGTTTTTCAATGTTTTGTAGTATTTAGGTTTACACATAGAAAGCTGCATACTTATGCTGCATACACACACGTACTCATATTTGGAATTAGAAGACTTAATTGTTCACAGGGCTTTGTTGGGTGTGGAGGATGTAGAAGAGCACTTTTTGAGCTTTTATTGATCTTTCCAATTAGACATATACCTCTGCTCTGCATGAGTGAAGGACAGGGTATTCTTTGATCAAAGAGCCATGGCTTTGCCTGAATTGCTGAATGAATTTTTGTTAATGAAGACTTAGTTCTTGTCTGATCGCATGTGTTGGGATTTGCTAATGTTTCTTACAGAAGTGATAATGTTCTGTTTTGTTTTTAATTGTACGTTAGGTTCTATTGGTGGCTTGTTCTTTGCAGTGGGAATTGCCCAGTATGCTTTATTAGGGTACTTCATTCGTTCCTGGAGGACTCTGGCTGTTGTGGTTAACCTGGAAGGAACACTCGTCTTTCTTCTCTCTCTGTAAGTTGTTTTTCAAACTGAGTTTCATAAAGAAAGATGTCAAAAAAAACCCCAAAACAACAAAACGGAGTAACCATACTATTAAGTCAAGTGCCTTTCTAGGATGGCATGAAATTATGTAAATAAGGTATTTCTCTCAACTTGTAGCCCTCTCCCTCCCCTCCCCCAATGGTCTGTGGTTTCTTCAAATAGTAGTGCTGCAATGTTTGAGCTTGTAAGTCTACATTGTACTGTATGTGCTGTATTACTGTAGATGGGAACAGTCTCTAGAGTAGGAGAGAAGCACATCCTATTCTTCAGCTGGTGTATGTAGATGATCTAAACTGATGTGCTCCAAGGCACTATAAATACGTGGGAAAAGATACAGGAATGGTTTCATGGTTTTGTGATAATGTGATGCTTGTGTTCACACAGAAGGAACAGCATCAAAATTGCTTGCCTTTTCAGTCTTAAAGGTGGCATGCAAAAAAAAAAAATGGGAAGCTCCCTTTAATTTTTCAAATGTGGTATTTTTGAAGATAGTAGGGACTTTGTCAATTTCAACACTGAAAGCTTTGTGACGCAGTGTGCTCTTTTCTTACATACTTCCTGACATCTAAATCTCAGTAACTGAAAGAATGAAATTACTTTAGCTGCTGTTTAAACTAGAGGATTTTTCCTTTCCAATATCTACTTCACTTCAGTAACTCTTTGAATAAAGCTTTTTTTGCTTCTCAAAAAGTCCTTACACCCTTTCAAAGGAAGCATCAGAACTCAGGGAAAGGTCTTTGAGGCTGTTCTTGAGGTCAAAGGCAGAGATGACACATTAGATATTTCAAAACCTTGTGGTGCTTGGGACCCTTGGGGAAAAAAATTAACTTTCAGATTGATATGTTCAACTTTTTAAAGTGAGTTATGCTTGCAACTTCAAAGCTGTGCTCAGAGGCCTATCTTTCCTCTAAGAAAAAGGTTTTTTAGTTCCAAATTTCACACTGCCTCCCTGCCATATTGCTTAAAAATTACTCTATGTAGAAAATACTATCAGATTTTTATCCTGGGGAAGAAAATACGTTCCTTTCTAAGCCTTTTTCTTTGGTGAAAACACAGAATCACATTCTTTTAAACTTAGAGGAAAAATATAATTTTAGATCAGAGGCAAAAATCTTAAAAAGCTTCTGGCAAAAGGCTAAAGTTTAAATTACTCCTGGAAGTCTGAAAGTAATAGAAGATCTGTTTAGTAGACAATGTTGGAGTTACAGACCTGTCAAGTGAACAGTGCACATGAGGAGCATGACCTTTGCAGAGTTTCTGCCTTCTTGTCTATGGGAGAGAATTTGGGAAAAAGCTGGAAAATGGGAAATGAAAGCTGGTCTTACGGAAAATGAGAAATAGGTCTTACAAAAACATCCTGTGTTACTTGTAGTAATGTGTCCCTCCTTAATTCTGAATTCTCCAAAGACAGGATCCTAATCATACTATAACTTGTAATATTGTGCTATGTGTGTATATGTGTATGCACTCAATGTAATTTCTTGGTATCTAAATTATGTATGACATATGTTTCCTTTCAACATGCTTTGCTTCTGTTTCAATAAGTGAATTTTATACCTGAAGGGTTGTTTGAAAAACTCTTTATTATACTGAAGTGTATTTCAGCCTTATTCCTTTAGACAAGTTCAGCTTCATAGAGAAGAAAATCCCTAAAGGTGTCTGTGTGTGTGTGTGTTTCAGATTCATTCCCGAGTCCCCCCGCTGGCTCTATTCCCAGGGCCGTCTGAATGAGGCAGAAGATGCCCTCTACCTCATTGCAAAGAGGAACCGCAAGCAGAAATGCACTTTCTCATTAAAACTCCCAGCAGAGAGGAGCTCCAGAGAGGCTGGCAGCTTTCTGGACCTGTTCCGATACAGGATTCTCTTGGGACGCACCTTGATCATGATGTTCACCTGGTACTTGAAATACTTTGTAGGCCCAGCTGTGCTACTGCGACCTCTTTAAGTCTTTGAGAGAATATGGTGCTGAGAATTGGCTCGTCCTACAGATTGTTAGGGGCAACGTACCTAAAAAGGATCCTAACACAAAGCTGTTTTTACAGTCCAGTTCTGAGGTGTTTTGTGTCTGCATTTCTATCTTGCTTTTTGAGTATCAAAATAGTTGAGAACTACCTCTTCTGTTCTGACCCTCAAGGCTGCTGAGATTAGTCACACTGTCCTCCTCTTAGGCCCAGTGCTGTCAGTATCTTGTCACATGGATTATTCCTTGTTTTGTAAGGAGCCCATTAGCAGGTGGGTGGCCTACCTTGTCTAATGAGCATGTTTGTTTTCTTAAGAGAAAGTGCTGCCAGTGCTGGCAGTTGGCATAGTGAGGAGCAGGAGCCTGTGATGCTCCCTCTAGTCACTAGCAGAAATTTAACTCCGAAAGGGCCTGGTTTTTTTCAGATACCTCCCTAGCCCTGAGGTCTTTTGGTGGTACTTTAAAGAAATCTTATGTGGTGCATGGTATGCAGGTCCTCAGGCATTACTGCTCATATAGTTGCTTTTATAATGCATATATTTGGGAAAGACGTATTAAGAATAAAATTATTTTGCCAGCATACAACACTGAGCTGTTTTCCTGTTGCTTTTCCAAATGCTTACTACAGAATAAATAGCTGATTGTTCTCTTCCTTAAATGAGAATTGCTGATTTACTGCAGAATGAATTAGTGACCAGTTTCTTTCCTCTCTGTAAAGACAACTGCCTTTACTGACATGGGGGCTAACATGACAATAGGGTTACAAAAGAAAAGTTAAACAGTTGGAGAATGAGTAAAACTGGATCAGGGTGTAGAAATTAAAAGAAGGGTGAAGTGTTACTTGAACTGCTTGAGAAATTTGGTTTACACACAATTGGAAAAAGTGTGGATGAAAGTGTAACCTGATAAAAACAAAAGAGACAAAGACATTTCTGAAGTCAAATAATACAGTTGTGATTGTGTTTTAACTGTATTCTGGTTTATGCACATTCTTCTTAAGTGTAGTCTTAAGTTTTACTCAGTAGTAAGTCAGGAATTGGGTCTGTGCTGAGACATAATGGTTTATTTGCCTAGAAAGCATCATACAGAGAAACATTTTAGACCTATCTGCTGAACACTAAATATAGTTTGTCATATATTCTGCCAGACCAGTGCTTCAATTTGGCAGGCAGTGTCAGCTTTGATTTTACTTTTTTTTTTTTCATGTCTTTTGCAGGTTTGTGTGCAGCTTGGTTTACTATGGTCTTACCCTTAATGTGGGTGACTTAGGTGGAAGTATTTATGCCAATTTAGCCCTGTCAGGCTTGATAGAAATCCCAGCGTACCCAATCTGTATTTACTTGATTAACCAAAAGTGGTAAGTGTGGAATTTATTAACCCATTCAGGATTTCATTATAACTTTTCTCAAAGATAGGTTTCCTATGTATCACACCTCCTAGCTTATATCTGTTGTGTGGGGCTTCCCACTTCAATGTGAAAGTGCCATTGATTTATCTCTATTTCAGATAGCAGTTCAACTTGTTTTCAGTCGCTCATCTAATGGTGAGGCATGTCTCTGGCTCAGACGGGGTTGATGTAGCTCGGTGGAAGCTGCGCTGACTGCAGGCTAACACTAGATAGCGTCCTTCCCACCGCTGCCCCGTGATCCCGTCCTCTCTGCTGGGACAGAGCTACGCGACTCCACTCTGCTGGAGCTGTGTGTGGTCTCCTGCAATAGCAGTACCTGTGTGAACTACTGTGTGAGGAGAGCAGACACTCAGCTTTTTCCTGAACCACGATACTCTGGACAATGTCTCTCAGTTTTTTCCTCCCAACCTCTCTTCTGTGTCTCCTGAGGAGGTTTACAAATGTCACACACAGCGAGAGGCAACTCCAAATCCTAGAAATTGTCAGTCGCTGTATAAAGTTGGCACTCATTTTGTTAAGTGTGCAGCAGAAGCTTGTTTAAAAACGGTGTGAGAGGAAGTGTTGGTGGAAGATGGTATTCAGAATTCCCAACTGCAAATAAAGAGTCAGTGTGAATTTAGAGGATTCATTACTTTGCAACGCACAAACCCAATGCAGAATATAAACCTTTGTTATCTTTGCGTATCAGGTTTGGTCGGAAGCGAACATTGAGTGCGTTTCTGTTCCTGGGAGGATTGGCTTGTCTTATTGTCATGTTTCTGCCTAAGAAGAAAGGTAAGTATTGTTTCGTTTCTGGAGTATGTGGTAACAATTGGTAAAGGCAGCATCCTACAGCCTAAGAGTTTGATGGTTGCTGGAAGATTAGGCTCATACCACATGCGAGTCTCAATTTTTGAAGCCAGAGAAGCCAACTCAAAAAAAAGAATAAGCTGTAACCTTCTTAAGACATTAGATAAAACTTGTATTAGAAAGGTTTGGATTTGAATTTTTGCCTTTGGATTCTGCCCTTTACTTCTGTTCGCATCAGTTGCTCATTTCGAGTGTTTCTGATGTAATCGCAATGAACGATGTTTTGTGTGGTATCTCCATTAGCCAGGTGATATCTTAGTGTAAGTAGTACCCATGCGACTTGGGTGTATCTCTCCAAATGGAAGATCAATGTCAGAAGATCAGAAGAATTGAGTGATGGGGCAAGTCTCCATCTTTCCCTCACTGCTCTGTAATGTTCAAGAGTAGTGTGATTGTTGTAATAGTAATGTGACCACATAACTTACAGCTCAGAGAACATTCTGATAAACTTCTGAATTGGGGGGGTTCTTTAAGAAATGTGAAGTTAAACTCAAATTGTTTAAAGATGCACTAATGTTAATTTTCAGATTACGTAGCAATTTTTCTTTTTAAGACCAGATAGATAAATTCACCTTGCTTGTAAGGTTTGTGGATGTATATTACCTTTCATAAAGTGAGAGAATCTTTCGAACACTTGAAGAGTGATTCAAGAAATTAAACATCTATGACAGAGTACAGAAGTTGCTCTAGATGGCAGTGGGTCTAATAGGTAAAGCTTTTTTAAAGCAGTACAACTCAAGTTTTCAGAAATATTCCAGATGCTAGAGCGTGGACACTTTGCGATATTCTGGTTTGGCTGGTACCAGTCATCAAGTAGTTTTTGCATTTAGTTCCAAACTTAACATGTGAAAAGAGGGGACAGAACTGTGAGACCCCAGGAAATCAGCTGTATACTGGACTGCCCAAGTCAGGCAAGGGTGAAGTGCCTTAGGAAGTGGAATGGCTCACTGGCCGGAAGGAGGCACTTGTCTTCACTGGGCATGAGCTCCGATTTGCCTAATACAAGCAAATAAGCACTGGCTGTTCTGACAAACTAAGCTGGGTGGGAAATTTGGTATGGTTCTTTACAGCATCTTCCTTTCAATGTAAAAATGTTAGAAACATGCTGTCATCCTATAGAAATGACAGTGAACAGGACTCTTGTTAAAAAAAAAAGGGATAACTTTTGGAAAATGTATCTGTTATACTTTTCTTCAACTTTCTGATAGAATTAATTTAGTATCTAAGTAGTGGTAGACTCTGAAAATACTGAGTTGTAGTTTCAGCTTTTAGATTCTTCACTAAATTCCTTTTCACACCATACTGTTGTGTGATTGAAATTATTAGAGGTGTATTTGAGTGCTCAAAAGCGTTACAAGGGTCACATTTTCTCTCTCAGATACTGGAGTGTTTGCAGTGGTGAATAGTCACTCTCTGTCTTTGCTGGGAAAACTGACAATCAGTGCTGCTTTTAACATTGTCTACATCTACACATCAGAACTTTATCCTACAGTCATCAGGTAACACAAGTTAATTTCAAGTCTTCATTTTTCTGGTTCTCTTACATGATCATCTTTTATTTGTCTTAATTTTTTTCTATTAACTGTAATTTTTAACTTGAATTTTTCAGTTACGTATAATGATTATATGTAGTTTTACATCTGAGAATTCTTCCCTTATCCTCTTCTCACTTCTTCTTCCATCAAATTTGCAGTGTTCTCTTCACACTAACCATATTTTTATGTAACAGTAAAATAGACCTCTAGCTGCTTGGCCTGCTTACAACTCCCCTTCTAGTAATGAGGATAACAATAGCACTGCTGATATTTCTTTTAATTAGTGCTTTATAAAACCAGACAACTCTATCATCATACTTGCTAAACCAGGAACATCGAAGATGACTGGTCAGTAAGCTTTGTAAAAGTAACTTGATGCTTCATAGGCTGTGTGTAAGCAACAGTAAGGTTTCATTCACTAGAGGCAAAAGTACCCTGTGCTTGTGCTGACAGAGCAGACAGAAGATTCTGCCATATGGGTGCATATGATGGTCAGCCACCAGTGAAACTGTACTGTGGTGTTTTTCACGAGTGGGTAAATCTGCTGATAAATAGGATTTGTATAAGTACATTCTGCCAGAGTTTCAGACAGAGGCAAGATGCACAAATTGAAATCACACTTGTTCTGCCTCACTATGTGTGTATGTAAAAATTCTGAATGTAAAGGGGATTTTTGCTTCATTTTAATCACAAAAACATGTTTCATTCCTGTCCTCAGATGCTTTCAGTTGCATTTGACTTTTCTTTGCCAGTTAATGTGCTCGGGGTGATGACTGATGAGTCTTTTTCCTTGCTCAATAACACTTTGCAAAAGATTAATTATTTTTGGTTTTTTTCATAGGAATGTTGGAATGGGTGCCTGCTCCATGTTTTCCCGTGTTGGTGGAATCATTGCGCCTTTTGTCCCTTCATTGGTTTGTCTGAACTTCTGTTATGTATATTTTTGTTTCGTGGTTCTGGTGCATCAGAGGCTTATAGAGATGGGAATGTTTGGGATAAATGATATATATGAACTAAGATACATAAATTGCCTATCTTAACAGTATCATGGTAGGCCAAAGGCATTGCAGTATCATCTGTGTGATTAGACAAAATCTCAGCATTATTTAATTTAGAAGGTATTTTAGCTCAGTTAGAATTTTGGGACCTAGCTAGGGGACCTTAAAATACAATAATTTCAAATCACCAAGATGGTGATACCAATTTCAAATGCTACGTAAGCGATAGCAAAAGACCCATGTGGTTAAAAGAATTACTGCATCAAAATTAAGCATATGGGCTCAATAACTCATATTTTTGAGAAAAAATGAGTTTTACTGTCAGTGCACTTCATTAAATATCCATGGATTATTAAATATCAGCCAAGCAGTTCATCTTTCAGTAAATGAAGATGATGTGGAGATCTGATACACTGGCAAGACAAAGAAGGATTCTGAAGAACAAAACGTGGGGATGATACTGTTACTTTCCTCAGCTTAGAGTGTTAAGTGTATGCAGGTAAAAGTGTGCCAGTTTTTCCCAGCTGTTTGCTGAGGCCCAGTGACAATTCCTTTAATGTGACAGATTTCATCTCAGATAATTTTCCTCTCTGCCATTTGCCATCTTACATGTGAGGCAGAAGGTTAGCAAAAGGGCAGGTGAGCACAGGGAGCCTTTTAATCTGCAGAATGAAGCACTGGGCAGGTGAGAGCGTGAGCACCTCTAGGGAACAACAGGCAAAGCCAAGACTGCTGCCAGTCTACCAGGTGGATTTAATAGGCAGCTTTTATGTAGCAGTTGGGGCATCCATTATATTGTGTCAGAGATTTGATACTGCATGAGACACAAATCTTGGATCATAATGTTTGAAAAGGTTCCATGAAAATGAAAATAGTTCTGGTTAAATAACAAATGAACATTGATTTGAGAAAACAATCAATTATTTTTGTGTTTTGCAATTCCTTCCAGTATTTTAATACCTTTTCAGTGTCTTTTGTCTGGAGCTCTATCTTAATAGTAAGAATAGGAAAAGTTAACTGCTGAGATAAGAGATGAAATGTTGGTCTTTTAGTTGATCATAGCCTGTTATTTTCCTCAGCTTAGAATTGCTCTTTACAAGGTGAATTTTTGAAACAAATTGCTAAACTCTCCCTTTTTAAAAATAAGCCTTCTTTGCTGTGAAAACAGGGGTAGTCATCAGAAGAAGAGTATAAACATTGCTTAGGCTGTCAGAGGTGATGCCAGGAATGCCAAAGCTCAGTTGAAGCTAAAACTAGCAAGGAACATAAATAGGAATTCTGTCAGCTAAAGGAAATTCAGTGAAAATGCCTGTTGATGAATGGGATGGGCATCCATGCCATTGGTGGGTGACATGGAATTAGCTGAAATACTTGTACTTCAGTTTTGAAAGACAAAGCTTGCCTCCAAGACTCTCTGCCTGTCAGCACAGTTGAGGAAGCAGAAGGCCACCAAACAGTAGGAGGAGCAATAGGTTCAAGAACACTTAGAGCTGAAAGCTTTCCATTCCATGGGATAAGATTCTGTAAGAATGGTCGGGATAGTGAAGCAAGTGTCCATCTGTGATAAGCAACTATTGTAGTGAAGGATCACTGGTAGCTGTGGGAGGAAAAAGGCTAATCCTGTGTGTGTCTTAAATATCAGATAGTGGCACCAGGAACCTCTGATTCAGTCTGTGGGAAGATTGAGACATGACCTCCCAGAGTCTGTTTATAAGCACGTGAAGGCAAGGAAGGTAACTAGGATCACTGAACATGGATTTATTAAGGACAATTCCTTCTCAGCCAGTTTGATTTGATAGTCAGCCATTTCATCACAGAAGGCAATATGGATGAGGAAAGGGAGGAGTACAGGGAAGGCTTTTGTAAGGCTTTTGACACTCACCAACATTGTTAGCGTATGTTTATCACAAGTTTTGGCTTGGGGGTTAGATAGGAAATTTGGAAAATAATGTTCTTGAGAGGCTTAATGCAGCCTGGAACAATCTACTTGGAGGGGAAATTGCTGTCCTTGGCATTTTGTTGATATTTGATTGTGTGGAGTGGTGACTAACCTGGTCTAGTTGTGGCTGTAGTTGTGCTTAGAGTAGGTGGTTGGCCTAGATGACCTCAAGAGATTTCCACGCAGCATGCCTGTGTTCCTGTGATATCTATTCCCTTCTACAAAGGGATGTTGCATTTGTTAAAAAGTACGTATGTTAGAGGCAAGAATTGAGCTCAAATTTAGCAGATATTTCTTTTAAAGTTCATGACAAAATCTGTGGAGTTGTAACAGTATTGACAAGATACAATTGACAATACTGGTAAAAAGCCCAACCAACCAACCAACCAAAAAAGCCCACAGCAGAAGGATTGGTGACTTTTGTACTAAACAGGAACACAAACACTGCCAGATAGAATGGTTGTAAAGGCTAGCTCCTTTAATATGCAATATGAACTACAAGGAACCAATCTCAACCTAACTCTGTTATTTTTTCCAGAAATCTGTACAGTGGTCTCTGCCTTACATTGTGTTTGGAGCAACAGGTCTGTTGTCTGGGCTCTTAAGCTTATTGTTGCCAGAGACCTTAAACAGCCCTTTGCTAGAAACTATATCAGACCTGCAAGTGTGCTCATACTGGAGGCTGGGTGATGAAGCCATGTCATTACAAGCCCTAGATGGCTCACAGGTATACTAATTCTTTTCCTAGTACTTTTCTGTTGTGTTTATTTCAGCTGTCAGCTTGAATCTGCCACTCTAAATAGATTAGGATAGTGATTCTTGGCCTGTGGAGTATAGGCCCCAAGGAGAAGATGGTGTAGCAACCCTACCATCATGTCTGAAATGTTTTCTGGAAACGCAGGCTGAAATATAGCTGGATTAATTCATCCCTTCAAGGCCACAAGCTTACAACATTTCCCTTTAGGATAAAATGATGTCTGTGCGTCTCTAATCTCTAAGACTGATTGCTGCAGTTTGCTTCATCCAGAGCTGGACACAGAAGCTTGAGAAGCCTTAGATGTTAACAGAACCAGAAGCCTGTTCGTGAAGGGCTGCTCTCAAAGGCAGCACACTGCTTCTGAGCTGCCCCAGTTATCAGGTCTGTCCTGCAGAGGCTCTAAATGGGTTAAAGCCAGCCTAGCCTCTGAGATCTCTCCCACTATTGACTCTGGGAAATGAGATGAATTGAAAACACTGGAACTACAAAACTTCCAGGTATAAGCATAAATAAAAGCAGGATGTTTTTCAATGAAGTTTCCTTGAATTGTGTTTTTCATATCGCTTTATTTTGTTAAACTCCTGGACACCTCTTCAGGTGTCTGCCAGTCATGTGGAGGTTTTTTGACATGGTTGTTCCTCTGTGAATTAAGTGGGATTAGAAAGAAGTAGCTAGAGAGATGGAAGGGGGGTGTTTGAATTTGGGTAAAGTTTTAAAGTTTAAATCCTGGTCCCAAAACTTTTAAGTATCGAGGGACTTACAGAAATAGAATAAGTAGTCAGAAGACTTGAAGGGAAACTCATAACAAAAAATGTTAGTTGCCCCATTAGGCTGAGATGAAACAGGATCCTTTTAACACCTTTTACTTTCATTTGAATAGTTTTTGGCAAGCCCTACGAGATTCACAGGTAGTCATACTTATTTTCACAGCCATCACATATTTCTAGAATGGGGACATTTGCTTCCTATCAGAAATTTCAATATGTTGCCTTGTTTACAAAGTTTAGCTGTAATAGTTGTTGACAGGACAGCACCCTTGAAGAAAGGTTGAAAGAGGCAGCCCTGTAACCATTAATTTTGTACTTTAGCTACTTTACATGTGTATTTTATAAACATTTTCAACCATACTGGATAATGTGTTATGGCACCACATTCTTGCTGACTACACAAATCCATCATACACGTTTACGTGAGCCGTTATTTTGGTAATGACATTATTACGTCTTAATTGTGCAGATGGTTTACCAACAAAAGCAATTCTTGCAAGCAGTGCAGGTGTTACGACTTAGAGATGGGAAGTCACATTTTTATTACCCTTTGAGGTGACAAATATTGTCTGTTAGTATTCCCACAAATTGGTTCACTTACGTTAGTCAGTCTTCTCAGGTTTAAATCTTCTTTGTGCTTCTTTAGGCTTCTTAAAAATTCCAACTGAACAGGACCCACGAAAGGAAAAAAAAATTGAATGTTCTTCAGAAACATTTTGCCCAGATGGATTAAAATTACTGAATCCAAATTAAAAAGTCATTGGTTCGGGCCTTAACTAATCCTGTAACTTCAGTGAAGTTATATCTGGAATGTCTGTGACACATTAGGGATTTATTTTAAAGCTCACAAAGAAAGTGCTGATAAAAAAGCTGTTAAACATTAACCCTATTTGACAAGGCCGTGAGAGGTCTTACTAAGCTGTTGTGAGAAAGATTTAGAATTTATTTGGCATACCCTGAATTCCCCCTGTGGAATCCATTGTCCTTTTGTACCATTTTCAAGATAACATGTGTTCTGATTGCCCAGAATGGAGGGTTTTGTTCCTGTTAACATACATGAATGTGATATTCAAGTTGGACAGCATCCAGTGATAGCCTGACTTTCCTCAAATAGTTTTAGAAGTCTAGAAAAAAGCCTAACATGGTTCCCTTTACATCTTCTGACAGGTCGTAGTGCTCAAACTGCTTGAAATTCCTTTGCAGTTAACGCACACTGCTGTAGCAAAGCTCCTCTGCAGAGAGATCTAAAGCTACAGATTTTGCTTGCATGGTACTGTCAGTCAGGAACACTATTTCCATTTCTCTATTTTTCACCTTCTCTCTCAACCTTCTTAGCATATGACTAGGCAGGCAGAAGTCTTACGACAGATACAAGCATACTGGGGAAAAAATCCTAAATAATCAGACTAGATGGAGTTTATACTAGCAGGAGAATCTTTTTTAACTGGAATCATTTGTGCCAGTTCCATGGAAAAATGCTTCACTGGCCAAATAAAAATCAATTAGCTGTAATAGCTGGTTTTATTTTGGGGTATGTGGTATAAATTGTGTTGTGAAAAGGACACAGTAAGTATGCCTGTAATAGGGACTTCACTGTCTGAAAATACAGCATGGTAATGGTTTTTCCCTTTTCTGTAACACTTTCACTTAGTATTGCATGGGGATCTTTTATTAAAACTTGCACAGTAAAATGTCTGTGCTACCCAGGGAAAAGTATTAATTCTGGATGGAGAAGCTTTTACCTCATCAAGTAATCTGCATGTTCTGAGCTGTGGTGTGAGCTACTGTGTTTCCAGTAGCTCTCCACAGAGTAGGCACCTTAGAATAAATTTAAGAAAGTTTAGTAGATTATCACTTCAGAACCACTCTAGCCAGTCTCTCCTGCATATATTCCCTAGTGTACTGGTGGAGCAGAGGAAGTCCATCCACTAAACCCCCCTCTCTTTTAAAGATACTTTGAAGAGCCAAGGACTTAAAGAAATCTTAATTCATGTAATGTCTTTTACAAAGTTTTAATAGAGTGGTCTGACCTGTGTTTTCTTACTTTTTCTCTACCAGCATTCCACAGAAGTATAATGGTTCATGTATGTTGAGATTGATTTAGTCTAACAGTCTAGTCTAGTCTAACAGTTTAGTCTTCAGTCTAACTAATGACTTCCTTTTTGCTTCTAGTCTGGAGACAAAGACAGTTCTACAGGGAGTGGAAGTGAAGATGAGGAGTTCTATGATGCTGATGAAGAGACTCATATGATCAAGTAATGCAAAGAAGAAACACTGGCTTATTTTATGGTTCTTCTTGTCCAGTCAGTTCAGCTATATGACAAGTACTGGGGACCTTGCTTGTCAGGGAATGTAGTTGGACAAGTGCCTGTGTTTTTCCTTATTAGGAGAGGGATTTGAGTACTGTTCAGACTGATGATGTCACTGATGCGCTCCATACGAGGCAGCCATTCCAAATCTTGTGGTTCAGAATGACAGTGCATGGACTGCATTTGAAGCCAGGTGAGACAGCAAGAGTGGGATGATGTATTTCAGAAGCCCAGGAAGTAACCTAGGCTTAGACAGATTTGGACAGATCATCAGTGCACATGTTGGTATTTTATTTTCAACGTGGTGGATTTTGTTCCAGTACAAATTGATAAACTTGAAAACAACCACTGTATTTTTCCATAGGGTGAAAGTGGTCAGAGAGAGTGCTGTGTGCTACTCCACTGGGAACAAATTGCCGAAATTGTATGTTAAAATGGCTTTTGCATATTCAGTAGAGGAGAGGCAGCTATGAACATAAGGTTTCTTTGTGTGCACACCTGTGCAGAGTTACAGGTGCAGCTGGTTGGTCATGAGCTGGGCTTTAACTTAGTGATAATGGAAGGCTGGGAGGAAGGACTACACAAAAGATCAACCACAAAGCCTGCAAATGTAAGGAATGTTACTCACTTTTTTCTTTCTTTTCATACACGAAAGCTTTTTCTTGGTCTGTCTTGTGCATATGTTTGCCACGTGTTCCCCACATCTCAGCACTGCTGTTCTTAGCTTTGCCTACTTTTACCTTGTCTTCACTTTTGCCATAAATATTGAAGCTCAGCAACTTCTCTGTGGAGTGAAATAATTCCGTGACAGATATCATTTCCTGGGTGTGACAAAGGTGAGGTATTTATCGCATACCGTGTGTGTGGTGTGTTAGAATGTATAGCTCACTTTTTTGGACCTATCTGGGTCTTTATTTCTGGAAAAGACTTAACTCTGAAGTGGTGAGAGGAACTGTGGGGTGCTGTTATATTTTGGGCATTATTGTCAGGAAGCTGCTAGTGTTTATTTTTAAATAATCTTGTGTGTAGATAAGGTTCTTATTTAAAAGGAAAGCAAATCTCTTTAGACTTTTTTGGTTATTTGATGTTTTTTAACTAGTGCTTGCTCAAGCACTTGGTTACTTGGCCTTGTTAAGGAAAACAACTTCACTTCCCTGTTTCCACTGAACTTTCTGTACGTGCTTCATTCGAGGGATATGGAATCATGAAATATGAAACATGAACATTTGAAATTCCAACTACAAAAATGAGGCTTTACAAAGATTCAGTTTTCTTGAGGACATTGTCATCTTCATCCTCTAACCTGTGGCTTTCTCTTTGTTAAGATTGGTTTCCATAAAATGTTTGTTAGTCTTCGTACTTGGAGTCCCTAGCAAAGTGCCACACAATGGCAGCAAATATATTTTCAGGCTCACTAGCCATTTTTGCAAATCTTAGAATTAAAAAAGGGTGTGTAAAAAATCAAAAAGCTGTCTGCTGAATACTTCCTGGTTAAACTGGGAAGTTCCTTTACTCTGCAAGGAAGTGCAAGTAAACAGCACCTAAAGTTTGCAGCTAGCTGCTTGAACTTTGTTCACTGGGAACTGTAATGCTGAGCCAAGTGCAACTACCCTGGCTGGTGCAGAGGGCAGCCCAGAGTCTGCACATGCAGGGTTCCCACTGGGTCTGAACTTGATCCAGGTGTTGACTAAAGAAAGTTGGGAACTTCAGTCCCTATGGACAGTGTATCAATATTGTTGTGATTTTTGCCTGTATTACAAGCTTTACTAGAAGAATTCTCACCCATGCTCTTCACTTTTTTTTCCGCCCCAGAATGTTGAGTAGTTGTTGTAGGTGTGGCACTTTTTAACCCAACTGGGCGGTCTTCCTGCCTTACTTGGCCCTTTTGTATATAAGAAAATTTCACCAAATAAGGTACTCAGTAGTTGAAAAGGTTGAATCTATTCAAATATTTTTAAATCTTTTATTCACATTTTAATTTATGGACAGCTGGGAAAATGACTTTTTGTTGCTGATGGCAAACAGCAGCAAGCCTGGCAGTATTAACATGTTGCCAATAGCCAACAGTTGTTTTTAGGTGTTTCTTGCCTCTGTTCCTCCTCGGGTGGTGGGTGGTATAAGTCAGGAACTGTCATTATCTACTCCTGGCAACCCTGTGTAATGCCACAAGACACCTCAATATAATTTTCATTAGCAGTAGGATCCTGTAATGGTTCAGGTGGAGAAGATCACTCTTTAGAGGACCTGAGCTAGATTTTGTTACAGTTTAAAATTAAATTTACCTCTCCACTCATGTACTTTTATATCATTGGTATACATATGTAAAATTGCAAAAAAATGAGTGAAGACAAAATTAGCAATTTTTTTGCATAGGAATTGCTGCTCTTTTTTTAACCTTGAATCTGTCCCATGTTTTCACCATTGGAATTTTAAAGTGAATATTTAAAAAGGAATATTACATCTTCCATTGTTACTTTCCTGTATCAGTTACATCAGAAAGCTTAGAGGAGAGAATCCCTGCAGGAGGAGCTCAGCAATGTAGCATCAGACTTTGCTCTCCAGCTTTGTGTTCTGAAGTTCACATCCATTAGGTGCATTAAGTTTCTTTTCTGAGGCCGTTCATTTTTAATATGAGCTGGCCTTCTGGTACAGAAACCTGCAGGATCACTTTTTTCCTTACCCATAATATGTAATGCTTTACAATATTGAGATAGTCATGCTCTTGTGTAGCATTCACTGGTGAGAGGTGCAACACAGTGTTCTGTAGCCCGTGTGCATTTCCTGTGTCTAGGTGGAGCACCATTGCTGAGCAGCTGTTCCTCACTGAACAGTGCCTGTTGTTGTGGGTCTCACAACCATGGTACTTTAAAGCCCAAGTCAGAAGGTCGGAGAGAACTTGTGATTTTGAAGTCTGAGCAGGCTCAGACTTCAATTGAATTTCAGTGTCTGGGTAGTAAATTTGCCATGAGGAGCTCCTGGAAAGCAGAGGATGATACAGCACTGGATACATCAGTTTACTACATGTTGTAGTGCTAAGAGTCTGAGGCCCAAGGCCCTTCTATGCTTCAGTGCAATATGATAATCTTCTCCCATGTTTTTTGCTAGAGTAGCTGGCACTGTTGGCTATTTTTGTGTTGTGCAAGCACTAAGATACCTTTTCCCAAGATGGAATTTCTTCTCTGGATTCCTTTGGCTGTGATTTTTTTTTTTTTTTTTTTTCAGGTAGCTCACTTAGTGGGATTATGTTAGAGAGGAGAGAGCCTTTCCCTTGGTGCTGATTAGTCAGGTGTTAATACTGTCTCAGCAGAATCCCAAACATACCTCACCTAGCTGGGGACCTCAAGTGATGAGTGAATACAGCTAAGAGTGAAGGAGAGTGACAGGTCATGTGAGGCATCATGGAAGAGAATGAGCTGGAAGAAGTAAAAAACAGTGGAGGATTCAGCTGAAACACTTTAGGGCAAGGGTAAGTGAAAACACAAAATAGCAGCTGGTGGGTAGAAATACCCTTCTTGCTCCTTGTCTTCACTTGAAGCTTCTGCTTTCAGAGCTAGTATTGGTTCCAGGAGGTCATACTGGGCATATCAGTTTCATAATTTCCTTTTTGATGTCAGCTGTGTCCAGCGCTGCCTCTTTAGTGATGAAACGTTTCTTTGGATCAATATAAAATGTGGCCTGCCTGTTTTCTTTTGGACTCAGCTTCTTTATGAAATGGCATGGCACCAAAATAATTTTTTGGAGAGTGTTGTATAACTGGTCATTATGGCTTAATTTGCCAGCTTTCCTTTAGGACAGGAATGTTGGAATTATTTGATGTGTTTGTCATGCAACCTCTTGTGAAATTATACTTCAGCCTTCTAAAAGGATTTTACTACCTGGCTGTTTTTGATAGGCTGAAGAGAATACAATACAAGTGATTAGACAAGTTTATTTTTTTAAACGTCACCTGAAAACAAAGCTAGTGCTTTCTCTATAGGAATTGGGAAAGTGCTGCTCAGAGACCCCTGACATGCCAGAAACTTAGAAGCTCTGTGTTAAAGGAGGGCCAGAGATGACTCTCTGTTCAGGTCAGGATGCTGAGTGGAGAAGATGCCCGCACCCCTCCTGAGACACCTAATTAATGTGGAGCAGGTTGTAGCTTGTTTCCACCATAGTTACAGTCAAGGCTTTAAGGATGGGATCCACATGCTCATCAGCTCACAGTGTGCAATCCATGCCAGGGTTTCCAAACTGTGTGGACATACTGAGGTTAGTAGGGTATCATTTACAGAACCATGGGGAATGCAGTTGAGCCATGTATTTTCCAGTGTATTTCAGCTAAGCATATAAAAGCACTTTGCAACAGAATGTGTTTTTTGTACTGAGGTAAAGGGGAAAGTGCAGAATTTTTCCTGGAGTGTGTTAAAAGAAACATCTGAGCTAAAACTCTTGTTCCTGAGTCTTCTGCATAATCACGGAATGCAGATTTGTTAAGTAGTAGTTTGTTTTAACTGAAGCTATGTATCCCTTTTCCCACCCTGTTAGAGTTTCCCTGGTCATGCTCTTTGACCCAGCTGAAACTGTGACTGCAAACTGTGAGCCTTGCAGTAAAGATGTCAGAAAAGCCCAAGAGCGGTGCTGTCATTTGATGGTGGAAGTTAGTCTGGCCTGACACAGTGTCTGTGTCAGAAATGTCTATATTCAGCTGTTTACCAAACAGGAGACTTAGGGTATAGCTGTATTTTGAGTCTCATTCATTTTATCTTACTGAGAGATTGTTACATGGAAGAAAGACACCTACATAAGAAAACCTCTCTGGCAGATCTAAATGTAGAATTGGAGGGCAAACAAACTTATACATAATTTTTCCATGCTGTGTATTTTTAATGCCTTGTCTAGTCTGTTGTAGCCTTCAGATTTTCCAGGTGCTACTGTTATTTAAGGCTAAAGGAGCTGGGTAAAACTTTTACCCCAACAGTCTGAATTTACTGAACTTTCTTATCTTAATTTTAGTACTACTTTCTGTTTCTGTCATTCTGAAAAGTGCTCCTATATGTGCCTAATAGGGAACGGGGTTCTTTGTTCTAATTTGAAGTGCCTGTTTTATAAAAGCAGTCTTTAATTTCCTCAGTAAATTTTATATGGGACTATGTGTAAAGTAGCATCATAGAATTGGATTATTTAAGTGCCAAAGACAGTTTTTGCTGGAAAGCAATAGCCCAAAACTAGTTCTAGCTGCCTTCATTTAGAATTCTTCCATGCAGCCTGCCAGAACTGGTATTTACAAGCATCCCTGAAACTATAGGGACAGAGAGTTACCTTTGTTTGCTTGTCTTTCATTGCTCAGTTCACTTAAGTAGCTTTTGTTTCTGAGAAACCAAAGAAATTAAATGAAGGATTAAAGTGTTCATTTTGTACGACGTTCAGAATTTATACCATGGAGCTATTACAGGGAAATCTGCTGAGCCTGTTTGATTCTGAGTTGCAAATGTCAAAGTTTACTTAAAGACTGATAAAACCTGGTTAAAAACTACACACTGGAATTTGTTTGTTCATTCATCAGTCTTAAAAATTAACATTGCTAGTAAACAGCTTGCCTGCAGCTTCGTGGAATCTAGCATATTTTTATAAAATGCACACTCTGAGGCATTTGTAAATAATAATGTATAAATTTTAAATCCCTATTACAACTAATATTGACTGCAAGTCAGCCTTGTCATGCCTGCATATTTGTCAGTAAAAAAGCAGGTGGATAAAACTTTGTGCAGCAAGGGCTGATTACCCCCAGAAGAAAGATTATTTCTTTTAAACCATTCTCTACTGTGTGTACAGAATGAAGGGGGACCATGGGGTGTCAGGGTATTCTCATGTGTAGCAAGATTGTAGGTTGGAGTATGTTCAAGTACTTGCCCACCCTCATTTACTAAAGGTTTCTAGAGGAAATCTGTCTTTATCATGCTGTTACTGCTTCCCACCAACAGATCTGAGGTGCTCATATTATACCTACCTTGTCAGGAGCCAGGCAAAAAGTATGGCAGTAAGAAAACCTTTGCCATTATTGAAAGTTGTATTTACTTAAACATATCCTGGGAGAGAGATCTGGTACATCTGTTTTGAAACAAAATGTTTTTAAATTATGGAAACCTGATTGGGAGACAGGCATTTCTGATGTTAGTTTGTAGGAAAAATCAGTTTTGCAGATACTGATGAAAACTGTTATAGAACAAACAACTGCTAGGTGATTTGTGATGACAGTTGTGCATGCTGTGATTTCAAGTATGCCTCTAAAATACTGGTTTCTAATATTTGATCCCTTTCACTCCTCAAAATCCAAACCAAGTTTTATTTTGTTCTTGTTAAAATTTGAGTAATGTGGGAAAGGGAAGTATATTTTTCATATGGATACTTTTTTTGCACTACCTTTGCCTCCTGAGTCAAATAATAGTTTGATTTTTTTAAGCTACCTCTTTATGTTGAGCTTTTTTTGTCACTTTTGTATTTTACTGATTTTTGGGAAACTACAAAATATTTCCTTTTATATTTGTGTGGGAATTCATGGCTTAAAGTCCTCAAGTCATCCTTCTCTTTAAAGTTTTTCTCAAAGGCTTTTTAAATTTAGTTAAAAGACTTATGACTTTCAAGGAGCATAATAATTACACGGTTAGAACTTGGCTTTTCTGTATATACTGTTTGCCTCTAAAAGGGCCAGAAAGCCCTTAATTTTTTACTAATGTCAGTTGAGGACATGACTTTTCAGGGGCAGTAAGTTTTGAATTGGGGGGCTTTAATCAATTTAATTTATTGCCAATTCGAGTTTTTAGTTTCTGCTTTGGTATTTGAATTAAAAATAATTAAAACACTTAAGAAAGACACTGCTGCTTTTCTCCAGACACTGGTCTTCCTTCTCTCTCCCCATGCCATCCTCAAATTCCTTGACTGCTTGTCATGCTCAATCCCTTCAGCAAGGCAACAGGCAGCACAGGAGACTGGGATCAGTCTGTTGTGCTTCTGTTTATTCACTGCTCTTCATTTCTTGTTCCGCTGCTCTCTTGTGGGTTTCAGCACCAGGCACAGTCCCTTTAGAGTTGTAGCTCCTTTTGAGTCTGCTCTCGGCCTCTGCTCAGGCTATGATTTTCCTTTGGTGTTTCTCCTGCTCAGCTGTCTCTCAGTTTCTCTTGTGCTGGCGTGGGCTTATCCTTTTTTCCTCTTCATGTTGCAGCACTGTAATCTCTTTTTCTTGGCATTTACAACCCTGTCTTAAACATGCTTTTGTCAAAGTGCCAGCTGCTCCTCTGGCAGTGTTGGAGTGCAGAGGGTCAGTGCTCACTGGGCCCAAGAGGCAGTGGGCACTATGTGAAACACAGGAGGATCCATCTGAACGTAAGGAAGCACTTTTTTAATGTCAGGGAGATGGAGCACTGGCACAGGTTGGCTGGAGAGGTTGTGGAGTCTCCATTTGTGCAGATACTCAGGAGTCATCTGGACATGGTCCTAAGCAGTCTGCTTTAGTAGTTGGTTCTGCTTGAGCAGGGAGGTTGGACCCGGTGACCTCCAGAGGTCCCTTCCATCCTCAGCCATTTTGTGATTCCTATGCTGGCTGCTGCTGAGCTGTCTGGGACCAGCACAGGCAGTCCCTGGCATCTTCCCTTACAAGACACCCTGCAGCCCCCTCACTGCCAAGGCCCTGACAGCTGTGCTCGTACACTGCTCTACAGGGTTTTCTTGCAAATCAAGTCCTTAGCTTGGGCTGACAGTTTGAGAGTGGTGGTTGGTACTGTATTGCCTTTCTGTGTTGCTGTTGTCTTAGGTCAAGTAACTGAAACTCCTAAGGATATAATCAGACATTTACAGCCAAGTTCTGTGTCTGTTTGCATTTACATCCTTGCTAATTTCAGAAGACAGAACTTGGACCTCCTCTTGACCAGAGGACCAGCCAAAGGAGTAACTCACTTTTTTACTGCTCCACCCTTCATCATAATGAAAACAAATCTTTGTATAGTCTCTATATCCTGTAGACTTTGCATTGTTTTTTTACTCCCATTTAATTTGATCTAACAATCTAAAGTCCTTGCCACTTGAGAGCTGAGTAACAGGAAATTGGTGGCAGGGGCAGGGGGAGCAGATTCAGTTCAAAAATGAAGTTTGTATATAGTTGATGTGTGTATTGTTGAATATTTAATTTGGATTAATGGAATACTGAGTGTTATGAGCCTTCCCATGTTAAAATGAGGACTGATATATTTCAGAAGTACTTTCTCTTCTTTAACTGTATTGGTGTGCTGTTGTTAACTCAGAGCTGTACTGCTGAAAACTCTGTTGGTAGAATACTTCATCTGAGAAGTCACAACTGAAGACAGCATAAGCTTTTCCACAGTAGACCTTTTATGGTGATATAATCATATGTTCTGTGAACAGCTGTTGGATCCATCTTTTTAAGATGTTCTTTGCCATAGGTGAGGGGCCATAACAAATGTTGAAATATTCAAAATAATTGCACTTATCTATTCTGTTTTCTTAATGTATTTCGTATGCATACTGCCTTACCTGTATGTATTGTACTTCACCGGAGGCACAAAAGTAAATACCAGGTTTTTAATTTACAATATGTTAATGAGTTTTTAAAATAATTCTGTAATACTAAATATTTTTCAGTGATCTCTGTCTATCAAGAGAGGGTGATGGTGGGTAAGCCCAGGTGAATTTAGTCAAAAGTTAATATTGGTGGTCTTTGCATTCTCTTTTAATTTCTGAATTACTTTGATAATTTTAAATACATCTTTTCTTTTAGGAATTTTGTAGAGGCTGACCTATGTTAGTAAGCCAACTTTTAGGTGATTTGTAACAGCTCTGATACTGCCTCTGACTCGTACCGTTCATCCAATGTCTTTGTAACTTATTTTGTGCCTTTTCTTCCCCTGACACAAAATGTCTCAATAAAAACAACTTATTTTGCAACACTCCAAACCTATCTTATTGTACTGATTTTTTTACTTGCCTGACCCTTTTGTTTTGTTGTCTGGAGGGGCATGAAGCTCTCAGAATAGAATAGATATTTATAATGGACTCTGCAGAAGAAAATTGACAAGGTGGAAAGCAGGTCATTTTGGAAAGGCAGTGCTACAAAGCGCCTGGGAAACTGGGACTGTCAGTACTAATCAATATATTCCACCATATCTATCACAAGTCATTTCTAACAAAAACTGGCACCAGTGGAATGTGAGAATCAATTTACTACTGGCTTCAGTTGTGCTGATTGATGTTGAGAGACTGGAAACACTTTGGGGGGTTTAGCATAGCAAAATGTCTGTGGTGGTGTTACTAACATGTACTGGGGGAGTTCCCACAAGCGCTAGTTGTCACTTAAACACCACTTCTTTAAAATGGGATGCAAATGTACAAGGCCATAGTCACTGTCCTCAGTGCTCCTGCCAAAACATCTTGTCGGGGAATGGCGGAATTTGAACATTTGTCTTCATTACGTGGCAATCAGGTGATAAATAGATTGACTGCGTTTCCTGTCCCCTGTCCAGTGGCAAAGAAAACATTGTCAGAATCTGGGAAAAGTCACTGTGGGAAATAGGGATCAGTGCTCTGTTTTAAACTGCCATTTGATTGTTTTCTCTGGCAGCCTTTGCTTTGTTTGAGAGCAGTTCATGGAGTCCCTGGTAGAAGAAACTGAATAATTCTCTGTTCCCATGAATGCTGTTCTTCCCTCCTGACCCAAACTGCCCCTCTCCTACCAGACAACTGGTAGCATTATTCACCTCATTTTCCATTTGAAGCACATCTGCCCATTTCCCTCCCTTCAGAAAAACCCAAGGAGCAGAGAGATGGCTTGCTCCTTCATGCACTAGCCTGGCCAAACGACTTGTTCTGCATGTTCCCAGTGGTTTCTCCTCCGCCACTCCTGTTTTCAGTGCCTTTAATCTGCATTTAACTAGTTCTGGCCCTGAACATCTATCCCGTGGCCTGTCACTGCCTGGAGCAGATGCAGCACAAACGATTGACCCTCTCCCTTTGGCAGTTTGGTTTTGACTGCACAAAACAGCCAATAAACTGGAAAGGGCTGGGCAGCTGATTATGGGAATTAGCTTGAAGCTGTATAGTTTTATGGGTCTGAGAGGAGGAAGTGTTCGCTTAAGAATGAAATTGCATTCTTCTTTCTTTCTCCTGCTGCCTCCTCTTGAGGATGACTGTCGGCGATTGAATGACGGGCACACACTGGCAGGGAATCTCAATCGTTTGCTCAAACGAGTGAGTTGGTTTCACACACTTTTCTAAGGCACCGTATTTCCTTATGTGGCGTGCCCTATCTCGTGTTGCCACATCAGCAACACACTTCCTAAATATCTTTCTATGGGGTGGTCACTCGCTGTTCACCCGCCTGTCAGCCTCCGGCTCCTCTCTGTAGGGGTCTGCTGTGTGACACCTCCTCCCCCAGGGTCCGGTGGCGACAAGCCTCTCTGTGCCACCATGTGCTCTTTTGTTCTGCCATGTGCCTCTGTAGGCAGGTTTTACAGCTCACAACCCAATTCTATCTTATAATTCCCCATAGATGACAAATTTCAGAAGTTACAGAATAAAAGAATAGCATGTATATTAGCCAGACACAGCTTGGACTGGAGGCTGTTAGCTCATTTTCCAGTGACTGAAGCTGGAGTGTGTAGCTATGCCAGTCATTATCTGATCTGCTTAGAAATATTGTGAAAAGACTTGACTGAAGCCTCTGTAGAGATTCTTTCTCAGTCAAGGCTTGTTCTCACTAGTGTGCTGATTATCTTGCTCTGCTTTGTGGTACATACATCATGCAATTAATAAAAAGCAAATTTTTTCTCACTTCTGCTGGTGCTCTTATTGTATAGTAATTGTTCCCTCATGGCGATTGTTTCCCTCTGGGCCCATGCATTGCTGAGTCTCAGTGACTGTCCTCCCCTCCCTTCTTCCCACACAGAGCATGCAGGTGTCTGGGCCTTCCCCTGCTTTTCTTGAGACACTTCTACAGGTACATTGGCAAAATATTCCTTTATCCTGATTGCTTCTTCAGCTTCTCCTTTCCATCCTCTCCACCATGCCATGGTAGCCCCAGGACACAACACAGTGTCCAAGTTGGCATATCCTAAGGATCACCTAGGAAGTTTGGTATCTCTGACCTTTGTGTATAGGGTGGCAAGCTATAGGTCAGACAGCTTTTATAGTAGATTGACCATACTGCTAACCAAGATCATACAAAGACACATCTGCTTTTAGAGTGGTTCAGACAGAATGTGGTTGTCAGCTGTCTTCACTCTGTTGGGGGCTTTTTTTGGGTTTTTGTTTTGGGTGGGAGGGGATGGGAATGTTTGCTTTGTTGTTGGGGGTATTTTGTTGTTTTGTTTGTTGGGTTTGTTTGGTTTAGCTTTGTTTTTTTTAATCTCACTCTCCTCCCACACCAGTATTTCTTCCAGCACTCTGAAATAGCTCCTGGGGACCAGGCTTTCTTGGGTGTGGAGACCCTTCTCAGTTTGCTTGCTGACACTGACCTGTTTGTTCTGCAATAGTTGTATTTTGATCAAGAGAAAGCAATAGATCTTACGGGTGTGTAACTGTGATAGATGAGACCTAGTTTCAAGCTCTGGCTCCAGTAAATTCTTGCACATTTTTATTAGTCAGTGACTGGATGAAGCACATAAACAGGGATGCCAGTCTGAGTCTTCTCTATCCCAAGTGAGTTTGTATTGGAGTGACTATTCTCACTTAGCACTGGTAATTTACTCAATTTGCTTCAAACTGCCATAGACTCAAGCAGTAAGTTCTGAATCGGGTCAATTTGGACATAACAGCAAAGTGTAAAAATAATACGAGCTAACATTGTGCTCTGGAGAGCAGTCATGAAAAAAAAATACCAGCTCCTGGAAATGCAGTCATCCAGTCTCATTCAGCCATTCATGTTGACAGAACATCGTTGCAAGCATGCTTCTTGGTCTGGCTCTTTTAAATCTTGGGCTTGGTCTGTCTGTCCCAAAGTTACTGTGCCTCTAGATTTAAAATCCTTTTCTTGACACCTGAAAATAACCAGCAAACCTATGCTGAGATCAAAAATGAGGCAGCTTTTTCTCACCTGAAAAGACTTCCACTGCTAAAAGTTTTCCTGGTTGCACTGTGCTCTGCCAAACACATTTTTTCCAGATGCTGTTTTTCTAACCATGTGTTTAAATCGGTGGTATTGAGTATTTCCTTTCTGGCATGCTGGCTGTTTACCTAGGCATATAAATAAAAGTGCTGGAAGGCTCCTGTTTTTGTGGATGTTGGCTGCAGGTAGGTTTTCAAGATGGTTGGACATCCTGATTGAAACAGTAGAACAGTAGTTGTAGTTTAGTGATGGATAAAACATGGAGAGGAAAAATATCCTTAGAAATGCCTGGAAATGGGCTAGTAGAATATTTTATGTTTAAATTATGATGCACTGAACTTAGACTATTTCAGTCAACTTTCAGAGGACAGTACATGGATTCAGAACTCAAAATGCCAATTTCCCTGCCCGACATCTCAGTAGACTCTCCTGGAAGCCTCAGAGCTGATGCAGCCAGGGCTCCCAGCTTCCTGCCTCTCCTGCCATCCTCTGAGCTATCCATTTTAAACTTGGAAATTTCCAGACCCTGAACACATCACCAGACTGGGTCTCAGTGATCTTGGCAATACTAGAAGCACTGCTGTATGATTTATGTTTGCTGCCCAGTGGCTTGATGTTTAACAGCAGCTACAAAATGGACTGGATTCTTACAAATTTCCTAGTTGAGGCTGGTCAGTGGTGGGTAGCAGCATTATAATCTCAGCATTTTTCAGAATTTCCCGTATCCTCAGACAGCAATCCTGGAGTGATCAATTTCTTTGGAAATACTACACTGCAGCATGAAAAGGTTCAGTTTGTAAATAATTCTGGGTTTCAAATCTCTTCCCAGGTTAAGAGAACTCACTTCTAGCAAAAGCTATCTGCCTTTTTCTGACACGTCTGGTATGACCATGAATGAAAAAAGGATATCAGGTTTTATAAACCACTGGACCTGATCCAATGCTGTGCTTAGTTTGGAAAGGATATAAACCTTTAACTTGCTTGATATGAAGTGCAGGCCCAAGGCTAATGTGAGAACGTGTGGCAGTGAGAACGAGCAGCATAGGCATTCGGAGCATTTTTGAGCCTGCCAGGTATTGATTGGTAACAGGAGGGAATGAGTGGAGAAGCATTTCAATTTGGCACCCATATGTGATTTTGATGCTGTCACAGTGAATTAGCAGCACTTTCTTTTCCCTTTAGTCCATCGCAGGCTTTTATCGTTGAAGTATCCCCTTTGCTCATATCAACTTATTAAAAGACAAAGTGGAAAAAAACCCAAATAAATTCCCAGAACTTTTGCCCCCAAAAAGCCTGATTATGTTATGCTACTATCCTCTGAATGGAGGCTGAACAGTACTAACGACTGTCACACATAAATGTTGTAGGGGATTCAAGCTACAATTACTCATTTTGTACAGTCACTTAATCCACTAATGGGGAGAAATGGGACAGCAGTTTAAGAAGGCAAGAGAACTGTCAGAGATTATTAAATCTGTTGGGATCATTTGGTTTAGTAGTCTGTCTTGACCCAAGTACATGCTTCAGCTAATGCAACAGACTTAATGCCTCTGGTAATTAGAGCAAGAAGAGATGGGTCATCATTAGCAACTAGAAATTCAGAGTTGTATTTCATCTGGAAGGCAGCATTTTCAACAGGGCTTATTTGTTGCCACTGCAGATCATCGGTGAGTCACGAGTGGTACATTGGACTGACTCATTTGTGTGATTTAGTAGGGGCTTTTTAATACTTGCTCACTGTTCCGTATGAATAGTTTTTCTAAATAGTTGCCCAACAGAAAAAGGCACAATATTGGACAATCCTGTGCAGTTAATACTACTGCTCTTACTTATAAGATGTTGGTGATTTCTTTATTGTTGTGCAGTTCACAGTTCAGATTACTTTTGATTGTAGGTTTGCAATGTCTTTGTCATATCTGTGAAACTGAAGAGTGAAGAAAGGAAAGCCAAGCAAGCATGGAAAGCATCAGTAATTGGCATCTTCAGAAGATATAAGAGCCAATCTAATACCATTCAAGGCATGTATTCACAGAATACTTTTACAAGGGTTTCACAGATCCACAATCATATTCAGTCCTGCATATTGCCAACAGCATGAATGAAAATGATATATCACAGATTCAGAGTTTTTGCAGATACTAGGAAATTTCTAAATTCTCTTCAAAGATGAGTAAATGTATCTGCAGGTACAAAGGAAATCAGCCATGATGTGAACTCTGTTACAAGGTACTATGAAGTGGGAACTGAAATAATATTAACGGGGGGATGTAATATAGCTGAATCATTTCCGATGACCTTATGCAGATCAGCAGGCAGGGAACTGTGACTTGAGAAGACCGAAGTATTAGTGTGGCTTGAAAATGCTTGAGAGAAACCAGATAAATCAATGGATGCTAATCAAGCAGAATTTGGATGTCTGTGGTTGGCTAATTACGTAACTGATGCTGAAAACCTCCTCAGGGACACCACCAAAGAGGGAGGGAAGGTTGCAGTGCTTCAGCAAGAACTGCCTGGAGAAACTGTCTCTCAGAAATATGCCCAGACTCCAGTGGGGGCTTAAGGCACTTCTAACAATCAATAGAAAAGAAAGGGATTCAGAGGTGTCTAAAAGACAGGCATTCTCAGTGTGGATGGGAATTTCCTTAGAAACAAGTATACTTTAGAGTTTAATTTGCCAAATCAGCAAAGTTCAAAAGCTCTCAACAGTGCTCACATCCATGATATCTGATGGATTGTGAGCTAACTAGAACTGAAGAGACCTTTTGTGGTTTTGTCTTCACATGGTTGCATGGCTTCGGCTGAGTGCTTTTTGTCTCCATGAAGCTGTTTTGAGCTTTTCACAAAACAATGGGTCAGGTTGCAAGACACCACAGTTGGGTCATCTTTCCAACCTCCCTGCTCAAGCAGGGTCCTCCTAGAGCACATTGCACAGATTGCATCCAGACAGTTCTGGAATATTCCCAGTGAGGGGGACTCCACAACCTCTCTGGGCAACCTGTTCCCATGCTCGGTCACTCCTGCATTTAAGTTCTTTCTTATTCAGGTGGCACTTCCTGTGCATCAGTTTCTACCCATTGTCTCTTGTCCTGTTGCTTGAAACCACTGAGAAGAGCCTGGCTTCATCCTCTTGACACCCTCCTTCTTTACTTCTGTGCTTCTTAGAGTGGGGAAGAAATAGCCATTCTTCACTCCCTCTTGCTGGTGTGCCCGGGGAATTAAGTTGTTGTAGGCTCAGAGGAAATGTTTTCTCAGGAAATTGTGTTTATCAGCCTTTAGAGATTGGATCCATCTCAGGTCTTCTCCATCTTAGTTTTACTTTATACAAGCACTGTCATGATAGAAGGTTCCTGAGAGGGACCAATCTGATGGAGGTTTCACTGCAGTAACACTACATCAGCTCAGTAGGCCTCACTGGAGAAGCCTGGATTCTTCCCACTGTGTGTCTATGTCCTCTTTTATCTATGCAGATGTTTGGATTTCTGGACTCTCCTTTGTCTTTTCTCTTTCCCTCTGATGCAGGTTTTTCCCAAGTAATATTCCCTCCTCACACATGGCCATCTGCTGCTACTTTTCTGCTGTGTTCTGTGCTAACTGGTCGTCATGTGACAAACGCAAGTTCTTGTGATGTCTGTTTTCCTCTGTGAGGTCATGACTGGCTGCTGCCTCCCTTACCACTCTAATCTGTATTTTGCTGGTGGTATAAGGGCCTTTATCAGTTGTAGTATTTTCTGTCAGCCAAATAGCACTCTTCCCATCCTATAAGTAGTGTAATATGTGCTACTTACAGGATGGAAATGATGGATTATAATAATAAGTATTATGAACATAAGGTATGTTATTATATAAAAGAAAAATGACCAAAACTACTTCATTTCTCTGCCAGTACCATGTCTCTGGACAACTGTCGTGAGGAGAGACCTTATAAGTGCAAGAAAGACCCTTAATGTCTCCTTGCTTCATAATACATGTCTGAGATGTTCTGGGTATTAAAGTAATGTGTGGTGGTGTCAAGAGCTTTAGGGAAGTTGTCTGCTGTCTGTGCAACTGGCTGTCTGAGGGGGCACAAGGGAGTTAATGTTTTAGGGGCATGCTTTTAATGGAATCTGACCATTTAAAAGGCTTAATTCTTCTCCTTTGTACGCCCTGCTTGGGTATGATCCCATCCAACCTGCTCCTAATAAGTCCTTCTCAACCTATTGTTCCACTCGACTTCTTTCAGACCCTGCCTTTTATCTGGCTTCCCTAGCAGAGCTCACATAAACTGCAGGCCTCTCAGGGGAAAGACAGCCAGTAAGTCTTGAAGTGGGCAAGAATGTGGTATGGGTCTCTAAACACTGGGGAACCAAGAAAATCTTTTTAGTGCCCAACTCTCATGGAAGCTGGTTTGGGAAGTAAATGCCTGCATGTCTTTGTGAAGGAGTCCTCAAGTCCCTCAGCAAAAAGACAATGGCAGATGTCTGGCAGAGAAAGGTTTGCTTTGTAGGTGCTGGGGAAGCAGATGTCCTGCAGGTATTGGTGCTCCAATTAATTACTTAAATTAATGTACTTAGTATTTGTTAATGAAGGACATCATGAAGGATAACTAGCAACAGCAGTGCCTGTCCTGAGGTAGCATCTAGTGCCCACCCAAGTGCTGTCTTTTGCCAGCTGCTGCAGAGGCAATAAATCAGTCAAGGGATGTGAAAGTTCATTTTCAAGGGGGAAACTGATTTTACTCAGAAGTGGAGTGTGCCTTCCTTAATAAGGAATGCTTAGCAGCATGGGATCTCATCTCTATACTCTGTCACTCCCTTCCATGTGCTGATGTACCCTTCTTTCTAAACACCACCAAGCCTCACTGGATCAATGAAGCCTGATCAATTGTTTTTGCTTCTGAATCATCCATATGGGGTTGTTAGCTGAGCTGCTGGCAGAAAACGAGAGGCAGCTTTCTGTCTGTTTACTGTAAAGAAAGTGAAGCAAGCTACGGGAGGGGACAGGCTGCACAATATTTACTGTCAATACAGCCGGAGAGAGAGAGGACATATAAGGAGAGGAGGGGAGGAGAGGGGAGCAGGGGCTGCAGACTGCAAC
Organism: Corvus cornix cornix; assembly: GCF_000738735.6. Taxonomy (NCBI): domain Eukaryota; kingdom Metazoa; phylum Chordata; class Aves; order Passeriformes; family Corvidae; genus Corvus; species Corvus cornix. The sequence goes on along the minus strand of NC_046332.1, from coordinate 22,366,755 downwards.
CCCAGCAAATGATCTGAATGTAAAAATACCCATGCATTTTCAGATGGAAAGAGAGTGGATTAAAGTCAGCAAGGGATAACTGAGAGCGTTTAAGGAAGGGTGTAGTGAAGGTCTAGCGAGGCAGGAACATACCAGTGGCATGCATGCAGAGTAATAATGCTGTGCATGAGTGTACTGAACCTGCACTGCAATCTGAAAAGCACTTTCAGATCTGCCCTGAGACAGAGCAGTAGCTGGGATATTTTTGTGTACGCCTGCATGCAAGATCCACCATTTTAAAGTAATAAGATGAATAATAACAATTGAACTTGGAGAATAATATTTGGAGCTAGTTTTCCAAAGCAGCTGGATGTCACCATTGTAGCTCAGACCGCAAGAAGAAAATTATTAAAAATAGACATACTTCCTTGCTTCTCTCTCCTCTTATTCATCCACAGAGGTATTAGGTGACCTGAGCTTCACAGGGCAAGAAGGTTCTGAGCAGCTTTCTCTGAGTGTTCCTCTACTTCCAGAGGCAGGTGAACAAGTGAAGAGTGAATTCACACTTTAAAGAGCAGCAAAGACCATCTTGCCATGAAACCATTCACAGATGAAGATGTAGAAATCTACATCCAGAGCAAGGTAAGACTTTATCTGACCAGATTTTCTGTCTCCCACACTAGGTGTTGATTCTGAAGGGTGCCAAATTTGACAGTTAGTTGCTCGCCTGCTGTCTTCCTTTTTGAGACAAGATTGGGTGAAGTTTCATGAGAACTGTATTTCTAATGAGATTTCTAGGTTTCCGTTGCAAAATCTAATCAGCTGGTAGCCTAATTTTTCAAGGTGCTTGTCCTCTTCTTCTTGGTGTCCTGAATTTTTGTTCTGATCTGGAATTTCAGATGTGAGACTAGCTGTAATTGCCAGCGTTTAAATCTAAGGAAAGGTCCTTGCCTCTCTCCCTGTTTGGTGGTCTTGGCTTGACCGAAGCAAGACCAACACCAGGCATTGCCTCTAAGAAAGATTCATGTAGGAACTGCAAAGACAGACAGATATTGTTAGAATTCAGTCATCAGTCTGTCACCTCAGCTTAGGATACTCCTCTATATACCGTGATTAAAATAACATGTCTCATTAGCACATGCAAACTGGAATCACATTTTCTCTTTTATGAGATACTCCAGCACTCAATTTTTCCCCCATTATGAAATGAAATAAAACAGAATAAAATCCTCTGTGAAACAATACTGTTTAATAAAACCTCTAAGTGAGCCATAACATTTTTTTAACGCTGACGTGTTTCATGGCAGTACTTAGCTAAATCCTGTTTCATAGTCTGCTTTCCCCAACAAAATGCAAGATACCAAAGTGACAAATAGTTTCAAAATGGAAAAGTTTAAGGCTTTACGTAAAGGATTACATATTCTAGTACAATGAAGGGGCTGGTCAGAAAGGTTTGTTTTCTCTATGGAAATGTTTTGGTGACAAGTATGAAAGTTCTCACAGAAATACACCTTCTTCAGCCGTGCAGTGTTGTGCACAGGAAAATTATTCCATGAGAATCTGTTCAGTAAGCTATAACAGCGAATGCTTCTCTGAAGATTTAAAAAGCAGAGCTACAAAGGAGGGAACAGAGGGAAGCCATGCACAGGAAGATGCTCATATGACAGCCATAAGTACAAGGAACAGAAGCAGAGTGTAGTTAAGTGAGGCTCATAGTTGCCAATATTTTAGGTTATACTGAAAGGCTGTTTTCTAGCAGCTCTCCAGCTCTGATGGATTCCTAGTTTCTGCCTGCTCCTGAGTCTCTTGTCCAAGTGAGGCTGCCTAACCTTCAAGCAGTTCAGCTTGTCAAATGCTGCCTGTTTTTGGAAATAGGTCAATCACCTGGTGCAATGAATCTCTATAATACCAGAGATTTCATCCTTAAGCCACTCATCAAAGGAAAAATTCAAATGCATATGGAGCGGATGTGGCTGGGTAGATAAGAGAAAACCCAAATATTCTTAACAGTTCCTAATAAATCCCAATCCTACTTCTTTCCTCCTTAATAAAACCTTAGTTTACTTTGTTGTTCAGGGTTTGTGCATTTGTTTTGGCTTGATTCTCCAAGTTAAGACCTGTTAAGGGGAATGCCAGTAAATCATAGAAGTGACTGTCCAGCAAAGACCTTATGATGTCTCTTCTCCCACTGTGTCTGTGCTGGTGCTAGAGGCATCTGAGATAAATGTCTTGGCTCTTCAGAATTATGATCTGTTTTCTGATTTTTTGCCCTCCCTTCTGTAGGAAGGTTGTATTTTCCAACAGCATGATTAGGGAGCTAATTATGGTTAGCTAATTATAGTGAGCACCCTCTGTCAATCACATGCCCGTTGTTCTTCTATCCCTGCTCCAGTGATGAGGAGTTTACATCGAAAGAGGTGTTTAGTGGTATGTGGATACAAAAATGCTGCTAGCAAGGATTTTCTTGCTATTTTCTAAGCCCATGAGAGACTTTTCTCTCTCACAGAAGAGGTAGCAGAGTTATGTAAACAACCAAACACCTGCAGCCTTGAAAAGTCTTGTTTATGGTATAGTAGAAAATATTTTGACAATGGATGTTTTAGGATTTTAGCCAATCACCCCAAGGGGTGGCTGATCCTTTGTCCAATTAGACTATGAAGAAAAAAGTCTATAAAAGAGTTTGTAAAATAATTAAATAAATCAATCTTGCTGCACAATTCCTGCCTGCTGGATCTTCTCCTCCCTACGGCTGAGGGACACGGTAATATACCATAGGGCATTTTTTTTTTTTTAATTAGTGGTACTCCCTCAATTGGGTTTTTGAGTGTGTACTCTTATAAAGAATTCATGACGACTGCTGTAGCCTAGCCAATAGGTGATGAAGGCAGAATTAAATGAGGCCAGGCTGGATTGGATGGCCTCTCCCAGGATACTGGAGGTAGCAAAAAATGTTTCCAGCAGGTGCTCCTTAGAGAGAACAGAGCATGAGCAGTGCATACAGAGGGCACTGTAGGTCTCCATTTGAGATGACCTACTGTGAGATTGTATACTTTCTACACTTTTCAGTAAAAAAAAGTCTTTTTTTTTGTCTAAAAGCTCTTAGAGATGGACAACTTTCTCTGCCACTCACCATTCGCTTGCTGGAGAAACCATTAGGTATCTTGTTGAGCAAGACAAGCTTATTGGACTGTTCTAAGGAGTTGTTCTGGATGAACAAAAATAAGGTGGAGAAAATATCTATAGATACAGATGGAGAAGTGCCATAAATGAAAGCTAAGGAGGTGAAAATGAATATGGGCTAAAATCTTTCAGTGCTAATTTATTTTTTATTTTAAGTACATGTAAGCTAGCTAAAACTGTTCTTAGAGAAAAGGATGAATTGGAATGAGGAGGAGGGTGACTTACCAGGGAAATTAAAGGGTATTACATAAACATAAAGGACTATGTGGTGTTAAGATAGCCAAAAAACAAGATGTCAAAGGTGGATGAGAGCCCAGTGAAGGGAATGTGGTGCTGCTAATCTGATGTATTTCCCACTTCCAAAAGTTATTCAGCCTTAGTAAAAGTACTGTTAACTTTGTTGTCTGAGGGAGGCAGGTATTCAAACTCTGCTGATCTTCATGTTCAGTATTAGGCAATTGCTGTTCATTGGTTAATGGATGTGAGGCAAGCACTAGTCCACTTTAGTCAATTGAATGGTCCCTTGTTGTGAAGAAGTGAATCTATTTGTCCCTGCCAGGGCCTGGGGACACATTTCAACACACTTGAGTGTTTTTGGCTGATGGTTGAACATTTGATATAATAAAGGTGTCCAGAAGGACTTATAAAGAAGTTCTTGTCAATGATATTTTTTAAGAGAAAAGAGAGTTGTTTAGATGCTGAAGAAGATGCTGAGTAAACAGGACATAGGAATTTTAGAAAGTCATAGGCTGGTTTGAGTTGGAAGGCACCTTTAAAGATCATATAGTGCAATCTCCCTGCTGTGGACAGTGACACCTTCCACTAGACCAAGCCCCATCCAGCCTGGCCTTGAACTCTTCCAGGAATGGGGCATCCACAGCTTCTCTGGGCAACCTGTGCCAGTGACTCACCACCTGCACAGTACGGAATTTTTAAATTATGCTTTTGCTTCCTTTTGGTCTTCGATAATAACAAAAGACTGTAACAATTATGTTTGACTGTGGCAATTATGCTTTATCATTCACTTTAGCCATGTGATGATCTCTGTTTCTGATTTTTTTTTCTTGCCTTCAAGCAATAAGATTTAGTAGAATATGGTGAGGAAAAAGAAAAATCAATAAGAAAGCAAAAGCTGCAAGCAAATGAGATGAAGCATAGGATCCAAAAAAGAACAGTAAACAGTCTTAATATTTCACTCCACATAAGTAATTCTGGTTGTATAAGTAATGAAAAATACGTTAATGAACTTCATTAACAGTAGCTGAATCTCCTCACTTTGGTAAGTGTGTAAGGATATTTGGGAAATATTAAATGTCCCTTACTAACATGGTTCCTTCATGCTCCTCCTGTTGAATCTCCTTGTTCAGATTGTGACCATCTCCTTATTCCCCCTTCATTTTTAGTCATAAATGAAGGTTAAGGTCCATTTTATATTCTTCTGAGTTGTCCACCCCTCACCTCAGTCCTTCCAAGACTCAGACATTTCACTGAAATAATTTTCATTAAGTAATTATGCTACTACTACTTGAATTGAAGAACTATCCTTTAAGCCACACAAACACCTAGTTCCCAACGAGACCAGCTTTGGAAAGATGCTTTCTCACTGTCTAGGAGTAGACTCTCATCTGTACTTCAGCCATAAAGATGGTGTGGATACTTTCAGTGTATAAGGCAGGCATCTAAATGATGTCACATCATCTACCACCTGACTAATGAACAGATCTGTAACTCTTGATGTCCTGTCAGTTCTTGGAATGAAACATATCCTGGCTTTGATAATGGCTACTGTATGCAGGGGAGTAGCTGGTATTCTGCATCAAATGGATAAAGAATTGAGACTGTAGCTGTAGTTGATAACACATTTATCCATGTAATGAACCCTTTTCCTTCCATCCAGTGGTGTTGGCATGGAAATACCAATTAATGCTCAGTAGTTTGAATATTGACCCTTTGGTATTCACAGCTCTGTCTCATGGTAAATTGGTTGCAACACACAGGGAACAATTTTTATTCCCAGTGCAGCACAGGCACAAATGTTTCAGGATGCTTTAAGCTGATTTGTCTGCTTCTCACTGGAGACAAAGACTGCAATTACCTGTAACATGAAGTGTCTTTCCTGGAACTGACAGGTGGAACAGCGACATTACCTGGTTTCCAAAGCAGTGGAGGAGGTGCAGAAAATCATCCAGCAGCTGACCACCGAAATCAGCTACAAGGCTGTGAGATTCCAGGCTATCTCCAACTCTGGCATTCACAATGAGAACATTAAGGTATGGACAAGAGCTCTAATGTACTCTCTGGCAGCCTGTAGGCAACCAGTAAGTGATTTCTCCATTATGTAAGTGTTTGTATGGGCAGGTACCTCGCCCAATACACCGCAGACAATGTGCTGACACTTCACTGTGGAGTTCTAGTGACTGGGTCATTGGCACTTACTCGTGGACATCTCACAGCCAGAGGAGCATCGAAGAGAGATGGATAAATCAGGCAGAGCCTCTCTTTACAGCTGCTCTGTTTACAAAGAGCATCTATAGCCAGAGCTGTCAATCTGCAAGCAGAAGCCAAAGCTCTTTGGGAGACAGAAAGAAAAACTTATGCAGCAGTAACATAAGAAAAAATGCTCATGCCTTCATGAGCTATGACTCATATTTTTCACAGGTGGAAAAGCAGTCAACTCACTAAAAAAAAAAAAGAAAATCTAACGTCTTTCTTCTGCTATGAACATTAGAAAGCTCCTTCAGGAAAAATTTGTTTTTTCTTCATCATGGATCAGAATTGTGGGAGAAGTGAAATGCCTCCCCATTTTAGACCTTCAAACATGAAAATAATAATGTCCTGTCCCAGCTGCGACAGAAGGCTGCTTAATTCTTGTGACTCCATAACACAAAAGTAGCTAGTGTGTAAAGACACAAGAAACAATCACAGCAATGGCAGCTTCAGATGAAAACAATCTTTTTCATCTGCACTAGTTTAAATACTCTAATGTCAACCATTATACTAAACCACAGCCAGTTACAGATCAAAACACAGCAAATATGTAAAAGCATGAGGCACCTTTTGCAGCTCTCTAGGACTGAAAGGGAAGAAGTCTTTGTATCAAGCTGCTGGAGGGGTATGGATGTGGAGGCAAGATATAATCACCCAGTCTGAAATGTGGCTATTGTCCTGGGAACAAAGACATTCAGATTCATAGCTTGTCTGGAATTTTGTGTATCCCAGAGCATGTGGTCTTGCCAATAAGTATGGCCACAGTGACATAAAACAGTGCCACATCCTGGTCCATGTTTTCCTTAGAGCCAGTCTGCCAGCCACCTCTTGTGCTGGAACAAACCTGCTTGGCTAATGAAGTCTGACAGGACCAGGGTCAGGGTAAAATTGTTGCTCTGGAAAGCAAAGCAGAACAAAACCACCATCTATTATGAGCAGTGACTTGGAGTTACAGTAGGCTGATATGAACAAATTCTGCTTGAAAGAAATCCTCAAAGTACATTTCCTTAAAAGTGGCAGATTTGTTGTTCATGCTTAACAGAACCCAGTGTTATAAATCTGTGGAAAGTAACACTAGGAGGACTAATTGTCCTGTATGTATGGGGCATCAAAGAATGAGTTGATGAGAAATTATTTTGGTTTGGGCTGTCTGCTTTCAAAAACTGGAAACTTTAATATCACTGCTGACATAATTCAACATAGAGTAGACTTGTGTCAAGGGGAAGTGAATGTATTCAATGTGTTTAATTTTGCAACATCTTTTTTTCTGTCAGTTAAATCTACAGTAATTTTTCAGAACTTTCAGCTTCCGGTTAAAAGGAATTAATTTACCATGGTGAGAGATCCAGATTTGTTGAGAAGCCTCATGCTCCCTTCTAAATATGAAGGGCTGAGTGGAGAATAGTTAAGAAAAGTCTTTAGGTATTCAATGTTTTCCTGTAACCCACGTAACAAAAAGTCACGCTTTAATAAAAAACTTGAATTAAAATTCAGATGAACAAATCAGATTATTTAATTTTTAAAAGTTTTAAGTGTTTGTTTTTGTTGTGGCCTACCATTTTTGGAGCTGTAAACTGTGCAGGGCTGATGCAAGAGCTGTGGAGGCTGCAGTAAAGTTATAATGAAGAGGTCCAGACTAATCACTGGTACTGTACTGCCCAATGGCATTGCCAAGTGTTTAATCAAGGTGAGGGCAAGGAGGGGATTTTCCTTTAACAAACTCCAAGCATCCAAGGAAGCTTGCAGCTTTGCTCTGTGAATGAATGAATGAATGAATGAATGAATGAATGACCTAGCACATGCTTTCTCTCTGTTCTGCGTACTTCTTGTTTTCCTTTCTGCTTCTCTCAGGATCAGCCAGCTTTACTGGCCAAGTGGTCAGCTATGCTTCGGAGGAAGCGCCCATTCCACCCATCCATCCAGGTACAAAGCCCTCCTGCCACCTGGTGCCTGACAATCCCTGTGCTTGCTTCCTCCTCACCCACCATCTTCTCCAGACAACTTCACCCACCAAACTGATCCTTCCATGACTATTTCATCCTCTGCACAAGAGACTTGCTTTTTTTTTCTCAAAGCACAATTATTTTCTTTCTAACCTAATATTTCTGCCTCCCTGGAACAGCCTGGCCAGGTTCACAAGAATGAGGTTGTATTTAATTTGCCCAGGATACTTTAGACAGGATTTTAATACAGCAGAATCGGCCATAATTTATACCCCCAGAACTGGAGGCTCTTGCTCAAGCCTGTGACTTGCTGGGGCCCATGGTCTGCACTTAGCATGTGAGACCATTGTGTGACAGAGCATAGGTGTGGGACTGGGATTTGTTTAGGGCAAGAAGGCACCAACTGCCCAGCTTTACAGTGCTATTCCCAGCCTTGTGTATCCTGTTGTTTTCTGGTAAGCCCCAGGAGGAGGACTCTTGTGGCTTGGATTTGCAGGCACTCACATAACACCTTCAGCTCTTCCCTTTGCAGTCTGTTGGGTGCCAGTGCATACAAGACAGCATTTTGGTATGGGTGGGAATGGTTGTTTACCTGCAAATGTGGCTGAGGCAGTGAGAGGAGCCATAACTGCATGACAGCCATTGTATTTTTTCCTTATGGAGCCCAGTACTCTGTTTCTGAGCTGCTCACAGGATTTCTCAGCCCCACCAAACCTGGTGTATGCAGGTCAGCTTGATCTGCAATGTCATCCTTTCAGCATGCTCCTGCCTTTATGGTTTATATTTGACAAAAGAGCAGCTTCCTGGTGTTTTGTTTGCCATTTCTGTGCTTCTTGCTGGCCATCTTTTGTGTTCCAAATCTCTTCCCAGGGAGCAGAGAAGACCAGCTGCTCCATGTGGGAGAGACAGGAGGTGAGCGTAGCAAGGCAGCCCCCCTGCCCTATGGTCCCTGAGTGAGACAGACACAGGGAGGGCAGCTGGGTCAGCCAAGAGTCTGGATCATCACGCAAGTCCACTGATAAGTCAGGTCTGAGGTCAAGCCACTCCCCCACTCACTGGGGTCAGAATCAGCCTCAACAGTAACCAGGGCCAGACATGGTCTATTGATTCCAGGCAAGTCCAGAGTGGTCAGATAGGTCTGAGGCCAGGCTGGGAAGGCATTCTGCAGTTAGGACAACAAGGTCTATGGCCAGACACAGGCACAGCTGTCACAGAGTTCGAGACCAGCACTCCTATGGTATAGCCCAGGACTGACCTGAAATGGGGCATCCCAGACCTGTGGGCAGAAGGTGTGGGTAAAAGTCCCAGAAAGGCTGCTTCGGGACACTGCAGCCTGTTACTGCCCTTGGGGCCCTGGCACCTCTGTGGTAATACTTTCAATCAGCTGAGCTACGAGGAAGGCTACCAGAGTGTTTTGGATTATCACAGGAGAGTGACAAGAGTGTTTCATTCACTCTGGGTGTAACCACCTCGCAGCAGCAGCAGTCACTTCACATCCTGCTCATGCAGCAGCTTCACCTTACTTATGCCAGAGTAAGTTAGGCTTGGTAGTAAGTGGCCTTGAAAAGCTCCTAAGCCAACATGGTAAAAATCTGAAGGAATTTGAACACCCCTTCTAGAGCCACAACTGCCAGATGCTTCCAAAGTAGCACCTGGACATATCTGGCTATGCCCTGGGCCAGTGTGATGTTTTGTGGTATTTGAGTCACCTTATTCTTTCCTTGCAAGCACTGTCTCAGAACTGGTTTTTATTGGAAAATGGTTGTTCCCCAAGTGAGGCAAATTAACTGGCTTGCAAACAAGCCTGTTTAAGGCTTCCTTGTCCATTGGTTGCTCCTTCTATCCTTACACTGTTTTTGTCATGCTCAAAAGGAGATGCAGTTCCATACATTACAGCTGGCCAAGAGCTGGGCTTATTTCCGAGAGTGCCACTGCCTGAGTAGGCTCAGGCATGTCACTTGCCTTGTGTCTCTGTCCCTTTAAAGGCCAGTCAAACAGAGTGAAACACTTGTAAAATTAATGGGCCATAGCCTTATTTTGCTACTGTCTGTAGTGGACTTAGAAACAGATCAGAAAGGTTATAGTTATTACTAGTATTGGACTCTAGGCTTATCTCAAGTAACAATTCTGTGATCATAACTAGTGCTATTTGGGTTTCCCTTGGCTGGATCCCAGAACATATTCTCTCATGCCTTCCTGCACCTTGGAAGCTGCTGGTTATTACATCTCATGCAATTGCAGGCTAAAAATAACAAGCAAAGGGGGAAACCATGGCAAATGGTGGCAAATCAGCCAGTGAGCTCTTGTCTTTGAAGAGCTTCACATCAGACTCCTTCTAAGACAATTTCCCTTTAGTCTGCATGCCTCCAAGGTAGCCCTTAGACAGGTCTTGGCTGTGTTGAATTGGTTCCATCATACCACAGTTTTTCCTTCTTTTCAAAGCCCCCAGTTCTACATATTACTTTCTCAACCCTGTTTTCCTTACTTTAGCTCATGGATCTGTCCTTGTGTCCTCTCTCAATCTCTCTGAACTCTCCTAGGTCTTAGCACCCAGCCAGTTCCTCATCACAGTTCCTCTGCGTGGCCTGTCCGGGTACAGGGAGTGCCAGGTACGGCACTGGCGCTATTACACTGTGAATGGGACCAAGCTCCTCTCCTCCGTGCGGGACCCTGAGGAGCTGCATCAGTGGCTAGAGGTGGAGCAGTTCTCAAAAAGCCTTCAGCAGTGGCATGAAGAGGATGTGAACATCGAAGGTGATCTGGTTCCAGCCAAAGTCCTTATCGTCTTCCGGGAGCTGGTGGAGAAGTCGATTGTCTCCTGTAACCTCTCCAGTGAGTTTGGTGGGGATACTTGTAAAGGAAACCATCACACACACAAAGTGTTTGGCTTGCATGCTCAGAATCTGAGCAAAACCCTCCAAAATCAGGAAGCCTTCAAGTGATTGCAGTGATGTACATAGACCTGCATTGAAGATAGAATTCAGTAGTTCCTGGCTTCTTCATACCCAAGATGTTACTCCTTTCTTAGGGATTTGGGTAGGGTCTCCAGCAACATCACCCTCACAGTTCAACCAAGAGGCAGCCCTGATTTTTAGAACATTTAAGAGTTTGTTTCGGGAAAAAATCTTTCTCTGCTACAGCACCTGCAATATATTTAGATTATCAAGGAAGATAGTATAGGAAAATTGGATACCAGAAAGATATGTACATCTGAGGAGAATGTGTTTGAAGATATTTATAGGGCAGATAATGTTCTGGGGAAACCTTAGCTGCTCACAGCTTTCCAGCATGGGATGGTAGGAACTAAGTAGAAGGACTTCTGCTGAAGCAAAGTGTGTTGGACAAGTGCTCTTTTCCCTAGTGTCCAGGCTACTCCTGTGGTGCCTGTTCCCATAGTATGTTTCCAGGATGACTTTACTTATCAGCAGCCTAATGAGTCTTCTGTATTTCAGAGCAATAGAAGCCATGTCCACTCATCTGATCGTACTCTGAATTGTAGTCACGGGAAAAAAAAATGTGTTAAAGTCAAGCTCTGCTAGATAATGGCATTTTTTCAGAAAATACTTGTTATCATAGCAATGGAAAGGTGGATAGGAATGAAATTTCACCATTGAGGCTTACAAGACCAGCTGGAATGTGCTTGCTTCTGAGGCTTTACTTATGTGAAAGTTACTGTGTTGAGCAGCAGTCACATCAAGCTGTTGAGTCAGGAAGGGTACTTGCAAGGACCCCAAGAGTGATGTTTGGGTTGATGATTCTGATGCCTTTTTTGTAATGTCCGCAGGGAGGAGATGAGCTGGGAGGAGAGGAGATGAGTCAGGAGAAGCAGTTACCATTTTTGTTAGTTTCTGTGAGGAACAGACTTCCTTCATCTCCCACAGTATGGCTAAAGTTACAGAAAAACTGCACTGATTTCATTGCTTCCCTGTTTTTTAATTCTTTGAGCACCAGCAAAATCAGTTTTTGAGGTGTCTCACTTTTCATTAGTGGAAAAATAGGTATAAGCATTGCAATACTTTCAGAAATGCTGTGAACATATTTGCGTGCTGACACAGCGGTTGCTGTAACATTTTTCAGCTGCTAGGGATCCTTGTTGGGAACTTGGGAGCAGGACAGTTCCTGTTTTGATGCCAGGCTTGGCTCAGCAGGGAAATAGCATGTAGATTTTCTGAGGCTTATGAAGTTCTGGTTGGGTTGGACTCTACTCTTGGCAAGGTAATTCACCCCATGAATTGTTCCTTAGCCCATGCCAGTCAGCATGAGGTGGGATAACACACTGCTCTTTAAACTGCTTATGTTCATCTGCTCAGGCTGTTACTTCAGCGGGTTAGAGGATGAACATGCTCAGATGGCAGAGCTGAAGGGACAGTGATCCTGCCAGAGTGACAGGGACAGAAACTTCTTCCATGAACATAACTGGACCAACAAGAAATATCTCACAAAGTCCATTAGTTGCAGCTTTCTTTCCTTTCTGTACTCTTAGATTGTGTTGTTCCTGGAGATGAGTCACTCTTCTTTTACGCTGAGGAAACTTCTTTCCTCCAAATCACCTTGGAACTAACTCTTCTTAACACTCAGCACTCACAGTGATGTAGCAGTTAGCCTTTTCTGTGTGACTGCTTGGCACAGCAGACCATAATTTCTGGTATTGTCATCTGTGCATCTCCAGAAACAAAACTTACAGATACCCCACAAAATATTCTGAATGACTGGCAGTGGTCAGTGTGATCTGGCAAGGGTCTGATCTCAGGTTCTCTGAAGGAAGAAGAACATCTTTAGATAGGAAGCGTTAATCTGGTCCTCTCTAACCTGCAGTGATTTTGTGCTGTACCGTTAGAAATGTTAGGTTGCACCACTTGTCTTGCTTTATTTTTAAGAAGCTGATCCTAGGATTTAAGAGGACCTACAAAGGAAGAAAAAAGCATGGTAATTGAGTATAAAGTTGAGAACTTAGTTGTTCTTTCATCTTCTTCCTGTTCCCATTCCCTGGGGTAGATTTAGGTGGATTTAGGTTTTTCTTATATTCCGCATGTGGCATGGAAGAGGAAGTGTTAAGGCAGACCAATAGAACTGCAAGGTCCTAGACAGCCTCTTGCCTGGCTTGTGGAAAAGGACCTTTTTATCTGTATTATCTTCTCTTGTTGTTCTTTCACAGATAAAGTGACAGTGCTGGAGAGCTTCAGCTCAGTGGTCCGGGTAGCTGTGGAGACATCAGAATCCCAGGTTGAGGTGGAGCTGGTCCCGGCTGTGGAGATTCCAACTTGCTGGCCCGAGAAAGCCCGGTGGCCTCGTTGCCTTAAGCGTTGGCCTTCTCAGGAAAAAGTGCAATGCATCAAGGTAAAAAGTGTAAAAAGCACCCTTAACTGTGGGATGGAATTTACCTGTCAGGTGTCTGACAGTGTTTTCCCAAAGGAAGAACTGCATGGTGATGGGTTAGAAGATGTATTCTCTAAAGAGAGAAGCAATGTTTCAAAATATTCTGTCAGATTTTCTTTGGATTTTGTTTTCCCCCCCTTACAGTGGTGAGTTCTATAGAAAAAATCTGAGTTAACTTTTTATTGCACGAGTCTCTAGCAAACAGTTCTGCGTGTGTCACACAGCTCTGACGTGCATCATTGTTGCTGTTCTGCTCTGCCTCCAGCAAATGGGCTGCTGTCTTGCAGTTTTCCCTTCAGCTCAATCCAGTCTTTCCCTACAACACTCATGGCTGGATTCTGGCACTTCAGCTCAGCCCCAGTTGCCATGTTCCTGCAGGACCCATTCTGCCTTCCAGTCCTGCTGCCCTCTCGTGCACAACCTGCTGCTGCACAGCAAAGTGCCTGCAGAGCTGCACCTCCGCTTTAGTGGCACTGCTGGTACTGTGCCTGATGGCTCTAAAGCAGGATCTCCCAGCAGTAACTGATACCAGCACACAAGGAAACAATGCAAAATGTGTGTTTATTCAACTAAGAATTAAGATGGGAGCATGCCTCATGTTTGCTGTCTCTGCTAGCCCTGTTTAGAATAGGCTTTGAGAGATGTCACACATGCTTTTGTAACCTCTCTCTGCATTGCTGGGAGAAGTTTTTCTCTGATCTGCTGTCACGGTTCCCCTGTTGTTCACAGTCGCTGGGTTTTGACCTCCTGGCCCGCTCTAATTATCACTGGCAGCTGTGCTTCTCCCGTGCTGAGCACATCCTCATGGAGGGACTTGATGAAGATGGTGGTTGTCGCATGAAGTGCTTCAGAGTCATGAGGCAGATGAAGGAAGATGTCTGGTGTGCTGGAAATAAGCCTGTCATCACAGCTTATCACCTTCAGGTAGGCATCACCCTGATACCAACATGCAGTCGTGGGATCTGTTGCAGTGGCTTCCATCCAGTAATGTCAGAATGTTGTGGTGTAAATCACTGTAGCATCTGTGTCACTTCTAAGGTAACTGTCAAAACTGCTGTACCTTTTCATTGCTTTACGGTGGCAAGGAGTGCACTAAATATGTGTTCCAAACTTCACTAAGAAACTAAGGTGTGTGGGAACATTATGATTGCAGCAACATAAATAATTCTAGCGTCTTCATGTTGTACTGTTGTCTGTAATTGCACACTTACTTCCTGCTTCTTGACTATCCCAGCCATCTATATCCACCTGTCTCTCTGGTGGAAGATGGGGCTTTTTTTCTTTGTGGATATGCACCAAACAAAACTGTCTTAGGTGAGCATTATTAATGAATTAGGTGCAAACTACAGTTCTGGTGGTGTTTCACCTGGGGTAGGAAGGGAAGAAACAGGTAAAGGGGTGGTGGGATTCTCCCTGCACCTACTTCAGGGTTCAAGATGGCTTCAAACAAGATTTGTGAAGAAGAGAGAGAAGACTCTGGTCTGACTTGTGTCGCCACATCTGACAGCTGCAGACACTGACGGGCCACAGGCAGCACCATTTATCAGACTATTGAGCAATCCTGTTTTCTGGGACTTCATCCTCCTGGAGTTGCCAGGGGAGAGGGTGTACTTTTCCTGCCTTGAAGCCTCAAGCCACTAGGTTCCCACAGTAGTTACTGATCTTTTGGTGTCCAAAGCCAGATGCAGTGCTAAGATTCCTCCTAAAGAAAAAGCTGGTGACCATCAAATGTTGTTATAGTCATGGCACTACTCTTAAGTCAAGATGGAGTCAAAAAGAAATGATGAGGCTGATTATAGCTCAGCTAAATGCAAAACTCCTCAGTGCCTGTAAGAACAACCTGGCAGGAAAACTGTCATATGTAAGACAAAGTGGAAAACCATTTAACCAGTAGTAACTTTTTTTTTTCCTCTGGCTGAAGGAGCAGATGTGCAGGAAGTGCTGTTGCTTGGACCCTTGATCAAAGTAAAAAATTATTTGGAAGCTCTTCAGTTCTTTACTGTAACTGTACTTCAGGCTTTTATTGAAAGAGAGGATTGGTTTATCAGACAGAAAGAATTTTTCAAAATTACTCTCATTAAAAAGAAAAACAGGAAAAAAGAAAAGAAAAATGAAAGAAACAGTGGATAAACCACCAGTTGAGCAGAGGCCTAGTGTTAGGTTTCTTCATGTTCTCAGGTTCCTCCTGTCAGAGGTATCCAACAATTAGGATTAAACAAGACTCCATATGAGAAAGACCCTCTGTGACAGAGGAACTCTGCCTCCCAGAAGCTGAGAGAGCCAGAGAGGAGCAAGTAACTGCACTTCTTCTGCTTACCTCCATAGTAACGAAGTTCAAGATCCGGAAGCTCAGAAATACCTAGGTACATGCTGAAAGCCAGCTCTATGCTGTTGGTAGGCAGCTGGCAGTTAGGGACGTAAGTGCTGGGGATAAATCACCTGTTTGGCACCTGACTGAAAAAGCAGTGCTGTTTTCCTTGCCTCCAGAAACTTCATTGCAACTGCTGCTCATGGATCCTGCTGAAGTAGTTCTGGTGTGTCAGAAGGTAACTGCTCTGCAAGTCTTCAAGGAGCAGCTCTCAGAGAGTTACAGCTTGAATTCCTCACTATGTCTTTGTTCCCTGGTGACATTCAAAAAAAGGCTTTGTGGTTATTTCAGCTGTGAACAAAAAAATTTTCACATTTGAAAAACTGTTTGAGAATAAATTTGTCAGCAGTACAACTATAGATGACATTCTGCCTCTGTAGAAACAGACAAGTTGAAGGCTGTGGTTCCACCACCTCTCGCAATGTCTGTGAGTCTCTTTCTGCGTAGCTGAATTTGTAAAATAAAATTGGGATTCAGAGGACAGTTAAGGGACTTAGCAGAATTACTGAACCCAGGATAGGTGATTTTGTACTTAAAAAAAATTATTTCAGGCTGACCAAGGCAGTCAGTATGGCTTTTTTGGTACAATAAGTCTAGGTTCCTTCAGAAAATTCTTCTCAGTTATGGGAAAGTCTGAGAATATTCCACATGGGCAGTGTAAAAATAATACTATAAGAGCAATAACCATATGTATTTTGTTATTTTAACTATGTATTTCTCAAACCTTAAATTGCATAAAATACTCTTGGGGGAATAGAACATAAGGCATGCAGTAGGTATCACATGTCAGAAAAAAACAGGCAGCATCTGACCAGAAGGCAAGCCTTGCACCTGCAATAGCTTCTTGGAATCTCAGTCTGTTTAGGATGCAGATCTTTGTGCGTCTTCAGCACAAATACAGCTGAAGCTAACAAATAATTATGTTAATCTCATTATGCTCTGTCCCTCCTTGCACCTACTGGCTTCTACACTTGAATAACAGGCCATTTTCTACAGCCTAAAATGCCTGGCACATCTACAGAGGCTCCTGAAGGATGGCAAATAGGCTGAGATTATTTTAGCAAGATCATTTTCCTTGGGCTCCTGGCTCAGTCAGTGGAGAGTGGCTCCTCTGGGGAGAGATCCTAACCAGGAACCTCCAAGCTGCTCTGCCTGGTCCCCTGAAGAGACTTTAGCTGGGATCCCTCCATTGCAGAAATGTTAACACAGGGAGGTAGCAGCGTGAGTCTCTGTGATTTCCAAGGCTGTCAGCCATTCACCCGCATTAAAACTGCCTTAGTAAGCTGTGTGAGCCCTCGACAGAACCTCTAACACATCTTCTCTCCCATCTGCTTCTTGCAGACAGTGCTATTCTGGACGTGTGAAAAATACCCACGCACCAAGGATTGGCGCTGCTTCCCTGAAGCCTTTCTGAGGCTGGTACAGAAGCTGCACAAGTGTGTAAGCCAGCACTTCCTCAAGCATTACTTTCTCAAGAACACCAATCTGCTCAAATATGCCAACACCAGTGACCTGGATCTGGTGGCCAGCAAGCTTGCAGTCTTCTTGGAGAACCCCGTTTTCTCCCTGGACTAAGGCATGCAAAGGTCTCACCCCAACCCCGAGTCGATCCCCCAACTCCTCTCCCCACCTGTGGTTGTTCTCCGTGTCCTTCCAGTACTGTTGCAGCTGGTTTTGTGAGACAGTTGGCACATGCAGCGCGAAAGAGAAGTGTCGAGCTGGCAGCAGTGGGCGGTGAAAAGTGATGGGAGGTATCACTTGATGCCCAGCTGATCTAATTTGCTTTCAACAGTGACAGCCTGCCTGGAAGCTACAGCCAGTGAAACCCAACTTTCTGTGTCAGTCAGAGCAGGCAACTGCCTGGTTCTGTGTCTCCAGTCTTGTGGCACCTAAGCTGAAAGGCAGTGCGAAGGAGTCTCGCTCTGCTGCCTCTGTAACCTAGCACATGTATTGTTGCTGCGATCGCCTTTCTCACAAGGACAGCGGGTTTATTTGCCCTCTTACCTCACAGGTCAGCTCTGCAGAAGGGCAGAGGAACATTTCTGAGGTATTCTGAAGCTGGAAGCTTTCTCAGAGGCACTTTGATGCCTCCATCTGCAATTCAATGAGATCCTGCTCCAGTAGGATCCAGTAGGAATGTAACCATGCTGCTAGTGTTGAAGAGCTCAATGGAAGCAAGAGGAGGAACAGTGGGTTTTGCCTCTTCATTTTTCTCTCCTCCATTTATATTTTTCTTCCAATTTCTTCAAACAAGTCTTTTTCATGTTTGCCTTTGCCAGTTGTGTTAGTGCCATACAAACAGGGGACTTTGGCAGGGCTCATTTCACTCCCATCCCTGGCTCCATCCAGCAGGCTGGAGGAGGAGCAGGTCTTTCCGTAGTTGTTAGCACCCCCGTATTTTTGGGTGCCATGCAGAAGGAGAATATTTTTCAAAGGCTCTTAGCTTCAAGACCCCCAGTACTTTTAATTTTGTGGATGTTTCAAAAGAAAATGAATTTTAGTATTTCAAAAGAACAGAGCTGTAGAATTAATATAAAGAATGCTGCTTTTAATGTTATTAAATCACTGAAACGAAACCAAAATAGGGGGGTTTTGGGGGTTTGGTTTGGTTTGGTGGGGTTTTTTTGTCACACCTGTGCAGGAAAGTAAAGACGTCCTTTGCCAAGAGGGGCGGCGGAGGTGGGATTTGCATCCCGCGCTGCCGGGAGCTGCGCGAGGCGCATCCGCGGCGCGGCGTCTCCCCCTCGTGGCAGACTGCGGTACAACCACAGGTCTCCAGCGCAGCCTCTGGATTGTTCCCTGCCGCGGGCAGCGCTGGGCCTCGCCGCTCCCCGGGGACGGGGAGCGTCCTGCAAGGAGTCCAGGGCGTAGCAAAGCTGGTGGAAGGACTGGCAGGCGTGTCCTGTGAGGAGCAGCTGAGAACTTTGGGCTTGCCAAGTTCAGAGAGATGGAAGGTGAGTGGGGACCTCATGGCCCGCTACAGCACCCTGAGGAGGAGAGAAGAGTGAGATGCCTAATCCCATCTCCCTGGGATCCAGTGATAGAACACATGGAAATGACTCAACGCTTCCTAGGAAGGTAGTCTATGTTCCAAGCATGTTTAAGAGGCATTTGGACAACGTATTTTAACTTTGGTCAGCTCAGAAGGGCAGCTGGACTAGGTGAACATTGTAAGTCCCTTCCAACTCAAAGAGTCTGTTCTGTCCTAATGTCTATTCTATGCTGTCTTTTCCTTCACCCAAGTATAAGAGCAGGCTTTCTTCTACAATTCTTGAGCAGAGTAGATATGGATCAGGAAGGATCCCAACTGTGTGGTCCTGGTCTCCTGCACCAGATCCACCATGTACAGACCTGATCCTACCATGTAAACCGGCACCCTCTTTGCTCAGATCCTCAGAATACTCTCCAAATCACCTTTCCACGTGGGTAACTGCTTTCCACGTGGAACTGTTTTGAACAGTTAACTTCTCTTGCTAAGCCTTTGTTTTCCAGGCTCCCTAAATGGGACACAAGTGTCAGTTTCATGATGACACCTCCTGTTAAAGTGTGGCTTTCCTGTTTCCTGTGAGCTGAGCTGTTTTGGTAAAGTGCAAGGAGATGCCAGTCTGCCAGGCAGAGTCAGGCATCTGTGGCAATGAAGTAATGTCTCCTGTTTTCGTCTTGGTTTTGTCTTGTGGTTGAAGGGCTAGCTTCTGACGTTAGAGGAGGGCAAAAACAATTCAGACTGTTCAAGGACAGTGAAAAACATTCAGAGCTATTAATCCCAAATTTGATATTTTACTGCTCTGATGCATGATCCTTTTGGGATTTAGTTGTAGCTATTGAAGAATTTATCTCCCTTTATAGCTGGGTGAAAAAAATGTTTCAGTGGTGATACCTTAACTTGGATGCAGCTGTGTATCAGAGTCCTCAGCTGCTGTGGTTCACAGCCTGCTGTGAAGCAAAATCATGGGCATGCACCATGTGCCGCACAGCCATGACATGGAATGTTCTGCTGCTCTGCCAGAGTGGCAGCCTCTTATAGCCAGGAATGACAAAGCAAAGCCGGGAAATAAGCACAGAATGTGATGGGCCCCTGCTTTGAGCCAAGTCTGATCAGTTTGTGCTCTATTTTCTTCTTGTTTACACAAGCAAGTGCATCAGCTAGCATATGCTGCTGCAGAGAATATCCTTGTCACCACTGAGACATGGATGGTACATTACTATTGACCACAAAGACACAGGAACAATCCCCCAGCTTTTTCTCCAGAACAGCAAGATGTGATACAGCTGGCCACTAGCAAAGGCAAAGGGCTTTGAGGAAAGGACTAATGTGTTCATGGAAGTAGCTGAATACAATAATTATTTCCTCTCAGAGACATTCTTTGAGATTACTACCTTGTATCATCTTGTGCAGGTCTGCCTGGGTGTGTGGGGGTTTTGCTGTGAGGCAGTTTTTTGTGGTTGTGGGAGAGTTGTGCAGGAGGCCTCTTATTTAAAAAACCAAACTTGCCAAATACATTTATCACACTTCTTACCATAGTAAACTTTCTGCAGATAGCTTTTCACTTACACACCAAGCCTGATTGCAAAGTCATGGCCTCATCCCAAGATTTTCCTCCAAAAAGAGATACCACATTGTGTTTTGGCTACAGAATAAGTAGTTTCATATTTACAATTTTTCTTTTTAAAAGGTGAGCATCTGGACAAATACAGACTTTCTTGAAATAGGTTTAATCAAAAGTTTTGTCTTTGTTCAGAGCATCTGGAAGGAATGTGATGACCATTTTCTCTCCCTCTCTTTTTCATTGCTTTCATGAGTATTTGCTGCATTCTCAGCCCCCATCACAGTCAGCATCGCTCTGTCTGTCAGAAATTTCAATTGAATGTGTTGCTCTTCCATATAAAACCATACAAAACTCCTGATGTTTTAGTCTTTTTACACAGCCTGCCATCTAGTCACTAGAGGGCAATGTCTCTCTGAAGCACAAATCAGTGTTAAAATCAGTGTCTTACTATCATCGAGCTGAGACAAATGAGCTCGATTAATTTAATGCTGAATTCTGTTGCCAAAAAGGAGAGAAGAGACCATGGGAGAGGTTTCTAATAAATAGGAAGACTTCGGTAAAAAGTCTCTAAACTCTGGAAGTCACTCTAAGAGCCGGAATATGGACTTACTGTCTCTGATGGTCTTGCAGTAATTCCCAACAGCCTTCGATTGGGAAAGCACTAACAAGCAAAGTGCAGGCAGGGTTCTGGGAAGGAGGGAATTTGCAGGAATAGCCACTGCCCTGCTCCTTTAAGGTCCTGTCCTCTCTCTATGGAGGTAGGCCATGACTCCCATGTGTGCCTACGCCTCAGGCTCTGTCTCCCTCCTTTTTACACCCTCCTCCAGAAAAAAAAAAAAAAAGAAAGAAAGAAAAAAAAAGATATTTTCTCTGAACAAGTTTTCTGCTGCCACCCCTTTGGCTCTGGTGGGAATGGTCATTCCTCAGTGCACATCAACTCTCTTTTAGTTCATGGAACCCAGGTATACCCAGAGACCATTACAGACCATCTATTCACCCTCACTTATACTCCATCTTTAGTTTGAAATGATGCCCAGCAATGAAGTTAGGGTGCCTTGCAAACTATGTTCCCAGTGGAAGCAGTCTGGCTTCTCTGACCAAAGCTGGGACATAGACAGTGATAGATAACAGGATAATTCGGCCTTCACACTAAATATTTTTCTGCTTACCAATGCTAGGATTTCTGGTTTTGAGGAGAAACATATTTTTTATTATACCCCACCCCCACTCATCTGAGGTCCTTGCAATGTTGCATGAGATAGTGACACAGCAGCCAGTGCTCAAATCATGGTAAGAGATCCCACTCACCCTATAAGGCCAACCTGTGCCATTACTGTAGGAGGTGCCCTTGACCTCTGTGGGATCTGACTTCTCTGGCTGGAATAATAAGCACAATTTCAAAGCAAATTAAACAGCACCAGATAGCAAATGTGTTTTAGCCTGTTCTGACCCAAGCCATTGCAGCACAAAGAAATGGACAACACTTCCACTGTGTTACAGGTACTTGTCAGTTCTGCTCCAAGCAACATCTTTGAACTGAAAGAAAGGACAGGATCAGCACCTGGCTTTGAAAGCATCTCCTGGATAGGTGATGAAGAATGCAGAGATGCCACCAGACACCAAACCTATGGAGAGTACAGAATGTATTTTTCACAGGAAAGATTCTCTAATTTACCATTAGCATCTTCACAAATACAAATTACAAGGAAACGCATTAAGGAAGAATTAATCAGATTGAAAGGCTTTGTAGTAATTAGAAAAAAGAATGGCATCTTCATAGGCTCCCCTGGGTGGTGGTAATTACCAGCTGCACAACTGTGGTTTGTGCCACTTAAAAGATTTCTGGACTAAAAATCTTAGTATCTTTTAGTTTCCATTCTTAGAGAAACCACTGTTGGAATCAGGCAGCAACACAGGCCAAGAGCTCCGAGAAGCATGAACTGCGCCTCCTTCAGCCTGGGAGGGCACCACTTTACATGCAGGGTGGTCCAGAGCCTGATCCTCAACCATGGTTCAGTTGCATCTGGCCCAGCACATTTTTCCTGTTGCCTTGGAGGAGATGGATACCATTTGTTACCCAGCAACGTGAACAGCCAAACCTCTTCTGCCCCAGCTGCAGGCAGCCTTACACCCATCTGCTTCTGCAGCACATCCTAGCAGCAGAGGGCAGGCCATAGCCCCTTCTGGTTCCAGTATTGTCACAACACAGGCAGGGGACATGAAGGGCAAGCCTGCATTTAACCAGGGAAGAAGTTTGGTTAATTCAGGAGAGCTTAAGAAAGTCCAGTTCCAAGCTAGTAGCGAACCAAAACAAGAATGCAGCTCAGAGGAAATCTTTAAAAATCCATGGTAGAAATTGCTAAGGAAATGAACATCAATGTTGAATTCCTGGGATCCCATTTTAAAAGGGTGAGGACATGTAGCTGGGAGGAATGTCATCAGCCACTGAATTCATCTGCTGCTCTTCCTGGTCCTTTCCCCCAAATTAACCAAGAGCTGTTTCAAAGGTAGGTAAATACTTTGGCCCTGGCTCCTGAGGCAGGCAGATTATTTCAGACCCACACTGATCATTAGGAGCCTTCTTTGAACTTCCAGCCTAGATGTGTTCGCAGCCAGTGCAGTCTGGCTTGTACAGATCAAGCTGCTGCTCACCTTCCATAGGGTTTGCTGTCTGTGCAACCATCACAAGGGTAACCATAAGCTCCCCTGCCTTCAGCTGAGTGTGACCCGATGTGCCAAACTCTGTGGTCTCTTTTTCTCAGATAAAACCTCTGTTCCAGTGCTGCTCTATACTGAGTGTAATTCATCTCTGCACAGATAACCAGGGTGGTTTGCAGCCTTCCAGATGGAGCCTCACCAGTATCTGCTGTAATGGCATGTCACGTTGATAATACTAATCCCTGCAGTATATCCCCTGTGCTGAAGAGGAAAGAACACACAAAGGTCAAGTTCCCTTAAAAAATAACTGCAACTTCAAAGGAGGAGCAAGTATCATCAATTATTTCCTTCGGCAAACCAGGTTAAGCTGGTTGAAAGGCTTGCTGTGTCCTGGTTGTCTTGGAAGTGAACCATATTCCTGGGGCTATGGGCCAACAGCTTCATCATCTCCATAAGACCTGAGCTCAGGCCAGAATCAATGAGTCTGCTCCAGCCTGTTCCTCTCTGCCTTCCCCAGGCAACAACCGGCTCTGGCCTGTAATTCTCCCACATTTCTTCCCCTTGAGTTAGTGGTAGACACCATTCATCCTTGTAACACATACCCAGCTTTTACCACTAAGCTGAGGAGTTTGGCTGTTTTCTAGCTGTGTCATTAAAATGCCAGAGACTGGAGAGGCAACAGATCAGTGACCAGAGCTAATAGCAGCAAAAAGGATTAAATGAACAATAGATCTTGAGTGTAATTTATGAATGCCATTAGCCACTGACAGGGAATTATGTTTTGGCTGCAGTTCTGAGGGGGAAGGGTAGGTCTTATCTAGGCAGGAAGAAAAAAAGTGTCTGATTACATTTGGATTAACAAACAACTATATTGATTTGCCATGTGATACATCTTGGGCTTTTATGTTTAGATCAGATGTAATAACATCTGGCCAAAGACAAACTGTATTTTCTCTATCTTGTATTCAGACCCTCATGGCCAGACAACGTTGTGGTCACATCTCACAGCTGCCAGTCACCGAGCATCTGCCACCCTGCCTGACAGAACACAGTTCTCCATCAAAACTCTTGCAGAAAGGCAGGTCTTCTCTTAGAGAAGAGACACAACTTTAGTTACATCAGAGTTTCCTTGTAGCCCATGCCCCACGTCCTGGGGATGGGACTGAACAAGCAATGTCTTTGTTGGCAGTGTGTCTTCTGCCTTTCATTTGATAGCCGACACAGTATCTCATTAAACTGCTTAGCTTGGCAGCTGGGGCCATTTGTTATAGTGTGATATGAAGGATCATAATCAGATTAAACCTCAGGATCATATTGTGGAGACAGAGATTAGACTGGAGAAAAAAGAGAAAGTTTAATTTCATTTGACAGTGCAGAGTTGCCTCTGCTTGGGGTGGTAAGGAGGGTAAAAAGTGATTGTGGAGGCTCAAGCCTGAGGGGATTTTTTTTGATGCCTCCCTGCTCAGTTTTGAGCAGAAGGGTTTTAGCACCCACTTTGAAATAGGGGGTAGCTCTGCAGCCACTAGCCCCTCACTGCTTTCCTTCCCAAATGAGGGCCTGAATAGGGGGCTTGCATGGGGAAGGAAAGTTCAGAAGGTGTAAATGATGCCAGAAGCCAAAGCTTCGTGTGCACAGAAGCGTGGTACTTCTGGGAGGGGGTTGCCCTTGGGATGCAATGCACTTAATTATCATTATCTCTGTGCTGGAGGCCCAGGTCCTTGACTTGAACTGCTGTTCCCCAGTTCCTTCCTGTTCCAGTGCATTTAGCACAGCATCCTATGAGACTCCAGCAATCTGGGGACAGGAGACACTATCCAAAAGTCAGCAGGAGCCCCACAGTAAGAATATACATCTAGGAGGTCTTCTTGTGATCTCCTCTGAGCTGGTTTGGCTAGTATTAGAAATAGCAGTAAGAGAAAAGTTGGCAGGTTGGGAAAGGCAGCATATAGGTGGATTTCTGGCATCTGTGCCACCAGAGAGAAATGACCACAGGTCAGAGCAGCTCAGTCTCTGTTGTGAGCCCATTTAACAGACAGGTCTCAGGAAAGACCCCAGCTACCACCAGCTTTAGAATCAAACTCAGACCTCTGCAGTTCTATCCATGGACATCCCATCATCACCAGTGAAAACAGTGGGAATATATAAATATTCACATTTTCAAAAATGGTGTCTAGGCAGAGTCCTATCCCAAATGAAGTAAACAGATGTCAAAAAAAAGGAGAAAAAGGTGGGTATATAAATTTTTTAGAACTGTAGCTAAGACCATTGTAAGTTCTGTTCCTGCACTCCCTCTGTTACTTGTTCTGGAGATATACTTAATGAATAATATATTATCTCACTGGCTTGATCTTTTGCTCAGATATTGTACCCTCTTTCTTCTCTTTTGTCTGCTCTCCACTCCCCAGAGACTAAGTACTTAAGGGCAGGAGCCTGGCATATAAAGATCTTCAGTTTCATTGTGCTTCCTGAAACTTAACACAATGCAAACCCTTAGCAAAACCTCAGAGTAACAAAGGAGATCCTGATCTGAACAGCTGGAAAGACAACAGAGCCTTTCCAGCCACCCAAGATAACTCCTGGGGTGATAAGGAGGTACCTGGGGAGGAGCAGATGGATGAGTGCTCCTTGCGAGTGCCACAGCCATGCAGATCGCTAATGACATCCCCTGGTTTAGGATGATGAAGTGGCAGCATGCAGGGGATGGCAGTGCCAGATGCTCTATATGGCTTCGGGGAAATCACACCCGACATTAACAACCAAAAAAAGACGGCAGCAGACTGTCATCCCCTCCTGGTGCCTGACAGAAGGGCACTCGCACAGTTGGAAAGCACACACCTAGCTGTGACACTCCTCAGCCTTGCAGCAGGGTGGAGTGATTCTCTCTGCTTCCTCCGGGACAGACATAGTCCTGGGCTGTTCCCGGGACTTCTGCACAGCATGGTGACTTTGGGCAAGCTCCTGGACCCAGGAGGAGCCAGGGGAGCTGCTCAGGAGGCAGAGCCTTTTGACAATACTTGGAGGTTTTTCTGCTCAGCCTACAGCCATGGTGGGAGTGAGGTAGGAGCAGAAATCCTGCTCTGACTGGCCAAGCCCACCCCGGGTGTAGTGGAAGCCTGAGAAGTGTTGTACAGGATGACAGCAACTGTGTGCTCCCAGGAGCTGCTCCCGCTCTGGCACCACATGCTCCCAAAAGTATCCCTGATGATGAACGAGGCTGCTTCCAGCAATGGCACCTCGAGTCTTGATGAAGATTTTAATAAGTGGTGATGATCATATGCAATATGCATATGATAGGTGTTCTATAATGTATGCACCAATCCAGCCCGACCTGGACTGTGTTTTCCTTCATCACTCTCTAGAGGTACACAGGCGGCATGAATTTGGGGCAGAGCCCAAGCTCTCTCTGCCTGTGCTTCCAGCTGGAACTGAAGGCAGCTGCCCCTGTAAGTACAGTGCAAAATAAAGGCAGAGGAGCAGACCAGTCAAATGTTGTCTTCCTGTTGCCCTGGTGACTTTGTCAGCTAAGGTAGCCTGTGCTCAGGTGCTGTCCTTGTGTTAAAGGCTCCTAAATGCAGTGATGCTGCTCGAGCCCCCACGCGGAGAGGCCCTGGTCCTTACTGTGCCTCTTGGAACTGCTGCAAAACAAGAACTTATGTTCTATGTGGAAGTGTTTTCATTTAGGTTCCTCCAGGCACTGAGAGAGGGGAATCTGAGGCACAGTGGTGAGACATCAGAGCTGACAAAGTCAAACCACATGATACACATGGATTTGGGACCAATGGCAAGGGAACACCTAAAAACACGGGTACCAACACTCTGGCAAATTGAAATACTTCAAGAGCTGTTAAAGAAACCCCAAAACATGATCAAAGACCTAAGATGATCACTGGTCTTCCTGTTGCATATGAAACAGCCACATGGCAAACTGGACTGATGGAGGTTGGGATGTGACAGAGGTCAGGATGTGAGGATGGCTGGGGTTTGGAGGTGGCAGCAGCCTCATCATGCAGCCTGGGCAAAGCCATTAATGTGATCCCAGCATAGAGAGGCTGTAGCAACTGGTTGCTTTCATTTGCTGGGATTTAACAAGAGCAAAGTTTTTCCATTCAAAGTGGAGGACCACTTCCCTGTTTGTGTTCCAGTACTTAACATTCCCCTTTTGCTTAGGAAACCACAGCCAAGGCTGCTCCTGGTGTCGTAAAATTTAATCTCTGAACCTTCAACCTACAGTCAAAACAAGAAAATAGAAAATGACATTTCAACAAATAGTCACTGTTTACATCCAAAATACATGTAATTTATGAAAAGCATGCTAGCATCCAAACCCAGTGTTTGCTTCCTGAGCTCTGTGTAGCAGCTGGTTAGTGAATAGGAGGGCACTCGGGGCTTGGGGTGTTTCTCTAAACAGGAAACATCTCAGAAAACAAATAGAAGTTTTGGCAACACTCAGTAGTTGTTGAAATACAGCCTAAGGCAGTCAGGGAAAGCCCTAATACTCATTTCTGTTTTACCCAGGGCCCTTCAGGCATACCTCCTTGAGAGGCTGGTCAGGTACCCACAAACTTGCTGTGCTAAACCTTCACTGGAATTTCACACGAAACTCAAGGGTGTGAACAGGTACATCCCTTTCTCAGTTCACAGAGAGACTGATCTGGTCTGTGACCAGTAATAAAGGAAAAGTGTAATATGTGCCAGAGTCTAGGCCTTAGCAGGCAGAAGCACCAATGTCAGCCCAGCAAGCATCTTGTAATGCTGACAGCAGGGCTATGTGGGAACAATACAATGATTCTTACCTACGTACACTGGACAACAGCTCAATCTAGACCTCATTCTATTAGAGGCTGCAGTTCAAACTTAACTTTTATTGATTTTTTTTTTCCGGTGGTCTGCTCTTACAAGCTGGAAAAGCCATATAACAAGGCCTGGTCAAATGAAGTGCAGGGGCTGGGGTCTCATTTGAAACACTTGTAAAACAGACACATGGTAGTGCTTTGAAAGATGACCATTAAAATCAACAGGACTCCCTCTTTTTCTTCCTTCAATTTATCACTGCAACATCCTCAAAGGGATCTTCAGACCCTCTCCCTGGCCTGGGCAAGACAGGAACTGAACCCATATCAGCCCATCTTGGGAACTTGGAAGAACTGGGTAAAACTTGAGCTGGATTTAAGGTGAGGGATCTGTAGTTCTTCCTTCCAAGCATGACTATTTGGCACAGGTAGAAGTGCGCACCATTTTGGGAGGAGGGAGGGAGGTGTAATTGTGGTGTTGCATATTCCAGGCTTCTCCTTACTTTTATTGGTGCATAGGGAAAAAGGTGGTACACAGACCTGGACCCAGCTCTCCCAGCCTTCTGGCCTGACTCCTTAACGTGTGCTGAGCTGTGAAAGTCATCTGTGACTGCCTGGCTGCTCTGTAGGCAGAAAAGTTGCTGCTGCTGCTTGTGAGGCTGTGTTGTTTTTCTCTCTGTGGATATTTGATACCGTTAATGGTATGGTTTCCTTTCTGTTTGTTTGCTTGTTTAAATCCTTCTTGGTGATTATAGAGCCATCTCTTGCCAAATTGCAGTGCTCTGTCTGCACATTTTTTGTGCCTTGGATGTAAATATTATTTAGAATAGTTTCTGGCTGTAAATGCAGGAGTGTCATGAGGAAAGCATTTTTTATGCCACTGCCTCGGCCTCTGTTTCAAAAATGGTCCCTGCAACAGGGCAGTACTGACTGACAAGGTTGTATTCCTCAGACTGATCAGAAATAGCAGTATTTGCAGTAATTCTATTCCTCTGGCTTGGGCAGGAAGCTGTGCAAGTGTCTGGACTACTGTCACTATCTGCCCAGAAACACAGGGGCAGGTTGTCAGTGGATGCTATCACACTATCCTGCTGCGGGGAGGCGACACTTCTCTGCCCTCCCTTCTGCTGCCTGATCCAGCCAGCTCAGGTGGGAACCCTGCCATGTGTTGTCTGTGTCTCAGCTCCAGAAAAACACCAGCTATATTTGGGGACAGTTTCTGCACTGCAGCCACACCTCCAGGTGAAGGGGGTATTTATTTCTCCCCCATCGGGGGCAGGGCATCACTCCGGCCCCGCTGCTGGCAGCTGGGTGCTCTGGTGCCCTCAGGGTGACAGTAGGTGTGCAGCTTCAAGCTCTGTTCACAGCCTTCCAGGGAGAGCCCTTCTTGCTCTCCTTCCGTGCTCCTGAGCTTGCAGGGTCTGGTGTGTGCGAGCTGGCGAGGGCGCAGGTCATGCCCTACATCGAACGCATGTCAGCTGGTCCCGTCTAGAGTGTCACAGTGCCATCCCCCCGCTTCTTCCCCTGGATGAGCTGCAGGCACTGGGGAGAGGGGGCTGGGACGCTGCAGGTTGCCTTGGTTGTGTCCTCCCGTGTGCTCCATGTCTCTCTGGTGTGTAGGGAAGAAGGTGCCGCCAAGGGTCCTGCTCTGTTTCCTTACTTTACTCGTGTGTTCCTGTATCTGCTGCAAGCAGCTCCCCAAACCCTGTGCCGCAGTCCTTGTGCAAGCTTTTCCTCCGGCTGCAGTGTTACTGGAGGAAGACTGGGACAGAGGGGGAAGCACGATAACGGGAGGCACTAAAGTGGCTTTGTGACAGAGAGGCGCTGGGGAGGGCCAGGAGCTGTCGCAGTGGGAAGGCTGAGGACGGTCTGGGGGATGTGGGGGCAGCCCCGAGGATCCCTTTTCCCGGCGGGGATTCTGTTTGCGGGAGCTCGGCGGCCGCTGGGGTGCAGTGCAGCCCCGCCATCCGCCCTCCGCCCGCGGCTGGGCTCCGGCACCGCCTGGGGCCGCGAGTGCCCGCGGCACTTCCCGGCTCGGGTTCCCCTCTGAAGGCATGGGGGTGGCCGAGGGCTGCTTGAGAATAGCAGTCCGGGCACATATAAACCTCCTCCTTTCACCCCAAAACATGATGTGGGGAGAGTGGTCCTCTGTGAAGTGTGCCTTAGGAACAAGCCCCGCTCGTGGGGAGTGGCAGAAGGAGCTGGGGCAGGTAGAGCTAATCTTCCATCCCGTTTTAAGGAGGGGGGTCCTGGATTTGGGACAGTCCAGCACCTGGCAAGGCAGTAGGCACTTGCCCTTCCTGGGCAGAAGCCAGGGGTGATCATGTCTGCACCCCTGGGCAGACCTTGCTCACACAGTCAGGTAGTGCAGAGCATTGCTTCAGACATGGGTACCTCCACATGAATCGTCCTAAACAGTTTCTCGCACAATTTAATTTCATCTGAAGGTGCACAGGTTTGGGCTTTTTTTTCCCACCTGCTCTGATCCAAGCCTGAATTTTTCTCTGCGTTAGCTTTGCCAGGATGACTGAGCAGGCCCTCCCTGGGCAGCAGATGTGCCCATTGCTCCATGCCTGCCCCGTGTCCCTCCTTGGCCCTAGCCTGGGCCAAGAACATCATGTACCTGCTGGTGGGTGGTACTCATCAGTGATTCTGCTGCACTGTTATGTTCCTCAAGCCAACACCAAAAATTGTCCATTTTCTTTTCTTTCTTTTTTTTTTTTCCTTTTAAATGAATGCACTAGATTTATTGAGTAATGGAAACTTTCCATTCCAAATGACTCGAGTTACACTGGAAACTGAAACATTTAAATATTTCTCATCAGTCCTTTACACAGCTCCCTCACATTCCTTGTCTCTGGAAGGGCTTTTAAACCCACAGATGAACTGAGACCACTCACTGCCCCCCTGCTTCACCAGACCATGGTGCAGACTCCAGGCTGCTGAGCACAGCAGCTGCCCGTGCTGGGATCAAGGTGCCCTGAGGCAGCATGGGGTCCAGATGCAGCCAGGCACTTTGGATGCAGTCGCTAGTCCTAAAGCCAGACTTTCAGCCTGTGATGGCTGTATGTGCCTCCTTAAGAGTGTTTGCAATCAGATCCACTGGGTCCAAATTCCTTCCCACCCGCCCAGATACCAGCTCAGGAAGGCAGTGGGTGCTGTGCAGTCCAAAGGAAAGTCCAGGCACACAGGTAGCTGGCGTAGGGGGATGGGGGTGTCCTTTAATTGCTTATCATGGTGCTTCTACCCTCCTGCTCTGATTTGGAGCACCTCATGGCTCCCGTGGTCACACAGAGCAGTCCAACAAAGTCAGGATGATGTTGTGTGGAAAATGTAGGCAGTACCTTGGATCTGCTTTGAGCTTCATCCATCTCAAAAAGCTTGTCTCTAAATGGAGTTATTTCAGAGTAGAGGAAAAGCACTCACACTTTTTGCTACATGTGGTGTTACTCAGGCAGAGTAATTATCATGCAAATACTACTTGCATCCAAATAAATTGCTGGGCAAGGGCATGCCCTGTGTCAGTAAGTCAGCCCTACCCTGGGTTACATGATTTTTGAAGATAGTGCTTCCTGGGACAGGCAGCCAGGGCACAAAGAGCATTGGGCTGTTGGTGTGACTCCCTTCTGGCAGTCAGCACAGCTTGGCTCAGCCCTGGGGACAGCACCTGTGCCCTGTCAGCAATCCCTCATCCTGCCACCATCCCCAAACCTGCAGCAGCCCCTGGGTGCAGCTGGAGAGGGGTGGTCCCTGCAGGGATACCTCTGCTCCTGCGTACCCTTGCAGCACAGCAGCCAGCCCTGCCCAGTGTGTAAGGTGATGGGGTGTGGGAAATAGGATGCCAAGGGGGTCTGGCCCCTCCAAGTGCCTCCCAATGAAAAGAGTCACAGTAAAAATCATGTTCCCCTGCTTCAGAGAGGACCTCTTGTGAGCATGATGGTGTGCCGCTGGTACACACGTCTTCTGTCCCATAAGGCAGATTTCCAGTACCTAAAGGAGGCCTACAGGAAAGAGGAAGAGAGACTATTTGCAAGGGCACATAGTGATAGGACAAGAGGAAATGGCTTCAATCTGAAACAGGGTAGGTTGAGATTAGATACTAGGAAGAAATTCTTTACTCTGATGGTGGTGGGCACTGGAACAGGTTGCCCAGAGAAGTTGTGGATGCCCCATCCCTGGAATGTTCAAAACCAGGCTGGACAGGGTTTTGGGCAAACTGGTCTAGTGGAAGGTGTCCCTAGCCATGGCAGGGGGGTTGGAACAGCAACCAAACCAAACCATTTTATGATTGTCTCTGTCCTCATGTCATGGGCAGGTGCTTTTGGCTGCAGCCATGGGGACCACAGAGGATAAGCATGGCCCCATTGCAGCCAGCGGGCTGAGGATGGTCCATGCAGCTGAGCCAGCTGTGGGGAGCCCAAAGTGTTTGGCCTTATCCTGGTGTGACCAGATGACTCATGTCCCCCTGGTGTTCTGAAGAACAACAGGCGGCATTGGCCAGCCAGGGTGGGGCTGAATCACTGTGGCCAGAGCAGCTGTATGCAAAGTGCACCAGGCCATCTCGGATCCGTTCGCAGCAGGAGTGCCGCTGCAGTCAAATCCCTGCGGCCGTGGGCTGGGTGGGAGCAGGAGCAGGGGCTGGAGCTGCGCCACAGCAGGAACAGCATCGGAGCAGCGTGCTGCCTGTTGCAGCGCGGCTGGAGACTTGGCTCTGCCCGAGAGGTTAAAACAATCCCTCCCTGTCCTTCGGGGGGGCTGATTCCCCTGTGAGAAACATCGGCTTGGACAGGAGATTTCCGACTGAAGTGCTGCTTTGCCGCAGTTCCATAGGCGATGGAGAGAGCGAGTCATGATTGATGATTTATTTCCCAGCCCCCCCTTCTGAGCCCAGGCTCTGTGTATGCCATTTGCTGACTTCCCCTTACTCTGCACCCAGACCTTCTTCTGCATCCTGCTGGGGTTTTCTTTGCATTACATACAGGGCAGCTTTTAAATCTGGGTAGTTTCCCTCTGATAGTAATAGTTTAAAAAGACAAACCAACCCAAAACTCTTCCATTTGAGCTGTTTAGTACATCAAACCTGTATCAACCATCACAATTATTTGTAAATTGCTTCTAGGGTTTTCATAATAAATATTATCTCTCAAAGCCTGAAAGAGAAGATGAGAGACCCTGCTCTTCATCTTAAATTTAATAGAAACCTTGATTTTGCTGCGTGGGTGGCTGCACTGGGCAGCACTGAAGAACACCCACAGTTACTAGTTATTCCAGTAAAGCTCCATATTTTCATTTAAAAATAATAAAGTAACTTTCCAGGCCTGGGCTGTGTGTGGGGGAAGGTGTGAAAAATGAACCTACAAGCCTCACATTTTTCACACTAAGCAGCAAATAAACCCCCTACAGATTAATTTTAAAATAAAATCTCGACTTTTTTTATCCACCTTCATGACACTTCAAACTTCACATATGGGGTTTTTTTATTAGTTATTTTCCTCCTTCCTGCCTCTACCCCACCCCACCCCAAAGCTGGCAATAAAAAGGCAGCCATTAATCCACCCATCAAGTGGTTCTGAAAATGTGACCTGTGGCCATGTAGCTGAGATGGATGGTGGTGCCAGGCTGGCTGTGTACATAGCCAGGGAGCAGCCTTCTATATTTAAAAGGCTCATATGGTGGTCAGAGCAGAAAATAAGACAAGTGAGTCTGTTAATTAGGAATAGAAAGCCTCAGTCCCTGCAGCTCTGGTACACATCACACTTTCCTCTAGCCCTTGACTTCCTCTCCACCCTGGTTATTCCACCTTTCTTGTTTGTCTTACATTTGATTATGAGGTCTTGGAGCAAAGGCTTCCTTGTCGCAGCAGAGCAGAGTAGTCAGCTGTAATGGCCTTTTCTACTCCCCAGGTCACTTAGAGAGCTACTCAGTGCTTGATTCCTGACTCACATTGATGGAGAGCTAAAAATAATGGCCTGAAAGACTTAGCAGCTCTGGTCAGCTCCTCTGTCCCTAAGGGCAGTTTCCCAGGGGATCTCATCCGCTAATTCTTTAAACAGATAGAAGTTCACTCTTCCAAAGTTCACTTTGCTCCCCACCTGACCTGTGCTCCTCAAGATCATGGACTCACCCAGGGCCTGACTGCTACAGCCCAGACAGCCTCCACTTAACTTCTCTGAGGAGCTCATCAGCACATGTGAGCACCAAGTCCAGCAACAGTTCTCTGGCTGGTTTGTCCACTACCTGGACCGGTAGGTTGTCCTCTAGCCACTCCAGGAGTCTCCTGGATTGCTCTCAGCCAGCTGTACTGCTTTCCCAGTCTGGATGGTTGAAATCTTCCATCTGGATGAAATCATGTGGGTGTGAAGCTTCTGTAGCTGAAGCAAGAAGCCTTATCAGCTGATCAGGCAGCTGGAGCAGACCCCACCCACAAGCTGTCCTTTGGTGGTCCCATCCTTGATTTTCATCCACAAGTTCTCAACCTGTTTGTGGCTGTTTCTCAGAGGCAACTCTCCACAATCCATCCATTCCTTGATCTAGAGCACAACAACTCTCCGTCCTTCCCAGCCTGTCTCTTCTGGAAAGCTTGTAGACCTCAACTGTAGTGTTCCAGTTGTGCTACTCATCCCACAGGGTTTCTGGGATAGCAAATAGGTCATAGTTTTCTGACTGCACCATGGTTTCCAGCTCCTCTTGCTTGTTTCCCATGCTGTGTGCATTGGTGTAGAGACACTTCAGCTGGGCTATCACATTTCTTACCTTTTGGGAAGAACCTTCTCCAACTCCCTTGGGATGATTTGCAGGTGTAAATTTACCTAAATTTACCTAATTTACAGGTGATGATTTACCTAAAGTGTTGGTGTTTCATGGTTCCTCTCTGACACTCAGATAAACAAATTTTGTAATTTGTGGCTCCATGTGAGACTAAAAGAGTCATATTAAAATTTGGGAGAGAAGGTGTTGCTGTGTTGTGTTTGGCCTGGTATTCAAAGCAGGAAGTGCCCAAGGTCTCAGGAAGCCAGTTTCCACAAATCCAGCCTAATTTTGACAAATTCAGGACTCTTGGAAACAACAGCCAGCTCTTATATGACCTTAATCACGTGTAACCATGCAGTGGTGAGACAGGGAAAGGCTGTTTTGGGCTTATCCAGAAAAAGCAAAGGCTGGGTTTTGAGTGTTCTCATGGAATGGGGTGGGAGGGAGTATCTCTCCATTGCAGGCTCACTGTAATACTCCAAAATGCTGCAAAGGACTACCAAACCCAGTCGTTCCTTGGGGCAATAATGTACCACACTCACTCCAGCTGCTTGGGTTTGCTCCACAGCTGAGAAACCATTCTGTACCAATCAGGTGGTTTTCCATTAGAGGTCCATTACATTTAATATCATCCATTCGTAAAGCTCTCTGCTTCACCTGCAGCCTTAAGAGCTCTCTTCTCTTTAATAATTCAGTGTCCTTAGATATACACAGTAACAATTTAGCTCCTGTCAGTGGGGATTTTACCTTCCAAGCAGCAAGCAGAGGTCTCTCAGTGTAATGCTGCCCTTTTCCCTCTGGGATTGGCTTCCCTCAGCAGATACCAGCAGCAGAAATGCAGCTTTCCCTTGGCACTGGAGAGCTGCCATGCCCATCTGCCTTCCTGGAAAAGCCAATCTTAGCAAAGCTGTAGTCCTCCAGAATTGCTGTCTTGCTGTGATTGCTGGTGGAATTCAACATGGGACATCCCAGGGCTTCCCAACAACAGCTGATGTGGGGCTGTGCCGTTAGCTGGGGCTTCCTATGGCTGGTGGTGCTGAGCTGATTTATCAGCTGTTGTTCCCTGTGTCCCACAGCTGCTCCTGGCTGTGCCAGGGCCTGGAGTGAAAGAGCCCGTTGTTCCCCGCAAGGGGTACAGTCTTACCAGGTATATCATGTCCTCATTAAGAGAGGGCTGCTTATCTCCTAACCTGCAGTGGCGATTGCAGTGTGCCCTTTTTTTATGTCTCCATCCAACTGTACAAAGCAGCCAGGGACAGAGCCTGGAAACAGGGAGCACACACCCCCACTCCTTCCCTGCAGCTGGCCAAGGACTGGGACCTGCACAGCCCCCACACCAGCCTTCTGCCCTGAAACATGGTCATCTGAGGAAATTTAATTAGATAGCAAGGAACAAGCGGAAGGCATGGGGAGTTAAATGGGTGGTTGAAGGAAAGAAAAGTGATGAGTTTTGTTGGTTGTTTTTTTTTTTTTTTTAGCCTTCTCCCATGGGCAGTGAAAATGTCCCCTCTTGCTGCTGTACCTGAGAGCACTGGCAGCTGCAGGCATCCCTCTCTAGACCTTTAGCTGTGGCTGCACTGATTTTTAAAAAATTTCTCTTAAATTAACTGGCATCCATATGCCCTGCCCCAGCAGAAGGAAGCCAAGAGGATGAGCGGGAGGAGAGCTCTCTCTGCCCAAGGGCTCGTAGCTCTTCTTTGCAAGGTAACCTGGAGTCAGACCACCTGCCCCAGAAAACATCACACCCCTATGTCACGGACATCCACCTGCAGTCCCCATTTTCATTTCAGTTATGGCTTTGGAGGGGAGTCTCTTTGTCAAGAGCATTCCTGGGACCTCACTTCTGCTTGTGGGGTTTGCTCTTGATGTGGTGGCCAGGCCTCGCTGAGCTGGGGGGTGGGGACAAAGCCTGGGCTTGCTGGCTGGGTAATGTGGCTCTGGTGGCTGTGACGTCATGGAGGATGTGTCACCAGGGGCATCAGTAGGCAGCCCCAATTCCACCACAGCTGGACTCATGTAGGACTCACGAGATGGTGAGTGCTCATGCAGGGGGAAGGCCAGGCTGGATGGAGGACAGGGTGGATGCCAGGGGGTTCTGAAACAGAGAGAGAGCTGAGCCCCTCAGGAGAGGGCACAGTCCTGCCCTTGGGTCTGGGGGAGAGAGGCCCGGGGCTTCCAGAGATGGCAGGTACCCAGAGAGGCTTTGGGAATGTACTGGGTGCCCCCAGCTCCCTACTCTCTCCCACTCAGACCTGATGAGCCCCCTTTCCTCCTACCTCCTCCAGGCCATGGCTGCATCTGCTCTCTTCCTAGCTTCGCTGGCCAGAAACATCATCCAGCCTGGCCAGAAGCAGCATCACCACATCAGCAGAGCCACAGCCAAAGAGATGCTGGAGCGTGAACTGCATCTGCACCAGGAGTTGGTTCATCTGCTGCAGGAGATTGAGAATAGCAAGGATGCAGAGGAAGCCAGACTCTTTTCTGGGTGGCTGTTTTGGACCGCTGTAGTTGCCCTGGTCGTGCTTGCTGTCATCTGCTGGCGGGCCAGGCGAAGAAGGAAGCTTCAGGCATCTCCTCAATCGCTTACAGTCTTCTGTCCTGATCTCCCAGAAGACATCGCTGAGATTGAAATTGGATTAAGTACTTATAAGCGCAATCGCCCAAGGCGCAACAACTTGACCTTGGATTTGCCCCGTTCTTAAGTTTGCCCAGGTTGTCTGGATGGCATCCCTTGCTTCCATTGTGTCAACTGCTTCATTAAGGCTTCTTTGGCTCCATATAGGACTAAAGGAGTAGTATTAAAATTTGGGAAAGCAAGCACTGCTGTGTTGGTTTTGGCCCGGTATTCAAAGCAGGACTTGCGTGGTAACTTCTGCTGCAGTAGTTTTCCATCGAGGCTGGGTATTTTCCAGAAAGTGAGACAGAAATGTTGACATCTTCCAGGACCTCCCCTAGTCATTAGTGGTACAGCTGACTCATCGTGTGCCTGCCTCTGTGCCTCTTCCTGTCTCCCTGCACATGTGTACACTGCCGGCATTGCTGGTGCTCCAGGGTGGCTCTGGCCACTTGTGTGGCACATGCCATGCAAGAAGCAAGAACCAACCTGCTCCATCCATCCTCCCAGCTGTATCTCCAGAAACCTTGCCAGTCCCTCCTCTTCAGGGTTTCTCACCTGACCTCTCTGCTTCTTGTAATCTGGCCCATGAGGGTCCTCTGCACTCTTCAAAGCCCACAGCAGCCACAGCTCCCCTGCCCTTTGCAAACTGTTTTGGAAAGTCCCAAAATGCCTTTGCTGCAGCATCCTCCCCCTGCACCACCACACCTGTGGGCACAGCACAGAAGCTCCTCATGCAGGTGGCAGTTCATCTGGTGTGTGATGTGGTGGCCAGTGTGTAGGGGACGGATTTTTAAACAAGGCTCAGCAGGTATTTCCAAGCTGTGCTGGCTGCCCTCTGCCTGTGTAATGTTACTCCTATTTTAAACAGGCTTAATTGCACAACCTGCATTTTTCAGAAATTGGAGGATTTTTGCTTTGAGTCTGCATTTTCCAACCCCCTTGTAGCCCTCCCCTTTTGCCTGAGCTCTGATGTGCATCTGTGCCCCCACCCTTGATCCCCGTTAGCCCAAGAGGCAGCTGCCTTGGTTCATCCTTGTCCTTTCTTGTCTTGGAGAATGAAGGAGAGCTTCTCTTCACCTCCAGCTTGGTGGCTTGCAGGCACTAGGTCGTTATCTTAACAAGCAGGCTTATCTGAGGATCTTTTCCATGAGAGCAATGCAAAGGCAAAAAGAAGCTGGGTTGTCCCCTAGGCCTTTTCCAATAGTCCTTTCGCTCCCCTTCACTTCCCGCGCCCCTCCTCCTCTTCCCTGTCCTTGGTCTTGGCTCTCAGCCAGCGCAGTTCAAGCCGACTTGGGCGCACGGGGCCTGGATGCACGTGCCTGTCCTGTTTACCGGGATAAAAAGGGCCACTGGAGGCAGATGTGCAAATGCAAGCAAAGACGCAGGCAGGCGCTGGAAGGCGGACGCAGGGAGAGGTACACGAGCGTAACTGAGTAGAAAAACACAGATGGACGTAGATGTGCAGGCAGCCCCGGGCAACCTGAGCCGTTCCTGAGAGCAAGACAGCACTGGGGCTACGGGAGACACGCAGACAGGGCTTCACGTGCAGGCAGGCACATGGGGACGGGACACTGGCACACTGGCTGAGGATGACACAGAAGGACTGACAGACAAGCAGAGAAAAACCAGGCAGGTAATGAGGGAGCAGGGCAGGAGGAGCTGCAGAGGCCTGTGGTGAGGGGAAGCAGCAGGAGCTGCTGTGCGGGGTGTGCGCCCTAGTGTGTGCCACAGCCCCTCCTCCCAGGAGAAGGGGTGAGCGGCTGGATGAATCTGGCCTTCTCTCTCCTCTCTGGCTGGATCCAGACCGTAGACAGCAGCTGCTTTCACTGCTGGGACCCCACCTGGAGCAGTTATCCTCGTTTATAGACAGTTGCATGCCCTTGGCTGCCTTACAGACTTGTAGGGAAAATTATGGTGAAGGAAGTTTTTTGAATGTTGAATGCTGACCTGCACAAGGCCAAACCCAACAGCCCAGAAATGTGGGCTTATTAATACCACCGTGCATAATGAGCAGAGAAAGTAAAATCCTTTCTCAGTCAGGAAATTTTGAGACTGTTTCCTGGCTGGAATACTTGCTTGGCAGCTCCAGCCTCTTGATACAGACTTGACACGAATAATCCTTTTCCTCTTGGCTCCTTGATCTCCCTGACCTGTCTCCCCTCCCTCCACCAAGGAGAACAATAAAGTCCCAGTCTTCAACAAGATGGTTTATGGAGCCCCCTTGTAGCAGGGGCTCCAGACTATGTGAGAGGTGCGAGAGGGGCTCCCCGGAGATGTCCTGCCCAGAGCCTGCCTCACACACCTCCTCCTCCTCCTCCTCTTGCTGCTCTGGCATTGCAGATGGGAAACTAAATCCCTGTCACTCGTTCTGAGCCACCAGAGTCTGCTGCAGGTCACTTCCTGGAGACAATGGCTTTATTTCTTGGACCACTGGATGGCTTTTGGCAAGGGAGCCAAATCAGTGAATGGAAATCTCCTCCCTTCAAGCTGCAGTGACATCCTGCTATTGTTGGCACCCCTTGGCAGGTTTGTTCAGCTGCTTTGTACCCGTTGACATCTCCGGGCTTTCATCAGTGCGTCAGCATCACCCTAAGGCACACAGGCTTCCTGACCTAGTGCCCAAGGAAAGCCCTCTTCTCCTGTTTATGGAGGATGCAAAAGTAAAGGAAGCTGAAATGCTACTCAGGAATCCACTCCAGGCTTTAATCACCACTGTCACTGCTAGAAGATGTGGGGAATGTTGAAAAATAATCACTATGCTGTGTAATAGGATGCAGATGTTCAGGTTGTGATCTTTGCAGACACTGTGACCTCCTGGCTACTGGAAGACAAACCCTAATCAAAACTCTGGAACTGAAAAAAAATTTCTGTGCAAGCTTCCAAGAAATCTGGAAGACCTTTGTGTGTGATCAGTAGATGTACAATGGCTCTGAACACAACTTCAGTTAGGCTAGGACAGATCTCTCTGTTGACAGCACAAGAGAGCAGCATAGGGCAGACAGGGTTAACTGTGTCTGGAGATGGTTTGGAAAGGCTGTTGCCTGACAAGAAAATTAAAATTACAAGTGTCTTGTAAGCTGTAGGGTATTAAGGTACATACACACATTTGTACACATACAATATGTGTGCACTCACACCTCCCTGGGGAGGAGTGTGGGCTGATGAAGTCCTTTCCTTTCTGTTCATGGTTGGCCACGTTTGGCCCATGCTGCTCTTTCCCACACAGGAGCTGGCTGTCTGGGAGTTGCCAGTGCAGCTTTGGGAAGAGCAGAGGAAGTAAACTGCCTTCTTCTATGGACCATCATAGTCTCACCATGCCCTGGGAGGCAAAATTGTGCAGACCTCCTTCAGCTTCCATGAATTTTCCTGCAGCTACAAGAGTACTGGCATGGGAGAAGAGGTCGAACTGCAGCCAGTTGTGCCATCCATCCCAGTCTCCTTCTCCCCTCTTCACCTGCCCTCAGCACACCCAGAGGGATCTGCGCTGGGGACTGCTGAGCCACTGTGGACATCAATGCTCTCAGAAGAGGAAGAGGAAGCAGAGAGATGAGGGGATCAGAACTGCATCTTCCTGCGGTGCCCAGGTTCCCAGAAACGAGCACTGCACTGGCCAAAAATATCAGCCAAGCAGCACAGACGCTCTCCCTTCCACACACACCTCATTGGTTCAGACAGTTACAGCAAATCCCAAAATAGAGGAGTTAGATAAATACAGAGAAAAGGGTTTACAAATTTCCGAGAGGGTGACAAACAGCAGTGCTCGCTAAGGAGGGGAGCTCTTTTTAACTCAGGGGCTTTTTCTTTCTGAAGATCCTTTCCCCACACAGAATAAAAGATAAGGTACTTTTAAAACAAAGTGCCCCGTAACTTGAAGACTGACTGATAGGAAGTGATGCTGGGGGCTGCACTGAAGCAGAGAGGAAATTTTTGGCAAATACATGCCTGCAAGGCAGAGAACAGCCTGAGCCTCAAGTTTACTTTTTCACAGCTCCAATGCTTTCTGCCTTCTTAAAGCCTGAGAGAGTAGCTATTTAGGAAGCGTGTAGGAAAACAAGTATATGATGTAACTGGATCTGGGAATCAAGTTGCCTGCTTTTTCACCCAGCTCTGCTGAATGCTTCCTGCATTACCTAGCTTTGATGGACTTGCATGGATACAGATCACGGTACCAATATCACTGAAGTCAGCAAGGCACATTCACCTGCCATTTAAAGGCAGCAGCTCATGGAAAACCTTCCCACAGTGCAAATGACCTATTTTAAAATCAGAATTTTTGATCGTATCTGATCCTCATGCCATACCTGATGAGGATGAGGAAAACCTACTGCCATATGTTGCCTGCTGGGGATGCATCATCCTCTGCCAGAAGGTGCAGGGGTGCCGCTGAGGTTGGGGCGAGGGGGGAGAGGGACTGGACACCGTCCTCATTTTACTGTCAAATAGGCACTGGGTGCTTGTGCACACCCCAGCAGAGAAGCTGACACTCCTTCCTGAGCTCCTGCGCTTCCCATGGCGGGGGCACTGGGCCAGCAGCTGCTGCAACATGTAGAGGGCAGCCCAGGGGATGCTCGCCCGGCTGAGCTGCAGCTGGGCTTTCAAACCAGACTGGGAGCACTGGGAGTAACGGAGACCCTGCCGGTGCCCCTTTCTGAAAGGAGCATTGTTATTCCACGGAAATGACCTCTGGAGTCCAAACGTATTTATTTAAAATGAAACAACACCAACCCTACCCGCTCTTTAGGCAAAAACAAATTAGCTGTTATTGCTGCACAGCTCTAAATACGCTGTGGTGATCTTCTACACTTCTCTGTGAATGCCTGGTCGGTGAATACACGGGGCTGCCTTAACTCCCAGCTCCTGCTGCTCCCACGCAGGTGAGAATGACAGGAAAACAGTCAGGTCTCCTCCCGCGCTTTGTATTTAATTTCACCTCAGTGAAAAGAACTTGAAATGACCAGAAAAAGAGGAAAGCAGTTGGATTGGCTTAAAACTGTTGATCAGGAAGCAAAAACCACTGCAAGTCTGAAGTATATTATTTTATATTTTTAAAAAACCACTGTTGGTTCACCAGGGCTCTCCTCTTTCTTCTGGCCCTGCCAGGAGTTGCTGGCTTTTTTCAAGCATCTCCCTTTGCCGTCACTCCAGGAGAAGTTTGCAGGAGCTCTGCTTCATCTGCCTCTTGGCTGGGTAGTGAAAATGAGCCATAAAAAGCAAATTTGGAAATCAATTTCTCTGGCTACATGATTAGTTTGTTTTCTTTTTAGAGCACCTAACTCTTTT
Source organism: Corvus cornix cornix (assembly GCF_000738735.6). Classification (NCBI taxonomy): domain Eukaryota; kingdom Metazoa; phylum Chordata; class Aves; order Passeriformes; family Corvidae; genus Corvus; species Corvus cornix. Next base: position 22,324,780 of record NC_046332.1, on the reverse strand, counting down.
CTTGGACCTTTATGTCCACACAGAGCGAAGCGCAGAGTTTCCCAGCCAAGTTTGTGGTAGCAAAAATGGTGTGTGCTCATATCCTTCTCTACCTCCCTCCTCTTTTACAGTCCCAGCCAAACATGGCTTGTGTTAAAAGTTTGTGACCCTTGCATGGTATTTTCTGAGCCTTTCCAAGCCAAACCCAGAGACTTTGTTTCCAAACAAACTTGAATTTTCCATTGGGAGCTAGATAATCACAGTGCAGAGGAGGACACTAAAACCAGAGCTTGTGCTCTGGAGTTGCATATTTCCATAGCATCCTTCACCCAGGAAAATTCCAGAAGCCTACTGAAGGGTGCTAGCTGTGAGAGGTGGGCGGTCAAGCAACCTGCTTGCCTGGAGGACATTGGTATTTGATCAGTTGGTTTAAGAGGCAGGAGGGGGCTGCCCAGGGCAGCCAGGGGAGGAGGACTGACCCAGGAAAGGGGGCCTGGTATGACCGTGCTGCTGCAATGCAAGCACAAAGCAACGCAGACGTCTCATGCCAGCACTGGAGGGCAAAGCCCCTGCCCCTTGGAGGCACCGGTACTGCCAGTGTCTGCCCTTGGGGCTTCTGCCCCTGTCAGGGGTGCAAGTCAAAGGGGAGCTGTGTGTAGGGACACAGAGCAGGCAGTGGGTTTCTGCCCCAGCCCTTGCACGACCCTGCGTCCATGGCAGAAGGAGACTTCCCAGCCTGGGCAGACACGCTGTCTCCTCTCTCTAATTGCAGCCTTGTGCGTGTCCCAGAGTGGGAGCTGGCTCCTTCCCCTCCATCGCATTGTCTCTTCCCACAGTCCAGCTCCCACGGGGCTCACGGCTTTTCCTCTCCGGCTTGCAGCCCAGCTCTGTCTCACTGGCTCTGTCTTGCCCTTCGCATCTCAGCGTCATCTGCTCTCCCTTCCCCCTCCTATTCATTCAGTTTTCCTTTTTTTAGCCACCACCTTACTGTACTCCCTTATACCATCTTTTGCACAGAAGTCCAAAAAGCAGTGGGGCTGCACCATGGGGACACGAAGGTGGACTGCCTGCTCCAGAGGCTTGCACCCATCTCCTTCACCTTGTTGTCTGTGCTGCTGGGCTACAGAGGTCCTGGCTGTGCCTGCCTGGTGGGGATGAGAGGGCCCAGAGTCCAGCTGGACAATGGCAGCACTGTGCCAGAGAAAGCAGCTCTGTCCGGCTGCCACCGTGGTCCGCATCCACTGAGCACAGGGGAGGGGAAGGGTGTCCCTCCGTGCCCCTGCATGCCACTTGCTGGGCAAAATCAGGGAGAAGATGGAGGGATTGATGCCTGAGAGCAGCGTCACCCCGCTCCCCCACACAGTGTGAAGGCTGATGCAGGGAATAGGGTGGCTCTGCATTTGCCAGGCACTGGCTGGGTCACACAGAGCTCGGACGTTTGCTCTGCTGCAGCCCCTCAGGGGAACCTTGGGCAGGTCCTTTGGGCCATGCTGGTGCTTTGTGATCCCTGCAAGGCATGGAGGCTGCTCAGGCCAGCTGCACAGCTGGGTCCCTGCAGCTCCATGCTCGAGGTGTGGGCTGGGAGTCCAGGCATGGAGCCACATGGTGTGCCCAAAGCCCCGGACCAGCACTGCACACAGGGCCATGAGATGCACCAGTTCAGGGGTCTCTGAGGCAGCGCCCTGCTGTGTGGGTTGGGAAGACCCACAGACTATCCCTGTGTCCCTTGCCCAGGTGGCAGTGGAGGGGAAAGCAGCACAGCTCTGCTTTTGGGGGCCACCAGACAGACCTTCAGATTCTGGATGCACTTCTGGCACCACTGCTGGGCTGCTGTAAAAAGTGACTTTCTCATCCCTGTTGTAATCCATCAGCAGCACCTCACAAAGCAATGAGTTATCAAAAAGGAGCGATTGCAGCATCAAAACAATATTGCTGCCACTGGCAAAGCTGTGGTGGCACATAGCACCCCTGAAGAGGGCAGGAAGAGGGAGCTCCAGCTGCAAGCCAGAAAGGAAAGTTTTTAGTCACAACGTGGTGGCAGTAGGGGCTGGCTGCTTTGCTCTATGCCTTCCCGAAGCCCTGAGAGGGACAGGAGTGGGGAGCAATGCCCACATGAAGGCACTGCTATATGCCGCACCTAGAGAAAGAAAAGGCAGCTCTTTCCAAGCTGCCAGCAAGCTGCAATCACAGCTTGCTTCCTTCTGAGCTGTCTCTAAAGTGTAGTTTGTGCTGAGACAGATGCAACCTTGAACAGAGACTTTCCCATCAGAACTATAAGCCCCCTTCGAACCCTGGCTTGAAAAACACCCAGATTTCTGTTTCTTCCTCTAAGGTTGTCACCATAGAAAGAACCACATGGGCTCCACAAGCCCATGGCAAGAATGAAGGACCTGTTTGGATTTCCCTCCATGCCACAGTTCCTTCCATGCACATTTGTGCACATACATGCCATGGGCAACATCCCTATTAGAAAGCCTCCCCACAAGATTTCTTTTAGCTCTTAGAGAAAGAGAACATTTCCTTTGCTTCAATTCATGCACTGAATTGAAACTGGGCCTTCCTTCTTCTCCCCTGCAGGGACTAGAAGATCAGGCTGGGGGTTAGGGACCAGGAGGAAGTGCGGGGTCCTGGGTGTTCCATCCTATCCATGGTGGCTGTGGTGGAGCCATCCCCTTGCAGCCGCAGGTGTGCAGGGAAGCTCCTTCCTGCAGGGTGAGCACAGCTCATACTGGGACATCCCAGGGCCAGTCCTTCCCTTGGCCTCATCAAAATGAGTCCAAATCTAGCTGGCTTCCTGACAGCAGAGCTAGGAAAGGCCTGAGCAACTGCCAGGATGCAAGCCAGTCACTTTGTGATGGGGACACCTGAAAAGCCTGGTTCCTCAGCTCCTCTGTCTGGGACCAAAGCCCTGAAACAATAGTCTGGCTTCCCAGCAGTCACTGACCCAAAGGATGCCGTGTGCTGAGGTCGCCAAGCCCACAAGGATTAATGACAGCTAGAGGAAACCGCTCTCCGGACGCCTTGCTGTGGGATTTGGCAATACAATAGCCAGAAGGAGCATGCAGGCTCCTCCACTTTTTCTCAGGGCCTAGGTAAATAATCCCCTTCCATGGGAGCTGTATGGATTCCCATAAAGCTGAATAATAGAAGCAGTTCCCAGGCTTATGGTTAATAATAATTTTTTCCAGGCCACATAATTACTATTATTTTGAGAGTCAGGGACCTGGGAGAGAATGCACAGACACAGTATTTTCCCAATCAGCTCATGGTGAGCAATTTGATTTCACTTAGAAGGACCCAGCTATGAAACAGTAAGTACCCCTTGACCCTCAGGAAAGGAGCACTTGTGGACCCACTGCCCCTGCACTAGCCAGGACTCAGAGCTAAGAGCACGTGACAGAAACCACATCTCCACAGCTCATGAATTTGTCTCCAGGTCTTGGATGCCACAAAAATGCTTTGGAAATTGCTGCAGGGCAGAGTGAAGAAGCAAGAGAGGAAGGAATGTGCATAATCAGGCAGGGGAAAGCAAGACAGCTTCTTGCAAGGGCTAGAAAGGAGCATGGTGCAGGACCTTCTGCAGCCAAGATCCAAATATTTTGCATGGCTCATGCAGGAGAATGCAGCAAGAAACTGGTGGACATTTGTTCACAGCTGAACTGGCAATGTTGGAAGCCAGGTTTCTCTGTCTGAGGGTGGCAGGGCAGCTACATGGACCTGCCAATTGGGGGGTTTTCAGCAGGGAGAAAAGGAGGACAGGAATACCAGCAGCTCCAGCACAGGTAGGTGGTGCAGAGCACTGGTTAGACTTCTTGGTTACCAGCAAATTAATTTGCATGGCTGGAGAAAAACATGCTGTGGGCAAAATCCTGCCTTTACAGGTTGGAGCAGCTGCCCTGGCAGCCGGGGTGGGAGCAGCCTCAGACTTCACCTGAGGAGACAGGATGGCTCGAGGCTGTACAGTCCCACCACACAGTGCAGCACATGCCAGTGCAAGGAAACAGGATCCGTGCCCTGCTGCTCACATGTGCCAGAGCCAGCCTGCCTCAGCTAAACCCTGCCCTTGGGGAGCAGCGGGGCCCGGCTGGCGGAGGAGCCAGGCATGGCATGGCATGGCATGGCACTGCACACTAACCAGGCACAGCATGACATGGCACACTTACCAGGGCCACGAGTGGCAGGCTGCACCCTGTGGGGGTGCCTGGCACCCTCCCAGCTCTGCCTCAGGAGCCTCCTGTGTTTGCACGCTCCAGGGTAGCACTGGGAGAGGAAAGACAGGATGCAATTCAGTGAACACCTGGCTGACTTGACAGCTGTGGACACAAAAGGGTGATACTTGAAACATGTTCACAAGGGTGAACAGCATCTGCACAGGCCTGCTTTCTATTGGCTTTTCAGATTAAGGCAGTCTGGCTCGTCTCTTTTTCCAGCAGTGTCTTCACCTTGTTGTCCAGATCTGTCCACCCTTCATGGCAGAGATGGTCTGGGAGAACAACAGCAAGGAGGGAGACAGTCATGGGAGTGAGGGGTTGGAACTAGATGATCTTCAAGGTCCCTTCCAATCCAAACCATTCTATGATTCTATGACACCTGTATCTCCTCTCTCCCAGGCTTCTCGTGGGATGTGGTGTTCACCTCAGCAATTGGAGCCTCCCACTGGTATCTCTTTTCACATACCCCTGCCAAAAGGGTTTTACCTCCTGCATATTGCTTAACTGCTTTCCAGTGCCAGCATCAATTTTGTCTGCTCAGGTTACAGGAGGTTTGCAAGAGCCATTTGAAATATAGGAGCAGCATTTAAAGGGCTCAGGACACAGCTCCAGAGGGTCTACTTGGCCACATAAATGTGGAGCCTGGTATGTGCTGGGCTTGCAGAGGAATTCGTGTTCTTGGAGAGTTACAGCAAGACCAGGAAAGGTTACTTTTAGCAGGTTTGAGGTGCAGGCAACCAAGGCAGTTGCCTGAGGCTACACTCAGAGGCAGGGTGTACACACAGCCTCCTCCCTGGCACTAGGAAGAGTATCCTAACTTTGGGAGCCTGCTTTTGGCTGCAGCCTGGTTTCAAGGCAGTTCATGGTAACTGTGGTTCTCAGAGACATGCTATGGAGTGAAGAAATGTTGGTTTTTCTGTTTCCACGTCTGAGTAAAGGGTCCTTCAGCTTCAACACTTTTCTTGCAAGCAAGCTTATGATTGCTGTGAGGCTTTGGGAGCTGCAATTCCCTCAGCCCTTGCAGCTCTGCCAGTGAAGGGGGAGCCAGGTTCAGAGGTCTACCTTGTGCCCATTGCCAGTCAAATGTATAAAAATAAATACCTCTTCCATGTATTCAGTTCTAGGCCAGAACAGTTGTCATGGGTCCTGTGGGTGAGATTGTGGTTTAAAAGGGAATCTTCTCTACGTAGACCTCCAGGGACTTTCCTGGCATTCTGCCCTCTGTAAACCTTTCTCTGCAGCCCATGACACTGTCATGGAAATGGGCAATTGAAGTTGCCAGACTGTTGGTGTGGAGCACGGATAACCCCTGTCCTCTGGCTCTCCTGCTGCCCAGGGATGGATGGAGGCAGGTGCTGCAGGAGACATGCCAGTAGGGAAGGGTGAAGCACATGGTGTCCCTGAGCCCAACACTGCATGCATTGCCTTGGGCAGGTAGGGCACAGCCCAGAGGGTGGCAGAACAACCCTTCCCCATGCCAGTTCCTTTGCAGGACAGGACCTGTCTGGACCACTCACTCCTTGGACATTCAGCTGAGCCAGCCAGAAGAGGGGCTACGTTTGACTGGGTGGCAAGGGCTGTGTTTCTCTAGGGGAGGGAGGTGCCAATAAGATTCAGCTTCTGCCAGAAGTGGTTTGGAGGTGGTACTGCAGGAGGTCAGCACCTTCTACCCAGTTTGAGCTTTGAGGTCAATACCTCACCAGGACACTTGGCCCCTCTGAGCAGCCAGAGGCTGCTCCCAGCAGCTCAGATGACAGTAATATTCCTGTCACCTTCAATTGCTGTTGTATTTGAGCCATTGTATCTGTTGACAATATGCTGTGGGGAGAGCTGAGGTGCTTCCAAAAATGTCTCTTCAGGGCCAGCCTGTGAGTGATATAATTCCTCGGTACCCTGTCAAAGCACCAGCACAAACATGAGCCCAGCACCCTGAGAGGCAGTGGTGGTGGGATGCTGGAGGGAAAGCAGAGAGGGAAAAGACAGAGAAAAAGGTGAGTGGAAGGGTGGAGGCTATAACCCAGACCTTCTTGCTTTTGTCTTTTCAACAGTGCTCACCTCCTGTAGCACTTATGGTGAGATAACCCATTTATATTTTGATTCTATTCTGTTTCCCTCTTTGGGCTTGATAGAAAAAAAAAAAAAAAAAAAGCCAGCAGATGCAATGGAAAAATGAAGTGAGAACAGCAATCCTCCCAGGTCACCCTCTTTTTCCTTTCCACTGTGCTTGCCAAGCACAACCCATTTCAGTCTCTGCTGACAATGCTCCGTGCTGCACTATGGTGTGTCCCAGCCCTCTGGGGCATGAACTGAAAGAGAAACTCCTGGCAGCCCCCAGGAAATGCTGCAGTGAGGAACTCATATAACCTCCACAAGGCTCCTACCCTGACACAAAAGCTGTGCAGTGTCACTGTCCTGAGATATGTGTCAGGGAATTTTCTGAGGGTTGCAAATGGCCTAGGAAGACACCATGTCCCGTGTCTGAACTAAGGCCCAGCTACCTCCCTGAGTGCGTGGAAAATGGCAGGGCAGCCTGTGATGAGGTTTTTGACAAGCCCCAGGAGGGTTGTAGACCAGTCTGTCATTGTTAATCAAAAAGATTTTTTTTTCTCTCCACCTGTCCACAGCCCCCTTGACACGGAACTGCTTGTTTTCAGGTCTGTCCCAAAGAAGAGCTCCAAAATACAAAATGCTCCCTGGGAGCATAATCCAAGGCAGAGCCCCAGGCAATATCATGTTCAGATGCCTGATACCTTGCACTTGGTTTTGAAGAGACTAAATTGGAATTCTCTTCAGCAAAGTGCTCTTTGACCTGTGGCCTGCAGACCCTCTATTCTGAAAGGCAATTAGGGAGAGCAAGCCTTTTGCTGGCCACTTTAAATTCACTGTATGGGGCCTGCATCTTCAAAGGGAGAAAATCATGGGAAGATCTATAGTCAGAGAAGTTGAAAGCCACCAGTCCAAGAAACTGGAGGCACTTACAGGAGAGATTGCTGTGCTGGCTGTGGTTTATCTTTTTGTTCCCACAGGACAAGTTTTGCCTGCATTTAGAAAGCACTGCAGGACCTGGTTCCTCTTACAGTCCTTCCTTAAGCATTGACTACGGAATAAATAGAGGATGTTTTCCTTCCCTGAATATCTATTTCCTTCCTAAATAAACCATGCGTGAGTCTGTTTGGGTTTTTTAAAGTTTTTGTTTTGTTGTTGTTGTTTTTGATTTTTTTAATGGAAGAAACACAAACCAATAGGGATCTTACAAAGCTTTTAATAGCTGTGTTTGGTCCCTTGGTACCATGAGGAACAGGGAAATCACTGAACGCAGAATAAGACCTTGGGATCAGCTAACCCATCCTCCTCTCCAAGGCAGGATTAACTAAACCTAGCCCATGCCTGACAGATGCTTTTTGACATGTATTTAACAGCCCTGCAACCTTCCAGCCTACTCAGGAAGTGATTCACTCACCTTATTATTTAGAGAATGTTGATGGTATTGATGTGGGTCTTCTTACTGTGTTTAAGGCACCTAAGTTTGATTTCTCCCCAGTGGGAAAAGAGAACAGGTTCTTTTTTTTCCCCTTGGCTTTTGCAGTGACCTTCCACCTGATTGAAGCCTGTTGCAGTGGCTCCTCACAGTCTCCTCCAGGCTGGATGAAAACACAGCCCATGCTTTCTCACCTCCTGCCACAGTCAGAGTCGGGGAGGCAACTGAGCAACCCTTTGTGCAATTCTTTCAGTGTCTGTGATGGTGGTGATAGAGAGGGAGTGGATAAAATTCGGACTGGTCAAATGCCATCTGTGCTCTGTACTCACAGAGCTCAGCTGAGAGCAGTTCTCGTGCATCAGCACTGAGGTGCCTTCTTCGAACCCCCCAAAGGCCTGAAGCTGTCATTCTGCAAAACTGCCCTTGTCCTCATGAGTCACTGGACAAAGGAGCTGCTGGATTTGGACTCTGTTACCTGGCCTGAACCCGCTGCTGATATGAACCCTGGGATCTCTTCTGCTCTGACTCAACTTCTTACACCACTGAGCTTCCGGGAAGGCTTGGACTGAGACCCAAACACCCATTCTGCGTGGGCAAGTTCACAGGCAGGTTTTTGCAAGCCAGTCTTTGCTTCACCCATGGACTATTTTCATTTGGATGGTTTTCCTCCAGCCCCATCTGTTGTTGTGGCCTCACAGATACAGTTCATGGCTTGTTCTTGCCTCCTACTCCTTGGCCTGCCCAAGTCCCATCCCTGTTGGAAACACCACAGCCCTGAAGCAGCCAGGTACAGTATTCCCCTCATGGTACTGGAAAATCAATCCTTTTCATCCACAGAGAACTAGAACTGCATTTAACTATTTTCTGCTTCAGCACTACTCTTGAAGCTAGTGAAATGTCAGGATTTGGTCCATGATTTCTGTGAGGCTGCGATATGGTAAACTTAGGCTGATCCCTTTTGTGTAGGTGAGGCCAAACTGTTTATGACAGGACATTGCTCCATATCTAACCTATTGCATGGGCACACTTCCTATCTTTAGTGTTATTGTCTAACTCTCTTACACTTAAAACCCAGGTAACCTCAACAATATTGCACTGGAGTGCAATATTGTCTTGCTGTATTCAGCAAGACAAAATCATGTTTGCAGGTAATATTTCAACAGCTCTCCTAAGAGCTGAAGCCTGGGGCATTTTTAGGTGCCGGGGAGGTTCCGCCAGTATGAGGTCCCTGCACTGGAGCTTTTGCTGGGATACAGATGTCATTGCACAGGAGAACTTTGTGATTCACCCCAGTGAATGTGCTCATAGAGGCTTTCGAGAGCAGGTGAGCACTTTTCACTACCACAACAAGTGAGTGCTGCAGACCAGGGTGCACTTCATGTTGGTGCTGGGAGCCATCTCCCAATGAGAGTTTTTGGTTGTTCACTGACATGGGGACCACCCCATGACCTCACCAACCAGCACAGCAGTGCCTCTGGCAGCTCAGCCTCACTGTGCTCAGCACTGAATGGCTTCACCACTATCCCCAGAGCAGCTCTTTCACTGACCTTGGAGACCGGTCAAGTCAAACTCACAGGTCCCCACTCAGGCTGCATGCAAAGGAAACGTGCAAAATCATAAATGATCATATATTCCTTCTGTTGAGGGCATGACTCAGAGTCCCTGATATGGGAGTTTTTCAGTGGAGATCAGTGCAAAGAGATAGGGTCTGTGCTGGGTTTGCTTTCTACATGGGGTGGAAAAAGCCACATCTTGTAAGTCACACCTCTACTGCAGAAATGCAAATGCTACTACAAACTCTCCTGATGCGCACAGACCAAACATTGTCTTGTTAGGTTCCCAGCCCCAAATGATGGATTTTGAAGCTCCTGGCAGAATTTATTCTGAATTCATATTCTAAAAGGGCAGAAACTGTTCATGCATTCTCTTATTCCAGAAAAGGCTGAAAAACTCTTGGATGCTGACCTAGCCTTCAAGGTGCTGCTTTTGTTCAAAGGGTTTCTTACACTGAAAGCCAGGTTTGGTGCTTGCTTAGCTGCTTTGAGCAGCATTAAAATGTTGTATTATGTGGATGTCAGAAAACCATGATGAGGATTGCCCACTTGTGAAATTTTAGGGACGTAACTTCTTTGACTGCGTGAATTATGCTGGTGTAGCTAAACAGATGATAGACCTGACCACCTATGACATGTCATTCCTTAGCTAATACCATGCAAAGATTGCCAGTTGTGGGCAATACCTTGTTTTGATGTCTCTGGTCTGCATAGACTGTGGCTTCCTCAGACTGCAATCAAATCCCAAGATTGCACAAAGGTTATGGACTGCCTCCAAACTTCCAGTTTGGGACCACTGCTGTGTGCAGGGGTATAGTAATATCTAAACTATATAATTACATCTGATCGCATTCACTTCAGGGACTTCAGGACCTTCGCTACATCTGCTACCAGTTAGGGCTGTGCAAAAGCAGGATCTTTTGGTTACTGAGCTGTCAGCAAGCCCCTGCTGTGCTGTACGTGGAGGAGCTGAAATAAACTACAACTGGTAGTTGCTGTAAAGCCCCCCATGTTTTGCTGTACAACACAGCAGTGAGCTACATTGAGAAGGAGCTTCTTAGGACAGACTTGGCGAGAGAGTGGCCAGCCAAGAGAATTTTGAAGCTGGCAGCCTGTAATCAGTCTGCATGAACAAGAGTTTGGGGGTCTGAAGGGCAGTAGGTCCCAAAGCAACAGCATTCCACGAATACAAGCAGTGCTCAGATCCATGCAGTGATGACAGCAAAGCCTAACAACTCTTTGTATCCTGCCTGGTCCTCCCTGCCTATGGACACCTTGCCAGCTTCACTACCTGCTGGGGGAAGTCTCCCAGCAAAGAGAATTGATAGTCCTCTTCCACCCTGCTCAGTCCCAGGTCACTTAGCCTGACCAGCCCCATCTGGATCCCGATAGCTCTGGAGATGGGCAAGACAGAAACACACTAAAGTAGAAATGTCAGACATCTCTTTTTTTTCTGCAGCGAACAAGTAGACTCCTGTCTTTATCATTTGCTTATGCAAGAGGGATGATTAGGAAAGGGCAAAGCTGGGAGGCTGAGCAGCCCAGGTGTAATGGAGATCCACGTTACGCTAGCACAGAGCTCTGCACACACGGTGCCATTTGTTGTGCCGCTGTTTGGCCAGGCTCCTGCAGCTCAGCCGGTCACGCAACAACCTCTCACTCTCATTAATGCCAGATTGGGTTCCTGCTGCCGCTCCCCCGCTGCTTTTAATTATGTGGCCACCAGCCAAGGACTGCTGGGGAAAACCCTACCCCTTAGTTTGGGTGTCAGCTGATCCTAGCTGAAACATATGGCTCTTGGAGCGGGGAGAGGGCATAAAGGAAAACAACAGAAATAGGAACAATTCTTGGGAGAAAAAGGGTGAAGGTCAGAGGTTAAAAGTGCAAGAATAGGGAGCCAGGAGGGGACACAGAGCAGAACCCCACCACTTCTGCCCACCTCTCCCTACAAGCATCCAAAGTGCAGGGAGAGAAACAGCCACTATGGTCCCCTCTCTTCATCCTCCTCCTCCTGGGGCTGTAGGTGGTCAGTCTGACCAGGACAAAGAGGAGGCTGCCAAGGTCCTGTGGTATAGTGGGCCTGGAGGTGGAGAAGGTGCTGGTAGAAAGGCAGTGAGAAAAACACTCAGCCCTTGGGGAAGATGGGAGAGGTGCTGGGGCATGCCAGGTGCACGTGTGCCAGGTTCTCTCTCATGCTGCAGAAGGGATTTGTGTCCAGGAACCCCATAAACCATGCTGTGACCATGCCTGTGCCTGCTCCTTCTGCAGGGTGTGAAGTTGGCCCATGGAACTATCAGTCCCGCTGGTGTCCTTCAACATCTTCTGAGGGTAAGGGTTTATTCCCCTTAGGGATTGGAAAAATGAAGCTAGTGGAGTCTAATCACCCGTAGCTCAGAAAAGCTCCAATTTTGGTGACACCTGCCAGGACTGTTCTCTGGAGCACTTGAGTCTCTCTGCCACCTGCACACAAGATGTGGAGGATACACAGTGGGGACTGATCAAGGGCATCCCCCCTCTGCCCCTTGGTGGTTGCAGGAGACCTGGTTGCTCTGAGCTGGAAACAAATCAGTAGCAGAGACAGTCCTGGGCACCCTGGTGTCCTGGGATAACACAGAGCATAGGCAAAGGGACACACGTGGCTGGTGCTCTGAGCTGCACTGATGTGTGCAGGAGAGGCTGCCCTGGAGGTCTCCACACGCCCCAGGTCTGCTCTTTACTACATGCCAGGAGCAGCACCTCCAAGCCCCCCTCTCAGCAGCCACCTCTCCTCGCCACACAGAGAAGCAATGGTTCCTGGCAACTCAGAAATCCCAGTCTGGATCTTTCTCAAGGCCAGCCCAAAGGCACTTGCTGTACTGGGATATAGCACCAGTACTGGGTGGTATTTTCAGGGGCAATGACAGCTGTGTTCCCAGGCACGCAGACACAAGGTCAGTCTGACCCTGGTACTACTTCCTATTGCCCAGCCCCAGGCAGTTCCCCACACAGGCCCTCTGAATTGCTTACCAGCCTCCAAAGAATCTAAAAAATCCCTAACAAGTCCCTAAAAATCTCCACTGTCTGCACACAGGGTCTTGGGGAGGATACAGGCCACCTGAACGACAGGTCAGTGGTGCGCTGACCATGACCAGCTGCCAGATGCCCACTCAGCCACTCTCATTCCCCCCACCCCAACAGGTCAGGGGGAGAAAGTTAGATGAAAAAAATCCCCTTGTGGTCAAAATAATTACAGTTTACCAAAAAGAAGCAATAGAAGCAAAGCAAAACGAGGAATTCATTCACTCTCTTTGGGAGGCAGATGCACTACACAGGCTGCTGTGAAAAAAGTTAATTTCCTAACTCCATTCCTCACAGACCCAGCACAGACAGTAGACATGTCTTGTCTCTTTTGTACACACGCTTGCAACTGCTCACCTTTTAATTTTTCACACTCTTGCTATATCACTTGGACCTGGATCTGCTTCCCAAGTGATACCCAGTTCTTAAATACCATCACGTCAGCTCCATCATCTATTCAAGAAATGAACCATCCTCTGACATCCTCAACAACCTCAGGAGCACTCCCACCCACAAATACCCATTGCTGTTGTGCATGTTACCACAAACACCTGCAAATGGGCCATCACACAGCTCTGTGCTCATCCACATCCATTTGTTCCTACCACAAGTACAGCTCGGGTGTGAAGCTGAACCTCTGTGCTGGCAAGCTACTTAGCAACGTGAACTCTTAGCATAAATTAGGCTGACTGCACTGGTGAGCAGCTCTTACAATAAAAATCACGTTACCTTCCCTTCTGGCTTCCCATCCAGACAATGTGGCAGCCTGGGAGTCATGTTAGGTCAAGAGATGTAGAAGTCTGAACTAGCTGCAGCTGCCTCAAACAGCTCTGGAAGGATCTTTTTCTCTTTGTTCAGTTTTGATCCTGTTTTAATAGGCAAGAGTAACTGGTTTAAAGCAGCACACAGAGTCCCTGGGAAACCCATGGCTAGAGCAGACACTTGGCTTTGTCCGGTGCCTGGGCACCTCCTGCAGAATGGGGACTTTGTATTTGCTTTTAGAAGATAACCAATTCATATAGGAGGTTCATGAATATTCAGCTTGTGCTTAGGGTTGGGGAGAACAATCCCTAAAACAAAGAGGCAAATTCTTTTACCCTTCATTTGGGGGAATGTGTTTTTCAGCCTAAGGGCTGCAAGTACCCTGCAATCCGTTTCTGTGCAGGATCCATTAATGACCGGTGTTTTTCCAAGCCTGAGCGTGCATCACTGCTGAAAAATAGATGCAGTCAGCGAGGGCTTGGGGTTAATGTTTCTGGATGAAGGAGAGTTTGGAGGTGAGTCCAAGAGCATAAGGAGCCAGGCTGAAGTTAGTCAATCTTGCTGTTGTAGCCTCTCTGGCTTTGTCCCCTTTCTGTGGCTGTACCTGCCCTGGGAATTTGTAGCAGAGAAGTCTCCCAGCAGTGGGGAGACGTGGACACGTCTTATTCTGTGTAGCTACTGCAGTTATTCCTCTGTGCAGTGAAAAACAGCCAGTGAAGGTTCTGTCCTCCCCCAAAGAGGTTTGTCAATAGTTGCATGCTATTCCCAAAGTTGCATATAGCCTCCCCCTTCATTTTCCTTGCACAGCACATGTTTGAGTGCTTAGACACACTGTCTAGGTATGGTAACACACTACTAATAAATAATGATTGTACCTTGTTTGTCTATCTGCAATGACCCTGCGTGTGTTGTGAACTCAGATGTTCCACCCCAGGCAACATGCAGCTGATGAGCAGGAGTTTGCCATACCACAGTGACCTGGGTGCATATCTAGGCTCTTGTATACATTTCCACACAAGACAGTTGTTGGTGTTGTTTACAGGAATTTCCATGTGAAATAAGCTTTCCTTAAAAAAGTGAAATAAGCTTTCCTATTAAAAGTGCTCCTTTGCAGTGTAACTGTACCCATACTTGGGTTGTTACTGCTCTGGCAGAGTGCTGTCTTCCCTCCCCTTCCCAACCCCCTTCCAAAATGATTACACTGGTAACACTTTTAAATACAGCCTTGTTTTCCTTGTCTTCATCAGAGGAGGAACTCTCCTGTAACTGTTCCCTGTTGTCCAACCAAAGCAGCAAAACAAGTTGGATGACCACTGTGTGACTGATCACCACCCTGCCGTGGGGAAGACAAACAGCTGGGGCTGGAGCTGGGCAAAGTGGGCACTGTTTGCACCAAATGAAGGTGGTGTTACCCTTGTGGATCTCTGGCCTGGTCCCAAAACTGTTCCAGTGGTGTCAGGTGAAGAAGGTTGCTAACTGTGTGCATCAGTGCTACCAGGCACTTGCCTGGAGATGTGTGTGCTGGGAAAAAGGCTCTCTGTGACCTCTCATCTTTTCCCACTTGCCAGGAAATGTGTGCGATACCAGCTCCTACTGACAGGCCCTCCTCCATGCTTCCACGTGTAGCCTTTCTTTTGCAAGCATGTCTGTGCTCCTTTCTCCCCTTCCAGCTTTTACCTCAGGACCTCCATTTTGTCCTTCTGTTCAGCTCCAGAATTTCCATCCCACCCCCTGCAGCAACCCTCCATTCCCCCTGCCTTCCTCCAACCTTGTCCTCCCCTCTATCACCATTCCTCTTTTGTTTTTCCCAGGTGAGAGGCCGCTCAAGCTGTCCACCTGCTGACCAAGGAGGAGGAACAGGGATTAAGGAGAGACACGATCCATGGGCAGCAGGACCTGGTGCACCAGAGCTGCTTTAGCCCCCAGCGGTGATGGAGAGGGCTGTCAACGTTATTGTTGTGTTGGCATGGCAAAGGTGGGAGGAAGGAGAAAGGGGATGTGGGGAGGGAAGAGATTTGAAACTTCAACAGCCCCTTTGTCTTTTCACCTCCTCCAGTTTATCTGGTGCCCTGTGGAATTTATGATCCTCCCCCCTGCAAAGAGCTGTTGTATTTCAAGTCACAGAGTGCCTTCCAGCAGGGTGATAGACCGGCTAGCCTGCTCTTTAACAACCTCAAAGGGCATAACGAGCAAAGCCAAACTTTCTCCCAGCAACAGTTTTAGGAAGACTGATTATCTCTCTTTTACCAGTGGTAGAACAGTGTCAATCCATTCCAAATCCCCGTGGTGGAGTGGAGCAATGGATACAGCCCATTATTTCTTATATTCTAAGGCTGCTAACAATCTCTTTTCCTTTCTCCCTCTCCATGCTCAGCTGGACATTTGCCCGATTTAGGGAGAATAAGGAGACTGAATCTTGTCATTTGAAGAGGCAAAGAACAGGTAAAGCAGAGGAGAACGGGAGCAAATACAGAAGTCAGACAGAAAACTCCCACCTCAGCAGCAGGACTTGCCATCTAGGTACTGCTTTTCAGATACCCCAGATGAGGGACTTGAGGAGTCTCAGCCTCATCTGTTTCTCACCTCCTTGCTTTGGTGTGTTGCAAAGGAGGCAGGAGGCATGTTTTCAGAGGATGCAGCCCATATGACAGGCAATTAGAAAACCAGAGCTCCCAGAGCAGCTCTGCCAGTGATGGATTTTACAAGCAGAGTAGCCCCTCAGTGAAACCTCATTGCTAGCAAGCATGAGGGGCAGCTCCTCAATCCGTCACCTTGTGTCAGATCACTGTTCAGGGTCCACCTTTCCCTCTCCTCCAGCGAGTTCACTGTGGGATGGGCCCAACATCAGCCCTGGCAGCAGACTCTTTCTGAGCACCTGTGGCTTTTTCTGATTAAGGGGCACCCAGCTGAGAGGCACTGGGAATTAAAGATAAGTTCCAGCACTGGGAGTAGTTCTGACAGCCCTCTAGCACAGCTGGAGAAACAGATGAGTGCAGAGATGTGGATTTCACAAGCCCTGTACAAGGTCTGAAGCACACTCAGCTCTGGATGATGCAGTTGAGCCCTGAGCACCTGGGGATGTGGCAGGCTGGCCAGAAGTCCTCTGACGAAGGTAGTGATTCAGTACCTTCCTGCATGCTGGGTGAAGCACCAAGTGCCCCAGCTCCTGGAGCAGGTGCACAGTTGCAAGGTATCACATGTTCCTGGTGGCTCCATGTCCTTAGCCAGCTCAGCCAGAGGTGGAAGGACACACAGACCTCAGACAAGCAGGATGCCTGGCAGGTATTGCTTTCTCCAAACATTGCCAGCCCAGTCTGCCTTGCCTGCGCACCCGGGGTGGCTTTACTGCAGTGGTACAAAATGTGTGCAGCCTGAGAGCCCTTTGCTTCCCCAGGTCACCCCAGACACCCTGCAACCCTCCCTTTCTGTATGCAGCCTGAGGGCCCATCGATCCACCCTCCTCTCTGCCTGGGCACTTCCTGTGCCTTCAGGCTGGGGTAGGAAGCTACAAGACTGTTAACGCCCTCCTCCCTGTCCCGAGAGATAAATGCACAGATGCATTCCAGCCAGGCAAAGCCTCCTGGCAGCTGAGATCCAGACTGGCTGCTTGACAGGAGTGGCCTCCTCTGTGTATTACCTGGCACTCCAGATGTGTCAGTCCTCCTCCTGGATGCTAAACTTCAGATGTCAAGCTGCTACCTGTGTGATTCAGCTCTTGCTGTCACTTTCTTACACATGTCCTCTCAGGTTCTCAGTGACTAAGACAGGGACACAGAATATGGAAACTTATTTCATTTGCATTTATTTTGGTATTTATAATTATAAAATGTGAAAGGCCTGTTCTTCAATAATCTCTGATGCAACAGTACTGACATCCTCTCAGTGCAATTTGCAACAGGATAGGCTGGTGGACTGCATGTTTCTTGGATCGATTTCAGCTTGCCTTCCCCATGGCTCTGCCATGGCTTCTCTGGTTACCACAGGTAGATGTGCTGAATCCCCGAGCAGTAATGCACACCGTGCCTTCTGCTGTCCGTGCTGGTGGGACAGGGAGAAGGAATGCCACCTGGAAAGGCTCCTCCACCTCTACTGTCATAGAGAAGTCACGCAGGCCTTGGTGCTGAGACCTGCAACTCAATCTGTGGATGTGACCTTTTGGTAAATCAAGCTGACTGTCCCAAGTTTCTAATTCTCCTGCATTATTAATATCTTGCTCAGGAATTAATGTGGGTCAGGCACTGTTTATGGGCCTATGTGTGCATTTCAAGTGTCAGCTTATTCAGGGTTCAGAGATGACTAAAAGCAGGATTTTGGCCCAGTCTTTTTTAAAAAAAGACTCTATGAAATAATGATGCAATGACAAGTATCCTCTTTGATTTTGTTTCTATTCCCTCATCAGGGAAATTGTTCACTTAGGGCCACAGTGAGTTTTATGTAGGGGCCAGGATTCAGACTTATGTTTGCACTGTATCAGGATAAAGGCTTGGAGAGGTGAGCAAAAATTTTAAGAGAAAGCAGCAAGCTGGGCAGAGGGCTCAGAAAACACAGCCTCTGAGGAAGATGTGGTAGACTCTGGTGTGTTTTCTTCTAGACACAACAACTGTAAAAGTTGCAATGCATTATTCCCCATGTCCATGGATGCAAGGCAGGCCTGACTTGATTTACAATAAGGATGATTTATGGTAGGCATAGGGGGAATATTTTCAAGTTTTAAGGATTGCTAGTCTTCCAGCAAGTACCCAGAGACAGTGCTGCTGGGCTACCACCCATCGGTCCTTAAAAACCTGTCTCCACAGCTGGGGGAGGGTGAGGTACCCTGGATCCTGTCCGAGAGCAACAGGAGGCTTAGATCACCATGAGCTAATCGGTGAGGCAACTGGGCATGGCCCGTGGCCTTTTTGGAAGAAGGCTTTTAGGAATGCATTCAGTCAGCATCCCCTTCATTCAGCTGGGTGGGGCTGGGTGACAAGAGCCAGAGATCGCACTGCTAAACTGCAGGAGAAAATGTGAGGGCACCTTGTATTCAAGTGCATGGTGCAGTGGGGAACTACAGTGTTCCACTTAGGATATAGCTGGAGTTTCCTAGGCTCCGTGATGAGTCCTCACCAATTAGTACATGGTGTTTGAGACTTAAGTATGGCTAGAAGCAGGGCAATGCCTATGAAGTTTACAGCTTGATCTCCTTCATGGTTCAGGCCTAAACCCTACCCTTTGGATCAAACTTTTCTTTCTCTTTCAAGACTTCGGGTAGAAATCTAGTCTTGCAATCAGACTGGTGTAAAGGTCTAGTAAGAGCAAGCTACTACATTGCAGCTACACAAGTGCTAAGAACAGAATTAGGTGCAGTACTTGGATTATCTTTTTTATTACACTACAATGTTCCTTCAAGGCATTGCCTTTTATAGAGGCAAACCCAGTTCATACTCATTAACTCAGATGGACTGACAGCAAGGAGCTTGGCTTTCCTGCCCCAACCACATCAAACAAACAAAAAACAATCCTGCATCAACAGAGACACAAGCACTACATGCCAACAGGAACCAGAGGTGTAACCTGCATCCACTTGCATGGTTGTTTTCCACCCCAGCCTTCCCTGATCATTACATTTGCTAATGGCATTGCATCTGCAAGAGACACTTTGCAATCTACTGCCCTGTTCCTGAGCAGAGAAATGAGGCTCCACATGGCAACAGGAGAGTGGAAATTGAAAGAGTTAACCGCACAAGATTGAATACAAGTCATGGCCAGGTCCCTCTGCAGTCCTGAAGACCTTCAGGTGAAAAAAGGGAGCTGACATCTTTTAACTGTGCTCCAGCTTGCCACACCTGCCTCATGGCACCCTGCCTGGTGGCACCGTCCCCATATCTGATCACACGCCCTTCCTTGTCCTGTGACTTTTTTTTCCCTTGCCATATTATAGGCTGATTTCAGGATTGCTAGATGTCCACGGAGCATGAAGGCACCTGTGTTTTGCTGTCAAGGACTCTGGAAGTGCTGCTAGAATCTAGCTGACCCCCCACTGCTGCCTGTGTTGGCAATATTAACAAAAAGTTATTTCCAAAACTGAAATGCAGAGCCAACTCCCTGATTGGAAGAGCAATAAAACAAATCTCACCTCCTCTTTTACCCACACAATTTTTTTTCCTTTTTTTTTCCCCCTCCTACTTCTCAGGGGGTTATGCCCTTTCATCACCATGTCTGTTCTCTGTCTCCTGGGAGAGGTAAAAACCCCAGCATGACAAATCCATCTTTCTTAAGGTGGAAGCTCTCCCAAAAGCCTCAGCATGCTGGTGAAATCCTATACCTCAGAGAACCACCCACCTCACTCATGCTAAAACCATTTCTTGAAAGATCACATAAAACAATCTGTTACGCAACTCTCAGAACATCAAATAACCCCCTTATTTATAGTATATACACTTGCAACAATAAACCTCCCTTTTGAACTGCATTGGTCAATATAGATTTAAAAGGCTTTTCCTATTTCAGTCAACATCTCAATTTGTTGTTTAAGCATTCGGTGCTTGGGCTTGAGAGGAGCTGGTCGCGTGACTTCCTTCAGGACTAGGTGATTAGGTTTGCAAAAACTTCTCCACTGTGGTTCTCTGGGAGATGGTACTGCTCCAATTTTTTTAATGCCAGCTGCTTGCTCTATATGCGCAGCCTATATTAGGAAGCCTGTTTTGAGTTTGGAATTATAGCTGGAAAATGTTGCCCCAAAAATTAAAGAAGAGGATAAAGGCTATTTCTTCAAGCGGCTAAGCAAGATTTAAAAAATACCTGTAACATTTGAGAGGTCCTTTCTGCAATAGCTCCAGCCTATAGAGGCCAGCAGCAGAGCACCAACCACTTGCAAGCAATCTCCTCCATGTCCATCACAGCTCCTTTGGTCAGTCAGCAGAAGTAATATTTTTCTGCAGTGCCCTGGGCACCACATCAGCCCCCAGAAGTCAAAGATTTCTCTAAGCCCTCCACGATGGCCAAGAGAACCAGATGAGCTCAGGCTGGGTGGCCGGTGCTGTGCAGGTGCAGGGCCTGAGCCATCCCACTCCTGCCAGTCAGCAGCACCCTGAGCTCCTCCAGGGGCCACCAGAGCTGCTCAGCTGGGGGTGGACTGAGCCACAAGGGGAGCCCTCTGCCCCATTGCCCGGTCCTCCTGGCCAGCATGGTGGTTTTGGCTTCTCCGTCACACAGCTTCATGGAATCACAGGATATACTGAGTTGGAGGGGACCCACAGGGATCATCGAGTCCAGCCCCTGGCCCTGCACAGGAGCATCCCCAAGAGTCACACCCTGAGCCTGAGAGCATTGTCCAAATGCTTCTTGAACTCTGTCAGGCTTGGTGCTGTGACCACTTCCCTGGGAGCCTGTTCCAGTGCCCAGCCACCCTCTGGGGGAAGAACCTTTTTCTAATATCCAACCTAAACCTCCCCTGACACAACTTCAGGCCATTCCCTCGGGCCCTGTCACCACAGAGAAGAGATCAGTATTCCTTTATTGCAGTGACGAAAACTGCAGACAGTGTTCAAGGTCAGCCCCCTGTTATTTCAGCTAGGGAAGAGCTGACCCCCTCTAGTTCTTCCCCACTCTTTTCCATCTCTTTATGGCTGGTGACTTCCTCAGGGCAAGGAAATGCTTTCTTTTACCAGTTGGTACAACACTTAGTGAATGATTTGCATACATTTATGGGCGGTGAGTGCCCTTGCCTGGAGATGCAGGAAAAGAGGATTGTATGGGTGTGACATGCATTAGCTCTTCAGAACATACCTCGGGGAGGCTGTCTGGTGAGTTAGGCAATGCCCTTGGAGAGGTTTGTGTGCACAGTGTAAGGGTAATAAGCTTCAAAGAATGAAGACAAGACTGGCAGTGCTTGTTACTGTTGTCTTCCTACACATTGGGGCATAAATAAGAGACAGGAAGCTCCCTCTGTTTATGTAGGAACTGGAAGCTTTTGTATCTGTCCATTGGGATAGACTGGAGATTACTCAGGCTGTTTTCTTCACCACCTCTCTGCAAAATATATATATATATATATATATATATATATATATATATATATATATATATATATATTTCTATGTGTTTACTTCAATGATGTCTTACTCTTAAAATTTCCAGGTGTAGGTATTCCAGAGGAGCTATCCAAGCAAACCTTCCTTGTGGGAGTACTGCTTTTGCTGTAACAAGAGTTCTCTTGGTTTAGCTGATTTCGATAAGTGAAACAAAAATAATTACATATTGGCAAAAAGACTTTTAAGTGGATTCAACTGCATTGCACTAAGGTTCTTGTCATTATGGGAATTTCAACTTCTCTGCCAAAGGAAAAAAAAAAGATGAAGTAAAAAAAAAAAAAGCTGTTCCTTAACAATATTGTTATTCTGGCACAAAAAAGACTGTCACAGACATGCCTCAAAATTAATTTTCCCAGATATTCACTGAACTCATGATTATCCTCTCCCATAAGCACTTTCAATTTGAGTGGAGACCAGGCTTGAAACAAGATAGTGCATCCAGCAGTCCATCGGAACATTCATATATATGGGAGCAAGATCTGAACTCTGACACAGCCCTCAAACGAAAATAAATTCCTCAGGCTTTTTAGAAGTGAGAAAATTCAGCTTAGAAAATGCTGGGTGTGGTTGGGGGTTTGGTTTTTTTTTTTCCTTTATCTGCAAGAGAGGAATCTGCTGGATTTGAGCGCTAGATCAGAAGATCCTGAGGCTTAAGGGTGGATCTCAATTATCCAGCCCAGGTCTATCTCTAACCATAATGGGCTTTTTGCATCGTTTCTTGAGGACATGCCCATGCAGACAATAGCTATGTGCCGGCAAGCCAAGGTCTAAATGTATCTAAATACCATATAATCATTAAAAAAACCACACCGGGGGATGGGGAACTGGGCTGCTGTACTGCATGTTCTTGGCAGATACCTGTGCGCTGTGCGGAGCAGTGTCATTGGAGGAGCGAAGCACGTCCTCCTGGGACACGCGATTCCTCAGAGCTGCTCCCCCGCTCTGCCGTCTCCACTGTAATTGCCTCTCGGAGCGCTAGATGTTAACGCTGTGGCCCCAGGGAATGCTGCTTCTCCAGCAGCCTGTGGGAAAGAACAAAGAGGACAACAAGAGAGCGCCTGGAGCAAAGCGCACGGAGAGACATCTCGCACTTCATCAGGGGAAAACCCAAGCTCCAAGTCAGCAGATTTACCGCAATTTCAGGTGCTGGTAATACAGCGTTAAGGTCCTGGTACACATGTGTGTATCATGAAAGTAAATCTGCATTTGCCCAAAAGCAGCCAGTGCCAGAAGAACACAGAAAAGAGCCATCAACATCTGGTGAAGAGCAGATGATATATCCCACTAAACAGCGGCTGGGCTTTCAGGTTTGCCTGGAACAGTGTGATCCTAATCAGAATATGGGCAGATCTTCACCATGATCTTTCCAAAGAGCTGAGCCAAGACAAGTTTTTGTTCAATTCACTGCCCCTAACTGTAGCTTACTGAAAAGTTTAGGTCTTTGAACAGGGCCAAAGTTAGTGGGGAAACCTGGGGTCTTCCAAAGTGACACCTCACTCTAGGATCAGTGACGGATGTCAATAGAATGATTTGCTCTTTGGAGAGGTGCTCTCCAGTGAGTTTGGAAACAGCACTAATTCAACCCTGGCCGTCTTGTGCTGTGTTTCTCTCTCCCTCCTGTTCTATGTAGATAATGACACGATGAGGTTTTTAGTGTGGGATTACAACTGGAGAGTCAGTTTAACAGCTGGGTAAATCCACAAGTGGCTAACGCAGTGCATCAAAGCAGCCAGGAGAGCACAGGCGAGCCCTCAGAAGGGTGCACCACGTGCACCTCTTCTTACTCATGGTAAATGGGCAGCATCCTGTCCTCCGCCTTGGGCAGCCACAGGAACGGATGCACTATAACCCACATGATATTCCCCGGCAATAACTTGTTCCCATGTGTGTGGTATGTGCCCCTATCACCTGCCAGCTCATACTTTCGCTAATTTGATCAAACACAGGACCAATTTTTCCTAATCTGGGTGTAATCCTTCAGATGGAGCTATCACTGCCTCTCGTCTATGTGCAACTCTTTTATCTAGGGCAGCCAGAAGAGTGTGACAGCTGCATGATAGTCTGCCTGGTACAATGGGTGGCCCCAGTCAGGGAGAAAGGACTTGGCAGCCTGCTCCCCTCAGATGCACAGAGGAAGCACTAAGGTGGATTGATGGTGCAGGGGAGAGCCTGGAGCAGCCTGAAAGGTATAACTCACCAGCACATCAGGATACATCACTTGGAGTGGCCTTCATCTCAGCACAGGGCTGTAAATCCCCTTGGCCTGCAAAGCCCCCCAAGGTCAGAGAGGGTGGAGGAAGCAACGGAGCAGCATCCTCCTCAGTGCTTGCCCTTGGCAGCTGGCTCTGCCCTGCCAACACGGAGTATGTGAGCTGCACACCCAGAGGAGATAATGCAGGTCCTTCCCTGGTTTTAGCCTGAGCCACTGCTGCTCTGCAGGAACTTTTGGAAAGGCAATGAGCTCCATACTGCTCTGCTCTGCAGTCAGACCATGGCTGTGCTCAGCACAGGGCCACGAAGGGGTGCTGGGCTGGCAGTGTCCAGATGTGCTCCTGGGAGTGTCATACCCCAGTGCCCATGGCCCATTCAAACCCTCTCTTTGCAACACATGCTGAAGCTGATTAACATGTGAGAACCTCTGTGTCCTCTGGTCTTTAAGCAGAGTAAGCAGCAATAGAGACAACCCTTGCTAGGACTTTGCTCCAATTTTTACAGATCTAGTGAACTTCATCCACAGTACAGGTGAAACTGCAGGTTGATGCAGGTTCTTTCTCAATTACCACTAGTTGAGGCTACTTTCTGAGGTCTCTTGTTTGGATTCTGAACATGTAGGCACAAAATTTTTAAAATTATGTTTCTGTAAAAGCCAGTGTCAACTATGTCTGTCACCTGAGTTCTCTCTCTCACTCAGCAATTCTCTTCTTCTAATTAATTTTCTTACTTTTTTCCATGGGGTAATATTACATTGTGTTGATAAGCAGCTCTTTTCTTTTGCTCCAGAACAGTGACCAGTGCAAATAGGGAGGTTTTAAAAACCTTGAAGAGAAAGATTTTCTGCAAACAGGACTTGTTGCTGAATTAAAAATCTGTTGCAGATAAGGAAAACTTGAAGCAAAAATCTATAGCTGGTCAGTGCTTTGCTTGCTCATGCCTATTTGAGTTGCTCTGGGCAGTAAGTACTGGGAATATAACACATCCTTGGGCTACAGCCCATCTTCACAGAACATTTTGCTGCTGAATGTGCACTTCTTAATAAGGGTAACTGCTCATCTTGAGACTATAATGATCCCAATGCACTCATGCCATGGACTGTTCTGGCAGTTCTCTTGTTTTATTTTCCCACCGCAAGAGCTGGAATGAAATGTGTTTGTTGGTGAAGCTTATTTTTGCTGGCTTTCCATCTCAGGCAGTGGAAGATTTTATGGAGTTATCTTGTCCATTTCAAAACCTTTTTTAAATCATCCTTTTCCCCAAGTTACATTGTCCTGAAATAGCCCTGTATATAAACATCAATCATGCATATGTGCTTCGTGTTTCCCAGGGTACAAAACTCCCTCTGCAAACACAGTGTAGGAGAACTACTGTGAGCCTGCACCTTCTAACCACCAACCTGGCTGGCTGTGGCTGGCGTAGGTGACATTCTTGCTCTTTCTTAGATTCTTGTGCATCTCAGCTAAGATGACCACCAATTTATCTGCATATAATTCCAGGAGTAAGGAGTACTTCCGAGTGTCAGGGATTAGCACCATACTCAGACTGTCCCAAACTCAGACTGGGGCAAGACTTGTGTGTTTCATAGCCCCTTCCCCAGCTCTGTCACTTCTGTAGGACCCCAGGGGGATCCTACTTGAGACCCTGCCTCTGTTCCACAGGAAGACAAGGGCATTTCCTTAGTAATTTCGGGTGGGCAGGATGCTTTTCCTAACAGTGAAAGACTTGGCCATTATAAGCTATAGGAACTATACCTGATTACCAGCAAATCTGGGGGCTCCTGTCTCCCCCACTGTGGTGGCAATACCGGTCTGTGGCAATGCTGCCTTGTGCTGGCAGTGCTGTTTGTGTGGATCTGGTGTAAGAGCAGATCTCCAAATAAAAGACTTCATGGAAACAAAATGGGGGATGCTTTCTGCATGTTTGTTTCAAGTGGGACCGGTTCTGCAACCTGTTTCAGTGTTTGTCCATAGCACTTGAGCCCACGTAGCTGCTGGGAGAGATGGGAAGTGCCAAGGCAGCAAAAGGAAAGGCCAGGGGACTGTGGTGGTGAGACAAAGCTTTTGCCCTGTGAATGCTGATGGATGTTTTGGGAACATCCAGGCAGTCTCAGACTCCTGAACGATGAGATTACCCTCCCTCTTTCTTATTGAGACATGTACCTGGGGGATACACCTGTTATCACTTTGATTTCTTCTTACCACATGGTGCTTTTTAGACAATTACACTTCAGGCACTGCTGAAGTATCTGCTCTGTAGTATTTGCCTTATCACAATACTTGGCTTTGCAACTTCTGCAAAAATTTTCATGGGGGCTGGATTCTTACAAAAGTGAACCTGCATAACAAATGACTCCATTTCAGAGCCCAATGCTATCTATCTTTTCTCTCTTATTCTGAGGCTGTATAGAGGAATTTTCCTGGTTTAGGGAAAGAAAACCTACAACAAATCAGTGTCAAACAACCAATGCCTTCCCAAAGCTCAAGCACTGCCATGACAGTTTGATAACCAGCTGAAAAATGTGTATGGTGGAAGATCCAGAGTGAGAGTCTGGGCCCTAAAAACAGGGTCCTAATCCATCACCAATTACTGTGTGCAACACTTGTCCAGAGAGCCCACACAGTGAGGTAAGGTTGCACCATGCTCTCTCTCCTTCCTTGAATAAAAAGTGTCTGCTCTAATGAGAGGCAAGTCCCTGATTCAGCAAAGCACTTAAGTGTTTTGATGAACTGGGGCCAAACTGAACATCTTGTGCAGAACTCAGTTGTCTAGTGAACAATATCAAATATTTTATTCATGGATGCAGACTTAAATGAAAATTAAAGACATGGCTATTTAAGGCCTTAGGTGCCCAAACCAATATGGTTCATTTTTTATTATCTTAAAGTAATCATTTGTACGGGAAAAGAAGCAGCCACCTCCAGAAAATCCATCCCTGTCATGCTGGGAAGAATATTCTCAGTCCTCCCACAGCATCCTGTCAATTTGATGGCTTATGTGTCTTGCTTAGAAACTTGTCACATTCAGGCTATTCCAGATCAACAAGTTCCAGCCAGTATCATCTCTTTTCCTACCAGGAACACCCAGCTTCAGTACCCTATGCAGGTGTGGGGAAGTGAGGCACAGCCTCCTGTAGTCCAGATCAGGTATTAGAAGGGTCTTAATATTGTGCCATCACCCTTACTTGGCCTTCAGTCCCCGTGCAAGGCACTGAGCTCTGTGCTGACCTTGGTCTCTGAGGCTGCAGCCAGCAAGGGTCCGTGTCAGGCTGCTCTCCTCGCTCCAACACCTCCTGCTGTCCTGCCATAAGGGTCTCTCCAACTCAGAGAACATCAGCCTTGGACAATGAAGCATTATGGCAGGTGAACACAAACCTCAGTCTAAGAAAGCTTTCGCTGAGCAGTGTTTCACCTGAAATGCTCGATGCAGCAGCATGCTGTGGCTGAAGGCTGCACCACAGGCAGGTGGAGAGAGCAGAGCTTGGACTTCGGCACATCCTGACTTCAGGGTGTTTCTCTTTGGAAACATGATCTTTCTCTAATGAAAATTTTCAGTAGAACATTATCTATGCCTTTTGTATATTTGAAAATATTTCTGTAGATAGTAAACGCCAAAGAGAGCTGTTTCTAGTATTGCAACACATACTTTTATTTTTTTCTCCTTGTCCACCCTAAAGCAACAATCTTCAACTCCCTTTTACTTATCAATACACCCACTTGTCCTCTCAGTTACGCAGAAAACAGTCAAAGTATGAATTAAAAAAAAAAGAAATCTGGCATTTTTCACCAGCCTGTCTATACTTAGATGCAATCACCTCCCTGCCATGGAATATAGGCAGATGCAAATGAAAGGAAAATGGAGGGGGAAAAAAAAAAAAAAAAAAGAAGCACATGGAGACATTTTTGGCTAAACCTTATGCTCTCTTAGATTTATTCCTATACAGCTACTAGTGCTCAAATGATTTCCAGAGCAAGCATACGTTACATGGCACTCGGTTTATCTGCTCTGGAATGGCAAAGTGCACACACAGATATACACTGTGGTTCCAGGGAGTCTAGGGATTTCAAAGGTGCTTTATCTTCCAGATAACTCACTGGCAGAGTGAATTAATAACAGTGTTGGTAACTAAAACTGGAATGATAGGTTATGAGTATGGGCTTTAAAAAAATAAGTGTCACTTAAATGCATGTTACAGATTCGTTTAGAGCAAGATTTTATCCTCTATGCTTTTTGATTTCTGGATTCCTAAGCACTTTTCCCAGAGAAGCACAAATCCTTGAACCGTGTATTTCAATCTACTGGCAGTGGCTTTGCTTTCTGTGCTCCCTCAGCATCACCCTCCTCCAAATAGTCTTTGGGGATCTGTGAACCAGAAGTAAAACCCCATCTCCTAGCAGTTGGACAGGAACCACGCTCCCCTAAATCCCACACATTGATCTGATTTACTGCATGACTCTTGTAAGCCTCCATCCACCTCCTCTCTGGGAAAACACAAAAGATCCACAGTTTTTAAGTTCTCGGGCTGAGGCACTTTCAGCTCAGTACACAGAAAGGCTGAGTGGCCAGAGTTCCCACTTACGGAAGTCCCAAGTGCACAGGAATTTTGTCCAGGCAAAGAACTGAAGCACTTGAAATGACAGGAATGCTGTGTATTTGTGCCCTTTGCCTCTGCAGCCCATGACACCGTAGCTCTACAGGAAGGTGAATCTATTTATATGCAATGGCAGAGGCTCGAGCCCTCATTTTCACCGGGCCTTTGAGAAGCCTTTGTCATGTTTTTGCAACACCACGTGAATGATTTGGAAGGCTTCAGAAAAATACTAAATACTGTCAAAAATGCAAAATGTTTGTATCTCTCAGCCAGGGGGAGGTAAAAAAGTGCCAGAAGCTTAGCCAAGCTTGACAGGGTATAGTGGATCTTGATCTTTGCTCACCCCATAGTTAGATATTGTTTCCCCCACCCCCCTTTTAATGGAGTCACTGCCTTAGCTCTGAAAGTGATCTCATTAAAGGCAGGGGACAAGACAGCAGAGGGTATGAGGCCTGTAATTACACATGGAAAGTCGACAGAAATACCATTTCATATACCTTGTCTTCTCAGTTTCCCCTCTGAAGGGGGGTGGTCTTCAAAAAAGCATGAACCCCTTTTGACCACTCCTCTGAACCACACTGACAGAGAGTTCATGGTGGACTACATCTCGCTTTACCTGCACTGTTGCTGCTTTTGTTGCCTCCTGTAGTTTGCTGTGGGTAACCCTGTCCTCTGGAGACTCTTGAGATAAGGTAGGAGTGGATGAGAGAAAATAGCTTATTTGGGCTCAACTCTGTTCTGGTTTTTTGGGGGTTTTTGAGTAAGTAGGAACTGCAGGAGCTTTTCTTCTCTGCTGGTAAGGGCACTGTAGTGTCCATAGGCAAACTGCTCCAACACATACAGCGCCAGTCAAGAAGCTGCAGTGGTTTTCAAGGTGAACATTGAAGAGTGGCTCTTGTTGCAACACATCCAAAAAGCTGGTGAACATGGGAGATGTCACAGAAAGAAAAAACAGATGAGGGATGGCATTCTTCCCTGTTCTGGGGACTATCCACTGCTGGGATCCTAGTTTTCCCAGCAAAGGAGGAAAGCCTTTTCCCTAGGCAGTGGCAGTTGTGAAGGGATAAAGAAGCTTTGCTTCGCTGTGTCAAGCTACATGTAGTCTATTACTGGAAGCAGGAATATGCTTGAGTGGAAGCTGTCATATCTAGCAGCAAGAGCAAAGGGCTTTCAGACCCTTGGACTCTTAACTGGAACCTGCTCAGCTACGGCTCATCCTTCTCCTATCAATGCATCCCATGCTACCTACCCTTGGAATTCGACTGCTGTGCAGCAGCCCACAGCCACACCAACAGCTGCTGTCTGAGGGGAAAAAGGATGTATGGTTGCAGATCTGCAAAGTAGCGATTCAAGATTACTCCTGGGATGACCTGAGAGGGACACACAAGCCAAAGAGCAGGAATTTTCAGGTATTAAAGCCTGATTGGGATTTCACCTGCTGGCAAGATTGAAGTTCCCTGTATCTTATCTTTGCTTCTCTCAGTCACACTGCCAAGGTCTCAAGGAGTTTGTAATTGCTTGTAGATACTGAAAACAGAGCTCTCCTGATTTTTCCTAAGCTAATCTCACTGATACCGATTACGGAAAGAGAACATGAGCATTTCCAATACAGAACATTACAATCCCTGCCTGGTTTGATGTAATAAAATTTCCTTTGATCTGTATGGATTTTTTCTCCATTTAAATAACTGACAGCGACACTGAGACACTAATCCAGGTCTACAGTACCACAGCTGCATGCTACAATTTCATGTTATGAAGAAATGACAAGGCATCAACTATTCCAAGGAAAAGACGGGTCAAACTGATAGTCTGACAAATGAACCACACTGGTTAGGTAGCACTTCAAGGGGCAATGTAGTGCAGGAGTGGTCTGGAGGTCTTCTTTTAGCATCCTATTGATGATGCTTCTTCACTGCCACATAGAAAGAAAGTCAAGTTTGGTATGGTGTATTGCTCTTCAGGAGTAAAATGCTGTTAAGGAGTGAAAATGAAACAAACAGGTGATTTCAGGCACTGGAATTTGTACCCAGTTCCTCATGCCTATCCCCTTCTCCCCACCCACTGGCTTTCATGGGAAATCTCAGAGGAAAGTCTCAAGGGTAAGAAATAAAAGCTATGTGAGAGTGTCACCCCGGGATCAGGTGGTGCAGGTTGGTAGGGAGAGAGCTGTCCAGGTATTTTCTAGGTAAACCAAAAGCTTCAGTATTCCAGTCTGTCAGCACAGTGCCAGATGTAATAAAGACCATGAGAGGCTCCAAAATGGAGCTTATGCAGACAACTAAAAAGTGTCTCTGAAATTCTGGCCTGCTGTCTAAAATTGCATCTGATCTCACTGCTGGCTTTTGCTTTCATGTTCAGTATGTTCTGTTGCAGAAGCACCTCAGAACTGAGCAGTCAAGATGTTTCTAAGTCCAGCTGGAGTCACAACAATGGAGCATCCCCCACGTCTGCAAACAGCAGATACATCTGAAGCTCTAAAAGCAGATCTAGGCAGCAGAGACAGGGCCAAGCCCCACCAGTGGTGTGGTGCCTCTACTCGACTGTTTAAATAAACATGATGGTTGCAGTGGCAGATCTTCCCCTAACAGACATGGTTCTGTGGGCAGTTTAATGAGCAAGCTCTTGTGCAGGATGCTTAAGGCTTGAGTTCAGTTCTCTTCTCCTGCAGAAGGGTTTCAAGCCATGCTAAGCAGGGAAGTGCTGTAGCTATGTTCCTCCTTCCCAAGAAAGTTCACAGCTATTTTGGGGACCCTCAGCAGGTGAAGCCTCCTGAAACACTTTCTCCTTTACAAGTTTACACAGGGCTCCAGGGCTTCTACTAAGCTGTTGAGAATACAAAAGAGCATCAGCTCATTTTCTTTGCCAGAGAATCTAGACAGAAGTAAAAGCAAAGTCAACAAACTTCTGCAAAAAAACCCCCAAACACAAACAAAGTGAACTAACACACACTCTTAATTTCTGCATCTGTCTTTCCCAGAATTTGAAGCACAAGGTAACGACGACCATAGCCAAACTTGGTCCCCTAGCCAGGCTCCCCGAGCAGCAGAGGGCACAGAAAGCTGCCCCCCAACTCTTCACCGAGTCCTGAAGCAGCAGAAGTTGTTTCCGGTGAGCACACGCACATCTCCCATGGAACGGGGCGCGCTGAGGCTCCGGCAGGTCGGCAGCACGGCAGGGACCATGCCCAGCAGAAAGCGCTGGGGTGGAAAGGGAGCACCGGGGGTCTTGCGCCGCTGAGCGAGCGGCGACAAAACCCGCGGGGAACCGGCACCTGGGGGCTCCGGGCGGCCACAGCGCCGAGCGGGCAAGGCGCCCGGGGGGCCCCGGCCTGGCGGCGGCGCCGCAGCCAAGGCGGGCGCCGCGGAAGGGGCCGTCGCTCCGGCGAGACGCGGCCGGGGCAGCCGGGGCGAGCCCCAAGGCGAACCCCCCCATCCCAAGATGCACCCGGAACGGCGGAAGGGCCCGCGGGCGCTACTCCCTCCCACAGCCCTGGCCGCTACCCCCTCCCCCAGGACCGCCCCCCGTTCGCGCCGTCGCTGTGCCACGGGGGCGGGGTGGCAGGCGGGCTGGGCGTGGCAGCGGAGCGAGGCTCTTTATGCGGCGGGAGCGCGGCGGCTGCCGGAGCTGCGCGCGGTTGCGGCATCGGAGAGGAACGACCCGGGCGGGGGCAGAGGGGGGCGAGGCGAAGGCGAGAAGCCCCGGAGGAGAAAGAAGAGGAAGGCGAGCGCCGGCCGGGGTGCTGCTATTGTTCCGCACCTGCGCCGGCCGGGACACGTGGCGCCGCTGAGCCCCGCTTCTCGCCCCCCGCCACTTGACCCGCACGCAGTCGCCCGGCACCATGGGCAAGGGGGTGAGCGGCGGGGCCGGGCCGGGACGGGAAGTGGGAAATTCAAGGAGCCGGACCGTGGCCGGTGCCCCTTTGCCTTCGCCGAGGCTGCGCTTTGTCTGTGCCGGGCTGGGGCGGCCACGTCGGGTCCGGTGCGAGGGCGGCCGCGGCCGTTGTTGAGCGGTGCCGGTGCCGCCGGCCCCAGCAACGTGCGAGGGCGGCCGCTGCCGCCCGCGGGAAGGAAGAGCCGGGCCGAGGGCGTGGCGGAGCCTGGGGCAAGGAGCCGGCGTCCCAAAGCCCCCGGCTCCTCCTTGAGGCCGTGTCCCCCCGGCTGGGGGCCTCCCGCCTGCCTGCAGCCCCCGGGGCTGCTGTTATCTGGTGGCCTTGCGGAGCTGGGGAGGGAGCGCGGCTGCTCCCCGGGCTCCTGAGAGTACTTTAGACTTTCCTTGAGACACGAGGGCCCGGCATGGGGGGGCCGGGAGAAGGGGAGCCGTCAGCGTTATTAGGGCTAATTTGCCTGTGATACGAGATGGTGGCAGGAGGGAGGCGGATGCCCCTGAGGGTTTCCTGTTCATTGGGGGGATAAATTCTCTGTGGCTATGTACTGGTTTCTGCCCTGTGTCAGCGTTGTTTCTACCTTATAACCCGTTATAGGGCTAGAGGGAGGAGAAGTCCTTAATTCAGATCGTATCTTTTAACTTAAAGAAAAGTTTGTGTGAAGGCTGTTGGATGTTGTGCTCGAGCACCCGTGTGTGGAGCAGAAACTACTCTTGGCTTGCTCTGATTTCATTTTATGTCAAAAAACTAGAGACTGGTTTCTGGGTTTTGTTGCTTGGGTGTTTGTTTTTTCCGTTCGAATACTTCCCTGTGTATCTTGTGTAGTCGGAGGTGTGTAGATTTGTGTTTACTTTTGGGTTAGACACATTCCTTTAAAATTCCCAGATTTCACTGCTTCCTGAGGAGAGGGTGACCGTGCAGGGCCATGAGACTACAGCAGTGGTAGCGTGTTTCCTGCCAACAGGTGTTCTGTGCTTCCCAAGCACTGTTCAAACATTGACTTGACTTTGTATTGTCCTCATCAGTTCAGTACAACAGCAGCAATGTTGACATAACTGCATGAGTAGTAGGAGAGCTGCAAGAACATGGCTGAATGGACAGTTACTTGGAAAAGGGGGTTGAGGAGTGTGTGGGGTGGGCTTTCAGCGTTTTTCTGTGTCTGGGGTTTCTTTCTTTTCCTAATGCAGTTCTTCTGATGCTTGGCAGCCCAGCCTGTTGCATTTAAGTTCAGTAGGCAACAAGCATGTGGACAGTAAAAGCTCATCCAGGAGACAAAACACTGAGGGGATACTTGGCAGGTGTGGGCAGTATTCTGAATCTTGTTGAAGACATCCGAGCAGACTGAGTGGTGTGTGTGTGTGTGTAGGACTGCAGTGCAAAACGCCTGGGGGGCTTAGCCTGCCTTGGTGGGACTAATAGGAGGTACAAACTCTTTCTAACGTAGAAGGCTGTCTTGCTCCATTTCAGATTTCGTAGGTTGCATGGATAAGAAAGCAATTAGCCTGAAACTGAAGCGCCGCCACAAGGGATAATTCAGCAGGGATAATACGGCTGCCTCAGGCTTTCTGGTAGCAAGTCACAAGATTTGCTAGTTTAGCAGTGGGAATGCATGCCTATAATTAGGGACCCCCTGAAAAACGGGAATGTGAGGGAGAGAGTCTGGATGCAACTGCATGTGCCTGCCCTGAGTTAGGGTGCCCAAAAAGGAAACTTCTTTCCCATGGGAGCATGGGATGGAAGAGAAAGAAAGAGCCTAAGTGTGAGAAAACAAGTTTCTTCTCTCTGTGGCTGTGAGGAGAAGCTGAGCAGAGTGTCTGTTTTACTTTAAATGGTAACAGGGCAAAGGGAGGGCCATCAGCTGCCTGGCTATGCAGCCCAAAAAGCAGATTATCCAAGGGGGGTTGTGTAGTGGAGGAAAGCACTCTGGATTTCATTCCTGTTCAGAGCTGAGTGGAAGCTGTTTGTAGACAGCAAGTTTCACTCCATCTCCCTTGCTCCACAGGCAAAGCACAGAGTCGGTGATGTGTGCTTTGGGTCACATCTGGAGGTCAGCTCCGCCTTAGAGCCCATGAGGAGGAGAAGTCCTTAATTCAGATCCTATCTTCTAACTAAAGGAAAGTGTATATGAAGGCTGTTGGAAACAGTAGTGAAGGCTTTTTGAAGCTGGATGCTGTGATCAAGCACCCGTGTGTGGAGCAGAAACACCTCTTGGTTTGCTTGGATTTCCCTGAACCCCAGTTAAGGGTTTTTTTCCCTGTCAGAAATTAGGAAGGTTTACTGCATAATGGAACCAGCTGAGGGGAAATCACGCAAATCAAAGCAATCCTTATCTGGTGCAATTAAAAAAATCTTAATATATTACTTTCCCCCTCCCCCATCCTTTTTACTCCTTTATTACTACAACTATTTTATGACATTCGCTTTTTTATTACTATGGCTAGGGGATAGTCCTTTAGCCAAAGAAAACCCTGGGCGTAGTCAATGCACATTTCTGCAAAAGCGGGGTAACAGGAACAGGGTTCTGTGGCAGGTGAGGTGGGCTGTACAACCCACACCGATCCTGACCTGCTGAAAACTGCAGCTCATGCTTCAACCAGGCCTTTCCAAGGGGTAGCCCTTCACCAGCTCATCCAGGGGAGAACTGGGTCCAGTCCACTCATCTTGATGCGTTTGTCAACTACTAGAGATGTCTGGAGTTATGGTGACTCTTGCAGGTAAAGAAGTGAGGAAAGTGACTCTTTGTAGTTGGCACAGCACCAGAAAAACCCAGCATGGGCTGCTCAGCTGTGCAGTGATGACATTTGGAAAGCCCGCTCTGCTCTTGGGTCTTCACACAACTCCACGAGCAGTAGAGATGTTTGTCCTAATACCCAGAGAGGGCTTAAGGTGTGTGGGTGGTCCTGGTTTTATCCTGATGATTAAAAACCTGATTAGGTTTACATCTCTTACCATGGGAGAAGAGCTTGTCCTTCCATAATTTGGGGAGCAGCAGTCTGTGCACAATTAGCAATTACTAGCTGTTGAGTAAAAACTGCCTTGTACTATCCTAGATGCTGAGAGTCTGATCAGTTGATGCAGCTTAAATTTTTGGTTCAAGATAGGGGATTGAACACAGCTCTTGGGATGGAGTAAGAAGGATCCAAAGAAGCAATTCCATCTTTTGCTAGGATTACATAGGGTCATGGAACAGAGTTTCCAGTCCAATAGGTGGAGTGTAGTTTTATGACTCATGTGGTTAATATATTTACTGTCTCATAAGGCAGCAGGACAGTAACTTTTCTGTTTTCTCTGCACAATTGATTGTAATGACATAAGCAGCAAAACAGACCAGGCCTCCAGAGACTGCATAATTTATTTTGGCTCTTACTTGACATTTCTTGTTGGATTAGGTGATCATAGAACAGGGTACTTCTGAGCTTGTCTGCTGATTTGTACCCCTCCTGTTTCCTGGTCAATCATGGCTTGTGTTGAGAACATCAGCCATGAATGGCTCAATTAGTCCAGAGCGGAAAATCATCAGCTGTATCTGAAAGACAATAGGATTTTCTGGGGGATGTCTAAAACTTCTTACACTCGTGTGTAGAAATGTTGTGCTTAAGCCAGTGGAAAAAAAATAAATCTTGCATGGAAAAAAAAAGAAGCTGCGTTGTTTTTTTTGAGGCAGTTTTGATGAGTCAGTTCTTGGGCTAAGTCGAGGAACAGGGGTGACATTTCTGATGAGACAGACCTTCCTTTGTGTTCAGGCCATGTGATTAAATCCTGATAAGATGTGGATCTGGAGTACCATAGGCCTTCTTCTCTTTGTACAGCAGGAAAAGGAGGGGAGTGCAGGGAAATCCTACAGCGCCGAGGTGGGATGAAAACCTCTTCCCCTGGCAGCCCAGTCAGCATGAGCCTTTGTTGAATAGATTGGGCTCATCTTGCAGGAAGGGAGGCAATGGCCCTGGAGGCACAGAACAGGGGCAGGACTTAGACTCTGATGTGTGTGTCAAGTTCAGATTTGAATGATGGAGCAGGAAGTTCAGACTCTGCGTGAAATGATCCTGTAACAAGAGCTGAAACTGATTCTCCTGACTTACCTTTTCAGTAAGGGTGGGATGTAGTAATAAAGCAACAGAAGGGAAAGTATTGTGCTTTTTTTTTTTTTTTTTTTTTTTGAGCTGAGGAATTGCTGAGCTCCTCTTTAAGATGGACTCCATTAAGACCCAAATATGTGGATGCTTAAAGAAGCAAGTAACTCTATCAACTCTTTGTTCTGACTGCAGCTGATTGCTGGGTTTTTTGGGTTTTGTTTGTTTTTTTTTTTTTTAAAGCAAATCATGCTTGAACAAGGGCCATGAGCCTTTTCATGTTTGCCCACTTGTAGATTGTTTCAACTGCAGCTGTAAAAGCTTAAGCACTCCTATATTGCTGGATTATTCACTACCTCCAATAAGCTGAGTAACTCTACTTCTCACAAGTTTCAAAGATCCAGGAGGTTTTTAAGATCACCTGCAAGAGCTTGCCAAGCTTTTCTTGGGGAGAAGGGGTGCAGCTGAATGAGATGGAGTGCTAGTCAAGCAAGGCACCTTGACCTTCGTTGGAAATCATTTTTCATCTCAAGCAGTAATGAAGAAGCATGTGTTTTGTGCAGGGCTGTGTTTGGACTTGTCTGCCATAGCTCTAGCAGAAGTCAAAGTTGTTTTCTTCGGAGACTGAAGGAGAGAGATGCTTCATGGTGGCTCTTTATGAATTGCCCTGTGGCAGATTCCTGTGATGCTGGAATGCATGGACTGTGCTTGTTTAAGTACTGTGGCTTTCACTTTTTTAAGAAGGGAAATGGGAGTTTAGGTGCAGGGAAGAGAATGTCAGGAATGCTGACAGTCTGTAGTTCTCTAGCCTTTTCCTGGATCAGTGGAGGCAAATAGCTGGGCTCTGCTCCACTTGTTAAAAACTGTTTCCATTGCACAGCTTCGTAGCAGCATGTGAAGCTTGCATTTGCTGAACAGGGCAAGGGGAGACTTCTGTGCATGTGAAGTGTGTGACTATGGCTGCAGAGTGTTGCACACAGCTTTCTCAGAACAGTAAAAACCCTTGTCTAGATGTGACTGACAGGTTGTTTCAGAAAAGTCATGATCTTTCTTCTTTTTCATGCAGTTTCACTTCTGGTTTTGGTTTCTACTTCTCTTGAAATAGATAATAAAAATTTCCTGTGGTAGCTGCTCATCAGGACAGGTCTTGGATCCAAGCAATAGTTGCTGTGTCCAGATCACTCAGGAATCCAGTTCGTGGTTTGAGGTGTTCGTGCAAAGATCAAGCAAGGCAATGCCTTTGAAACCTTTTCTTAATCTTGTTAAAGATTTGACTGGTGCCATGAAGTGCTGTTTTATCTTAAAGTTCTTCTCAGGGATCTTACTAGGTGGAAATCTCAGCACATAAAACTTGGCAGGCTGCAGGGATGTAATAGGCCCTACACAGAAGGGAACAGAAGGTTGTCTTTTAAGTGATGTTCATGTGCACTAAGTCATGATTTGTTTGTCCTTAGATGCTTGTTTGCCCCATTATGACAAGATCTAAGTCTTTGCACGATTTCATGTAGAATTAACCATAATAAAAGTGAATAAAAATCCTACTGAATAAAGAGGCTTTAAGCAAATCATCTGCTCTGTGAAGTGTAAGCAGGACTAAGCACAGATTGAATCTGCAAAAGTGTACTGCTGCTTTGTATACCATTCTTGCTGCTCAAACTGCCATAAATTGAAAGCAGATTTCTGTTGTGTAAACCAGCCAGCTAGTGTGCCGAACTGAGAATGAAAGTGTTGGAACTTAGCCCCCAGAATTGACCAGCCAGAGGTACCACCTC
Organism: Corvus cornix cornix; assembly: GCF_000738735.6. Classification (NCBI taxonomy): domain Eukaryota; kingdom Metazoa; phylum Chordata; class Aves; order Passeriformes; family Corvidae; genus Corvus; species Corvus cornix. The sequence goes on along the minus strand of NC_046332.1, from coordinate 22,287,138 downwards.
TTATTTATCTTTAGTTGATAGGCTGCTCCTCCTCACCAGAGGATGTGGAAGACTGGGAGGGGGGAGGAGGAGTTAATGCCTTGAAGGGAACATACGTTTGCTCTCAGGAATTGGTTTCTTCTGCTCTTCATCACTTTTTCAGCTTGAGCTGGGGCTCACACGTCAAGACTGCCTGAATAGTGTGTGGCTTGCTTTCCTCCTAGCCAGACTTGCACAATGTCTGGCTCTAATCTGTGTATTGGGGATGATACTGAGCAGACTTCTCCCTTCACTAGCTCATTTTTATTATGTATTGAGGTGGCATAACTTTCATAGAATCATGTAGGTTAGAAAAGACCATTAGAATAATTGAGTCCAACTGTTAACCCAGCACTGCCAAGTCCACCACTAAACCATCTCTCCAAGTGCCACATCTACACATCTTTTAAATATTGCTGGGGATGATGACTCAATCAGTTTCCTGGGCATCCTGTTCCAGGGCTTGGCAGCCCTTTCCATGAAGAAAATTTTCCTAATAGCCAATCTAAACCTCCACTGGCACAAGCGGAGGCAATTTCCTCTTGGCCTGTTGCTTCTTGGGAGAATAAACCAACCTCCACCTGGCTACAGCCTCCTTCCAGGGAGTTGCAGAGAACCAAAAGGTCTCCCCTGAGCATCCTTTTCTCCAGGCTAAACACCCTCAGCTGCCTCAGCACCTCAATGTCCTTTTTGTAGTGAGAGGCCCAGAACTTGTCATGGGACTTGAGATGTGGCCTCACCAGTGCTGAATACAGGGGGACAGTCACTGCTGTGGTCCTGCTGAGCACGTTATTTCTGACACAGGTCAGGTGCCATTGGCCTTCTTGGCCACCTGGATACACTCTGGCTCATGTGCAGCCACTGTTGACCAGCACCCCCAGGTCCTTTTCTGCTGGGCAGCTTTCCAGCCCCTCTGCCCCCTGCCTGGGGTTGTTGTGACCCAAAGGCACGACCCAGCACTTTGCCTTATTGAACCTTGTATTGTTGGTCTCAGCCCATCAATCCAGCCTGTCCAGATCCCTCTGCCAAGCCTTCTTGCCCTCCAGCAGATCAACATTCCTGCCTGCCTTAGTATTATCTGCAAACTGACTGAGGGTGCACTCAATCTTCTTGTCCAGATCATTGATAAAGATATTAAACAGGACTGGCCCCAATACTTAGGCCTAGAGAACCCCACTGGTGGCCAGATGCCAGCTGCATGTAACTATTTACCACCACTTTCTTGGTCCAGCCCTCCAGCTGTGTGTTTTACCCAGCACACAGTGCATCTGTCCAAGCCACAAGCAGCCTGTTTCTCCAAGAGGATGCTGTAGGAAACACTGTCAAAGGCTTTACTAAAGTTTAGGTAGACAACTTCAAAAACTGTAATAATTTTGTCTGCCTGGCAGTCTTGTGTGTATAGTTCATGTCTGCTGCTGTGGAATTTGACTGTAAGATTTTTCTAATTCTGCTGTGTCGTCCCTTGCAGGCTGGAAGAGACAAGTATGAGCCCACTGCTACATCAGAGCATGGCGGAAAGAAGAAGGGGAAGAAGGAGAGGGACATGGATGAGCTTAAAAAGGAAGTTACGATGGTAAGAGTGTAGGGCACAGAAAGAGCAGCTTTAAGAATGTTTGCTATGCCCAAGGCCCTGTGCCTAATTTGACTAAAAGAGAAACGAGCTGGTGTGCTGACAGCATGATGTGACCGAAGGCAATGATCTCCCTTCTCCTCCCCTCTGTCCCCAAGCCAGACATGCTGTAAGTGTTTCAGCATTAAGATGAGCATGCAGTGGAGCCTGGCAGCATCACTTCTCACAAGGCACTTGACACAGAGCCTAAGTCTGTGCTTGCCTGCATTACCCCTAGCACAGTATAGATGGATTTCCTCAGCCAGGCAAGCACTCTCTGCATAGCAGCATTACAGCCTTTATTGTGCTGCCATGTGAGTGGAACTGCTGTTTTCATTCCAGCTGAGGAGTTGAGGCTGTACAGCTCCATTTACTGCTGGCCTCTGCTCAGACTGACCTCAGTATTATTCCTTCTAATCATGTTTGAGGCTGTGGGGAGTGTCTCCCATCCCCATCTGTGAAAGCTGGATGATGCTATATATCTGTCTGTGAACATCATCTGGCTTAGATCTGCTGTCCTTGAAGGTGATGCAGATTTTGTTTCTGTTCTGTGGGTTTGAGACTGGGCTTTCACGTTTTTGACTCCTCTGTTAGGAAGAGTGGATTCTAAAGATTTCTTAAAGATTAGATTATGCGTTCAGTAGTGATGTGTACTTAAAGCACCTGCTCCTCCAGTACAACCTCTCAAGTGAGGCACTGCTCTGAACCAACTTGAACCAGCTGAAAAATAGCCTGGCTATGAAAAGAAGCCTCTGGGGGAAGAAACACTTCCCCCAAAGTAGTGCTTAATCTAGCAGCACTGCTTTAAAATGTGTGAAATTACAGGTTTAATCTTCTGTACATTCCTACCTTCCTTCCCAATTCCTTTTCTTTCCATCCTCTCTCAACCTCCCAAAAAAAATCACCCATGGTGGTTTCACATAATCTTCTGGGGGTGTAAAGACTGCACTGAGATAAAGTCAGAGTTTTTCAAAAAAGCTGTCATGTACTCAAATAGTCACAAGAATGCAAAAGATGAGACTGCTGAATTCCAGAATGAGTTTGAGACCTCTCCACATAGAGGATGAACTGGAATCCTGCTACCTCACCAACTGTTGCAGATAGGAAACCTGGGGTGGGGAGTGGAACTGCTGAGCTCTTTTCTCAGATTCTTTTATCTTCCAACTATTTCTTGTCTTTCAGGATGACCACAAGCTGAGTCTTGATGAACTTCATCGTAAATATGGAACAGACTTGAGTCGGGTAGGTAGGCATTGTATTCCCTCCCTGCTTGCCCTGATCTGAAAAGAAACAGTCTCTGCTCAGAGCATTTCACAAAGGGAGATCTGGGTGGTCTGGTTTGGGGGTGTTTTGTTTTTTTGGGGTTTTTTTTTGGTTGGGGTTTTTTTATTTTGTTGTTGTTGTTTTTTTCTTTTTGTGTTTTATCTCCCCTCCTCCAGTTAAGTTTCCCAGGCTTTGGGAGAACCACTGAATTCACAAACACTTCTCCTTATCCTCCCACTGTACAACTTGACTGCAATACTTTAGTGACTTTGCTTCTAACAAAGTCACTGTTATCTGCCTCTGAATTGTTCAAGGTTGATTTCTTGGTTTTATTTTTTCTCCCGAGGAATACGTAATGAAGACAAATGTTTGTTATGTTGCAAATGTAGTCTAGTGAGCTAGCACATGCCCAGAGACTTAATGATGGCTAGTAGCAGTTACAATTTTGCCTTTCTGCAGTAAGAGGTGTGCCGATGTCCTAGGCTACCTCTGAGTCCAGTGCAGAAGTACTGCAGTGGTTTTACACTTTTGCTTCTGTTTGCTTTGCTTAATGCATTTCTTGCATGATTGCATGTAGAATCAAGTCTGCCCTTTACTCTATAACAGCACAGAGATTTGCCTTTTTGTGTCCCAAGACCTCGGCTTCTGAAAGCTGAACTTCCTGGATGTAAGGTTGTTCCAACATGTCATCACCTTTATGGCCTCCAGCTTTCACTTGTTCCATAATTTGATAAGGGTGGATGGCACTGTGCTGTTCCTCAGAGCTCAAAGTGTGTGGCAGTAGCTGTCTTGTCCTGCCCTTCTTCAGTGTTCATAAGCCCATGGCCTGCAGGCTCCTCAAGTAGCGTTCAGCATCCTGTAGCTCCTGTTCTGGCATTCAGCTCTCACATCCTGCACTCGTGTTGTGGAACCTTGGCAGCTGTGGACATCTCCATTACCTGTTGGCAGCTCCTTGTTGCTGTGGTAGAACTTGATCAAATTCAGACCTACCCTGCAGCTGGTCTTGCCTCAATGCCTAAAAAAGGAACCTCTCTTGTAGGGTTTGACTCCTGCACGTGCAGCTGAGATCCTGGCTCGCGATGGCCCAAATGCCCTCACGCCCCCACCCACCACTCCGGAATGGGTAAAGTTCTGTCGGCAGCTTTTTGGAGGATTCTCGCTCCTGCTGTGGATTGGTGCTATTCTGTGTTTTCTGGCTTACGGCATACAGAGTTTGATGGGAGAGGAGCCCAACAATGATAACGTGAGTAAAAATGTCTGCTTTACCTCAAAGGCAGGCCAAGCAGCCTGTTGGGCTCAAAGCAGATTAACTTCCTTTAAGCATTCAGTCCAGAAGCTTTTCCCATAAGCACGGGAAATTCAGTGTGTGAGCTTAACATGTTTTGGAGTGCTTCCACATAATGAAATGAACAGCCAACTTCCTTAGTGTTGTGTTAACAGCACTAGCTTGTGGACAGCCTTTGTGTACAAAATGTACAGAGACTGCAAGTGCCTTCATGCTTGTAATGGGGCACTTAAATGCCAGGCAATTTTTTGCTAGGCAAAAATTGGAAGCCTTTCAGGCAGATTGTCCTCTGACTCACTTTCTCTGCTCTTTGTAGCTGTACCTGGGTATTGTGTTGGCAGCTGTGGTTATCATTACTGGCTGTTTCTCTTATTACCAAGAAGCAAAAAGCTCCAAGATCATGGAGTCCTTCAAGAACTTGGTGCCTCAGGTATGGAATAAATAACTTCCTTGAGGTCTGGCAAGCCATAGCTTGTTCAAAGGTATTAATGGTTTCAAACATCATCTCCAGTTGCAAGGGCCTGGCTGTTAATGTGGGTTACTGGCTCTTAATTTTGAGGGATCTGTGAGACTGCTCCAAGTAACTATGCTAATAGGCCAAGGTAGTTCCTGGAAACCTGTGGGTTCCACCAGCTTATTAACAATCATAGGACACTCTCTCAATAGTCTGGAGAGTTCAGAAACTGGTGTGATAAGCACTAAAGTTTGCATTCCTTCATGGATGGTCTGGATCATACCTAACTATCATACAGTCACCTTGGGAACAAGGAGCTTTAATGTCAAGAAAACGAAAAATACTTACTTTTCTTATATAACATGTTTATCAGCTATAAACATCTTAGTACAAGTAGAAACCTTGTAGAATCATAGTATAACTATTTTAAGATTCTCAGATCTTTTGAGTCCTTTCTTAAGAGTTGCTTTTGACATAGATTGTTTCTTCACTGTCTTTCAGCAAGCACTTGTAGTCAGAAATGGTGAGAAGATGAGCATAAATGCTGAAGGTGTTGTAGTTGGAGATCTAGTGGAGGTGAAAGGAGGAGACAGAATTCCAGCTGACCTTCGGATCATATCAGCACATGGTTGCAAGGTACAGTAATGACAGGCTGTCTGGAAACTTCATTCTGAAGGAGGATGAATTTGTCTTCTATGCTGTGAATGGGGGCTGGAGTGGAGGAGAAGGGTGGGGGAAGTACCTACTAAGCATCTGTCTGCTCGTGTATGACAAAGTACTCTCTTTCGTGTAGGTGGATAACTCCTCACTTACTGGTGAATCAGAGCCTCAGACCAGGTCTCCAGACTTCTCCCACGAGAACCCACTGGAGACCAGGAACATTGCCTTCTTTTCCACCAACTGTGTGGAAGGTGTGTGTGTCTCCTACTTCCTTGCCGTCTGAACAATGATGTTGAGCTGTATGGATAAGCAGTGTGAATACACCATGGCCTACTTCTACCATGCAGGAACAGGGTGGAAGTTCCCATCAAAGTCTTTGCCCATTCCAACAGCAGTACTGTAGAATGGGCAAAGACTCCACAGCACTACTGGGTTTTTTGTTCTTGCGTCTTCTAGAGGAGCAGCTATGTGGTGTGTCTTCTAGCCTGCCTGCTTTGTTACAAGTAAAAAGTGTTAAAGTGCAGATAACATAATGTGAACCATGAAGAAGAGCTGTATGGAATACTACAGCTGCTGCAGAAAGCAGGAACATCAGATATCTCTGGCAGGACTTCTGTTGCAGCTCCGAGTATGGGGATGGACAGCCTTTGTGCTGAAGTCCACCCAGAACATCTCTTCAGGATATTAAGGATATTAACAGGATATTAAGCTGTGGCTCCTTTTGTTTTCTAAAACCCATCTCTCTTCCAGGCACTGCCCGTGGCATTGTAATTAGCACCGGGGATCGCACTGTGATGGGCCGTATTGCCAGCTTGGCTTCTGGACTGGAAGGGGGGAAAACTCCAATTGCCGTGGAGATTGAGCACTTTATCCACCTCATCACTGGAGTGGCTGTGTTCCTGGGTGTTTCCTTCTTCATCCTTTCCCTCATCCTTGAGTACACATGGCTGGAGGCTGTTATCTTCCTCATCGGGATCATTGTTGCCAATGTCCCTGAAGGGCTGCTTGCAACGGTTACGGTGAGTGAAGCTGGAAAAAAGATTGAATTTGCTACATATGTGGTCCTTAAGGAAGTGGAGTGCTTTGTGCTCAGTGTGCATTCACACAGGTGAACACTAAAGTAGTGGAAGATGAGTGTGTAGGGCTGGGCTTTATAAATTCAGTGTATTTTAACTACTTGCCTGAATCAATGTCAATTTCTGCAGCTATTTATCTAATAAAGATGAGTCCCTAAGTTAGACCTGCACAGAGGCTTGGCATCATACAGCTGGAGTGAGCAAGACTAGGAGTTCCAGTCTTGGCTTTTTCTGTGGCAAGAAGAGGCTTTCCTGCTACAACCATCAGGGTTTCTACATCCACATGTGCACCAGCCCTTCCAACCCTTAAGGGCTGGCAGAGCATCTAGCAAGCTTCACTCTAGCCCCAGCTTTTGATCTGGGATCTGTCAGGGGTTTTTATAAGTTTGGTTTCCTGAAGATGTGGTGAGAGTATGTAGGTGTGCTTAGGTGTATGGAGAGTGGTGGTGGACAGGACAAAATGCTTCCATGTAGCCCTTAGGAAGCAGAGTGGCAACCAAGCCAGGGAGTGAACGGTTGGGAACTGGAACCAGATAAGAACCTCTATCAAGAAAGTGAGCTGGAGCTGGTCACTTTCTACAGCAGCAAGTTGCAAGCCCTATCACCAGAGCTAATTTGGGCCATCTCTTATGTGGCCTGCCTTCACCTATTTTGAGAACTCCTATGATTAGGAGGTGGCAGCTTTGACTGAAATGTTAGTCTGGGGCATGTTATTTACTTCCTAATGCTCTGAGAAGCAGGAGGCTGAAGCCTTGACAGTCCTTTTCTGGAGGTTCTGTAATGAAGATGTCATTTAAACCTAGCACCTGGGCCAAAGTGGTGGTGTTTGTTTTGCACTGGGAGGGTGAGCAAGGAGTTAGGGAGTCACTGCAGGGCATGGAAAGCTGGTTATCATTCCATGTGCATATGGAGTTGGGCAGCAGTGTTATTACTGCACAAGTGCATCTAACCTGTCACCTTTCTTGTCCCCAGGTATGTCTGACACTAACAGCCAAGCGTATGGCTCGTAAGAACTGCTTGGTGAAGAACCTGGAGGCCGTGGAGACCCTGGGTTCCACATCCACCATCTGTTCTGACAAAACAGGCACTCTGACACAGAATCGCATGACAGTGGCCCACATGTGGTTTGACAATCAGATTCACGAGGCCGATACTACAGAGAACCAGAGTGGTAAGATCACTTCTCTGTGCTTGAGGCATTTCATTAAAAAATGGCTTTTTCTGAGGCTTCTTGGACACTGGTACTTCCAAGAATCTGTGTTAGTAGCTCTCCAGTCCAAGTGAAGTTCACAGTGCTGGGACTTCTAACATACAACCTAGAATGAGCACAAAAAACAGAAGTGACACATAGAAAGCTTTGCACTGTACCCTGGTTCTGTTTAATCCTTTAACTCTGTATAGCCTGCCTTTTGCACAGAATTACTCCATTGGAATTTGAGCCTCTTGAATGTTCAGCCCTATATGTTTGTCCTGTATATAGAAATATTTGCAAGGTGCCTGATTATCTTTGCTAGAATGTATCTTGATGAAATTGCTCGATCTTAAATCTGTTGAAAGTAGGGACAGCAGAAGTCTTGGCCCTGATAATAATTACTTGAGGCTGGACATAGATGGAAAGTTCCCATGTGGAACTAGATGGTTGACTTTGGACGGGGGTTTTCCTGGGACATCCAGGTTGTGTTTGCATAGTGCCAGCTATGAATGTAAGACTTTAGCAGGAAGTTTCTCCTAGTTGGTGAGAACCTGAAATCCCAGTGTGCCGTGCAGTTGGGAGAGATTATTATCTCTCCAAAACTGTTCAATACAACCAAACTCAGGGGTTTCCTAGCTGTCATCTACCTCGTGAAATGCTCTGCTCACAACACATTATTAGCATAAACATTTTTACACTGGTGCTGCTGCACCCTGCCCTGAGCCACTCCAAAACATTGTGCTTGTATGCACTGTTTAAAAAAGCCACTTTACTTAACACTAGTGCAAAGTAATGAGCTATAAATAGATTTTTTTGGAAGCCCTTGGCCTGGCAATGGTTGGCTTGGCTGCAGGGGAAATAAACCTATAAGATTTCACTTCATGGAAAGTATGTTAGGTTATCAGTTAACTCTCTCTTCAATTGATCTGCCTTAAAGCCAACTTAAGAGCTGGCACAAGAGAGTATCTATCTTTAAGCATTGTTCCTTTGGGGGCTGTTTCATCCAGTTCCTGGGTTGATGGATGAAGTGAGACAACCTGGAGGTGGAGCCCAGCATCTCTTACTCAAGCCCTCTGAATGAATGTTATCTGTCCAGAATTCCTTGGTTTTGTCAGTGTGTCCTCTGCTGCTGCTGGATACAGCTGTTACTGGAATCTTGAAAGCTGAGGTGTTCTCTTGCACTGCTTCTGTTCCACCTTCTGGTCTTAAATAATCAGCTGCTCATCGAGTATCTGGGAAGGGAGGAGGGATAAAAGAGATGTAGTGATGTTCTGAGTGTTTCCTGTTTCTGAGATAAAGGCTTCTTGCTCTTAAGCCTGTGGGATTTTGAGCTTATGTGACTTTCTTGATGGGTGATTTTCTGACATCCTTCCTCTGCTTTCAGGTGCTTCCTTTGACAAGAGCTCAGCCACTTGGACTGCTTTGTCCAGAATTGCAGGTCTCTGTAACCGTGCTGTGTTTCAGGCTGGCCAGGAAAATGTACCAATTCTTAAGGTGAGTTCCCAAAAAATTGTTGGTCTTGTTCCTTACCACCATCCTCCCATAATGGTAGTGAGATTGCATCCTGTGGGTCACAGGAACCTGCAAAGTAGAGTTATCTGCCACTCTTAATCTTTTCTGCAGTCTAGCACTCTTAGAGGAGGTGTGCTGTGGGCAGGGGAGAGGGGGTTGGGAAGATGTTTTTCCTACAGCAGAATCCCTGCCATCCTGGCATCTACACTCAATTTGGGAGGCCAGATAGTTCAGACAGGGCTAGGAAAGACCAGAAAGCTTTCCTAGGCATTTCCCAGTATCTGGCTGTTCCAGGAATTGCTATCTCAGGCATTTGTACACTTCAAAGCTACAAACACCTGGTGCTGGGAGAGGTAGACACAAGAGCTGGGGGGGCAGGGGCTGTGGGAGACTGGCTAGAGACAGTCTGCTCTCACTGGTGAGTCTCCTGAAGCTTTCACTGGTTCAGTGCTGGTGCAAATGCTGGCACAGCACCAGTTCACATTCCTGCTTCTGAACTGTGACCCAGCCAGGGCTGAAATTAACTGTACAGTGCTTATAATCTGTCAAGTATTAGTCATGTTGCTTAGTAAACTTATTCCCAAGGGTGTTCTGATGCAGTGGTAGTAGAGATGATGGAACAAGCTATTTTTCCCCAGCACTCCTCTGACTGTATCTTAGGTCTGCAAAACCTGACCTGAAGTTAAAGAGCTGGAGTTCTTCCTGGTCAAGGAAGACATGGGAGAGGGGAGTTTTGAGAAGTCTTTAGATACCAAAAAATAGAATAGAAATGAAAAAAAAAAAATTTTTCATGGACAAAGAGACCAGAGGGCAGGAAATACTTGGTTTCAATTGCAGCAAAGGAAACTCCACCAGGACATTGAGCACACACAGATCTCCTGGGCTGAGAATCCCCATCTCCCATCTCTACCAGTGCTAACTTTATGGGGAAGGAAGGGCAGATCAAATCTCTCCCAGAGGCTTGATAAACTGATCTTACATTGGAGTGGGAGAGCACATGGAAGTGTTTCTGTGTGCGTGTCGTCAGTCTTCGTTTCACATTAGCTGTTCTTCATGGCAAGCAGCTTACAGCAGTTCTTCTCAAAGCTGACCCTCCAGCCTCACTAGGTCTGACTGTACCTGGTTATGTGACTTTCCCTAACCCTTCAAAAGGGCTTCTTGACTTTGTCACGAAAGGACTGCTGCTCTCTCAAGATGGGAGGCCTGTCATTCTGAAATGGAGTATTTGTCAGTACTAGATAATAGAATTATTTATTCTTTGCTTTCATATGAAGTTATGTGGAAGATGGGACTGGGCTGTGATGAATTCACTTCTATAATTTATTTTAAATATCCAGTCTTCTGTGGGTGTATGTTTTGATAGTTGTGTCTTTTCCTCAGCGAGCAGTGGCAGGAGATGCCTCTGAGTCTGCACTTCTGAAATGCATTGAATTGTGCTGTGGTTCTGTCAAGGAGATGAGAGAAAGGTATCCCAAAGTGGTGGAAATACCATTTAACTCCACCAACAAGTACCAGGTAAGCACGTGTCCTCTTGAAGGAGCGCTGCTGTGTGAAGCACTGGTGTAAACTTACACACAGTGTGCCTCAAAGCTTGTTCTGGCACCCAAATCTTGTCTAGCCTTACTTGTTTGAAGACTGCTCTATAAATCTAAGTTAACAGACCATAGTTACACTGTGTAAGAGCCTCTGGAGCTGCACTAACAGCAAGGTGTCAGCTGCTAACAGAGGATCAGACATGCTCTCAAGCTGTGTAGCAGTAGTGCACAGAGCGTGGAGTAACTCAAATCTGGGAATAGGAATGAACTACTGGGAAGTGGCCTTAAGAGGTGGCACTTGGATACAAAAAACGTCATTACAACACCTGCAGTTATATGGTAATGTTAAAGAATGCACAGATTTCTTAGTCTGTAAACCTCTTTAAAGTGTGGGTAAATGAAAACTGGAGCAGAATATCACAAATGGCCCTGAGCTGCCATAGTTGCAAAACATTGGTGTTGATTATTTGTGTCCTTCACAGTACATGTTCATAGAACAAATTCATTTCTTCCACCCTTAGCTGTCTATCCACAAAAACGCAAATCCATCAGAATCCCGTTACTTGCTGGTGATGAAGGGAGCTCCAGAGAGGATCTTGGATCGCTGCAGCACCATTCTTATTCATGGCAAAGAGCAACCACTGGATGAGGAAATGAAAGATGCTTTTCAGAATGCCTACCTTGAATTGGGAGGCCTCGGGGAGAGAGTGTTAGGTAAGGAAAAACAGCCTTATTACATTGGAAAAGATTTGTCCTTCATGTTCGTGTGCAGTCCTCGCAGATTAAGTGAAGGGTCACTCTGTTCCTGCAGTGTAACCATATAGTGTTAAGGTCACTTCAGCAATTCATGTAGGAACGGTCCTGCCTTTAATCTCAAAGGCAGCCTGCAGGCTCTTGTCTTGCCCAGCAGCAGAGTCATGTGGATTAAAATGCAGCGAGGCATTTGGGACCTTCCATGGGACCACATGGTATTAGGTTTGTCCCACTGCACAAGAACCAGGCTGTGTCTGGGCACCTAGCAACAGCTGGTGGCTATCAGAATAGGAGCGTGACTCCTGTCTCAACAGCCCTGCTTAAACCTCTGACTAAGCTGCCCTGTTACTCTTGTGTAGCTGTTTGCAGAAGCAATAAGTGTTCACTCTCTCTGCCTCCTGATATGTAGGAAGAGAGTAAATGTGGGTTTGATTGTGTTACAGGATTCTGCCACTTGGCTCTGCCTGATGATCAGTTCCCAGACGGCTTCCAGTTTGATACAGATGACCTGAACTTCCCTGTAGACAAACTCTGCTTTGTAGGACTGATGTCTATGATTGATCCACCTCGTGCTGCTGTGCCAGATGCTGTTGGGAAATGCAGAAGTGCTGGGATCAAGGTAGTTTATTCCTGGGTTGAAAATTGCCTCACTTCATACCTGTGGAAATAAAGGGCTTCCCTGAGTTCCTGTATTGCTGTAATGTGAGTGGCTGAAGTAATTGTTCAAGATTTAACTACTACTGCTTCAGGCTTAATTTCTAAGTTAAATACAAATGGTTGTATGTTAATGAACTGAAAAATGAGTGAAACTCCAAACTGCTAGGGCACTGGCAGGTGTTGAGACCATGGTGTCCCATAGCATGCGATTTGGCTCAGGGCGTGTTCTGCATGTGCCACAGTACTAAGATCAGAGGGAAGCACAGGCTGGAAATGGAACTGGCTCCATTGGCTCAAGATGAACAATTTTTTGTCTTCCATCCACCTCAATCCCTTGCATACTGGTATTGGGTTACTGCCTGTACCTCAGACTTGCTCTGTGCCAGGGCTCACGAGTAGAACAAAAGACACGTGGCCTTCTGAGTGTAAGGGACCCTGCCTTCTGGGCAGTGCTGCTCTGCAGTACAGGCAAGGCTTTCACGGCAGTCTGTTTGCATTTCAGGTTATCATGGTTACTGGAGACCATCCGATCACAGCCAAGGCCATTGCCAAGGGTGTGGGCATCATCTCCGAGGGCAATGAAACAGTAGAAGATATTGCTGCTCGGCTCAACATTCCTGTCAGCCAGGTCAACCCTAGGTAATGACTGCGGGGGAAAGCCGGAGCTGTTCAAAGAATTAAGCATTTGCCTCTCTCCTTGCCTTGGATAATCCCTCAGCATCTCCCCCCGGACTTGAAAAGCTTGGCATTTGCTTAGCTCAGTGTATTGTGGCTCTTCAATGTGTATCATGAGTTATGTGAAGAATGCACAAGATTGTCTTAAATGTGCATGTCTCGTGTGTGGGAAGCAGTTAAGGGTAAGATTGTAGGGAGAGCAAAGGGAGCAGGACTTATGCTGGGTAGAGGAGTTGACACACTAGTGCATAGCTACACGCAGGATAAATGTAAAAATGGAGCTCTTCCCTCTTAAGGGTTAATGCTGGCCTTCATAGCCTAGCTGGGACTGAGGCATCCTCAGAAAATGTGCCTTGGCATAAGCAGCCTGTTTGCAGAATGGCTGGGCTGTCTGCATTGCTTAGCTTGACCCAGCCTGTGTTTGGGCTGGAGGACAGCCATGCAGCTTATGAACTGTGAATAGAGACACCCTGTGAAATGGAATTGCTTGGGGTTTTTTTTTGGTTGGGATTTTTTTTTTTTTTTAATTTTGATGGTAACTTCAAAACCCAGCAATGCAGGCTGGGGTTGGCTGGCTGTATGACTGAGCAGGTCAGCAGCTGGCTCTAAGGATGGGGAAGGAATTTCTGGGTGATGTCAAGAGCTGCATGGATTGTCTCCTAGACCTATAAGGGATGGTATGCTGGGCTGGAGAGATGGTATTTTGCTGCAGCATGTAGGGTACCAAACCAGTCTAAATATAACACTGCATGCTTTTGTGGCCAAAGGGTGTAAATTAGTTGGAACTGGCATGGTGTGAATACTCTCTGTGAAGAACCATGTGTCATCAGTCTATTGCAAAAAGCACTGCCCGCAGAAGACAGCAGCATTTCTTGAAATGCTGGATGTTAACTACCTGAGCATGGGGTTCCTTTTTTGCAGAGAGGCCAAGATTTGTGGAAACAACTAGGCTTTGCCTTGATGCACTTTAGAAAGCTGTGGAAAGAATTAATCTGCTCATGAGGTTTTTTGTCTGTTGCTTGGTTCTGTCTTGTTGTCCTTTTCTTGGTGTTCCCCATCTACCGCTTAAATTTTGAGCATGAAACCTTTCTGCTGAGGCTGCTTGGATTAGTATTTAGTCATAGCAGAAGTTGGTCTTTTCCCAAGAGCACTGAAGAGCCATAGTTTTATGGGGCAAGCACAGCTAATGAAAAACTTCTTGTGAAGTAAAACACTGTCTCTTGTTTGCAGGGATGCCAAAGCTTGTGTGGTTCATGGCTCAGATTTGAAGGACATGACTAGCGAGCAGTTGGATGACATCCTGCTTCACCATACAGAAATTGTGTTTGCCAGGACATCTCCTCAGCAGAAGCTTATCATTGTGGAAGGCTGTCAGCGACAGGTAAAGAGAGGGAGAATCAGGATGTCATATTAGAGAAATCTAATATGTATATGTAAACTACCAACCAGTTCTGCTGTTGCAGTGGTAGGGCTAAGCCTCCTCAGTGCCCCCCTGTAAAAGGGCCAGATTAAATCTGTCTGTCAGCAGCCTTCAGCTGTCAGGCTGCTCTACAATACATAAATATAAGGGTCTGGCAGGAAAACATCTTCAGTTTGTACAGAGGCTTTCTTCTGATCCTAGAATGTTCATTAGTATGCTTAATTCCTAAATGCTCTGGATGTGCCTGGGAGAGGAGGATTCAACATTTTCATGTGTTGTCCAGTGTTTCTTTTGGAGAGAGCAGCATGGTTCTCTTGATGAGCCTCATCAGAACAGGGAAAGGGTGAGAGGAGGGCAAGGAGGAACTGAGTTCTCTTTACAGCAAAGTGAAATAGTTTCTTGTGCTTCATCTGAAAGATAGGAGAAAGCTTTTCTGCCCAAAACATTTTACATGATGATTTCAGTCTTGCTGTTCCTCTTTGTACTAGGGTGCCATTGTAGCAGTCACAGGTGATGGCGTGAATGATTCCCCAGCCCTGAAGAAGGCTGACATTGGTGTTGCTATGGGTATTGCTGGTTCAGATGTCTCCAAGCAGGCAGCTGACATGATTCTGCTGGATGACAACTTTGCCTCCATTGTCACTGGGGTTGAAGAAGGTGAGTTTATGACTTGGGTGCAGTGGCGGTAAAGTAACATGCTTCAGCATCCCCTCTGACAGAGAGGCATCTGAAAGGCTCTTCTTTGAGCTTGCTTCTGAGATAAGAGTTTTCGAGGAGAGCAGCACTTTCCTTCTCTCTTCGGAGTTTTATTCCTTTCCATGGGTTCAGCATGATCCTTTGGGGTGGGTGACAGTAAGAAGCAGCTGAGTAACAAAAGCTACTTTGTGCTTTTGCCTAACACGTGACCTTACAGTCATCTTTGCCAGCTGAGTATGAGACATTTTCCCCCCCGATGGAGAAGTAGCTCTCAAACAGGAGCATGACAGAGGGTCCCTCCAGGGGCTCTTGATGTCCAGAAACCAAGGCTTAGTGTCCTACTGCTGTATGCAGTGAGCCCTGATTGCTGTGACCGAAAGTGTTACTCTCTGTAGGTGTTCCTGTGCATGGAGCACGGTCTCACTCACCCTTCCTTTTGCTGCACTAGCATTTTGCTGTTTGGTGTTAGCACTGAGGCTGCCTGTGAGCTGCTTGGCTGCCTTCTGCTGCTAAGTGAGAGTTACCCTGTTCTCTCTTCCCTGCCCCAGGGCGTCTGATCTTTGATAACCTGAAGAAGTCTATTGCCTACACCTTGACCAGTAACATTCCTGAAATCACGCCGTTCCTGATCTTCATCATTGCAAACATACCCCTTCCCCTGGGAACAGTCACCATCCTCTGCATTGACCTGGGCACTGACATGGTGAATATGGGTTTTTTTTTGTCTAAAGAAAAGATGTGGGTGTTCTTAGGTACCCTAAAGAAAGGACAGATGGATGGAAAATGCTTAAATACAGTTTTCTATAGTTCTGATTTAAAATAAGCGATCATCTGATACTCCTTTTATTCACATCCATCTCATGGCTCTTGAGTCTGAGGATTTTTCAGCTCTGTGCAGGGACAAACTGGGGATGGGAAGGGGGTAAGGCCGTTTTGGAATATTACAGCTAGAGCTTTTGGAGAGTGCTGTTTCTTGCACTGAATACATGGGACAGGGAAGGATCTATACAGTGGAGAATTGAAACTGTTCTAACAGCAGTCGTGCCATCCTCAAAGGTCCCTGCTATCTCCCTGGCATATGAGCAAGCAGAGAGTGACATCATGAAGAGGCAGCCCAGAAATCCCAAAACAGACAAGCTGGTGAATGAACGGCTGATCAGCATGGCCTATGGGCAGATTGGTAAGCTGCTCCGTTTTCTCTGGCATCTGTTTGAACTTGGTGGTAGCCAGGATTGTACACAATCTTGAGTCAGTGGCTGCTCTGCTTATTTTGGTAGGGCTGAGGTTTGGGGTGTGTAAACCAGAACCTCAGGCTGTAAAGAACTTGCCTTGATTCTTCCCCCATGGCTTATTGCAGTGGCTTGTGCAGCTTGATCCATTGAATCGCTTTCACAGTAATTTTGTTTAATTGCACAGTGCTGTAAAGGAACTGGCTGACAACCAGCTCTCCTCTGGTTCAGACTTGTTCAGCAAGAACATAGATCCCATTGTTAGTTTAATTAGAAGTAAAGGATTCTCTCCAGCATATCCCTAAACACACAGCATTAGGAGCCTTGATTAAAGGCAGCTACAGAGATGTGCCCAGTTCACAGGATGGAAGCTCATGCTTAATTGCAGCAGACCTTGGGAACCTTCTTGACTGTATTTTGCAAGGGTTGGGGGTGGGCAAGGCTTAATGAGAATGCAAAGGGAGTTTTATCTTGTGTCCTTGAGTGTGGTGCCATCAGAGTACAGCGCAGAACAGAAGTAACTCTGTACAAGGTCAGGGGCAGAAGCTGCTCAGCAAAAGGGTTGCAGCTGAGTTTGATGTCAGTGTGAACTATTTCTACTTGGGTGCTTCTTGTAACACTGAGCCTCACAAGGAGTAATTTTTAAGGTGGTTGGGGTTTCCTGCAAGCTGTTGTTCTCTGTTGTAATTGCTCTGCACAGCATCCTCATCAGTTTTGTCACCCTTTCTTACCTGTTTAGGTATGATCCAGGCCCTTGGAGGCTTCTTCACCTATTTTGTAATCATGGCGGAGAATGGCTTCTGGCCTTCTGGCTTGCTAGGGATCAGAGTTCAGTGGGATGACAGATGGATTAACGATGTGGAAGACAGCTATGGGCAGCAATGGGTAAGCTCAGAGGCTGCCAGCCAAAATATTAACACCTGCTGAACTTGCTGTGAGCACCAGAGAGCAAAGGCAGCATGTCTGAACAAATGCTCTCTGCTTTGTCTGCTTCCTAGACCTACGAACAGAGGAAAATAGTGGAGTTCACTTGCCATACAGCCTTCTTTGTCAGCATCGTGGTTGTGCAGTGGGCAGACTTGATCATTTGTAAGACCCGAAGAAACTCAGTCTTCCAGCAGGGGATGAAGTAAGTCAGGCTGTCTATGGAGGACTTAGAACTGGACTCTGTGTGTTCTCCAGCACACACCATTTTAGTCCTTCATCCCAGCAGTGTCTGGGTGTTTTGGCATAAGTCTTGACTGGACTGCCATGGTAGTGGATGAAAGAAGACTGGGTGCTCTCTTCCCTGTAGTACTTGCTTGTAGACTTGCAGTTGTCAGGCTGAGACTAAGAAGTGGGGGCTTCTGTTGGCATTGTCTGTGGGAGCTAGCCCACCTCAAAGGACACTTGACAGGTAAGATCAAGAGATCAAGGCTGTGTGCTGGACTGTCAGAGATCTCATGGCATGAACCCCAGCCACCTCCTGAATTTGTGATGAAAGCAGTTGCAGGTTGACCTGATCATGTCTCTTTGAAGAGACATAAAAGACCATCATGGCAACTCTGCTGTTGTCTTGGATGTCCTGGTAGTCCCCACCTGATGAACTTCTGGGCTAGACTGGAATGTCTGTTTCCATTCACTCCCATGTGGCACCTAGGTGTTTTTTAGGATGTCATCTCTGAATGTACTTTGTCCCTGATTTCTTTCCTGTCTCTTCTAGGAACAAGATCTTAATATTTGGTCTCTTTGAGGAGACTGCGCTGGCTGCCTTCCTGTCCTACTGCCCTGGGATGGATGTTGCTCTGAGGATGTATCCTCTGAAGTAAGCATGATCATGCTTTTTGTGTAACAGATTGTACCTCAGAACGATAGTGCTTGGGTGGGGAGATGGATAAAAGTAGTAGTGATCTAGTGGAGCATCAAACCTAGTCTTAAGAGTTCAGGCTAGAGGGTGTTAGTGATCCTTTGCTGTCCTGTGGCATACCAGGGTTTCCTTCACTGTGTGTGGAATGTTTATGGGATGCCTGCCGTTCAGTGCCTCACTAAAAATCAGTGATACAACTTCAGTACCAGCGTGCTCTAGTGCAGCAGCCTCTTGCACTTATTTGCATGGAGAAGTTTTATGGGTAGGGTACTGCACCTCCAAAGAAAGCCAGTTGTATTGCTCTAAATCGTAGGCTGGATGACTCTTGGGTACGAAAGAGCTGCTGATGACGTCTTGTGCCTTTTTCCTGCATTCCATGGGAACAGAACAACTAGTAAAGGCTTTTAAAAGCTGCTACGTAGATGCAGATGACCAGTTGATGCACAGTAACTTTCCTAAGGGTTGGGAAGGTGCCAACATCTTGTGTTGCTCAATAGCATTGCAACATTTCATGGCAGGGTTTAGCCTTAAGCCAGAGGACTGTTCAAAGTTTGTGTCATGAAATCTTCATGGGAAAGAAATATTCTGGTACATCTTGCATTCCATTCCAAGTGTTGCCTGGAGTTGGGTGCTGCTGAAGTGTGAGCATTTCCTAACAAGGAAGCTGGCCTCTGCCCAGTGCCTGCAGCAGCTGGATGTTAGCACATGTAAATCATGAGGGAAACAATACAGTTCCATTGAGCAGGGCTCTGGGCACAAAGGTTATGTGTACTTAGAGGAAATACTGCTTGATTGGTATGTGGGGAGGTGGTGGTACAGAGATGAGCAAAGGTGCTATGACACACCTTTTGTTGGAATTCCTATCTGAAAGTGGACTAATCTATTGCAGCAGAAAACCTGGTAGTAATTCTTGGCTTGGAGAATTCTTGACTGAACCCCAGCCGCTGGCAAACTGGGTGATGCCAGCCTTCTTGCACTTGAGTGTGCCATCAAGTCAGAGCTGTGCCAGGCAAAGAGCATCTCCACAGCCTGTGTTCTCACTGTCTCTTCTCCCAAACAGGCCGACCTGGTGGTTCTGTGCTTTCCCATATTCCCTCCTGATATTCGTGTATGATGAAGTCAGAAAGCTCATTATCAGACGCAACCCTGGTGGTAAGAATCTGCTGCTCTTCTGTGTGTTTCCTTCCCCACCTCTTCATGCTGCTGAGCTCTCCAGAAGCCCCAGCAAAGCTTGGGGACCCCCAAGCACTATTCAGGGGTGTATTTTGCTGTGTTTTCCCCTTCCTCAACATTAATTGTGCAGTTAGTTCAAGCTAAGGGTTTCCTGAGTTCCCTGCATTCTTCTATCCCCCCATTATATAAAAGTACCGATGCGCTGAAGTAGATGGAAAAGACTGATTAATGCTTGGATAGTTCTAGAAAGCTGGAAGAGGTCCTAAAGCTGCAGAACATCAATTTGGCAAGATTTTCCCATTGTGACAGGTCACTTATTACCTCAGGTGCTACAGTGCAAGTTTTCAAGAACCTAGAAGGAACTCCCATGACCTCATACTTGGTCTACCTTGAGACTAACTCTGCTTTCTCCCTCTTTTTCGTTTAGGCTGGGTGGAAAGAGAGACCTACTACTAAAAAGTACCTGTAAAACATTCCACGCACAGCCCATGCCACCTCTCCGCCATCTCCCCTGTGTGCATACTTTATCTTTGCAAGAGCAGAACTGTGCCTGGGCAGGAGTGAGCTGAAACTAAAGGAAACATGAAGAAAAATGGACTGGAGGAAAAAGCAAGGGGGAGGTTGGGGTGGGGGGAATGTCCGACCATCAGTCCAGGGGGATGAGAGTTTGAGTAGTTTTATGTGCCTTTATGTTTTTGTAAAAGGAAACCGAAGATTTTATATGTGGATTTTTACAAATAAAGATGGATTATAAGAGGATGCCCCCACATGGTCTTAGGTGGATGTTTTTCTAAAGGCAAAAACTGGTTCAGGGCAGCCTCCCCACCCGGCTTAGGGTGTGCTGGTGAGTGCAAGGGTTAGTCCCTGGCTTCCTGTTTTTGTAACAGGGAGGCAGAGCTGCTTGACCCACAGACAACAGCATGTGTAAAAGCCCCGGGGCACCTTACTGTAGCTGAGTGCTTGCTGTGACAAACTGTTGGCCAGCACTTGCATCTCACAGCCTAAAGCTCAGGAAGCTTCCTGGGCTCTGACTCTGCATCTTGGCGTCTTTGTGCAAATGTAGCATTGAGTGGAGAGAAGAGCTGGCCTGCCTTAAGGGGCTGTTTGCTGGGTTCAGAATGAGAACAGGCTTCTGCTGAACAGCACTTGGATCCAAGCAGCCTTGTTCTCAAAATTGACACTGATTTTCCTGCTTGCTTAGCCAAGCAAGGGATCGTGTTTCCTAGTGTCCTCTGTGCATGGCACTTGCCCCATCCTGATACTGGCCCATGCCTCCTGTGGAATGAATGCAGGGGCTGATCGTGGGTGCTGCATCTTCCACTTTTGAGAAGGCATTGCTGTTGTCTGGGGTCCAGGCTGTCTCTGTGAGCTGAAGTGAGTCATGCTGCTTCCCTCTGAGCATCTAACCTTTTTCTGTATGCTTTGATTTACTGTTAATGCCTGTATGGCTCACTTCTGTGAGAACTCTGTGAGAGAGCTGGCCTTTTGCATGTGGGCAGTCACCATGAAGTCGTAACTATTCATTGCTCCTAGTGCTGTTATGCTAAAGCTAGCTGGAGATGCTTCAAGCCCTGTTCCTTAACTACTGCTCTGTGCCCCTCTTAGATATGTGTCTACCTCTGCAAATGGTACAGCACTGAAAGGCCCTGCAATTAAAACTCCATGTTGTCATCCCTCCTTCCTCACAACTTTTTGGTTTTTTAAGGTGGTGTTTTAAAGCTGGGTTGCTTACCTCATGTACTGACTGAACCATATAAACTCAGAGAGCACTAGGGAGGGAACAAATGACAGGTTGAGGGTGGCAACTGTTTCAATTTTTCTTGGACACTCTACTGTGCAACCCCCAGTTGGAGATGATTAAAAATAATAAAGTCTTCCAGTTGTTGGAGTCTGCCCGTGCTAACAGTTGAATTGATGCAACTGGGTGTGAGGTGATCCCAGGGGGCAAGGGGAGATCATGAGTTGCACTAAGGGAAGAAGAAAAAAAGTGGGATGAATGTTGCGGGATCTGATGATGACTGAGAAATGCAGAAATGACACTCAGTCCACCCAGGCATGACACTTCCTTGACTTGGGTGTTACACTTCCTTAAACGTTTTGGTCAGTGCCTGAGACCCACTGCAATGAAGTTGCAAAATCAGTGTTGCTTGTCTGATGCAGGCAAAAAAAAAAAAAAGGTCCTGTTACTCTACCTTCTCTCTGGCATTTCAGCTTTGAAGAGCCTTAGCAGTGGGCTTCTCACTAAGACTAAAAGGTGTGGTGAGGAGGGACCCCTGAAGGTTCAGCTGCCTGCTCACAACATCGAGGCCAGAGCTCAACCCCTGCCCTGTGGGCTCGCAGGGCTCCTTGCTGGGCTGTCCTTGTGCTGCACTGTAGCTGAGGCTCCTTTCCAGCCAGATCCAACTGCATCTTGCAGGAATGCTTTTTGGCTACAGTTGCTGCTCAGGAGTTAGACCTCACCTGGACATCTCACACCAGTCCAGGAGCATTTCTTGCGCTTCATGCTGTGACTCACCAGTTTAGATACCATCTTCCAAAAGAAAACTACACTGAAGCCAAGTCTGGATAAGCACTGACTAATAGTAAAGGAAAGCTTCACCCCACTGTGACTGTGACATCCTTGCCTGGGTAAGGGACTGAGGGAGCTGTGACTGGGGCAAATGGGGCTCCAGTGCTTGGGGAAGGGAGCAAGTAACCAGGGCCAGGTTGGGACAGAAGGAAATGGAGGATGTTCTATATTGTCTCCAGATGCTGGTCAATATTCCCAAGCTACGTACTAGTGGTAATTAGGGACAGCATTTACAGCAGCTTCCCTTTAGCACAGTGAGTTTTGTCACAGGGCTGAGCTCACCCTGACTTTTTTCCCACCCTCAAAGGGCAGGATGTGCTTATGATGGCAGCACCATCTCCTTTAGCCTAAAGTGTCATGGAAGATCTTGCATAAGATGCCCATGAGCCAGCAAAGGAACCTGAAATAGCATCAGTGCTTGAGTGGATGGACACCAGACATCTGTGCCAGACTCCTGCATATCCTTTGCTGGAAGTGGGGGCCTGAGGCAGAAGCATGAGGGCAGGGCATAGGACCAGGATGTGGGAGCCTCAGCAGACCTCTACAGAGCAATTACCTTGCTCAGTGCTAGGCTCTTGCTGAGGTGTTTATTTCCCCAGTAATCCTTCGTTTTCACAAGATCTGCCAATTAGCAAGAAGAAAGGCACTAGTGCCTCCTGGGGACCTGCTCCCCAGCACCATTCCTCAAGGGATAAAGCACTTTTCTGCCAGACTTGACAGCAGGCAGCTCTGAGCCCCCCCACAGTGCTCGCTTGCCCCTGACTCTATGGCCTTGAAAACAGGAGGAGGGCAAAACATCCCCCTCCAACCTATTAGGCCTCTGGACCAGCTGATTAGCCAAAGTAGAAAGCAGATTAACCCCAATTAGGTGAAAATGTATAAACAATTATATTCAGTAAAGCTCTGTGGATAGGCTTCCCAGGAGTCTGGCTTTGAACATACATCCCAGGGACCTTCCATAGCTTACACTCACAGCTTCTCACTCCATCAGCTCCTAAATTGTACCAATCCTCGGAGCCCCTTCTGTGCTCTCCCACAGCTCACTGCTGCAGGCTTGCTCAGATCCTGCCTGCACTTGCTTCGGATGTTGCTGTGTTCCTCTATCTCTCCTCCTCCAGCCTCTGCAGCCCTCCTTCTCTTTCCCCATCACTCCATGTGCCATCCCAAGGGCCTCTGGGCTCCTGGGCTTTGCTGATGAAAAGTATGACAGAAGGTCTGTATCTATGGAAAGTTTTGCTTCCTATATGGAAGGATAGAAATCCCTCCCAACACACTCATCTTTGCTCCCATGAGATCATCTATCTCCCTGCTTCTTTCATCTGGCTTTCCAAGCACAGTAACCTCTTCGCTTGCGTGAACCTTTAAGCCCTCTGACTCTTCAGAAGGCTGGAAAGCTCTCCCCAGCTCTGATAATAGCAGCTGTAGGATCTGGCATTTATGTGCTTCCTTTCACTTTAGGAGGCCCCACATTTTCCTGTGCAGTACACAAAACTTTCCCTCTGCCTCTGGGAGGCTTCTGCTGCTGTCCGGCAAGCAGCCAGTTCAAACAGCCCAGAGGGGAGATCTGATCAGGAAGGAGATACTGAAAAACTCTCCAGTGAAATGCCACCAGAACTTTGCAACTATCGCTGGAAAACAGCTGTGCTTCCTAAGCATGCCTGGGAAGGTTGTTGTCACCTCCCAGAGGTTTGCCTAGCCAGCACCCCCATGTCCTATGCTTAACTGGATGCCTGATGAGCTGAAATAAGCCAGAAGGTCAGGGATGGTTAGAAAACCATCAGCCATGAGGAATGGGAAACTTCTCCACAGGCAGAGCAGCTCAGCTTTTCCCTTTACTGTGGCAGAGGACATTGAACAGCCAACAGAAGAAAACCCCACAGCCTTTTTTTAAATGTTAGAAGGTAAAGAAAAAGGGATTCTTGACAGCATGTCACGTTCATGGACTGGAACCCACAGCTGACAGGAATCAGGGCTAAAAATAGGCATCAGTGCTAATGGGCTCAGAGCAGCCTTCAGCAAACGAGTCTCAAGGTGAATTATGAAATCTAACACGCATTCTGTCCCTAAGAAGTGTGGTTTCTATTGCGGCTTATTTACTTTGATCTTCATACCTGCCGGACATAGGATACGAGTGTCGGTTTCACAGTGAAACAGAGCTGGGCCTGATGGGGGGACAGCCAAGAAGTCAACAGGAGCACTGTTCTGGAGGACGCAGCTCCACACAACTCAGCAACAGCACTGGGCAAAGGAGTTCTGGTGGTCATCCTTGCCTGGAGATACAACCTTGCTCGGTTGTGATGCCCCTTGGTGACTTGGCTTTCACATAACCTCCTGAAACCCTTCATTCATACAGCACCTGCCAGTCCATCCACATGTATCTTTGGTGATGCTGTTCTGCAGTGACTACCTGATTGTCTTCATTCAACCAATGCCCTCCTGCATTACCCTATATATCTGGTCTGGCTGAGGCATGGTGACAGGGCTCCTTTCTGTTGAATGAGCATTGTGGGGTGCTCTTGACAGCTTTGCCCCATGTGTGGGAGAATGAGCAGCACCTGATCCGGAGAAAAAACAGAGCAGCACAGGAATGAAGCTTGGCTATGCAAGAACTATTGTCTCACAAAGTATTTTGAACCAACAAGTTTATACTTATCTGCCCTGTGTATGGCATGGCTGGGGTGTGTTTGATCTGATGGCAGGAGCCCTGCTGTGAGGTTTACCACATCGTTAAGCTACTACCTGAAATGGCTGAGAATAGTCTTCCCACAGCTCTGTGCTGCCCCAGCAGACAAAGCTGGGCCCATGGGCAGAGGAGAAGGGAAAGGGAGTGCTCAGCAGACAGCTGGGGTTTTGCTTTCCAGTTAGGGTATTTTCTGCTGTTGTTTTCAGATGTGTCTACAGCTAATCATCCAGGGACTTTTTTCTGTTCCTTTTTAGTATTTTTTTCCTTTTACAAAATACTTTCTAAAAGCAAACCTGTGCAACAGCCAGTCTGAAACGTGGCTGTCCCCAGCCTATCCTCATCACACGTGTTTGCCTGCATGCTCTTACTTCTCTTCTCTTCCAGGGTTTTTTTTAAGGAGGCAATTAATCCCCAGGGAGATTAAAATAGAAAGGAAGGGAGTTTTTCCTTGGAGCAAGCATTTCCGAGTGACCTTCTTTCTCCTCCACAGTGAAAATGGACCATCTTGGACGAATCACTCCCAAAGCAACAGATACCACTTGAAGGCTTCCGGCAAAGCCTTCTAATTACCGTGGGCCAGGGGTCAGGAACAGCTCAGCTGCACTGCTGGCAGTCAGCACAAGCTACTGGGAACAGTGTGATCACCTGGAAATAATGAAGGTACGATAGGAAAGAAAACGTAATACTGGGATGACCACCCTCAGGGTCTGCTGGGGAAGGTCTATTTTGGTCACAAACAGAGCAGTCAGGGCGGAGTCCTCACTACCTCCTCTGGAAGTAGTCAGATGGCTATAGTTTGCCCCAGCCTTCCTCTTTTTCATTCTGGATTTCAGTGTGTTTTTGTAATCAGCTGCCTGAGCTCATCCACCTCTTTAAACCACCACATGTCATTACTGGAATCAAGGACCTGACACTCGTGTCAGCAGGGTCCCTTTTCAGGCCACGTGTGAAATCCCCAAATTACTACCAAATTTGGAAGAAGCACCCAGAACCTCTTCCTCCTCTCCGTGCCTTATCCTTGAGTTACCCCCACATGAAGCTCTCTACTCAGTGCTTCATGCATGTGGTTGCTGGATTCTCAGCCAACATCCATGAACCCCCTCCCCAGAACACACACATGGGGTATGTAACAACCATGTCAGGACTTTTCTGTTCATATTGTCCTTCAGGATTGTCCTGTCTTCACTCCTGTCAGTGGAATATTAACACCTGAACACTCAGGTAAGATCTAGCTGTTTAAATACATGCCCACAGATGTCTTACAGCTACAGCTGTATAAATACAGCTACATAAATACTCTTTTGCCTGAACACATTTCAGGCTTGAATAGGCTTGTCCCGCTGTCTAGGGAGAGCTCAGCCATGCTATTGGTCCCAGGGTGTCAGTGGGGCTTGAGCTCCAGCAGCTCAGCATCCCAGCTGTGCCCCAAGGGAGATCAGGGAGCTGGCTCTGGATGCCCTCCAGCAGCAGTCTGGGAAGGGTGCAGCAGTCCCCAGCGACAGGGCTTGCATTGTATGTCCAACAACTTAGGGAGAGACATGTATTCTACCCAGGGTTTCACAGAAATTAACTGAATTGCCAGCAGATCTGAGCAGCAGTTTAGGACATGCCTTGTTGGGCCATAAGTATGTGATGGTTCACAAGGGGTGGGGGAAGCAAAACCTCCCAAGCCAGTCTTGAGAAAGAAACCCTGCTACAGTCAAGCTTGAGGGAAGAAGGAGTAAAGAAAATCCTTTTCTTTCACAGCTTCATGCCTATCAAGCCTTGAGCAGGAAAAGGGAGGTCAATCCCTCTTTGAATTTCAGGCTAACATCTGTGATTCCACCCTAACAAGGCTTGTCCCACCTCACTGAGGAACAGAACTGTCTTCAGATGCCATGTGTGTGTTACTGTTAGACAAACAGCTCTCTTCACACATCTCTGGGATGAGCTTCTGCACCCACTGAGTGTGGTTGTGCCACAGCTCTCACGTCCCACAGAGGTGAGGGGTAGGTTTGATGGAAGGGGTTGTGGCATGGGCAGGAGGAGAAAAGCCCTTGAGCTCCTGTATGGTGTGTCCCACCTCAGTCCATTGGTGCCCTTTGAAGTTGTTCCTCTTCCTGGTGCCTGTCCCTGACATCTCCAGTGTACCCTGGACACTCATGGTGTAGGCTGAGCCTGTTCAGCAACCCATAGCTTGTATCCCCTTTATCCCAAAATAAGTGAGGAAGGGGATTTTTGCTTTGCTTCACTGTAAAGCATTTGTGAGCAGATAGATTTTGCCATAAATGGCAATTTTTTTCTGCTCTGTGGGGAAAACTACATCACCCTTGGCACAGGAGTACAGAGCTAGCCAAATTAGAGGTATTCATCTGTACTCACAACATTCCCAGCTCCCCAGACCTCCCATCACCAGCCAAGGCCATGCATCAGGGAACACAGGTCAGGGGTGAGAGGCAGGAGGAGATGGGGTTCTTAGAAGAAGATCAAATCTCAAAACATCATATTTTCACTCATTACAAGGCAGTAAAGAAGCTAGGCAAGCAGGGCAATTAGAGATAAGGGTGAACAACACACTGTTCCCAGACATGTCCTGCCTGCTGGTAAAAGTGGGGGTGCAGTGCAACGCATTCTTGACATTTTGTTCTCCCAACTGATGCCAGCTCAGTTCTTATCAGATATCTCCACGGCCAGTGATTTTTCACAGTGGGTAACACAACTGAGCTGCATAGGAAATAATCATAAACCTCTGTCCAGGCAGCTGAGCAGAATGTTCCCCTCCTGGCCTTCAAATATTTGTGGCTTTACCTTTTCCACTCTTCCTCACTTAATCTCTTTCCTGCCCTGCACATTCAAGGCTCTGACCCACCCTGAGTTACATGAAGGTGATGAACTTAGACCAGATCTTTCCTCCACTCCTTGGATCCAGTCTGACTTCCTCTTCAGCAAACAACATAGACTTGTCTTTATCTCGAACACACTCTTTGGTGGTTCCCTGCTGGTCAAACAAACCTTAAATTGCAGGGACAATACGGCCAGCACACAAACTCAGAGCTGGGGTAGGAGGGCACAGTCAGAGCAAGGCTGCCATCAGGGACCAGTATGGCAACAGGAGAGGCCATGTTTTGCTCCTGACTCCCCAACTCTCCACAGCAAGAGAATGCCTCCGTCCACCCTGTCTACTGAGGAAAGCTATCTCCATGCTCAAGGATGCTCCAAGCTCAATAGCTTCCATGAGAAAAAATTGCACAGTCTTGGCAGTGCTGGATGAGGTGGTGGTGCATCAGCTGCCCACCACAATTTCAGGCTGAACGTGGAGATCATTCTGCAGGCAACAGAGCCGCCTCTGACAAGAATCTGACCTTGAGTACACTGGCCTGACCTCTCAGCAGAAGTGGCACCTGAAGTTCCCTCTTGGGCGGATTTTGGCTGAGTCTCAAGGATGCCTTTGCTGCTATTCTTCCTTTATGTTGAACTTCGTGAAACTGGGCTTGGTGTCACCACACTGTGCAAGAGAGACACCCTCCTTGTTCTGCTCTGTGTCCAGCTCTCTGCTAAAGCAATATTTGAGGAGCTCAGTTATATGTGCCAAAGCCAGGGGAGCTGAGGATGCAATCCAGTTTACTCCCTTTAGATTCTGCACTCCAGGAGGATAAGGAAGCTTTCCAGTAAGCACTCACACCCTGGTGATAACGGTGACAAAAGCACACCCTTGCCTAGGTTAACACGTGACGGTACTGTTAACTCAGGCAAGGTACTGCTCTGCCCTCCACACGTGCATACCACAGCTCCAGACTTTCTCAGAGCTCCATAGGATGAGTCCTTACAGATTAGGCAACAAGGAGCATGTTAATTTTGGCTTCAATTTACCCTGGTCTGCTCTGCCCTTGGCTATGCGCCCCAGGGGCTCCCCTTTTGTAGTGCCCTCACTCCCAGGGCACAGAGCACATCCCTCTGGGGCTGTCAGTGATTCTAGGGCAGTTCAGAGCCTCAGGCTCTTTGCAAGAGATTTCTGTGTGCCATCCATACATATGCAAACATACACATTGATACAGACATGTATGCATGTATCTCTGTGATCTGTGTCTGGATTTACACACGTGACATTACACTGTCACATCATAGTTGCTGTGCACTGGAAAGCTTCTTGGCACTGTGATTGCAGGGTTTCTGGGAGATGAGCTGCATGGCAAGTTTCAGAGCCAGTTTAGGCCCTTTTTGGGGTCTTTTTCAGAATAAGCAGGGTAATTTCCCACTTTGTGCATTCCTCCATTTTACTGGCAATGATAGGCATCAGCAGCCATCAGACTGAATCTCTTCTGTGCTGTTTGCTCTACTACAGGCCCACTGAACTGGAGCCAGTCTCATGCACTATCATAATATGGCATCAGCTGTATCCAGCCATGTTCAGATTTTCATGGCTTGTGTGGCTTGTGCAGGGCCCACAGGTCTGTGTGCAATCATCCTTTGCCCACACACCCTGCTCTGCAGGTCCTAGCTCCCTTTCTTCCATTGCTGTGGATTCCCAGCTCTGCAAACACTTTCAGGACACTATTCACCCAGCCATAGCCATGTTTTTTGGGGGGATGCACTGTGTTGCTTGGCACAGCCAGGGTTAGTTCTGGCTCTCCAGCAATCCTTGTTTTCAGTTCCAACCATGGGCTGGTCTCCTCTAAGGGAGCTGGCTATGCTCCTCTTTTCCTTTCTCCTCCCCTAAAACTACCAAACCTATCAAGCACATCAGAGCCAGCCAGTGTAAGAAATAGGACTGTTTCTTGAGCTCTTTATATTTGCTCACACTTTGTGCAGGCACTGAGTGAAACAGTTTTTGACCTTCCCCTGCTGCTTTCCATAGTCCCAGATCTCCTGTGGAGCTTTAAGACCTCCAACCTTCTGCTCCGATGTTTTCTTGGTATGTCTGGCACTGTGTGACCATCAGAGATTACTCACTAATTCAGTTCTTAATTTGCAGGACAGAGGCCTGCCTGTGGTCAATAAGGAGGTGCCTTTCTGTTTATTACATGGAAACTCTGCCCCTTCTCTGTCCCAAGAAATCCTTCCCTGCACCTGTAACTGATGGGAACTTTTCCAAACAAAAGCCTGTAAGCACAGGAGTGCCAGTTCCCAGCTCCTTGGAATAGCAGGACTGTATCTGCCAGATGAAATCCTGGGCAACCAAATTCCCACGATTTTTCCCTACCTGACCAGAACAAAGAATTTTTCCTGGCTTCAGTCTGGACACTGGTTTACCTTTGAATTCATGAATAAGAGAGATCCTTGAGCAGTTTCCCAGCTCATACTGTCCACATCCCAGCTGGTCTCTCTATCTGTGGTCAATCTCTAGCATTTCAGAGAGTCAGCCAGACCAGCCCTGATTTTACAGGAATATGCACCAGTGGGAAGCAGTTAAGCAAGTGGTTTGCAGACAGACAAAATCTAGGCAGACAGCACACCTTCCTCCAGACCATGCAGACAGTGAACACATCTGTGATGGAGAGGAAACTTCAGAGAGTGCTCTTTGCACCTGGATCAGAGCTCAAGAGAAAAGGGGAGCTGTAGCTCAGCGCCTGCTTCTGTACACCAAGCGTGCACTGCTACAGGTGCCACAAGGACACCGTCAGTCAGATGACCCTGTGACCTGTCCCCTCTCCCTCACTTCAGCAGCTGCCTGAGGCCCCGTGAGTGGGAGCCACAGGGTCAGGACTGCGTTTTTCAGCAGATGGGGGAAGGCACCCTTTTGCCCAGGGTGCATGGGTGACAAGGGCAGGGACAGCTCACCTCAGCTAGCTGCTGCATACGGAGCTCCTGGCTGGCTCTTGTTCCAGGGTTTATCTAATGGCAACACAAGGTCATTAGCCAGCAACCAAGCATCGCTCCACAGTCTTGCTTCCTTGCTTGTGTTCCCTGCCAAGACCAGCCCCCAGCAGGGACTGGCTGTGGCCTCTCTCCCAACCCCAGAGGAAACTTACTGGAAGAGCCTGATCCAGTGTCTGCCCAAGATCCTGGTAAAGGCAGCCTGAAAGAGCAAGGTGTGCTGTCCCACTCATTTGGGTGGACATGACGCCGCTGGAGCACCCCAGTGGTGATTTCAGTGGTTAACATGGTTTGCTTCTCTGAGGGCTGTGTTGGCAAAAACATTTGATCTCCCTAGTGACATAAATACACAGCTGCTTCCTCCAAAATAGGAGGCAAATAGAAAGGAGAGGAGTGAAAGTGTGTGTGCGCGTTTGTGGTGCTTGTGCTACAGAAGAAAAGGGAGAGGAAATGAGGCTTAGTGCAAAACACAGGAAGTGAGAGAGAAACAGCACAAAGCAAACGTTGCATCCATTGAACGGGACTTGAATTGGTATCTTAGCTGCTGTTTGACTAACTTATGGTATCACTAAATCCCATTCTCCTCAGAGGGAAAGAAACCCTGCAACTGTGCATTGTCAGTGTGACGGAAGAAACAGCGGCAGCTGATGCTGGGTGGGTCAGTATTACTGCGGGGCTCACAGACCAGCCTTTGTTCCAGTGCGGTGACAAAGGGCTCCCTTCTTTCCTTCACCTCCTGCAAGTTGTTCACAGGCCTGTTGGACAGTGCATGTTTTAAGACTGTATCAGCTACGGCTGACATGCCTTGGCCAGCGCCCATCAGGACCTTGGCCACTCCTGACCCATGGGAGGTGTCCCTCTCATGCACTGGAGCCCTCCATGGCAGGTGCAGGCAAAGGTTGATTTCCTTATCACTTATTGGAGCTGCATGCTCCCAAGAGTCTGTTGGTACTAAACATGACCACAACCCCTGAGCCAGCAGGTCCACAGGATACCAGGAACATGCACAGTGTTCCTACTGCTTTCTTGCTCACCTCTCTGGTTACCCTCAGTGCTCCTAAACTTGTCCCCTGGGCACTCTGCTCCACCATCTTTCTTGGCAGATGAGTGCTGGGGAAAGGGAGCTGCTGTTGGTGAGTCTTAGCTGGCATTCATCAGGGTGACCTCCTTCTCCCTCCACATGGAAGAAGAGACTTTAAAAGGTTTGGCAAGTGCCTGAAAAGGGGCAAGTTCTGGCTGCTGGTGTAATCCCAGCCTGTGGTACATGGTTTTTCTAGAAGAGGTAGCCTCTCAGCTTGTGGTTTTTGGCAAGTGTCTGTGCCCAACATCTGGCAGAAGGAGGGATGCAAGGCATTGTGCTGGGTGGCAGAGCTCTCCCAGACAGGGAACTCAGCTGGAAAACACACTCCCCATATTCAGCTACCCTCTGACTGGTAGGATCTCTGCCACCCCACTGCCAGGCTGTGAAGGTGTCCCCACCCAGCATCTCCTTGCTGCAAATGGACACCATGTACAGTCATGCAACATCTGAAGACCTGAGATGTGATCTTGCACTTGCAAGACCATTTGATGTGACCCCAGTACTCCCAGTCTGCACACTCTGCACAGTTCTAGTCTGAGCTATTAGAGTGGCAAGATTACTCCAGTCACATTTCTAGTGCTCTTTAACTTGTCAGCGTAAGGATTTCACCCTCTTTACCTTTCTCATGTTCTTGGTACAGAGGGCTGAAGCTGCACAGAGACATACAGAGATACAAAACAGGACCCATGCCCTGCTGCATGCAGTTCCTGACATACAAAAAGACACATTTGGAGGCAGATACACAGACAACCACTTGCAAAGTGATTCTGTGATCTTGCATGGACAAGCAGAACAGTACACAGAGATAATGACACAGGCAGACTTCTTGCAGTGATCAACAAGAAATCCTAAGTGTCATTGTCCCCTAAGGGAACCTGGAAAAAGTAATATAGTAATATAGTACATTAGTTTAGAAGTTGATGTTTCAGTGTCTCCCTTTCAGAAAACAGGGAAATAATTGTCAACCTCTGAGAGCATCAAACATCAGTGTAAGGAGAAGTCAACATAGGAGCCACTGCTTCAGCTGTAGTTTTGGTGCAAGAAACCTCAGCAGGAACACCATGTGCTGGTCAGCATGTCTGCACCCAGGTCACACCACTGGGAGATGCCTGCTGTCAAGTGATCCCAATTCTTTGTTTGGAAGTTGTGTCTCCAGGTCACGTTTGTACAAGCTAGCACAACTACAAGGAGCAACCTTCCTCGAACAAAAGAACATTTCTGAGCGGAAGCTGAACACCTGGAGTTGACCACATCAGTCACAACAAGGAGTTTGTGACCAATGTTCTCCTCTATCCTTATGCTTCCTTGGAGCTCTTTTTTCCCTTTAAGCCTGTGTCTGATGCCAGACAACACCACTCTGTCATGAGGCCTCCACAGGCAGCCCAGAAACACAGCTCAGACTCTCCTCTGGGGTTTAGATCCTGGGGTGTTGTTTTTTGATAGTAGGGGTGAGCAAGGTGTCTCCATATATAGGTAGTGTAAGCTCAGGAGAAAAATGAAACGGGAAGATAAAAGATCTTTAGGGGTGCAAGACATCCTGCTTAACCCATATGTGTTGATTTCCCTTACCCCGTGTAATGCTGTCCAGAGCCCTTTGAGGAGCTGTGGTAACATCCCCACCTGTATCAGGGAGTGCACAGTGGTGAAAGGTGTGCCAAATATGCACATTTCTGGGAAAGTCAGCACAGAAGTTTCTTCTGTATGCTAACAGGAGCCACCTATGCATTCAAATCCTGGGATCAATGAGACGAGGGACTGTACTTCATAGCTCATGTGAAGCTGGGCAAAAAACCATGACCTTGAATCTGGGACGTTTGGAGAGGGGGGGGGGAATTGACCTGCAGCAGGAATTACGAGTTGCCTACAGCTCGGTTTAGCTAACATTTCCCACAACAGAGCAGTCAGAAGGGCTTAAGCTTGTTGGAGATTGTTTGAGGGAGAGAGAGAGCTTGTCTCCAGAGCTGTTTTTATGGCATACATCTGAAAACAGTTTACATGTGGCTAGAAGGAAGCCTCTGTTATTGTGGTTCAAATGACCTCTTAGTATCTAGCCTCTATTTTAAGCAGGTGATGCATACATGTTCTCATGCCAGTACTCTTCAGTCTTTCAGCTGAAATAGCAGTTCCCTTTCATTGGGATTTACCCATCTGATGTATTAATAGGCAGCAATCATATGCCCTCTTAACATTCCTTTTGCTAGGCTAAAAAAAGCGAAGACTGTCTAGACTTCTACCATCACCTCTCTTTTTGTCCAGATCTCTCTAGTGCCATTCTTTCCACTTGTTAGAATTTTCTCTACTCTTTTCCAACTCTTTTGGAAGGTATTTTTCCCTTTCTCCATATCAGCAATGCTTCTTTGTTTTGTCTCTTTATCTAACATTTACATTTTTTCTCCAAGGTCATCAGTGAAGATATGAAATTAGTTGGTGCCAAAACCAGTCCCTAAGGAATTTCATTAGCAATTGCCTACAACTTTATGTTTCAGGACCTGTTCATTAAGCAATTTGTTACTCTCTTTTCAGTTCAAGTGTGAATCCCTGCACTCCCCTGTTTCCACAACTTCCCAACCACCCTCTGTGAAACCCAGATATCTTTCATATGCCATATAACCAGTGTTTTAAAAATTATTTATTCTCCTACCCAAACATAAAAATAATAAAAAAATACTCTGCCTTTCATACAGTCACACGGAATTTTGTCTCATTGTCTGTGCACTTCCATATCTTTAATTATTCCTATTTTGTTCTAGGATAAAAAGAAAAGCTGTTCTAAGGTCTTGTGTCTGTAAGTAACTACCTCCCTTTTTTTGTTCCTTAATTAAGTTTAGGTAAAATTGTTGATTCTAGGTAACTGTCTGGTCCCTATCCAACCTCCATCTCCACAGTTGATTGTATATCAGTGCTACTGGATTTACCACTTGATCTGTCTCCAGGAACCTTCTGATCTGAACAAACCTTGTGAATTTTGTCTTGACCTCTGATGAGATTGTTTGTGTTTCCAGACACTTTTAACAGTCAACTTGTAATCCCCTTCTCCTGCACCATCCTTCCAGCAAATGAGGCAAAACTTCTGGTTTCTGAAGCGTGCCTTGATCTTAGCTGCACTGTGCAGAGGTCTGATGCCTTGCCTGTTCTTTTTACCTTTACAAAGAACTTCATTCAGCAACTCTGCCAGGTATATCTCACCTGGATTTCTGCTGACTGACGTGTCTTTTTCTCTAAACTTTGTGACCTCTGCATTGTAGATTTCTTTGCTGACCACTCCCATTTTTCACTGAGGAATTTTTTTCACCAGTAGGCCACATTTTCTATACAGTCTTCCCCTGCTCTTTGTTTGGGAAAGTAAGGTAGCTATTGCCATAGTGAGCCTGCATGCCTTCCACATACAAATACTTAAGACTTTTAACTCAAATTGCTTCATCACTTCAGTCTTATAACTTCTCTGACCATTAATGTTTGGAGGCTGAAAAATCTTAGCTGTGGCCCCATGATATTTACTCTTCCATTTAATTGAAACAGAATCAGCCTGTGCACAGTCAAGGTTAAAAGTTATCTTCTGCCACATTGTTCTGCAATGTCTCACTGGCTGTCAAGACCAGGTCAAACACAACAGCAGCTGTGGTTAGTTTGCTGCCTCTTTAGTGAAGGAATGTCAGGCAGTGCATCTTAGAAATCCTAGGCCCAGCCTATGTTAGTAGCAATTTATTTTCCATGGAATAACTTCAAACTTGTAGTAATGGCAATCCCTGCATCTGCATATCATTCTAAAAACATAAGAGACCATCATCAATACCCAGACACAACCTTGGATAACAGCAGCAGAACTACAGCTGTCTTTCCTCAAGGTGATTTGAACCCAAACAAGATCTGTTTTATCACCTCTGCTCCTGCTTTTGCCTTCACACTCAACAATATCGTGCACGGACAATACTACCACACGCTCCACTGGTCTTGCTCCTCTGAGCAGCACAGATCTTTCCGTTTTAGAGGTCCAGCCATGCCAGCTGTCCATCCTGCCCCCGAAATTGCTGGCATACACCGTCTGCATATTGCTCATGAGGACCTTGTCTTAGCATTCAGGCACTTCCATTGTTTTTCCTAGTTCCCCATATGCACTGGCTGTACAATCTTGGATAGAGTATCAGTTTCCTGCTCAAATTTGTATTACACTCCTGCTCTCATATGTTCCTTTAGTCATCATTGTATCTTAATATCAATGCTCTTCTTTCAACTAAACATCATAGAAACTGCACAAGTCCCAACTAAAAAGCCCAGACAAAATCCCAAGCCCTCCTCCTTACGTCTTAGTCTAAAGCCTGTCTCAGGTGTCTCGCTCCTGGCAGGCTGTGTTCTTCCACAGGCACACTCAAGCTGCCAAGGAGGGTCCTCTTTCTCTGGATGCCTTCAAAGAGAAAACACTGCTGGCAGGAGTTCCCAAAGAATCTGTAATATCTGGGCCATGGATTTGCCCTTCTTCTCTTAGGACATGTTTCACTGAGGTATGTAAAGTGCCTTGAACAGTATTTGCAGTCATCCTTCTTCCATTCCAGGGGCAACCTAGCTACCTCATTTGTCACAACACCAAAAGAATCACTGGATTATTCTCTTTTCCTGAAAACACCTTTTCAATTCCAGATCCCCTTTGTAACAGGATTTGTCTTAAAGTGTTCCCACTCACATGGACCTATTTTTCCTGATGTTCCTGCTGGTCTCTATAGCTTCATTTTGTCTCTTCCCCTTGCCCTTTGCAGTGCTTCCTGCAGCCTCTTCTTCTTTCCAGGTTTATGGACTCATGCTTCCCTGGTGTCTGACCTCAAGCCATCCCTATCTCTTCTTTTCATTTTCTTCTAGGTTCAGTTTTTCTCTCCTTCTTGTTGCTATTCCACAAGTTTCTTCTTAATCTCTAAATGAAGCAGTTGCAAGGAAGAACTTGCATGTGCCAGATAAGCTCTGCTCTGTTTGCTCAGAAGGTACCATAGGAATGACCTGAGTGCACTCCTCTCTGCACTAAAACCTGAAATCCCAAAAAGAGATCTTTCAGCAGCACAGAAGCTGAATCTAGATTTACCCAGATCCCAGCTCTGAAGTGGCCTGCTGATTTAAAACAGCAAAGCAGGCTGTAGCAGCACAAGGCCAGAACACACAACAGTCTTTACTTCAAGGCAGCAATTTCAAGTTTGAATTGAGAATCTCATTTCTCCAAGAGGCAGGCAGCTACTATTACTCTCATCGTCCATCATGGTGACAGAGGTTAAATAACCTGCTTGTTGTTATTGGCTGAAGCCAGCTCCAGACACCTCTGCCTGCCCCTTGGCACCAGGTGAGAGCTGCCAGGAAGGTGGGGAACTCAGCCAATGTGCCTCCATTGTAGATGTCTCAACCTGACTGTGCTGCCTTAGACAACACAGTTGGAGGCAGAAATTATGGACGTATCTTCAGCGCTGTCATCCAAGTGTCGTGCCTCCTGCTCCCCTCTGAACCTCTGAGCCTCCCATCCGAGCTACCGTCCTGCCCACAGCTTGGGTACAGCACTGTTCAGCACAGCACCATTGGGTAGCATTCCTTAGGTGGAAAATGTGTGTTTCCTCCATAAAGTTTCCATCTCAGACAGATGGGGTTGCGTTGTCTAAGGTGAGTGACATGAGTGAGCACAGCAAAGGACATTGTTGTCACGGGACCATCTCCCCTCACTTCCCATTGGCCTTGCTCAAGGTCAGGCTGCATGGCAGCAACAGGAATAGAGCTTGTGAATTCCAGCTCCTTATCCCACTTGACCCAGAGCCAGGCTCAGCTGGGAAAAAGCAATATCCGTCCAAGCGCAGCGGCAGTGCCCGGGTGTTGTTGTGCAGCTCGGGAACAGGTTAACAACACTCGTGCTGAAACCCCCGCCGTGCACACAATAGGCAGTAAGAGGTGCCAGCTCTGGAAGCTGCAGACCTGGGGACACGCTGTGCTGGAAGCGCTGGGGCCCCATCCAGCTGCACCAGCACTCCCTCGCCCGTGGGACTGCGAGTTCCTCCCTGGGAAAGCAGCAACGCCCAGCTGACTGCACTCCAGCCCTGGCAGGAAAACGCCGATGTTACGGACAATGCCCAGATGGGGTGATAAAGCTCGTTCAGCAATGCATGGTCCCACGGGTGAGCAGTGTGCACACCTCGGAGCACGCCTGCACTCCGGGATGCTTTTTGTGCTTCTTTTTCACTACGTTCTGTGCGCTAGGGATGCTTTTTCCCAGAGAGGCAAGGGAGTAGCAGGGTGTTCCCCCCCCCCACCACCTGCCGAGCAGCTTCAGCTCTGCCCCAGAGGCATCCTGGAGGAGGATGTGGGTTGTTTTCCTGAGGTTGTTTACCCTCAATGAGAGCTATCAAATCTGTTAGCGTGGACCTTGGAGAGCTTGAAGGATTTGGGCACCCAACCACTAGGGAGTAAAATGTGCTGCTTTAACTTCGGTGGAAAAGGTCACGCATCACAGGCTACTGCCAGCTAATGAGAAATGAGTCTGGACAATTAATCAATACACAATCTCCTCCGCTAATCATATTGATGGAAGATGAGCTCCATCCCCCAGGAAGGGCAAAGGCCATTGAGCTAAGCCATTTAGCAGCATTTATTTATATCCTTGGTGGTTCAATAATTTGAGTCTTGCCCAATAGCATCAGGCCCCTGAGGGCTGGGTAATATTGTCCAACTAGAAAAAAATCCCAACACAACAGGTATTACTTAGCAGAAAAATAGCCTTTTAATGGAAATGAACACTTATAAGGGAAAATACATTCCTTTTCTCTACATTTCAACCCCACACATACGTACAAAAGAAATTCTGAAATACTCTATGTAAATGGTCATACAAATATTTTCTAGGAGGAATACTTTAAAAAGTTGTCAAGGTCTCAGGACATATATTACTCTCAGTTGCACCAGAATGCCTTTCTCTAGAAGCCGACCTATTCTATTAAAATAGAATTTGTCCCTCACTCATTCATCCTAAAACCACGCCTTTCCTCTGGCAGGCACAACCCATTTTGTAAGAATGCTGGCCCCATAGGTAAGGTGAGTTCACACTTGTGTAATTAAAGCCTATGTTGAAACACATACACACCAAGGGACAAAGATGATGTCATGGCACAGCTGTTTCTGCGACACAGCTTCTTTTCCGGCTTCCCGATACAAATCCTGCTCTTTCTGAGCTGCAGCGAAGTGGGTGGTGAAACTGTCAATTGGAAGTTGCAGATTGTCCCTGCCTGGTGTGTGGTGCTTAGGCTGTCCCTGCAAAAGCTAACAGAGCCCTTCCGCTGCGCTACGTAAACTGTGGGGAAAGGCACTGGTGCTCCCAAAGAAGCTGTTTACCTACGCAGTTGCCTGCT
Source organism: Corvus cornix cornix (assembly GCF_000738735.6). Taxonomy (NCBI): domain Eukaryota; kingdom Metazoa; phylum Chordata; class Aves; order Passeriformes; family Corvidae; genus Corvus; species Corvus cornix. Next base: position 22,248,595 of record NC_046332.1, on the reverse strand, counting down.
GGTACTTATTTACAGAGCACTACTGACAGCCACCAAATCTGCTTGTATAGCTCTGGAGACAGTTCAAACTCTCTGTTCCCAGACAAGTGATTAATGGTGTATGGAGAGAAGTTGGGACTGAGGATAAAACCGAGCTTTCAAAACAAGAGCCTCTGATCTCAAACTGAACAAACATTTTCCCTTGCCTGTGTCAGCTAGTTTGATTTCCAACAAAAGAGCAGATTGCTTGGGAAACCACAGTCACGCCAATGAATTACTTTCCTACTAGCCAGAGAGAGCTCTCTCAAGCACCCTGTCCTGCTCTCTCAAATCAGGTTGAAGGCAGAGCTCCATCTCGAAGCAGCTAGTGCAAATGAAGCTCAGAGGTGGGTCTCCCGGCTCAGACCTTGTAAGGAACAAGACTAAACTCTTCAGAGCCCCACCTCCTTATTAACCCTTACTTATAAATAGCCATAGGGCCAACCTGTGCTCAGAAGATGCACCCAATCCTGCCAGCAGCAGATCCAAACATGAAGGCATCAAGGGAACAGTTAACTCACCCTTTGAAAGGACTACAGAAGCCAGATCAGTATTTTCTCACAGTTTGAAAGCATCTCTGAACAGGAAAGAATTAACGGCACTGGCAAAGAGGTGCTCCATGCAAACAGGTCTGTGGCAGCAACCCAGAGAGCGCCGCGACAGCAGCAGCCCAAGGCACGGCGTTCGGATGGGATGGTCAGACAAGACCAGCCTTCCCCTGTGCCCCATCCACAGAATGTATGAAATGTGGTGGGTGATTATTAACAGCTCTTAAGGTCCGTGGGTTTTAGCCCACATGTACAGAACATGCATGCAAGTATAGACTCATATATGTGCACGCACACAGAATCGTTCACAGACTCGTGCTGTGGAAAGTGCATCCAGCCCGCAGCCGTTGCCTCGGGCTCTGCCAAAAACTGATGGGATCTTGCTGAAAAGTGCTCCAAGCACAGGTTGAACTCTGTGTGAGCCTCTTCCAGCTGAGCCCAAGGAGAACGCTGCTATTGTGAGGGCCAGAGCCTTCCTGCAATGCCAGCGCACGCAAAGGCTGACGTTTCATAAGCTGCCTGCCATCGGGAGGACAAAGTCCCGTTGAGTGGGTATTGGCTCTGCCTTCCCGTGCAGATAGCAAGGGATCAGCTGAACTCGAGTTTGGCAGCCTCCCATGGTATGGCACAAGGCTAGCCAAGCATGTGAGGCAGAGCCATTATCAGTGCCCTGTTCCTAACAAAGTGAAGACATTCTCTTTCATCTCAAACTAATATTTGCTCCTGTTCTTTCCAAGTAGAGGAAAAAAGACACACACTGTGCCAGATCCCCTGCTGTGATACGTATCTCCTGATCTCTGGCTTGTATGGTTACAGGGAGGCTGCAGGCATGGGAAAACACTTAAACATCCGAATCCAGGATAACATCCTGAAATCAAGGTGTAAAGTAGAAACAATAAATAAAGGTTCTTTGGGAAGGAGGGAAGATAAAATTATTTAATTCCATGTGTTTTCCCACCACAGTGGCTAAGGAAGCTAAGGTTTACAGAGGGCAAGAGAAGGCAGCTTGTCCAGTCCCTTTTAGGAGGAAGAAGGTGCTGGCTGCCCAGACTCCCTATCCAGAGCCCTGCTATCTCCTCAGTGGCCTTTATCACCAAAGGCAGGAAATATGAAGTTCTAGGACTTTTCTCAGCACTTTAGTCCTGATTTAGGGCAAGACAAGTCAGCCTCATGATTTAGCCAAGATCCTGAGAACTGAAGGAACTTCTGTCTGCAGAGAGTAATCCTAATTCTACAGGACCTTTGTGTATTTTCTTTATAACTTGAACCTATCCGTGAACTAGATTCACTTGCATTTCTAACTAAAAACAATCCACCTGTAAACACTGCCTTACAGCTAAGTGGAACCTAAGTGATGTGACATGTACTGGAGACACCCTGCTCCTGCTAGGATGCTGAATATTTTACATAGAGCTGTTCTGGGAAGCTGCTTGCATTGGCCATGATGCAGTGGAGATGCTGAGAGTCCACAAAGCACTGAGCTGCAAGGTCCTGGTTCTAGGCAGGCAAAATAGGATGTCTGGTTACAGATGGGTGTCTGTTCCTCTGCAAAAGTTAGACCAAGACTCTAACAAGCAGGGAAGCAGAGGAGAGGCACAGCTCAGGGGGTCACTGGGACCTAGTTCCGAATGTCCTGAGGGTGATCAGCCTGCCCTCCCCTCATATCTTTAACTATGTGAGCTCTCAAGAAATCCCAGTGGAGAAGGCGCCTAAGAGGGGATTTTGCTGTTTGTACTTGCAGTTCTCTGGGTCAGCCAGTTTTGGAAATAGAAGGCCAAAATTCATGTAACGAATTTTGCAGTTAGCTCTTGTCCAGAACCAGTTGATGACACATGGACTCTGAGCTGCTCAGAGAGAGAAAAAAGAGAGAAAAGTTCCTGTAAGGCTCATGTCAGCAGTAAACATACAGAAGTGGAAAGCAGGTGGACTACAGATACCAAGAGGCAGGTTTCAAATCAGTCTCAGGTCTTTTGCACCTATGTCTCCCCTGAACTGGAGCTATTTCACATCCAGCCAACTCAGAGCACAGGCAAGGAGGTGGGCTTTGCCGCCACTGCCCATGGAAGGACGTGCCCTTGTTTGCTTCAGGAAGGAATGAAAGAGTGCAGTGAGCCTGAAGGAGGCCAGACTTTCAGCTGTGCCTTTTATCTACATCCAGGCTTTCCCCAGTCTCTGCAGATATGGGCCTCTTCATACCATCTCCCTGTGATGCTGTCTGGAGGAGGGGACAGGGAAGCAGAGTGAAGGAGAGCAAGTGGTAACATGGACCACACAGCCCTGGAGTGCCAGGTCTCCTTTCCTCATGAGCTTTCCTTTCTCTTAGCAGCCTGCTGAACGTTCCTTGCAGGTTACTACAGACCTCTGCCACAGCACCTGCACCCCTGAAGCAAAGGCTGGGTTTGGCCAGGTGACTCTGGAGGTGTGAGCAGGCGCTTCGTCAAAGGGATATGTCAGGAATGCAGAGACACCCAGCACCACACAGGGGACGAAGCCCAGCATCACAGCCAAGAAGCTACAGGGCAGGCTGGGCAGGTGTGTGCAGCCCATGGGGTCACAGGTGAGGGAGGTGACCACAGCACAGCACTGCTTTGGTGTGTGATACATGACAAGGAGTGGCACAGGCCCTCATCACATGCCTCACACCCAGCCGTGGCTGGGCATCAGCAGGCCTGCAAACACAGCCAGCCAGCCTTGGAGTATGCACTTTTCTTGACTCTTCAGTCTATTCCAGGCACTTCTTCTGCATCCAGGGGACAAGGGTCACTGCAGTCCTTTCACAGGGTGCCAGTGAACCAGTAGGGAAAGAGCCAAGGTAAACTCTTGAAGAAAAGCAAGAGCCACCACAAACACAACCGACTGAGCCCAGCAGGAGCAAGCGTGTGCTCTGTGTTGTCCCTTTAAACAACATTCAGAGAAGTAGTATTATAAACCAGTGGCTGCCTCCCAGGAGGCAGGAGTCCTGGCTGCCATGGCCAGCCCTGAGAGTGCCTTTGCTTTTTGCCTTTGCCTAGGCCACAGGACATCTATGTTTCTGTTTCCCTGCTGTTACAGCATGTGGCAAAGTGGAGGGACTCCTTCCAAAACCTTTGGCCTCTTTGAGAGGGCAGCAAAGGACCAACTCAGCTTGGAACTGGCCAGCAAACACAGGGACAGCAAAATGCCTGTGTCAAGTACAGAGGCTGCCTGCTGAAGTGCTTGGAGCACCGATCCTCAGGAATTAAATCCCCAGGGAAACGGCCAGTGTTGCCCATCTATTTACTTCCAGCCACAGTGTTCTGCCTCCACATGGTACCTGGACATTATGGACACAAGCCAAACATCCAAGATACACCTGAGTCCCATGGCCTGACCCACCCCCTGCCAGTATCTCAGCTCCAACCCCTCAGCCAGGGCCCTCCTGCAGCCCGTGCACCCCGATCTGCTGGGGTCTCAGCCCATGCACCCTTTTTGCCACAGCACATGCCCTTCATGGGCCTTCCATGTTTGCCAAGCTGAGCAGCCACAGAGAGAGACCCTTTCCCCTCTATGTAAGAGAAAAGGCTTCAGAAAGGCTTCACAGCAGAGAAACCAGACCAGCTCTCTTCTATCCCCTCACAGAGCTGAGATGACCAGCTATTTCAGCTAAGGGAACCCCTTTCCTGGGTGGCTGGCATCTGTGGATCTCACCCGTAAGTCTTCATTTTTTCCTGCACGTCAGTCAAGTGAAACTAATCACAGATGGTTTTTAAAGTACTGGATGCTATCTCACTGGAGACTCTCTCCTTAATTGTGTTGCTGGTTGACAGCCTGCCAGGGCCTGTGCACCTCGCCCAGGAGTTAATATTTTATCTAGAAGTTCAAGGGAAGCTTGGTGGAAATTGTGCTAGCCTTGAAATGCCAGAGGTAACTTTTAAATATTTCCTTCCTTCTGAAATGTTGCTCGTAGAAATGTATTCTCTGAAAGGAAATGGCTCCAGATCTAGGCTAACAGCTGGGGAGATTATTCATGGAAATCAGTGCCCTGAGGCTCTATATCACTTTCATCTATCTTTCCAAAACCCCCCACCTTTATGGAGACCAAATGCATCACTCTTCCAGGGAGGTGAAGTGAGAGCAGCCCTCCAGCAGAGGAAAAAGTGCTCATCCTGAAAAGGTTTCTTTGTTCTCATTGCACAGGATCATTTTTCTACTGTACAGCAGATTTATGTGAGGAACAGCAGTGGCACAGAGCATAATGACTCCATTTTGTTTAATAATTAACTCACATGGTCTCCGGGTGCCTCACGTTCCGGCAGACACTGCAAGGCAGTCAGGCTACGCCAGTGAGAGAGCAAAGCAGCAGGTGGGCAATAAGGAAAAATCCATTTCTCCTCCTGCTCACTGATGTTGTGCCCTGGCCAGTTCTGGGGTCTTCTTACCTGAACTGTGCTGTCCCAACAGCTCTTAGAACTCTGCAGGCTCAGAGTATTTTACCGAAACAACTGATACTGCAGTGATTTTTTCAATGAGGAACATACAGCAACTATTTCAAAGAGCAAAGCCAAACTTCATAGCAAGAGTGAATGGAAGCCAAAATTCATCTCACTATGTTTTCCAGCTGCCATCAAAAAGCTCTCTCTTTCAACCCATCACTCCTTGGTTTGCAAATGGCCAGGAAATGTTTTACAGTGAAAAGATACGTGTTTCAGGAGAATTTGCTGGAAACTTTTCACCAAAATTTTCTCAAATTTATTGCTGGTTCCTCACAACCAGATAATTTCTAGAGAAAAGATGTTTTCAAAGAACTTGTCAGCTTGAAATACTGCTGAGGGAATCCCTTTTCTAGGCATCATAACATTTAGACATTTTTTTAAAGCAAAAAAAGATCACCACAGAGATACAATACTTAGTTGTTAAAAACCAGAAGGCTAGATATAGTGAAATGGTTCTAAAAGGACCATTTTAAGGTTACTGAAATAAAATATTTCAAAAAGGGCTTTCTTTCCCCTAGCAAAATATCAATTCTTTGAAAGGTTAGAGATTTTAACTTTTTCTTCAAATATAAGATAGACCTCTTTCCACAACATCTCAAATCTTGGGGAAGGGGGAGATCTATTTCCTACTCAGCTTGACTTTTAGAAAAGCAGAAAACGATAAAGCACAATGGAATTTGGCTGGAAAAGAAACCAAAAATCTCAACCAGAATCCTTTCCTTAAGTGAAAACAACCCTAAGGTTATCAGAGACACTTGCAGTCAAGGCTGAGGCAGCTGTAGTTTTAGCAGCACTTCCCTTCCTGAACAAACGCCTGAGATGCCATCAAGTCCACATTGCCTGGGACCTGAATTCTGTTCCTATATCTCTGTCTATTTTAAGGCATATCCCATACATGGTCCTTTCAGCTCCTCACAGTCAGGAATGTGGCTCTTCCTGGAAACCACCTGCTCAGGGAGACAGCTGGGCTTTTACTGAGGGCCGAATCTGCGCTGCAGCCCCTCCCGGGTGGGTTAAGGTGTCCTCCTTGCAGGGTTTCACAAACCTCAGCACTCGGGGCAGAGCAGCAAATGTGGGAGGGACTTTGGTTTACACAATTACAGCTTATTACCATCCCTCAGGCATCAGATTATGGTTCAGGTACAACCTGACACCCACGTCCTCCTCACCTGCCCGACACGAGTTTCCTTTGCAGGCCTCCTGTGCCCTCTGCACTCATCAGGCCATGAGTCCTGCTGATAGCTGGTGCCAGGTGACTGCTGCTCCATGTCCTGTGGAGGCTGCCAGCTAAGCTTTGTCACCCTGCCTCTCCAATGGTCTGAAATGACCTTCAAGAGATTGGCTGCAAGGTGAAAGTACACTAGCAGGTTGAAACTGGTCACTCAACATCCAGGGATTAGAGCAAATGAGCAAACAAAGCTGGTTTGATTTTTCAAGATTTAAGACTTGTCTTAAAGTCCTATCTGCAAGCCCCAAAGCAGAAGCTAAGAAGAGCCAAGGGCCAAGGTAACCCAAATTTAGGGGACTGGAGGACTCTTGACTAGGCTGCCTGGGACAAGGATGAGAGCTGGTGAGAAGTGAGAGGGTATTATTCCAGACCATGTCTAACTGGGTACTAAAGTGTGGATGCCAATCAGTGCCCTATCTTCTCTGCTACAATCAGTCCCAGGGAAATTCTGTATGAGGGCATCATCCTTTGTTCAAAGGGGGAAAGAAAAAGTCCACTTTGGTAATGGACAATTTTCAGAAGAGAGCCTTGAAAATCCTCCCCCAGCTGAATGTCCTAGTGATGTTCTAGTGGTTCCTGAGAGCCCTAATAGATTTTATCTGTCCTGTGACTGATGAATTGTATCGTGTTCTTTTACTTACCCTCTGAGTGCTTCCAGAATAGACTGGCTGGGGGGATGCACAACTGCACATTGGCACCCCAAAATCATCGGGTGGTTGCTTAATTCCTTCAGAGAAGGGTTGAGTGATCTGGGAAGAGGAAAGTGTGGAGGATCTCAACACACCTCAACTCTCTGCTTTTTTGCTTAGCACCACAATGTGCCTCCTGCAATGCCAGGTCTGTAAAGGTGGTGCCCGAGCTCAGGGCAGTGAGGAATTCTAGCTAAAGTTCTCCCTCTTCAGTCCTTGAACATAGAAAGGATGGCTCCACAATTCCTCCCAGGGCCATCCAGCTCAATGATGTGTGACTAACGCTTTCATTGACCAAAGACCAACCACTTCCCTCATGTGACCTTACATAACTGTTCATCTATTCCATTAATGAATGGAGCTTGAGAAAATTTCCATTGCCTAAGGCCCTTAGGGGAAAATGCGTGAGCACTGTCTCCACCTTTTGTGTGCCGCTGTGGGATTTTCCTATGGATTAACTGAGTACAGTTGTATTATTTTTTGGTTGCTGTCATTGGTGACTGAAATTGTAAGCTAACAGTCAAGTGCCATGGGGGTGGGGAAAAAAAAGGAGTCTCTGCCTGAGCCAGAGGAAACAGGAGACTCTCCCTGCCAGGAGGAGCAACAGGGACGTCACTGCATCACCAATGTGGTCAGGGACTGCACCTATTCCCAGGCAAAAGCTGCTGTGTTTACTCAGCCCTGAGCAGAGCCAAAACACCTCCCAGCTTCTCCTCACTCCCTCCACAGATTCAGCAGCGCCAACCTGCTGGTGTCCAGGGGGACAGACCCAGTCCTGGGGCTGGCAAACAGTTCTCTCTGGCCTGCCATGGTCAGGATGGAGCAGTCTGACGCTGGGCAGTAGCAGAAAGGGGTGATATGTACCTGTGGGGTTTATTGGCATGTCAGAGGTACACACCCCAGCATTTATAGCAGGTAGGAACTGGAGGGAAGATGGGAATACCCCAGTATTTCTAAAACCCCCTACCAATGCCTCAGATTTTCCCATTTTTACCACTTCACTGTGGTGCTGCCTAAGATAGAAATTATTTCTATCATAAAAGTCCTTCTACCAGTTAAAGACTGAGGAGGGGAGAGCTCGACCTCTCCCCAAGCAATGTCATTCAAAGGTGCTTGCAAGTGCTCTAGAGACACGATTTTCAGAAATAGGATGAAAGTTTGAGTATGTGCTTTGGAACCAAGGAATATTTTGGATGTGCAATGTGGGCTCCCCATGGTGTAGGCTACAAATCTCATTTGGAATGTTGCTGAAGCTAAGAAGATAGCTAGGTTGAACAGAACATGACTGGACTACCATGATGGATGAAGTGGCAGCACGGAAATAATGGAGGATGCTCCTTTTTCAGTTTATGGGGAGAGAATGCAAATGTTGCCCAGGCTTCTGTAATGCCTGGTCCATGTGCAATGATGAGTAAATATTTAACTGCAGAAAGAACATTCCCTTCCAGAGATTGAAGCAGCCAAGTTAATCAGTTCCAAACTATATTCAAGTCATGGGTGTCAAGAGGACAATACAAGTTCAAAAACCTTGAGGATGTTCAAAGTCTGCTATTATACCTTGACAGTTGCCGTGCCTTCCCTGGGATGCTAAAAAGGAGGATATTTTCACCTGCTGAGAAAGCAGGATGATGAACTCTCTCAAAGACATGCTTCATAAGGAGGGGGAAGGGCTGGAGATGTGCAAACAGGAGTTTGACAATCCTCTTGTTGCATCCAGATGGCGCTTCAGAAACTTGGGAGATGAGGCTGCCGCAGCAGCTGGACTGGGAAAGCCCTCAGGCAGGTCTGGAGACATTCCCTGCCCTGGCAGCCCACAGGATGTTCACCATCAGGGCTGATGACAGAAGCTGCCACTGGTAGGAGTTCTCAGTTTCTGCCAGACCCTCCTCTTACACAACATATTTCCAGTTGTTCTTTTATCCAAGTGTAGTTTGTCCTCGTCTCTCTCTCCCTTACAAAGCCAGTCTGTTCCCTTCAGAGATTATGCAGAGAAGGTTGTTAGTACTCATGTCTCTAATAAAACAAGTTCCTACAGACATGATGTAGTTCATATTTTCATTTACTGTCTGTAGGGCTTGTGCTGCGCTCCTGGAGCATTGGAAAGAGGCTTGGCTTTCAGCACAGTTTCTCCCACCAGTATGACTGGCTGAGCAGTTGATGAGCTGGGATTTTGGCTGCTCTTGGCTGTTCATTCACCTCTGACTTCTGCTGCTGCTTTGGAGTAAAGACATCCCTCTGTAGAGAAAAAAACCACTCCAAGAATATCTTCAGGCCCATCTCTCCTCTGATGTCTTCCCCACAAAACCCCTTGAGGTTCAAGGAACTTATTTCCGGCTCCCTGCACCAGACGCTATTCTCTAGAGCCCATTTTGCTTTAAAGGGACTCATTTAAAGTTGGGAGGAGAAAGGAGGGAAGTGATTCTGTGTCCTAGTCCATTTGTATGACTGAACATCTCAAGTGCTTCAGCCAAAGCACTCAACATTTACTATTTGGGGTGCTTTTTTGTTAACAGATAAGAGCTAAGTATTTTATCATGAAATTAAACTCTTCATGTATTATTCAAAGCTCAACTCCTCCTAGAGAAATGACAAATCAGAATAATGCTAAACTGAATTGTGGCTACAAAATAAAAAAGCAAAAGTCCGTGCTGCTATTTCTCACTTTGGATTTAAACCCTCTGGACTGAACAGCCCTTACCAGGCACTGTGTAAAGTTTTTTCCTAAAATAAGATGACAGGGATCAGGGGCCCAAGCTAAGCTGATTAGCACAGCTAAAGCTGTATCACATTGCTACAGTGGGTCACATGATTGATCACTAGGATAAATATTTAGGAAGCTTCCCAAGGGAAGGGGAGTAGATGGGACTGACCATAGAAACCAGGCAAAATGGGCAGCTGGATTGTACCTAACAGTGAGTCTGATACCATTCACCTGTCATAATACAGATCAAAAAAGCAGGGGTAGCTTTGCGATGGGCATTACCTCTCCCATGAGCTTCCCCTTTGAACACATGTTCTGCTCCACAGGACTCTGGATCACCTTCACTGGGAGGCAGCTTTTTCAGCAGGCAGGACAGAGAGATGTCACTCCGCAACCACATGCTCCCCATCCTGAGGCTTTGCTGGCTCAGGTCAGTCCTGCTCCCCTTTCCCCGCAGCCAGGGACAGCACAGTGCCCACTATGGAAGGGCATGCTCATCAGCAGGTCAAATGGCCTTTCCATGGGCTTTGACTTTCCTGTAGGCAGCAAGGGACCCTCCATGAAGGGCAGGCGGGCCAGGAAGTTTAAAAGGGGCTCCTTGCAGCCCCCAAATGGTGACAGTATGTGAGCAGTGTGTGGGGGGAGTGGTGCTCAGCTCAACTCAAGCCCCAGGTCCTCCTCAGGGCCAGGTTGTACCCCTTGTTCTGCTGGGCCTCTGTTAGGAGGGTGCTGCCTGGCCTCAGGGATTCTGCCTCTGTTCAGCAGGGACCAGAGAGGCCTCTGGGCCCCCCATAAATGATGGACAACATCCTGGGCTGAGCCCAGGCCTTCATAAGCACAGCCAGGGCCTGACTCAGCTATCAACCTGCTCATCATGATGCACTCAGAGCTCTGACATGGAGAGTTTCCGGAGCTCCCTCCATAACTCACAGCAACCAAAATGGTCACTGGGAGGGCTGAAAGGCAGGAGGGAGGGAGGCACTGCCCCAGTGACCACCTTGAGGTCCTGCTGCAGCTCCCAGAGAAGCTCCTTCGTCCTGCTGAGACCCAGGTGCCTGAAAGGCACAGAAGCAAAGGCGAGGCCTGGGAATTTAGAAGGATAAGCAAGAAGACAAGGAGGCTGTGAGTGATGGAAAGTGAGCACACAGCCATCCTGGAGGACCTGTATTATTAAACAGGTGTGAATGCCAGCTGCCCAGGAGGAGATTGAGAGGGTTTGTTTTCCACACATGTAGTGCTTTTACAAAAACTTTCCCCCATCAAACTTGAAAAAAAGAAGCCACCAGAAGTTAATCTCCTCTAACCCCAGTTTTACCAGCTCTCATTTCTTCACTGTCTGCCTTTCCTGCCTTGTTGCAGACCAAGGTTGTTTGCCAGAAAATAAGACAAAGGCTTTTTGCTGCCAGAATCTGCCCTTCCAACAACAAGGAATAGCAGTAAGTGAGCAAGTAGGAACACACAGAGCTGTACAGAGAGCAGAAGAGAATAGCTCCTATTATTTTGGTAAGTTGCTGTTGACTTTGAGGCAGGACTCTCAGGGAAAGGTAACAGCTGGTGTTAGACAAATGATACAGCTAGAAAAAACAGAAGAGCTTTTAGACACACAACTCCTTCTTCTGAGCTGAAGCAAAAGGCTGTAAACGTCAGCCTAAGCACAGATTGGAAAACTTTCCTCTAAGTCTCTCTGCAGAAAAAGGAGGGCTACAGGGTAAGAACCAGCCTTTCTTCAGGAAGCAAAAGGGACGTGTGACTGGATCCTCGACCCCAGGTCTTTTGCAATGACATGGTGCTCCCCCACCTGTAGAAACCACTGCTGTTGCTGAATCCACCAAACAAAACCTGTTATGCTACTGCCATAGCACCCCCAGTACTTGTGAAGCATTGGCAGATACTCTGCCCCACTTCCTCACTGCACACGAGCAGTTTGCAAGTGCCACTCAGACACAGACTGGTGATATTAAGCTGTGATTTACACTGGCCCCAGAGATTTCAGGTGAACTTATGCAACTGCTGAATTCAGTCTTTGGTGCAAACATTCATTGTATTTTACCAGAAAAAAAAAAAAAAAAAGGAAGACCAGTTTGTAGGGAGAAGCACCAGGGTTGAGCAGAGCTCAGGAACTGCATCAGCACTAGAAGAAGCAGGTGAATTAGAGGAAACACAGCATGAAAATGCTTTTGAGCTGAGACATGGTGATGGTCAGTGAAGCAAACTATTCTCTACCAGGTTGCAGGGTCAAGCAGCACTAGTATGTTGACTGATGACGTCAAAATGGCCAAAGGACTGGTCTCAGGTGCAGCAGACAGTACTGGGATCTGTACGTCTGCTTGATTTGAACTGCAGAGCCACTTGTCCTTGGGTACATGCCTTGGCTTTGATATAGCACAGCGGGTCACACACAGGAGACTGCACTCAAATATAATCACGTTGAATGTCACAGGAGAAACCCACCAGCCTGTGAGTGGCAAACTCTGTCCCTGGGACTGGTGCTCAGCCACATAATTTCCTATCGCACAGCATGGACATTTTCTGACTTGCTGCCTCAGACCTGCCTCAGCCTCTGCCTTCCCTCTGTCATGAAACTCTAGAGGCGCTTCTCCTGTACCAACACTATTTTGTTCAGAAGGGAAAAACCTAGGGCTGATCCACCCTGCCGTCAACAAGCAGGTGTCTCAGATAGTAACAAAAGAACCAGCATCAATAATGGAGAGGGGAGAGAGAGATGGAGGTGCAATGAAGTGGAGAGAGGGAAGCCAATCAACCTAATGAAATAAGGTACAAGGTTAGTGAAGGGCTATTTATAGACTCCAACTGGTTCAGCCTCGTGCACTTAGAGGCTGGTTCAAACTGGCTTCTTAACAGCAGTAATAATCATTACCGAAGAGAAAGAGAAAAAAAAGTGAAAGCTTGGAAAATTCACTGCCGGAGGTAAAGCTTTAGAGCTGGGTCTGGCTGGAGTCAGAAGTAACTGCATTATTGAGAGATTGAAAGGTTAATAGGAAACCAGCTGACACTGGAAGGGAACAATTAGAGAGGTTAAGGGGCTTAATATTAGATTAATGGTTGCCTGGAGGAGCAAAAGCAGAGATTTCAGGAAAATGGGAGAATGGTGTGCAGAAGGCTGTTTTTTTCATGGATGAAGAGCCTCAGGGCTGCTCCTTCCACTCCCTGGATAAACTGGAAGAAGGCGCCTCTGCCATTCCTTGCCTGCCTTGCTCAGTCTCCTGTTTTCATCTTTCTTCCTCTTCTCCTATCTGTCTCTTGAAGTCTCTTTGTGTTTGTTCTCCCCAGCATAAGCACTGTCTGTGTGGCCTTATCACAGTGTCTTCCTTGTGTTCCTCCTCCACCCTCCCACTGTCTCCATAATAAAATGATGCTTAGTATTCCCATGGCCCTTCATTCCTCTCCAGTGTGCTGCTCTGCAGAGCCAGAGGTGGTGGGAATGGACAATTTTATCTGCATTGCCTGTAACCAGGACTCAAAGTTTCATAAGAGGGGAAAAAAAAAAAAAAAGGGTTGACAAAGATCAGATGACATATGTGCTCCCCAGCATATTCTCCACACCTAGATGGACAGTAATGACACTGGTGAGGTCCCTGACTACATAAGACAAGCTGTTCTCCCTTCCTCCGCACTATGAGATGAGTAGCAAAGGATTTGGGATGGACTCTGCATCTGTTCAGTGCAGAATCCCCAGCCCTAACATGTCCTGTCCCATTTCCCCATGGCCACTGCAGGGACACAGTAAGTCCCCTGACAGTCCCTGTACCTCATACCACAAGAGCCTTGTCACACAGCACCACCAGCTGCTGCTCAGGACCATGCTGGGAGCCCTGAACTGCTCCCTGTACCACCTCGAGGGACTCCTGAGACCCAGGGAGAGATTCTTCCCTCCTGCACCTTTGGTGGCTGCTGCACTCGAGGACCTTCCCAAATGCGTGTGCTCCTCCCACAGGATAGGGAGAACTTTCCCCAAGTGCCTGGCCTTGATGGCTGCTTCTGTAGTCAAACAAGCACAAGCTGGCTGGATCCATTTTTATCTTACACTGCTTCCACAGCACAGCCTCCCCTTTGAAAACCTCCACTGCAAGATTAGAAAGCAATGCTCTCAGCACTTCCTTCTAAGGCTGTAAAAGCCAGGCTGGCACTCCAACACTGTGCAGGCACCCAACAGAAAAGTTTCCTCATTTGTGATAATGAGAGAAAATGTCCCAGCCTAGAGAAGTTATGGTCATTCATGGAATATTATCCCCAAAGACTTGAAAAGCAGTGTTCTGGCTTGATGCAAACCTCTGAAGGTCACCCATGGGGTCTGGAGCAGAAAAGACCAAGGAAGCTCTGGCTGGCATCAGAAGGCAACTCAAGCTGTTTGCTTCTTCTATCCACAACAGCTGAGCACTGACTTCTTACCAGCTGGGACACTGCTAATAAACAGAAAGACCCAAAAGATGGCCAGAGAAGCATTCACTGGATGTATTAATCCTCAGGTCCCTCTTTTAAGCAGCCTCATCTGCTTAAAAGAAATGAGTCTTAAGAGACAGGTTCTCTCTGTCACCTTCCCATTCTACATAGGAGCACTTCCCAGATCTAAAATAAACCTCCCCTATAAGCCCAGCCAGCCACATCCCTGGAGTTCAATGTCTGCTTCAAAAGATCTGATATAGTCTGAGCGCTGGCCTCTGCCAGAGCCTCGGGGTGCCCATCACCTGCAGCCTGAAATGCCCCAGAGTTCAAAGCAGATTTCAGCTAAGGATCTTGAAGAGCTGTACAAACAACCATTAATCCTCAAACCATCCCTGGGAGCCAGGCCTGTAATTATTTAGCTCACCATTTATCTCTGGAACTCTCTGTGCCCGTTCCCTCAGCCTGGGGATGAAGAGAGGTAAAACAATACCTACCATTTCATAACAATCTGCAAATTAAATTGACTGCAGCTCAGCCGTTAAGGGAAATGTTACCTTTTCCATAATCACCTCCTGCAGGCAAGTGCAACAGCTATTTTTTAACAGCTAGGTAAACTTTGACAAAAAAAAATGTAAGTGACAAGCTCTGAGTGAGACAGCCCACAAGTGGCAAAAGATTTCCAGGATCAGAAATCAGGAATCCTACCTCTTGGTTTCTTGATTTATCAACTGAATTGTCTTCGCTCCACCCCTCGCCCCCTTAAAGATGACCGCCAAAGTAAAAGAAATGTCGCCTATGCCCTTTGTGTGACTTTGTAATAGATTAAGGAGCCTGTAGGATTTCAGTCCAATGGAAAAAGATTAAGCGTTTTTCCACTTGTTTTCTTACATTAGAAATGCGGGTCTTCTGGAGCCTAGAAGTCTCCAGTCTGTCTAGATCGTGACAAAACTAGGACCAAAGAAAGGCAAGAGGGCAAGAATGGGGTGGAGGAGAAGGGAGAGAAGATCGAGCCAAACTTACATCGTGCTGTTTGCAAGCAACAACTGCATAAACACAGTGACAAAATGACGCACAAAATATCAGTAAGAAATTACGTGCTATTCAAGAGCTGATTTTCCCGCAGCTCCAGCCAGGGTGTGAGAATCCACAGAGGTCAAACTCTGAATACCCCAGGAGATCTGCAGAGCAAGAAGAGGAAAAAAGAAAGAGATCCTCATAGCATTTTTTTCTTCTCAAACAGAAGCCATAAGCAGCCTGAGATCTCAAATAAGACAGACCCAACATACAGGAATGAGGAGAACCAGGTAACAAAAGCAGAGCCATGGCTGTTCTTTCTGTGCCTCCTGTGTTGGCCAGATTCATGCAGAGGAATCCCTGGAGAGGAGAGGTTGAAGGGAAGGAGCATGGGGATGGGTGGAGTAAACCAACAAAACAAAAGGCAATTACAAAGTGAAGCGGAGGTGAAGAAAGCGACAGAAGGACAGGGCTAGAGCAAATGTCAGCACACAGAGGAAAATGGTCCCACTTCAGTCCAAAAAGCAGAAAGGTCACTCCGTTGGTGACAAAGCTGACCCTTCTCTGCCCTCTTCCTACAGCTCCCTCCCCTACCTGTTGCAGGGAGGCAGCAGGACCCCTGCTCTGGTCTAAGCCCAGAAGGCAGTAAAGAAATAATCCAGTCAGTTCCAGCTGTACCTGTTTAAACTACCTCTGTGGCTCGGAGGTTTAATTAGAGCTAGTCTGCAATATTCAGGCTTTGCACTGCCTGAATAGCCTGGGATCAAAACCTGTATGACCAGAGGATGGAGGGAAGGGCAGTGAGGGGTGGGAGGAGGAGACAGGGGTGCAGGGGGTGTTGCAGCTTTATTGAAAGTTGAACAGGTCATGTCTAGATGTGGCTCAGAAGTACACAGACCACGTTTACACAAAGGCATTTGTTTGCAAGTCACTGGCTACTTCAAGGGCTAAAATCCAATTCAGTAAGCAGAAGCCTTTCCTCAGGAAATCTGTTTCCTCAGTTCTTTGCAGGTAGCTCCTCCAGAAACCTCCAAGCACAGAGCATTAAATAATCATCTGTTAAAATTACCTCCCTCCTGAACAACTACCTGCCAGCAATACTTCATTGCTGTATGTACGTGTCCTCAAATCCAGGAGAAGTCCAAGAACTGCCTGCAGTAACCAAGTGTAAATCTTGCGTCGACCCCTTCCCTGCGTCAGGAAGCAGGTAAATACACTGCAAACTGGTGCCTTGAGCTGTAAGGACACCATTCCCCCATAGAAGGGAACTGGAAGAGGTTGTGACGAGCTCTTTGTCAGATGCCACAGCGGTCAAGCAATTGCTGATCTTAGAGCGGTGCCTGCTGGCCAGTCATCAGAAGCACTTGGAAATATTTCCACAGGGGACAAAGTTGCAGTCAAGTTCAGGGGAACATTTCTAGGCAAGAGCTGCGTGTCCAGCTCTGCCACGCTTCTGCCAGAATTCTGCCATCCAAGTTCCCACCTGCTGCAAACAAACTGTCCTAATTTTGTGAATCAGTCTGGTATTTACTTCTATCGGATCTCCAGCCCCACACTGTTTCTTGTCTTTACTCATCAAGGTTTTATGATTTTCAAGCCAATCCCAAGGTAACTGATGACTTTATTATTTTGGTATAACTGATGCTGTCTCGATAATGCAATTCCTTGTGAACATTCAGCTTCTCAACTGTGTCATCCCAACAGGCTTCTTAACCTGTTTGACAATGGATGCTGAGAACATAAGGCACCTCAAATCCCTTAGAGCTTTTGAAAAGTCTGATGTTTCACATACCTTTGCCATACAGAAACATGCTCAAAATGGCAACAACGCCACTTTTGTAGGCTGGACAAAACGGCTGCCAAAGCCACTGTTCTTTTACTGTCCTTATGGTGTGCTGGGGAAAGAAATGATGCTATGGGTGAAACAGCTCTCATCACAGAGGCAGTGTCTTGCATCTTGCGTGCTTACAAAAACAAAAATACAAAAAAAGATTAAATTACAAAGTAATTATCTCCAGAGATATAATGTACCACTCTTATGCCACCATCACACACGTATAACAAGGTATTATACTGAAATTAATCCTCAGCCTGACGATCTGGAGACAATTCAGGTATGAACAAAAGAAAATAGGTAGCGTATCTTGTAATTCCAGAGCTTATGACGGAAAATAGAATTCTGTCAGAAGATTGGAATTATGTCCCCCTGAGCCCACAGCTCTTCTAGGTAATGACACACACCTCTCCATACACAAACACACACAGGCACAGAGCTCTCTACTCCTAAGAAAGAAGTTTAAAATGGCTAAGAGCGGTAATGGCAGAGGGTTGCATCCATCTTCATCGTCTTCCAGGGGCTGCAATAGTACAGAAAACTCTCTCTTGGACCCATGTTTTCTGATGGCAGGTGGGGCCATGTTAGGCAGCCTCAGATAGAGATTTCCTATTACTTGCATATGCTTGCTGTTTCGACACACTTGAACTGTCAGGTTGACATTTTACATTCTCAGCATGAACGGGGCATATGTAGGTGGGAAGTGGGCAGGCAGACAAAAACAGTGGTAAGGCTGCTAAATGCCTTTCTGAAGAACTGGATATTATCTGTACATCTGTTTGAGCTCCCCCATGCTGTACATAAACCAAAACACCCAGTGAAATATGTATTTAAGGTAAACACCGGCCAAATGTCTGTGTTGAACCAGTAGCTGCACAGATTTTAGCTGTCCTACTGTCTCTGAAGATGAAAGGACTCTCTCCCCACATCCACTCCAGCATAACTCAGTGGAAACTGCTACCCCTAGGGAAAACAGACCCCAAGCAGTTCACAGCCCAGACAAGCACTGTTCTACTGGCAAATATTGTAGTAACTTAAACCATTTCTACTCTAAAAGCCCGTGCACACTAAGAGGCTGATAATTTTCTTCAGTATACTTCCCCCCGTATGAGCAGTGCTCAATACACAGATGCACACACACATTCATGCAGATACACAGAACATAAACATTTGCACACACGCAAAGCCCAAGACTTCCAGACGTCTGTGGCCTTCACCTAACAAGTCAAAGCACCAGTTTGTACTGCTCATTTATAAACAGCTTTTCTCCTGAATGCACTGTTTCTCCTTCTAGCATAAGGGGAGGACAAGAGTATGGGGAACCCCAACCTCTCTGCTGCCTAAACATGTGGAGTTTTCCCCAAACAGAATTCATACATGACTGCCGTACTGAACCTGTTTGTGCATTCCTTATTTCCTCACGCGTGCAATGAAAGACCTTGCTAGTAGCTTGTAGCTGCAACTGGAGCTGAACTGAGTTCTACCTTAACCATAGGAAGGCCTCAAGCCTACAGAAGCATGCAGGAGAGCCAAGGCACAGTCATGAATGTTTTCTAGTTAGTGAACACATATGACAGACTTGGCTGTAGCCTCACTGTATGCCAGTTTGCCCATCTATAAAAAGGGGGCAGCACCACCACCTGTCTTAGAGTACAGAAGATTTGCTTGGGAAGTGGTCAGATGCTATGGTGTCAACATTATAACAAAAACATCTGAAAGGAAGTGAATTATTTAAAAGTACATCTCAGGTTATGCACAAAAGCCAGTAGGCTACACAAAGTTAATGTGTATCAAATCAAATGAAAAATGTTGAAAAATCAAATGAAATGTTGAAGCAGAAAATTTCTCTACCAACAACAGGAATCTGCTGAAAATAAAAGTCTATTTTCAGAACTGGGGGAATACGGGAAGACAGAAGAAAATACTGAATTCAGCAATTTCTAGTCTTTCAGTGTTTGACTTTGCCACTGCAATGAACTTCTGTCCTAATTTATTTGGCTTCAGAGAGAACTGAAAAACAACCAGATGATAAATAATCATTATTGTGGAGCACATTACTAGTGATTACAATGTTCCAATTCACCATATGCATGTTACCACTGTGACACTGTAGTGATTAGAAAAAGTGTATTATGAGTTCTAGTTAATATACTCCAGAGTTGGCCAGAGGACTTTTCGTATTTCAATCAGTGCTGTTGAGCAAAACCCATGATTCAGAGCCATGATGGAGCCAATTTCTAATTTCTCTAGGAAAAAAAAATTATATTGGCCCTTGAAAACAACTACAACAAACCATCCCAGAGGGCAAATCACCCTCACACTCACCAAATGCCCTTTGAGTAAATGGGCAGCAGCCTGCCTCCTGCAGCTCTTAATACAAAACACCTAATCCATAGGTGAGTAATCTTGAGGAGCTTTTTTCTCTCCCTCTGAATCAATGGCCTTCCTTGGAAAGCTTCACACTCCACACAGCAGAGGGAAGCTGGGAATAGTTTCTACACTGCTGGGTCCAAGTCCTGCCCCAGCAAAGCAATGCCACCCGGACGCACAGAGCTTCAGGCTGCCATTCTGGCACTTAAAGCTTCTTGCTTCTTTTTCAAGTATTGTCTCTCTGAGGCATTCCTCTGGCTTGAGTCTCAGCCAGAGACACCAAGGACCATCACCATCACCACCAAGGACCTTCCTTGATTAATATAGTTAAATTAGTTATTTAGGTTAGCGTAACATTCACTTAAAACTGAGAATTTGCAACTGGAAGTGAAACATCGGAAAATGTAATTTTCAACCAGACCTAGCAGGAAAATGTTGGTATCAGTGGAAAGGCATGGCTCCTCTGTTGTAAGGACTGCAAGACACAGCTTACTGCAGTATAAGGCAAGCATTTCAAAAGGTTATTCTGGGATTAATTCATCTTTGTAGCCCTAAAATAGTCTGTTTTGCAGTACTCTGCACAGAATTTCTGGACCTTCTTTGCAGTTAACCCCACCTATCACTGATTGCTCCGTTCACTCACATTCCATCTTCCGGGTCCAACTCTAAACTCTCTTCTCCCCCCTCTTCCCCAGGAAGCAAAAAAAGGATCCAAACTGCATACTTGAAGTGCACTAATACTCCCCAATGAAGAGGGATGGTAAACAAATATAACTGGATATGATAGACGAGGAAAACATGTTCTAACTTGGAAAGAAACTTGCGATTTATAAGGCTAGGAATGATTTTTTTTCTAGGTAGAGAGACAGTGCTGCTAGAAAAAATTGATAAGCTTTGTGACCCACAGGCCTATCCTCAGATATCCAACAGGAATGAAGAAGCAGCTGCATTTTACCCAAGTTTTATGTTTGGGTCACATCAAATTTGGCAGATTAGAAATGTGGGTGTGTCCTTGAGCACAGGATACACTGATTTCTCCCATGACTGCACTTGTTAAGCCATACTGGCCAACACGATGCCCCACGATCAACTCTACTCCCCACCTTTTAAGGAGGAAAATTCCCTTGAGGTCATACCTAAGGCAAAGTTCCTCAGAATCTTGCTACATGGTGATTAGGGTCCATAGAAGTGTTTCATGTCCTTGTACCTACCCCACAGTCCAAACTGCATCCAGAGATGGTCGAGCACACAAGCTCACCTCAACCTTTTGCATTGGATGTCCCTAAATTAACCTGCTGCTGCTTGAAGAGCATTGCAAACCTGTGTTCCAGCAGCAGGATGTCACACAGGATGTGTATCACCTCCTTGCAATCTGCCAGGCACAATCAGTCCCTGGTTTTAAGGCACAAATACAAATCTGCTCACAAGAAAACCGTGCTGCCTGCTGGTGTTCCTGCTATCCCTAGCTTTTGCTGCAGTCCTGCTCCTGGAAGCCAGTCCTCTCAACTCTGCTTGTGTAGCTCCATATGAAGGTAGCTCTTAGGCACCAAAGAAGGCTCTCTCAACTCACAGGACTGCTTTTACACTGGAATCTGTTAGAGATTGATTCCAACAGTTGCACAGACAATGACAATGTGTGGAAGGTGCAACTTTTCAGCAAGATCCAGCACAGTGTGTTTGCAAACAACTAAAAGCTGGGCATGTCAGCACAACACAAAACTGCCTGCACAACTGTGGGTTGAGTTTGATGACCAAAATCCACACTTTCAGCTCTACAGCAGATATCGAGCTCTGATCTCATTTATTCTGGGATTAATTTGGAGCAACATCTCCTGTAGCCACTGCTTTCATAGGTTAAAGCTAGTATAAAGAAACGAGAGTCAGGACCAAGGAATCAATCAGGCTTTCTCTTGTGAGCAAGAGTACTTAGCAGAAGCTTCTATTCACTGTGAGTTTGCTTATTAGCAAAAACACCCGCATGTGCTGAGACTCAGGGATGTCAGAGGACAGGCTCACTTCCTGGTATACAGTCAGCATTTCCTGGATTCAAGTTGTTCACAGGCCAAAAATAACTGCATTTCAAGTGAGCTTCTACTCTCAGCTATTGACAGCTGCCTATTTTTCCATTCACTGCAAAGTAAGATTGGACACAAGCTTTTCACAGAAAAAAAAAAGTTTATTCTTCTTTAGTTATTGAGAAGACATTTGAAGAGAAGGACATGGGCAATGGCACTGAAAATACTGCCATCGAAACCTGCGGGAAGTCAGGTGAATTTATTCTCCCAAATGTCTGACTTCACAGCCTTAGAGAAAAAAAAAACCCCAAAATCTACCCCTCAAAGCCCAAAGAAACAACAATACCAGTAAATAAAAAGCTTCATGGTTGCTTTGAAAACTGCAGTTTGCGCTTCTACCAGAAACTTCTCATGCACAGAAGACACTATGCAAGGTAAAAGGGTGAAAGCAGGCAGTGAGAGACTGTAGAGCCTATAGTTCTTGGTCTTATGTCAGCCTGCCATGTAAATGCGTTTTTCTACTTCTGATAAAGCTCCAAAATTCCACAAACTATTCTGAAGACTTCCAGCAACTGTGGTTAATTAAACACAACCGCTTACTATTTTTAAAGGTTGCTGCTTCTTGTTTTGGAAAACAATGTCAATTGTACCAGATGTCAAAGAATTTTCAAAACCACACTATATGAGATCTTTCTGTGCTGTTTAGTATTAAATTGCATGGGATGAACAGAGACTATTAGACAAACCAGCATAATTTCTGGGACCGATTCCAGCCAGTTCCACCAGACAATCAATTTTTTACTATTATTTCTCACATTAATAACACAAAATAAGACTTTGTCCAAGCAGGCAAACAAGCTACAGGTTTACTCCTACCACAATACACATGACAAAGGAGATCTTTGTGTGGAGATTTCTTAAAAAGTTACTGAGAAGCAGACAGCATTATCATGATAAATTCACTGAAGGTCTGCCCTAGGTTACAATGCAAGGTGTATTCTATGATCATCTTCACAAGCTGTTAAAGCAGGTGGGGCTGTGCTCCTTATCTCCTACCATGACTCATCCCTGATTACTCCCTCTGGGGGCCATCTCTGTTAATGGGCCATCAAGGACCCCTGCGTGACTCATAGAATTACATCATCCCATGCTGAGATGCTCCACCCAGGGGGAGGAGGCAAGCATTCCTACCTGGATATAATCCGGGGTTTGGAACACCACAAGCAGTCCTTACCTACTGTATTTCCAGAGGACAAAAACTACCATTGGACCTTCAGGTGAAGACCAGACCCTTCTATAGGATCACTGTTTCAACAGGATCACTTCATTTGGACTGCTACCACCACCCTTACAAACAGGGTGTGAGGTTGTATCCTGACTCTGTCAGTGTTCTTGTACTATTGCATTTATTTTAATTTTCCTATTAAATTATAACTCTGACTTGTGATCTCTCACTGGTTTGTTTTTGAACTAGTACAAGGTGGAATGGAGAAGGACACTTGGGTCAGGAACACTGACCCAAAAACCAACCAACTAACCAACCCAAAACCACCAACCATATAAAATACATCACTTTGGGTTATTTGGGGATCAGTCAGTAACTTCTAAGGTTAAATAAAAATTGCATGTATATATTACTGTTGGAACCCTGGATTCTGAGAATTTCAGCCTTTCAGTGCTGACAAGCAGTGATCCTCAGAAGCACACTGTATTCAACCTGAAACCTTGGGAAAGGCTTCTTAAATTGTGTGATAACACTGAGGTTGTTGCTGTATAATTAAGAGTTATATCACTGGGTGGAATATGTAGAGGTGTAAAAAATTAGGCTTAGGGGATATAGGTAACAATATGGATGATTTTGGGTATGGATTTTGTTGTTCTTCTTTTCTTCTTCTTCACAAATCTAGGGGTTCTGCTATTGGGTCAAAAAACCCGCACTGCAGGTCACAGAAAGTTAGTAATTGGATTATAAGTAAAAACATATTACTTGGTATTTCATAATTGGTTAATTTAGACCTTAAAAAGCCTTGGAAGTTAGAACTCAGGGCTATTTTCCATCTTGTTAATTTGAAAGCACACTCTGTGCAGCTGTATTATAGATAAGCTATAATAAACAACTAAGTCCAAAGATGAATTTTTGGTCTCCTGCATTTTAATTCAAACTCTGAGTAAAAGAACTCATGAAACAGAAAAGAAAAGGTAAAAAAGAGAAAGTTAAACCCACAGGACATTAATATATTGCAAAAAAAAAAAAAAAAGGCAAAGCTTTTTACATCTTGAGTACTTTAATAAATTATAAATATTTACATACAACAGTAGAGGTAAAAGGTCTAGTCTTATCAAAAATGACTTGTGAACACTCATCCAGTACAGCTGCAAATATCAGAAGAAATTGTGTGAGTGGAAAGGGTGTAAACTGAAACAAGGGGAAAGCTGAATGGGGAGCTTCTGATCTTTGGTTACCAGTGTCAAACCTTCATGATTCTTTACATGCACCAAGTTAAAATGAACTAAAATAGCTTTCAACTTTTATGAACAATCAGCATGTAAACATAATGAAAAACATTCCATAGCTTGATGTTCTGAAAACATTAATGCATGGTGTTTTTCTTTTTGATTCTTTCTGAGCTTCATTATATATATGATCTCAGTTTTCAAGTTTTTGTTCTAGTCTCAAGCACCTTGAAGATACAGTGTTGTTCCTTAGAAATGAGTAGAGGTAAGCTGACATTCCTAGAAAAAATGTGCAGTAAGAGATAAGGCATCAAAAAAAAGGTCCTAAAAGTTAAAAAAAATATATAAAGCTTTAGGAAAAGCTGAAATGTAGTTTATCACAAAGTGAACCACTGTCAAGAGATTATCAGTTTGCCAGGTGCTTGCCAACTCTAGGACACAGCTTTGTCCGGAGTATTGAGTTCTTGTTGGAGAACCAAGGCTAGAAAATGCCAGCTCCCATCCTTCTGGGTCTGCTGAAGGATGAAGTTTTTTTCTGACTGTAAAAGGGTATTGATAAAAAAGTGAATAGAAAGCTGATCAGTTTTTGATTTGTCCCCATTCATGCAAATATATATACAACTTTGTAAATCTCTAAATATCAACTACAAAGAGGCCTTGGTGTGTTAGTACGGCACTGTTTGTTAAAACCAAATATAAAACAATTAAAATGTTTTGGCCTATGGTTTGGCCTATTTTTCTTCACATAGTAGCACTAGAAAAGGAAGCTGTCTTTTCTGAGGAAAGAAAAATAGGCACTGGAAACACTTCAGCTTGTCTTCTAAGTGCTTCTTGATGAAGGTCTGATAACTTCATTGCTCGTGGAAGACCTTCAAGGAAAAAAGTAGCACATCCTTCACCGTTGAATTCTACCGCTTCTCTTCCATATTTGTGTGGGCAGCAACGGAATTACTTGCTTTTGATTTAAGATCTGAAACAAAAGAATACAAAAAGCACACAGGTGAATTACTGTGTCTTTTCTTCTAGAAATTGAACTAGCTATATGAGAATACTGCAAGCTTTAAATACTAATGAGGTGGTGTGAAGATGCACCAAGACACTCTCATGTGATGCATAACAATCCAGTTAGAGCAGGTACATGACACATGCTATCTGATAGCCACTAAACCTTTTACCCAAATTATCTGTTCATGCTTAGACACATTCCTCTGCAACTAGAGCACAGTTAGAACATTTATTACTTAGTGCCAGCCACCTGCTATGCATCTGGTAACCTGTGAAGTTGCTCTGACTCCATGACTTCAGATCACAGAACCAGGCAATTAAGACACTACTTCTGTGCAAATGTTTTATGTCTATAATCTCAGTATCAGCTGTGCTTCACACATGCATGTGCTGCTGCTGCTATTTCTTCCACACAGTAATGCCGGGTGCTTTTGGAGTTTTCGCTTTTGAGGATTGAAAATACAGCTCATATTTGACAAGCAAGGAGACTGAAGGCCAAGGGAAGTTACAGTGCAGAAAGTTCAAGACTACATGCCCAGCCTAACTCATCACATGCAACATGCATCAGCCTCTAACCAGGCTGATTTCCAGTAAAGCACACACAAGCCCACTTACATTGGTGTTTCCATCTTGTTGCACACATAGCAACTCTCTAAGGGGAGCCACCTGGATGTGCCAAGGCACTATGCCCTTCGGTCTTTGCTCCCACTTTGATAGCACTACCTGTCCCTTCCACTAATCTCTAGCCCAGCCTCACTCCAACCTAGGATGCCAGGAGATGGTCTAGGAGAGCAGTGTATGGTGACATATGGTATGCAACTCTCTAGAAAATGAGAAAAAGAAAGTTGTCCCTAGTCTGGTTCTCACAGGTTCCTGGATAGGCCTGAAGTATTTTTATGATTTATATGTTTAAAATCCAAGCAGGTTTACTGCTTTACCTTGGTGGTGATACTAAAGAACCCAATCAAAAATCCACTTGTGTGTGTGTGGTGAGTGTTTGTGTGCTGCTTCTTTGGGTCTGTGCAGTGAGAGGGTCTGAATATGAAATAGGGTTCTCTCATTCTACAGCTGCAGGAATAGGCATCAGCTTTCATACCCCATCCTCAAAACACACAAAATGTTCTGTTCTCACATGGTTTGCAAACAGCACCAAAGGAAGCACAGCCACATCTGGTGCCTCAGCATGACATAACAACAGAGCAGTTGCAGACGCTAAACCCTTACGGGTGACGCAGGAGCACAGTTTAGCCCAGCAAAGCAGCACACCACGGGGACCAGGAATAATACACTGACTTACTTCATTTGGCTTTCAGTATTACTCATTGTTAACTAACAGGATCTGACTCAGTTATTACGACACACCACAGCTTCCTCTGCAGCTACACAGCCTGCTTCCTTTTTTCATGACAGCTTCATCAGCAGTTTTGTCTGCATCAGAGTCAGGTTTCTTGTACTCAGTCCTAAATCCCTCCCACCCTTCCATTCATCCATGCTTCCTCACATTTGGAAATTATTTTCCCCCTTCTTTTCAACACTGTCTTCAGCAAATACCAGAATTTTTGGATGTGATTGCTTGGCTGGTAATTCAACAGAAGTATCAAACTTGGCAGAACAAAAAACTCTGCAGCAGTAAGGTGCCACCTGCTTTCACATGGCTGTGCATTTTGAGAATCTTTAAATGGATTATCTTTATCAGCAGACTCCAAAATGGGTGTGCACAAGGCAATCCACTGAGGTGCAGAAAAAAAATATTTTTGCACCAGTAATAAAATTCAAAAATAAAAATACTATTTGCTCTATCATTATAATTTTTTTTTAATTTATTTTGTGCATGTTTTATAATGTATGTAATACTTGAGTATGGTAAAAATTGTATACAACTTATAAGTATACATCAATTGGGTATGCATGTTCAAAGTATTTTACTGATGTGGTAGACAATTACAAAAAGTTTGGTGACCACTCATCTACAATACAAAAAGCAGAAACTAGTATGAGATGCTCATAGTTACACCACTCAAGTAAGGACTGTATGACAGACAAAACAACGTTTTTCATTTTTCTTCCAAGAAAGGAAAACTACTCACAGTCAACCTCAGTGTCAGTCAGCACAATCTCCCAAGACACAGAGAGCTTCACCCTCACATACCTTCTTTACTGCAGCTGGAAGAGTTGTTCAGGTGCTCCCCATCTCTACCTTCTGCATCCTGGGTCACCTCTGCAAGGACAAAGGCAATACTCAAGACAGTCCTGGACCTCACAACTCTCTGACTCTCTGGCCCAGATGGATCAAGAATAATCTGACTGAGATTTGGGCCATTTGTTTGGCAACAGTAGTAACCCTGACCAACATGCCCCATTCCCATGGGATCACCATCCAACACCTTCCTTCTCTCCTCCATTCCTGACTCTACTGTCTCCATGATCCCTTGCACACCCTGTAAATGCCAAGCAGGGGAGGCACTCAGTGCCTGTGGTGCCACCCATTAGGTGGCATTAGGCAAAAGTCACAATGAACAAAGGCTGCTCCACAGTCCAGGCACTTACCTCCTTCATTTATGCCATGCTCATCTGCATGGTTGGCCAACACGCTGCTGTTCCTAAAGGTGTCTGAGGAGAGATAAGAAGACAAATACAGTCCCCTGCCTTGCTCAGCGTCAAGGTGTGGCTCTATTGCATCAGACTGAGTTGCTAGTTGCAGCTCTATGTGTATACACAACATAGAAAAGCTACTGGAGAGCATCCAAAGGAGGGCCATGATGATGGTGAAGGGTCTGAAGGGGAAGCCTTACAAGAAGTGGCTGAGGTCACTTGGTTTGTTCAGCCTGGAGGAGAAGAGACTGAAGAGAGGCCTCAACACAGTCTACAACTTCCTTGTGTGGGGAAGAGGACAGGTACGATCTCTTCACTCTCATGACCAGTGACAGGACTCAAGTAAATGGCCTGAAGCTGAGTCAGGGGAGGTTTAGGTCAGATATCAAGAAAGAGTTTTTCACCCCGAGGGTGGTTGGGCACTGGAGCAGGCTCCCAGGGAAGTAGTCACAGCACCAAGCCTGACAGAGCTCCAGAAGTGTTTGAACAACACTCTCAGGTACACGGTGTGATTATTGGGGTGCCATCTGCAGGGCCAGGGGTTGGAGTCAATGATCCTGATATGTCCCTTCCAACTTAGCAGATTCTATGAAGAGATCATGGCCAGTTTGCTTACTGGGTCAATAGCACTGACTGCTCCATAGAAAAGGCACTTACCTTCCTGATTTACACCATTCTTAACTATCTGCTTGTCTTTCAGGGCACTGTCCTCCTCATTCAATTCTCTGTCTGAAAAGAGATCAGAGAACAACTGCAGTCTCACAGGAGCACAGTCCATTGCTTCTGCCCCTCCCCAGCACAGGCCACTGCTCTGTGCAGTCTAGGGCTCAGAGCACACCTTCTCCTCCCCAAGTTCAGTACTGCTGTGCTATCAGCAGAAGCCCTGCTTGGAACTGCTTTGTACACACATCTCAGAGAACACCAGAGCCTCGCCTACAACTTCCCATCTGGAGAGCAGTGACTGTCTGTTCCCTAAGTGCTGCTGGGTGTACTGCACAGAGGCGCACTAACTCCCCTTCCTGATGTTCCTGTTCTATACTGCAACAAAAGAAAGTTTTTTATTTTCTGCATCTCGTGTCCAAACTGACAACCTTTATCTATGGACCTGATTTCTCTTTTGCCTGAACTGTGTGTTTCACTCCTTTCTACTTTAAGACAGGCATAAAATAAGCCTCCTTTTCCTGTATCCATGTCTATGTATATGGAAATAATTACACAAGTGATAAGACAATCCCGCAGTACACCACACCTTCACAATTCCTATTTCTTCAGATGAAAAAAAGCTGTTCTACACCCATTATAATTCATGCAGGAAGAATATACAGCAAACTCCAGGGGCTCTGAGTTTTTCTGAGTTTCCTTTTCCTTGTTGTCATCACTAGTGATTTTTTCCTTTAGACTTCTGCCTTTTCCAACCCCCCTATTATCAGCCACTTGTGGAAAATGGTGGAAGAGCTAGGGACTGAATGAATCACTAGTGCAACAGACTGGGGAAAAAAACTGACTTTTTTTCTCAAGTTGAACAATAATGTTCAATTTCACTAGCCCTTTGGAGTTAAAAGAACTTCTAGAAAAAATACAGGTCCCAGAACTTCCTTGAAATTTACACTGACTGGTCTAAGAAAACAAAACTGGAGCTTTGCTTAGCTGCCTCATGAATGCAGTCAAAAGTCTCCTAAAGCATAAAGCAAATGGAAGATACAGCAGGCTTCTTTCCTTAGAGAAGCACATTTCTGGATGAAGTATCTCCCAAATACGAATTTTGCAAGTTGGTAAGCATCCCGTCTCTAAATTGATGTGCCGAGGCTTGTATCTATTTGGAATCAATACAAAGCTTTGAAGCCACAGCATTTTATTGTCTAAGGTCGTGTGTTTCTTTCCAGCAGAAAGCAAAGACCACCTACCCATGATGACATCCTATAAAAATATCCTTGCACTCTTTTGCATGCAAATAAAAGGTAACATTAGACAAAAGGGTAATTTTCTTATTTACTGTAAAAAGGGGTTCTTTCTTCCATGCTTAGTTCTTTTTCCCACAGCTGGCAAAATGGTTTGCAAACACAGTAAGCACCATCATCCTCCTCAAGAGGGAGGGTAAAGCCCCAAGAAGGTATTTGCTCTGTGCTGTTTTCCTGTTTACCAAACACAGGCCCCAGGTCTTTCTGACTTCTCTTCTAGTGATCTACCCATCAACGTTTCCTGTTCCTAAGGCAACACATTCTTCTAAGCCAACAGGAGAATGGTAAACTCTATACTAAGAACATGCTAATATGGCTTGGACTACAAAAGGCCATGTGCAAAATTACTTTCCCCCTTCATATTCCTCTGTTTTAGGGCTCCATCTCACTTGTTACCTGCTTCAGGTTCTTCATTCTCATTATGAACAGCTTGTGAAAATGTAGCTGCAAGAAAACAGAAATCCTTTTCCAGAAATGTGTATGGAGGCAGCACAACAGTCTGCAAAATATGCAACTTAGCCTTAAAGTGACAACTTCATCATAACACTTTCAACAGATATGGCAGTATGTTGTGCCACTTTAAGGACTCACAATTAATTTCAACTTCAACTTCCCTCCAGTAACCACTTAAGGTCCCAGACCATGACCAACATTGTTCATATTTTATGCCTACAACTTTACAAAAGTCTTGCTGAAGTAGATCTACTGATAAAGCTGCACAAATCTGCCATAAAAAGCCAGAGATAACTGAGAAGAGAATCTGCATCTACCTTTTTTACTTCATCTTTGTGTTGCACTAATACTGTAACTTTAAACCCTTCCTCTTTGCAGACCCTAAAGAACCTTTAAAATAAACATTCTAAAGCAAATGTAAGTGCAGTACCAAAATGAGGCGTTTTGCAGGGTTTATTGGTTTTTTCCCCTACCCATCCTTCTCCTTTTTTTGCCTTCAGATTCATCCCTAGTCTCAACTTCAGTGGTCTCTGAACGATGGGCTGGAACCACAGCTTTAACAAATGTAAGGTACCAGACTGAGCATCCCACATGAAGGCACTGTGAGCTCAACACCAGAACACTCCAAGAGGGCACTGAGCCTGCACCTGATGGCAGGAGCTTTGGCCATTCCCCACTGAAACACTGTTTGGTCTGGTAACAGAATATTTTTTAAGAATCTTCCCCTGCTCTCCCCAGTCTGCTTGACTGCCTTGGGGGTTGATTTAGTTTGGTTCCTAAAAACAGACCACAGTCCTGGCAACAAGACTCATATATGTTAAAGCTAGAACATGATAGCCAAATTCACCCTTATGAAAGGAGCACAGACTAAATGAGTTGTCCCCTTCCTTAGCTGCTCACTATATAGAGTGATTTCCACATCCCAAAACACAAGAAGCCAGAGAACAGAACAATCTTGCTACAAATTAAGGAAGTAAGAAAACCCAAAACCACTCCAACAAAACACTTAGAAAAAACAAAACAAAAAAATCCGCAAACAAACAAACAAACAAACCCCCCAAACCAAAAAAACCCCAATGCCGATTAGAATGGACAGCAGAAGCCCAGATGGAGATCTGGACAGGAAGAGAGGAATGACAGATTGCCCTACAGTGTGCACTTTTCCAGCCCTCATCCTTAGACCATCCCCAATTCTCCACTGTTAAAAAGGTAATTCACTTCCAAAGACAGCTGCTGACCAGGAAATTCTCAGCCAACTCACTGTCAGTAACTTTGCCAGCCCCACTAACACATTCATTAAATGCAGGTCCCTATAATCATCCAATATTGGACCCCAACTGAGATTTTGAGTCTGCCTGTGCACACACTGAAAACCAATTCAAAAGCTCAGACCCTGCAAAAAACCAAAAAAGCAAATCAGACTCCCTGCTCCAACCAACAGCAGATGTTTAGAAACATTAATACCCTAGAATACAGGTTTCTTACCTCCCTGTGAGGTAGGCTGTTGTTGGCTGTCCCCATGGAAAAGTTGCTCATGTTCTCCTATAAAGAAATGTATTTGTTTTAGAAAGTATGTATTAATGACCTGCAAAAAAATCACTGCACCCAAAGAAAACTTACTCCTTTACTTCTCCAATGCAAGACTACACTGACACAGAATAAAAACTGACAAGCCCAGACCAAGCACCGGTCTGATTTCCACACATTTTGACACTGTCTTACCTGAGCCATTCACTGGACTGTTCTGAGCAGTGTTTCTTCCTCTTCCAAAGTTAATTATACCTGCACACAAGCAAATAGAATACCTGGAGAAATGACTCAGAAATAAAGTTTTGTGCCTTCAGAAACTTGTTGACGGCTTCCATCCATTCCATCCCCCTCTCCCACCCCCAAACAAAAGAAAATACACTTCACTGAGAACATGCAACTGAATACTTGACTTGAAGAAAGAACAAAGAATGAAATACTGTTTTGAGGGAAAGACAATCAGTGAGAGAACAACAGAATGGGTCTCCTGCGACAGCAAGTCAGAACACATCTAATCAAATCTAAGGTAGTGCTTAACAATTCCTGATTCTGAGTCTTGTACTTAAATCAGCAAATCTCTGCTGTTTGATTATACCTGTGCAATGCTTATCCTACCAAGGTATAACAGGTTTATTTTCTTGCATGTTCAAACACTCATTGTTTCAAGGGAAGTAACAGAATTGCTTTGATTCTAACTGCTGGTCAGTTTTGAGAGACATTCTTTGCGTGTTGTCACCAAGAGCAGTGTTGTTTAACACCACCAACATGAGCAAGGACAAAGAAGACATTTTCAGAAAGTTTGCAGATGGCATCAAACTGGGGAGAGTAGGGGACATGCTGGAAGGCAAGATTGCCACTCCAATTGACTTCAACAACCTGGAGAAATGTGCTGGCAGAAAAGACGTGATATTCAAAGGGAAACAAAGTCCTGAATCTCTTGCAGTCACCCCATGGACCACTACAGGCTGGGCTCTGCCTGGCTAGGAAACAGCTCTGCTGGAAAAGACTTGAAAGCATGAACAAGCTGAACATCACTCAGAAAAATGTGCCCTTGCAGTAGAAGGCTTCCAAATACTGGGCTGTGTTAGCAGAAGTGCAGTCAGCCCAAACACATAAATAATTCCTCCTCTCTATTCAATATTTGTGACACCACATGTGGAGTATTCTCTCTAGTTTTAGTCTCCCAGTTAATGTAAAAACACCTACTTTCTGAAGTTAGTCTAACAAATGTCCACCAAGATGTCTAGGGGCAGGAGCTGTGCAAGGAGGTGCTGAGAAAATTGGGTTTGCTCAGCCTCAAGAACACTAAGAGGATGATGGCTAACTGCTGTCTACAACTAACTACAGAAAAAAAGGAAACTCCTCTCAGAAGTATAGAGCCTAAAGCCAGGAGGCAATAGACAGAAGTTGCCAAAGGGCAATCCCTAAGAGAAATAAAGAAAATATCCTTCCCTACAAGAGTGATTCAGCACTTAAACACGTGCTGAAAGAGGCTGGGGAATTTCCATCCTTGGAACTATTCAAAGTTGGACTGGACAAGGCCTTAAGCAACCTGATCTAGCTTTGAAGTTGGTCATGCTTTGAGCAGCAAGTGGGATGAAACTTCCAGAGATGCCTTCCCACCTAGTTTATTTTATGATTCCATGCCAACAGAAACTAAATGGACTATGAGCAGGAAAGCATAAGGTCCACATGCAATATGTATCTATTTATGTCCTGATCAAAGCCTCCCTGCAGAATATCATCAATTAGTCATTCCCAGATGGGATGCATCCAGTACTCTTCACCCTGCAGCCACCTCCAAGTTGTGGCCCCATCTGGAAGTCAACATGAATTTTCCATGCAGAGCATGAATAGGATGAAGAAATGTATTCCTGTTTGGGACTCTCTCCAGCACAAAGAGAAAAGATGGTGTGCCCCTCTTTCAAACCAGAAGACAATTTGACACAAATCCAAAAATGCAGCACAAAAAGAAATACACAGTGATAGCCTATAATTACCATTTCTGATTAAAGTGTCAGACTTACAAAAAAGATACTTGAATTCAGTGTAGGGATGGATCAAAAAACAAATACAGAACTCCAAGATGATGGCAATACAGGCTGACAGGAGGCACAGAAGGTCTCACTTATCAGTTGACCACACTGAGTTGTCAGATTAGACTCGGCATATGATATTCAGCCCTGGTATAAGCCCGTCCCAACAGTAAATGTGATCTTGAGGGCAGCTTTATGATGCTCTCAAAAAATGCTATGAAAACACGCCCAGGTAGGAACGGGAGAGGCTACAAATATTTGGTAAGTAGAAACATGCAGTAAATCAAACACCCAGTCTGAAGGAGAAACATGGAAATGCAAACTGCCGTGTTTCCTAGGACTCAGAGCCCAGTGTCAGAATGCAAGAAAGTTCAGTACATTATTTCCTTCAAATATATTAGTCTTTGCCTGAATTGGACTTGTTTCTTCTACTGTTTTAACAAAACATCCAATGGTCAGAAATTTTCATCCATTCTACAGAACCTTAGATGAGCTTAATCTTGAAGCACATAAAGCTGTAAGGAAGTGTCATACATACCTTTGTAGAACAGGAATACTAGGACTACTACAGCTATAAGGATGCAAGCTCCAAAAAGAGCACCTCTGGTTCGTTTGGAAGAACTGCCTCCTTAAAAAAAAAATCACCAACAAAAAAAACCAAAAGAGACTGTTTAGTTAAAAAGCAACTGTATGATACACTAGCTCAGTAGAAATACAGCCCCAAATGTTTTATAGGTATTTTTTAAAAAGTAACCTCAATAAATTAATGCACCAGTCAATTATCAGCAAAACCTTCAGCCAGGTCCAGGACAGTTACATGTGAAGTACCTCATTTCAGTGAAGGCACATCCCTTGAAAGGCAATGGCTGTTCCACTTCTTGGCCTACGAAAGGCTGAGCCAGATTTCAAACAAATGAAATTTCAGCAAATATTGTGTATCGCATTTGCACTGCAAGGTTTTGATGGTTTCTGTGAGAAGATGCCAGAAGCTGCCCCCATGTCATATAGAGCCAATGCCAGCTGGCTCCAAGCTGGATCTGCTGCTGGTCAAGGCAGAGCCCATCAGTGACTGTGGTAGTGTCTCTGGGATAACACTTCTAAGAAAGGGGAAAAACTGCTGTACAACAATAGCAAGGGTGAGAAGGGAATGACAACAGATGAGAGAAGCAGGTGAATGCCTGAAGGAGGCTGTGACCCCATGGGAAGCCCACGCTGGAGCACACTCCTGGCAGGACCTGTGGCCCCATGGAGAGAGGATCCCACACTGGAGTAGGTTTGCTGGCAGGACTTGTGACCCTGTGGGGGACCCACACTGGAGCGGTTTGTGAAGAACTGTGGCCTGTGGGAAGGATTCATATTGGAGTTCATGGAGGTCTCCTGTGGGAGGGACCTTACACTAGTTCAGGGAAGAGAGTGAGGAGTCCTGCCCCTAAGGAGGAAGGACAGTGTGTAATGAACTGTCTGCTGACTGCAAGCCCCATTCCCTGTTCCCCTGCACTACTCAGGGAGATGAGGTCATGATATGGGGAGTTGTTGCTGCCTGTTCTGAGCTTCCCCTCCCCCCTCCCAAAGACCTGTGCTCTGAGCTCCTTTGTTCCAAGCGCGGGCAAAGCCAAATGTAACTCAGACTCTTCAGCAGTGTCTGATTGGCCGCTCACCCCGGGTCCGCCCCCAGTCCTCCCCTTTCCCCTTCTCCTAATAAAGATGGGCGAGGGGAGGCAAACGCCCTCTCTCTCAGCTCAGCTACTTTCCTGTAAACATCTCTGGTCGTCTGTCTCATTTGAAGGCTTCTAACTGCAGGGAATTGAGCGAGCAGGGAGCTATATTTCTCCCTCTTTGCTTCTGCTGATGGTATTTGCTCTGCAGCTGATTCAGGTACCGATTTTAGAGCTACTAAAGTGCTAGATCGCCCGTGCTACCTCTCAAGGCTGCTCGAGGCTTTCTAAGGCATTGAAATACAAGCACTAGCCGGTATAAAGCTGAATAGATACCTTCCACAGGGAGTGAAGCTGAATCTGGGAAGAAAGGAGGGGTCTGGGTGAGGTGTTTTAGATTTGCTCGCTTCTCATTATCCTGCTCTGATTTTGGCAATAAATTAAATTCATTTTCCCAAAGTTGAGTCTGTTTTGCCTGTGACAGTAATGGCTGAATGGTCTCTCTCTGTTCTTACCTCAACCCATGAGGCTTCTGTCATATTTTCTCCACCCTGCCTCACAGAGGAGAGGAAGTGACAGATCAGCCTGAAGGGCACCTGGCAGCCAGCCAAGGTCAACCCATCACATCCCTCATTTCTAACAAGTTTCTAACACATAACTCCAGTAAAGGAAAAATTCTATACTAGTAAACCATGACAATGACTTTGCACAGAAATGAGCAATACTGTCAGTTAGGGACTGCCTTACACACCCTACAAACCACATGGTTCCAAACAGGTCCTCACTCTGTGTTTAAAAAAACCCTAAAAATGCAAGCCTCAAGCTGAAGGCTGTCCCAAAGCAATAAGCAACAGGAGGAAAACTCTTTTCTACTTTTTATACCTCTCTATGAAGGAGGAAAGAAGTATGTTCACTGACATCCTAGATGAGAAATTATTTTATCTAATGGCTGCTAGATGACTCGCTTGAAATGGCTGAATAGTTTCACTTCAATTCATGGAGAGCAGTACAAAGAGGGCAAGGCATTAGCAGTAATTACATAAGGCCAGAAGATTCAGAAGAGATCTTCTAATCTTTATTATTACTCAATCAAGTCATAGCTAAAGGCTTTCTTCTGTGGAGGTCCCTGCAAAAAGTATCTTTCTAGGGGGATCAAACTGTCAGCCTGATACTTTTCCCAAACTTTACACAAACTTTTAGCAGACAAATCACTTCTGATGCTTTTATTCTTTAAATTTAACTTCCCGGGAAGTCAGAAGAAATCTTACAAAGGCCATGCTGCTTCCCAACCAAGCCTCTCAGACCTGTGTTTGCAACATGACACATTCATTACCGTTTTCATCTGAAAGGCATTGCATCAAGGAGATTTCAGAGCTCCTTTCCATTTGTAAGAATTTAATGATACATGTAGCTTTCGTGGTAGCATTAACATCTTCCAAACGGATGGAAAGCTCCTGCTTCTCATGACTCTGTGGATTGTCACTCAGCTTCCAAATGTAATTCAGAGGCCCCTGGAAATTTGCTGCACAGTTTAACACAAGTTTACGATCGCTGGTGTTGCAGCTTATTTCAGGTTCTGGAAGGGGATCTAGAAGGAGAGAAAACATTCTGTATTACTTTAGTTATAAACTACATAGAATTTCAGCACGGGACAAGGGCTGGAGCAACAAAACCAGCAGGAGAGTGCATAGACAAAAGTGTGAGCAAGTGTGTACATGTGCATGAGAGAGGAATGTGTTTCTGAAAGTGACCTGTAAACCACCTGTTTGTGGTTCTTCCATGCCTAGTCCAAGCATCCTCACGGCTCACTGCCCATAGGACTAATAGACACACTTATTTCCCAAAGGCTGCTAGTGAGGCTGAGTAGATCTACACAGGATGATGCCACAGATATTGAAGCACGTATAATATGCCTGCAGGAACATCTTTAATAGGTACATAATGTTTGGGATTACCTGGTCAGATTGCTCCAAAAGTTTGGCTGTCTACTTGAAAGTGCAGTGTGCCATCTGCACACATTCTAGAAGTCATTCCAAGGTGAGTAATGATGGGCACACAAATGAGATGCCACCTTTGAAAATTTGTTCAAAGTGCCTAAGCAACTTAAAATTGAGACAAAGAACAGCCGCCCCCTCTGTTTCTGTTTGCTTCCCTGACAAATATACAATCCCCTTTCTAGACATTTTAAAGTGAATAAGGTGGTTCACATTCTTTATGCAGTTCTTCCACTACTTACCTAACACAACAAGTACGAAGTTTAAGTAGTGATCTTTCATAGAATCCCGGTACTGTAACTCATATGCACCAGCATCATCCTTCTCCAAGTCAACTATAGTCAAGGACCCATTCTCCATAAGCACACTCCTGTTACAGAGACGACCAAAATACGTTGGTTTGTTCAGCCCTTCCCATTCAGCCACTTTATCCTTGTTTTTCTTCCAGGTAGTTTCCACTACTTTTTGGTCTATTTTTACTGGAAAAGTAAAATTTTCTCCCACGATGCCAAAGACGTCCTCACAGTAGATGTGTGCTATGGGGGGGGGGGGAAGAAAAAGTTACTTTAACAATCATTTTATAAAACACTGCTTGACTAATGCCATATGCAATATCAGAGGCATTCAAATTTAGGCAAGAAGGACATCACAAAGTTGCTGCATCAGTTAGGAATTACCCATCAGTTAGGAATTACCCAAACCCAGGCTGCCAGCACAATTGTATGACAGGCACAGGAAAGGAATTCAGTTTCCACAATCTGGTCCCAGGCAGAATCATTGCCCTGATGATCCTCCCTATCCTAAGCCCCCCTATACTCAGTACTTTCCCTCTGTTCACCTGAATTAGGCTTCCTGCCCATGATCTGGTGAAAAATATTAAAGAAGAATTATCACTAGCAAAATCTGTTTTAACATCTTGTTGCAGAACACCCAGACTGAAGTTCCTGCTGATGAAATAAACCCAATTTTTCCAGCATGAATACTTACAGTTTTGAAAAAGCACACTTCTCACACAAAACTGCTACTGAGTTCAAAGCACCTGTGCTGAAATCATGGTGTTATTAGAGATTTCCCTTGAAATGTCACTTAAGCAAGTTTATTTCACAGCCAATATATGTGAAACAGCATCCCAGCCTCTGAGATCTAACAGAGCTGTCAGCAAGAATGAAGCTGTTCAGATATCTCTACTGCTTTCAGTCTTGGCCAATTACATTCTGCTAAAAATGCCCAGGCATTCAACATAAATAAACCACAATAGAAGAGAGGTAAGAGATTTTTCCTAATTTTCATTGAAAACAGCTGCATTTGTGAGGAAAAAAACCCTACTGATCTAACAGACAAAATCCTGCTGTGAGGAAGGGGCCACAACCTTTAAACCATCAGCATCTCTGTGTCCCTGCTTCAGTCTTCAGCAGTCACCTCCTCCTCCCAAATAGCTCTGAGCGGCTCTAAAACAATTGCAAGATCACTGCCATGGCAGACAGGAACATAGACAAAAACACTGTGGTACTGAGTTCAAGCTACACTTGTGTTTAGGAATCAATTTTTCTCCACAGTAGCTGGTAACTTTTTACTACTACATAGAAGGAAGGGCATGGTTAAGATACAAATGAGGTCTCATATTAAATCAAGATTCCCGATCTGCATGATGCAAAACTTCCCATTAAACAATAACTGTGCGTGGTGAAACAAATATTTCAGATATTTACTCCTCAAGCCAACTGGTTCCAAGTGACAGCTACTATTTTGGGTTTGATCTTTTTTCATTTTTTCCCAAATGGCATCAGTTTACGAAACCACCAATTCCTATATCATTCTGTGCTTCCCTTGCTTCTCATGTCATCATTGTAGGCAAACTTACTGCTGTTCCTAAACCAGTGCAGATACTACAGCTTTATCACACCAAAACAAGTCTTCCCTACACTGAATATGAGTCCAGAAAACCCATCTTTCTCCACATCTTATCTCCTTTCCATATGAAAGCAGACAGAAAGGTCAGCTAGGCCTTCTTTTCCCACTGACAAAGAACAGCGCTCATCAGGTCTTCTGCCACGCCAGAGAAACACAGACTTTCTCTGACAGGACACTGAAGACAAGCAACAGAAATGCACTTCCGTGTGCTTGGGTAGAGAACTGCACACACATGTCTTCTCCATGCCTTGCTTTTTATGGAATATCCAATCTGTTTGTAATTTACCCATTAAAGCACTCTTCTTGCTCCATTAGAGTTCCAGCTTCTTGTTGCCTGTGCTTACATGGTGGCCTTTTCCAGGTACAGGGACTGTAGAAGTAATCAGGGTAAGCTATCAACTCCCACATCTTTTCAACACAACGTACCCACTTTCTTTGTAGTCTACCCTGTTCAGGAAGATTTAAACATTTCACTTGAGCATCTCATTCCACACATCTCAATTAATGATTTCCAGAAGAAAAAGAATGCATGAGCTCCAGAATTTGTGTCTGGAGACCACAAGATTGCAAGATGTTGGGTGGGGTGGAACGCTATTTTGATCTGACGAAGCTTGGAGCCTTGTTAGAGACTTCTGTTTCCTAAAGACTGTGGAAACCATGCCTTTATTAGAAAATGGACATAATGTGAACCAGCCATAAGATAGAAAATCCAGAGCATGTAAGACAGAAGGACTTGAACAGGGGAGAAAGTCCATGGGAAGGTTGCGAGAAAAGAACAAGCAGCATTGGGGAGGATGTGAACGAGGAACAAGCAAAGGAAGAAAAGGATAAGAAAATGCAAACTGAAGGACAGTTGTGACATACACGAGGGACAATGTGACACACATACAAGAGCCAATCATAAAGCATAAAGTAGCGTGTGAAAATAGGCCTTAACCAATAACAATTACACATGACCGCGTGCAGGGAAAGCAAGATTTGTGTATCAGGGACAGTAGTTCATCAATAAAGTGGCTTCTGCCTGATTCATATTGAATCGTGTAGAGTTCATTGTTTCTGCCCGCAAAAGACAATTTCCAGGAGCACATATTCCTCAAGAAGTCACCCCTCACTGCCTAAGGACCTATAGTACTCCTAGTATGGAGAAATACTCCCTGCTCTTCCCACCGTGAATTTCTACCTCT
This sequence comes from Corvus cornix cornix, assembly GCF_000738735.6. Lineage (NCBI taxonomy): Eukaryota > Metazoa > Chordata > Aves > Passeriformes > Corvidae > Corvus > Corvus cornix. The sequence continues at coordinate 22,208,554 of NC_046332.1, read as the reverse complement.
CAGTAGATTTGGGGTGGTCAAGCTGTGGTGGCTTGACATCAGCACAAGCCAAACCACAGTGGCTGTTGACAAGAGCCTTCAGGAAGGACAGCAGCTGTTTGCTGGGAACTAAGAACATGAGCAAGGACAGCCACCACTGCTCAGCCAACCCCTAATAACTTCCTAAGTTTGAGTGTTGATCCTGGTAAACACTCCATGTCTTTACTCTCAGTTAGTCATAAGTGCTAGGCTGGAGTTATGAGAGCAAAATTGTTGCTTCTTCAAGCCCAGGAATGAGACTGAAGGAGAGCAGAGCTGAAAAAAACCCACATTTTCTCTTCACAGGTTCTGCTCAGCACAAGGGGCACTGCTGTCTTCAGCACACTCTTTTCTTGCTGACTGGTGAAACAAAGGCTTGGCAGCAAGGAGCTGAAGAGCTCCTGCCCAAGGGCATTCAGGGCTCCCAACAGCAGGACAAGGAATGGTTATTCCTCAAGGATAAGTTATCTCCTCCCATCTTAAAAAACCCAGTCTCTGGTTTTAGTTCCCTGCTTCACTGGTTGAGAGAAAATGTGAAGAAGTCTCTCACTTAGCGCTGTCAGCTTCCTTTTTTTGAAGAAATCATACAGAAATGTTGCATAAGGTCATAACCACGCATGTTCGAGCTTCTGGAGAAAGCATGTGTCATTATGTTTTATAAATTCCTAAGGAACCCTTCCCCATTTTTCTTATTTATTTTAAATGAAAACTTATTTCCCATTCCACAGCAGTGTGCAAAGAAGGAGAAATGACAACCAGACACTCTCTCACACACTCTTTTTGGAAGGCTAGAACTGCCTTTTTTTAAGTTTCTCTGCTTTCTCCCTCTCTCCTTATTGTAGCCTATTATTCCCAGATAAAGTTCACACAAAAAAAATACTGCTGTGCTAAGGCCTCCAGTAGTCTCTACAGAAATCATCACACTAACTGCTCCTGTATTGCCTAAAATCCACTCCAGATTCCTTCTTATGCCAAGTGTTAGTGTTCTTTCCTTCCAGTCAAATCACATGCTCAAAGTGTCACAGATAAAGAGGAGTTAACATTGCGTGGGCAAAGCCTCTTCTGCAAACCCACCACCTCACCTTGTCTACATCATCTTCTGCTCCCATTTCTCCAGCAGCCAGACCCACAGAACCCAGTGCTGTACTGGAGTTTTAATACTCCCCAGACTATTTTTGACTCTTTCAGCATTTTAGCAGGCTAAAGGTATCCATATTCAGCTCAGACTAAGTAGAACTTTATACTCCATTTATCAGCAATAAATGCTTCATTACTTACTTGTCCGTTTATCAGCAATAAATGCTTCATTACTGTATTTATCTACCTGGTTTGACTATTTTTCTTGGAGCTGATGTAAGGCCTAGTTATTTTGGAGAACATCTGTAAGCTAATCCCTTTTTATTTTTAATGCTATCATTAATTTTTTTGGTCTCAAATACCTATTTGAAATGCATACAGGGATATATTAGGTCTATACAGGCAGCAGCTAGGCTCTCCTATTACCATTAAGATACAAACATTCCACCTGCCAAAACTTGGTGGAAAAGTCCTTACTGCTTAGTTTATGGCAAAGAACTGTTTGCTTCAGGAGCAGGGCTTTTTAAAGAGCAGATTTTTGTTTGATTTTTTTTGTAACTTCCCAACTACCCCCTTTTAAGGCTTTTAAAAAATTTTTAATTCTCCCAGCAACTGTAATTAGCAGGGCCAAATATGTTCCCTGCTAGCCCTCAAAACCACCAGGTGCAGAAAACCCTGAAATAGATGTTCAGTCCAGAAGGACTATGGGAATATACACCAACCATAGTCCTCTTAATTCCCCCACAGGCCACAAACACAACCCACTTCCCAAACTCCAGTAAGAAAGCACTTAGACCCATGGTATAAAAGCACAGGCAAAAGCTACAATCAGGAGAGAGAGAACACAGACGACAATAAGCTGTAGCAGCAACCCAGGCTGTTGCAAGATAAAATCAGGTTTGCACAGGAATGAATGCAAATCCTACACATGTAACACCCAAAGCAGAGGTTTTCTCCTGCATACTGCAGCATGTTCACAGAGGTGTGTGTTGCTCCTCCCAGACAATGCAGAGCTGCCTGCATCCACAGAGCTCTACACATCAGCAAAGGCAGGACCAAGGGTGGCACCCAGCAACAGGCCTGGGTCCCTCCCATGTGGTGGTGCATTCCCCCCTCCTCTTTTCCAGGTTGGAGTGTGATCTGAGAAATGCCTGCTAGGCCTTGGCCTTGAAAACAGCCTCTGGGCTCAGCTTTTTCTGAGCTTATCAGAAATACTGTCTGCTTCCAGGAATTGCTAACAAAGCTCCTATTTTCCCTATGACCAGCCTTGGAAAACATTCCTCTTTTCTGAATGGCATAATATTCCTGTTCTCACACTTTCAAAGAAAGTGCCAGCCCACACTGTGTCCAGGATGAAACACTGTTACGACTGAAGCCCATTCTCTTGCAGCGGTCCAAAACAAGAGCCTTTTGAGCTCTCCTGGGCCACCACGGGCTGTGATCAGCATCTGCCTCTGAGGGGGATGCCTCTCAGAGCCAGCAAACCTTCAGGTCTGCTATACTTGGAGGATCGCCAAAACACAGCATATCCTGGGCTGATACCCTCACTGCTCGAGGCCCAATCCTTCACCTGTCAGGAGATGCAAAAGCATCCAAAGTGAGTATTTCACTGGCCTCTGAATGGAATTGTTTGCAGGTACCTTGCTTGTACTGACTGTTTCTGTCAGTGTGCCTGCACCTGCGCGTATGCTATAGCAAATCTGAGAGAGATGCTGCTTTCCTTGTTAAGTACCTCAGATACCTAAGTAAGTTAGGCCTGTAAGTAAGGCTAAGTTATAGTTAGGAGCTTACTTAAATGATGCTGAGTGTTGTTCTTTTGCTAAGTTATTAAACGTAAGTTGTAAGCTACATTAAGTGTTGCTAAGCATTGTTCTTCTGCTGACTTGCTACTTGTAACTTTGAAATTATAAGTTAGGTTAAATGTTGTTAAGTGTTATTCCTCCGTTAGAATGTTACGGTTAAGCTATAAATTAAGCTATAAGTTAAGTTAGGTATAAAGTAACTGTTTTTCCTGTGTTAAATTGTTAGGCTTAAGGTATAAGTTAAGTTAAAGTATTGTTAAGTTTGAGTGTTGTTAAGCTTTTGGACTGTGTTCCTTTTTATCCTTGCCTGCACTGTCTTTTGTCACACACACACACCTAAATACACACACCCCCCCAGATAGTTCTCAGTTCATTTCTGTTTTGATTGCCTGGATTTAGTTTGGTTTTGTTGTTGCTTGTTTTCCCTTGTTGTGCCTTAGCTGTCCTGTAAGTAGTAGAGTGAATCTTGCCAACAAACTTGTCATGCTTTGTCTCTTAAAATCAAATCTTTTACTCATACCCTTGACAGTGATTTTTTAAGCAATCTCAAACACTCTTGCTCGTAACACCCCACTACAAAATCCATACTTTCAGTCATATCCCTAAGCAAGGGCAAAACATGCAGCATTCCCACACAAAAGCTACATGGTTATTTTTAAACTAAGCTGGTGACCAAAAGCATGGGGATGGACTTACCTCCCTCTCCCTTGTATTGGTCTGCCTGTTTCTGCAGTGACATAGTCATACAGACAGTACAATCTGCTGACAGTTAACTTGACACAACACCCACTCCAACTAAAGAAACAACAAAAAACCCACAGAAGGACTGTAATTCCCGTATGTGACTCATCACGGGAACACGATGTGCATGGAATGGAGTAGAAGCGAGCGAAACAGGGAAAAGCAAGAGCAAGAACATTGAGTAGGGCCAGACACTGATCTCTTCTCTGAGGTGAAGAGATCTGTCCAATGACAGGAGCCAAGAGAATGGCCTGAAGCTGTGTCAGGGGAGGTTTAGGCTGGATGTTAACAAAAGGTTCTTAACCCAGAAGGTGTTTGGCACTGGAACAGACCAGGGAGGAAGAGGCCTGGCAATCACCACTTTTAGCGGTGGTGAACTATTAGGGAGGATCACTGTGTCCTGCAGAATATTGATTCTTTTCAGTCTCTAGGCTTTGCTTAGGGACAAAACTGCTCTGCATTTAAGCCTACCTTGAACTATGAAAAAAAGCAGCACTTCAAAATCAGTCCAGAGACAATGGAACAGGTTACCCAGAGAAGTTGTGGGTGCCCCGTTCCTGGCAGTGTTAAAGGCCAGTCTGGATGGGGCTCTGAGAAATCTGGTCCAGAGGCAGGTGTCCCTGCCCATGGCAGAGGGCTCGAACTGGATGATCACTAAGGTCCCTTCCAACCCAAACCATTTTATGATTCCAAACCCTCTGGTCACTTACTCCCAATATTCAGATAGCAGCACTTCCTATGCTGTACAAGCACAGTCTTTATGTAGGCTCCATAATCAACAGGACTGAGAAGATAATCTCTCTTGGTAACTTTTTCCTTCAACTGAGAGAATTTTCAGCCAGATCATCTTTGCAGTTCTACTTATGAAGGATGGCACAAACTAATGACATGGAGAGGAACTGTTCTCGACCTGTGGCAACACCAGCTTAAACATACTCCAAATTACAACTTCTGTCTCTTACAAAGCCTGTATCACCCAGCCAGCCTACAGTCACACTACCCTGAACACGGCCAACAGGCTCTCCTGAGGCTGTAAGCAGATAGGAGGACCAGTAAGGAAAAAACCAAAAATAGACAAACCTAGACACACTTTTTTTTTCTTTTCTTGATGAACACCTTTAACACACTCAGAATCAAAGCAGCCTGTGTATGCAATCCAGAGATGATCCTGGCTATCTAAAGTCTAAGACCATTAATTACATTAAGGCAAGAAACTATCAGAAAGTTTTCACTCTGTGTTCATCCTGTAGTGTTAAATAGCCATGGCAAAAATATTATTTGCTTCATTTTGGTTTTAATATGATATAACACCTTCAGCTCTTATCAAGAGTTTTTAAGCAGAGGGCAGACGTCTGGTTTGATTTTTTTCCTCTGTGAGGAATTTATAACTTCCTCTATTTATTGAGGAAAATTCAGGAGTAAGGTTACAGGACAACACAAGCAGGTGTCAGGTTGACAGTGCTGATAACTGATTTTTCCATTTATACTATTTAAAATTGTGTTTGACATTTCTATTAGCAACACACAAAATAACCACATTCCACAAACAACCCAAATTTGTTAGGAGTCCAGGTTTTCCCCCATTCATCCCAATGTCTTGTAATGTAGTTCCCATGACACCTCTCATGAAGTGGAGAGACACAGAAGAAACATTGATCAGAAAAACATGGGGATTTCTCAAAAAAAAGGAAAGGAAGGAGCACATATTTCTGTGTACAGAGACAAAAACACAGGAAAATTTAAAATTAAAAAAAAAAAGCCAGCTCAAACTTGTTGAACTGCCTAATGACACAGAAACAAAAAGCCATATTGAAGTAAGTCTGGTTTCTATGCTGGTCACTCTCAGAAGAAGTCTAAAACAAAGAATAATTTTTATCAGCTCTCAGGTTATCAGTCTATGCTCAGTATTGGAGATGGCAACTTCCGCTTTTAGGTGAACCAGGTTTTCTCAGTTTAACTCAATTTTTATAAAGAAGTTGAATTGGGAAATGAAGCAACCATTAATGCAAGGATACAATGAAAATGGCATTAAGGAATCCATCTAAATATGCAAGAACTAGAAGGCAGTTATACTGCATGACAAAGAGCTGACCCTCAGAACTCTGAAGGAGTTGTCTGGCTTTCAGATGAGCCTTACTACAGACACAGAATGCTTCTAGGTGCTCTAGTTCATATCCAGCTTATTTCCCACATCCTCTCTGCTTTTGGGGCAGGATCCTGACACAGCTAAAGCAAGTAAAAGTCTGGCTGCCATCTGCAGTGCAAAAGACCATCCCCACAGGTGTGGCTTGCCCTGCAATCCTCCTGTTGGTGTGGTATTATTTGTTCACCTCCTACAGGGAGGTGAATCTCTCTCTGTGGGTTCCTTCACCAAACTAGGCCACAGACACCACATTGACTTTCTTCCCATGCACATACAACATCCAGAATCCCAAATCTGAACACAGTTTTGTCTTGAACTTCCAACAACTGTAGGAGCACACTCCTGGTAGGTCTAAAAATCTAAGTCCTTCCATAGCCTCAAGGAGAGGTTTTGCACTGTAACTGACAAGCCTGAGGTTTTAACAGATAAAAAACTGACTTGGCCTGGCATTGTGAAAAGCAGGAATGCCCTATGTGGTGAGTAGGAATTCTGAAGACACCAAAGCTACACTGCAGCTTCTGGATCCCACAGGGGAATGAAGAAGCACATCTCCTCCCCTACTCCAGATGTTGAGCAACATGACTGGGACAAGCGCAGTGCTTTAAACTTGGATGGAGAAGGGATTCAGGAGGGGAAGGCTGATAGAGGATAAGGATCTACCAACAGCATCCTGGTGTTTAGAACAGGTGTTTGCAAGGCTAGAAACTTGCATGCCAAGTTGAACTGCTACTGATTTGCTTTATGCACTTGGGCAGATCAGTCTGACTTCCAGGGTCTGATTTTCACATAGAGAGATGATAGATTATTTTACCTTGTTAAAATCAACATGAAACATTTACAACAGTCAACACACACATAACAGCAATAGTGCAAGCATACAAACAAAATCATGGTGTGAAATCATGCCTGTTTAGTTTACTGAACAACAGTAAAGAGTTTGCATTCCTGATCTCCTGCCATAATCAACCACTTTGATTCTAAAGTTTTACAGAGAAGACAACAGAACTAGCTATGTTTTTCATTAAAGGAGGACATTATGATACTTGAAGCCACTATTATCCTCTCCAGATGTCCAATTACCATCTTCTCTGCCTTTGAATTGTATGTTCTTTGGAACCTGGAACCTTGTTTTCTGGATAAGTCTATAGCACAGGGATCAGATGTTCAGATCAACAGCAGGCCAACTTACATAACACGAGGTAACAAAGAGCCTTGACTGCAGAAAGAGTTACAAGAGGATACTCAGTTAATCATGCCTGAGTCATACTCATTAGAAACCTCTGCAAAAGCACTGCAGGCGAGATAAGAACTTGCAGCTAAGGCTTAACATCAGCAGACAGACTCATGCAGGGGGACAGTGTCCTGGCTTCTCCACTGGTCCTCCCTGCACGCCTGGACCCCTAACGCTCTTACAGAACAGGATCTCACAATCTCAATTAAATAAAGCAAGTTGAAGACTGTTGGAACAGGAGGAAATCACAGGGAGTTGCTCAGAACTTTCAGCAGCGGAGAAGTTCCTTTTTAAACAGGGGGATATAATAGCTCCTATTTTAGTCACATTGAGGAAACTCCCAAAGCAAAAAAAAACCAAAACCCAAAGTCAGGAGAAATCCCTTAGAAGAGAGGAACGATAAGAAGATCTTCACAGATTAAATCATGCTTTTTGGCCAATCTAGCAATAGCAGCTCACTCTGATGACAAGAAGAAAGTTTGTACATCCATCTTCAATTTCAAAATTCAGCAAATTTTGTTTATACTTCTCATGTTCACAGCCCACTGCAAGGGCTATGGGTGTAAGGGTTATGCTCCTCAGGCATTTGAATTAAAAAGGCCTTTGATTAATATTTCGATAGCAGTTAATAGTAATAATTTACTTCTAAAAAAAAAAAAAACAAAAACCACGAACCAACCAAATAACAACAAAAACCAAACAAAACAACCCCCAAAGCAACACAAAACAATTGAGAACGTTGATGCTTTATCCATGAGCAAGAAGGAACACAGAATACAAAATAAACAGCATTTTCACATTTAGGGATGACAAGAATACTTTTACAATAAAAGCTGGTTTCCTGACTTCCTTAACACTTCAGGACCCGGAGGCAAACGTGCGCCCCGGTATGAGGAGGAGGAGGCTGCCCTCGTGCTGTGGCCCTGCTTCCTTCGCAGCGAGGCAGGAGTTAACTCCTCGTGCGCGTGTGCCATAAAAACCACACACATCCCTACCCCAAACTCCCCGTCTACACAAGTTTGAAACAAACGGGGCACAGGATGCCGAGAACAGGGTGGGGAGGTCCTGAACGTGCTGATGGCCGATATGTAATTCTAATTTTAGGCGCGGGAGAGAGGCGGCTGCCCGGTTGTGTTCACCACGCCTCGGGAGGGCAGCGAGCCGGCGGCCAGGGACGCCCCGCTCGCCCCGCGCAGGGAGCCCCCGCCACAGCAGCGCCCGTGGCGGCGGCTGGGGCAGCTCCCCGGGCACTTCGGAACCCCCCGCCGCTCCCAAATCCCTGCCGCGCCCGCTCCCGCCGCTCCCCAGGACCCAGCACGCCCTTCCGAATGCCCGAGGAGCGGCGGCCGAGGGTGCCCCACTCCCGCCGCCCCGCGCGGCACGGAGTGAGGAAGGGACAAAAGCGAAGGGCTCGGGAAAGGTCCCCGCCGCCCTCTCACAGCTTACCCAAGAAGGGCACAAAGCACAGGAGCGAAGCCAGCAGCCGCATTGCTGCCCACCCGCTCTCTGCCCGGGCGGAAATCAAGGCTCGAGGGCGACCACGCCCAGCTCAGCCCGCCCCGTCCCGTCCCGCCCAGCCCATCCCGCCCAGCCCCGTCCCGTCCCGCCCCGGCCCAGGCCTGCGTCCCCCACTGCTGGTGGCCCCATGTGCTCGGAGGTCCCCATGGGCGCTTTTTCTGACAACTCCGTGACTGGGGGGAAAGGGCATTTCAGCCGCGGCGGCCGCCTCCCGTGCGCCCTGTGGGTGTCGGATGCCTTACAGGGGCTTGGAGTGCCAGGTGGTGCCGCCTACACCAAAGGGCGCAGCTCCACCGAAGGCTGGCGGCAGAAGTTGCGTTGCTCTTACGTCAGGGAGGTTCAGCTGTGATAATTGAAAAGCTGAAAGTAAATCAATTTCGTGTGGAGTGGGAGCCCGCAGATTAGGGGAAGAACGAACTTCGGCAGGCGGCGCGCAGCTCGCCACCTCAGGAAACGACCACAGAATAGTTTGGGTCAGTTCCAACCCCTCTGCCATGGGCAGGGACACCTTCCACTCCTAGTATTCCCTGGAGCCTGGTGTTTGATATTCGTGCTTCCAAAAATGCCCATTGTTCTCTTTGAGGGACACCTGGTAATATCACCTTTTGAGGGATGGGCTCGAGGCTAAGCCTGGCCACGCTCTCCTGTTCCACCCAAGGTGAGGTTGGTCTCTGGGGGCTGAGTGAAGGAAAAAAAATGGAACAGAAACCAACGCTGACTTCTGGGGGTTTTTTTGACACCAACTGCTCAGCAGCCCATTCACAAAACTAAAACACACTTAGATTCTGTTTCATGGATGTCTGGCCTCTTGACACTACTGAGTGTTCTTGAGTAAGAAAGGGAAAATGCCACAACAGTTTGGAAAACATAAATACTCAGCAGCTATTGAAAAATCGCTGCTCTGACAAATACTCCAGTGGCAGCTGGGAGTCAGCTTTCCTCTCACGGCAGTGAGTCGCTGTGAGTGGATGCTTCAGCCTCCTTCGCCTGCATCCCACTCAATGCATTACCCTGGCTGAGAAGAGTCCAGCTGCAGACCTTACAGCCTCAAAGCATGCTCAGCCCCAGCAGCTTGGCTGCCTGTCCTGGGGAACACCAGCACAGCGCAGTGCTGTGAGGGAGGCTCTCACCAGAGGTTTCTCTCCAAGTTGGATCTCTCCCACTGCACTTGGCCGCCACACTCATGAGCAGCTGTGTTGGGCTATTCACCACCCCTTTGAGCAACCTCAGCTTTACTCTTCACACAATAGAATCAGAAAAAAAAATTGGCAATCATGGATATCTCTAGCCAGAGGTCCTCCCAGAATAAATACTGAAGATATTCCATCTCTGAGGAACTGTTTTTCCCTCTCCTTCTAGGAATTACTGTAAGCTCCTTTAACTCATCGCTGAAGGCTGCAGCATGAGCTGGAGTGACACTGCATCTTGGGCTGAGCAATTCTGTCTCATTCAGTTGTTACAGAAACAGAGTAACACTGATCCTTTTCCCATAGCTGTGTTGCAATGTCATGACATGTAACTCACAAATGGAGTCAGGCCTGTCCCATAAATTCCTTTTGCTCAGCGAGAGAAACCCACATGGAGCCTTTCTGTCCCTCAGTTACCTTTTCCCCTCTGTTTTCAATGTCTAATGAGTGTCAAAGGGAGCTCCCTACCCTGTAAAGGCTCCAAGTCCCAGTGTTTATGCCAGAAATGTAACATAGCCATCTTCCTGCAGCATTCTCAGGCAGCAGCACATATTCTCTGCTGCTGACTAGTCCTCTTGTTAGGTAAAATGTCTTCCCAAGATGTCAGAGACTTTGGATTGAATCTTGTTGCTGGGAGGATGCTTGCACGCTACAACTTCCCTGTAGGTCATGAAATCTTCAGGGTTAGGAGAGAGGAATCTCAACCAGACAGTTTCACTTTGAAACAGGTTATTTTAGGGTGGAAGGAACCACAGGAGGTCGCCCACATGCACTTAAGGCAGGCCTATATTCTTCCTACTGAGCTGCTCCATGTTGTAGAAGATGATTAGGGCTTCACAGGGCAGAGAAAGTGAGAGAGAAACTTGAACATGGAGGCTGGTGCCCTCACCTAGGCTCCTCTACTTGCTAATACATGGTAAGGATGCATTCTCCCTTCTTATGCATACTTATACAGGCATACCAGGTGCCTGTATAAGTTAAGTACTCACGAAAGGCTCAGATGACTGGTTTTCCTCCTTCCCTGATAGAGTACCCAGGCAGACTTGCCCACGTTTTGTCTTCCTCAGTTGCCAAGACAATCTTCGATGTTTACTTCCCGCTCTGCCATTGTTGGGACACTCTTCTGAAAGCTGGGAGTTCAAATTGTATTTTGTTGAGATGAGAACTAATCCCAGTTCCTCTGTCAGTCCTGGGAACAATACACAGGAGTCTACATGCTTAACACAGAGCCATGGTTTCTACTCCACAGGCAAATGACAGAAAATACAGGAGCTGTGAGACCAAGTATTCCAGCAGTAGAGGTGATCCAGGATGTCATATATGAAATGGAGTGTTGGCCTTTGCATATTAAGTGTTTCAACTTTTAATTGTTAATTGTTTAATTATTGTTTATTCAAATCATCAACCCAGTTGAGAGTTATTAAGTTCCAAAGTTATTCTCCTGATTAGTTGATTAAAGAGTGTTTTACATAATTCCTCATTAAAAATCCCTTGTTAATAAAGTTCCACAAGTTTGTTCCCCTCTTTAGTCCCTAAAAAGGGTAAAAACCCACAATGTCTTAATTCCTGTATGTGTCCAAGTTAATTACCCTGTTCTTAAGAGTTCTCTGAAATACTTATAGCCCAGTTTTAGACCTTTTACCACGTGTTGTTAACCTTTGTAAGTTTTAAGTGAGTTTTGAGCTTTGCCAAAAAGGAGACCTTCTAACTGACAGAGAGATATTTTTGGAACCTGGCCGTTGGCCTGCAACTCAGCACCGTGGCAACCTGGAATTTTAATAAGGACTTTTTCCCCGAGACAACAGCGAGCCATTGGCAGACTGAGATTACCTCACCTCAAGACACCACCAATCATCCAGGACCATGGAGGCTGCACAATGGGCGGTCATGGGTGGGACCTAGACTCTATAAAAGTGCTGGACACCAGATTGGAGGGGCCATTTTCACCTCACATGAGTTGCTGGTGAAGCCTGATGCTGGGAGCACGGGCCTCTACGTCTTTCAAAAGGCAATTTAACCATTCTGACTTTGGGCTAGCTGAAGTCACCCCAGCGTTGTAAGGTCTCTGCCTTGGGACTTTTGAGCCGGTTCAGCCAACAAGATCTCTAATCACTGCAGACCCGGGGATTTTTTGGCTTTATAATTCTTTTGTACTTGCAATTTTTTTTGCTGATTGTTCTTTTAATACATTGTTCTTAATTATTTTAATTAAGAACCAAGAGTTGTCTCATTCCTCACACGGGACTTAACAGTGAGCTAAGCTCTGGGTGTATTTTCATGCCCTTTTTCGAGTGCAAAGGCCACAGGGAGAGATTTTAAATAGTCATCATTTTCTTAGCTCACACTTGGCTTCCCCCAAGGTCTGGTGCTGGTACCCCAACTGCATTGTTTCCAGTATCAAAAATTAGTTTTCCAGTCTACGTGAATTTTCTTGTGATCAGATATCCACTTGACCACTGGGTATTTGCAGTGCTTATATGCCTCTGCCAGCTGTTGCTTTGTGGGTGGGGACTCAACATTTTCGGCTGAGTTTGGCACTTTCAGCATTTGCTAGAACATGCAGAAAGCACGTTTAAAAATTTTTTTTAATTAAAAGGATCTGTGCATAAAATCAAGTTTGTTTGCTTTCCTTATCCCTGACGTTCTCAAGCAAATCACACTGTGCTTCATGATTGTGCACTGTAAGGGACTATTAAAAGAAATCTAAAGTGGTTTGAAAGTCTTTGCAACAGTGCTCCCACTGCCATTATAATCACTCCCATTGGGAAGTAAAACAAGTGGAATTAAGTTTCTGAACTAATATATAGTTCAGAAACTTAATATATGTATAATTACTTAAAAAACTTAATAATATATAATTACTCAGTAATTAAGTTCACAAGTAATAAAAAGAAAACTCTTCACACCAAAATAGTTTTACTAGTAAGAGCATTTTAAGCACAGAGTAACTGAGCGGCTTTTGCTGCTTGCGTAAGAAATTGCCACAGTGTGCTGCTATAATAAAAAACATCCTGTAATTACTAAATATGAGATTACAAGAAAAAAAAACAACTACTCAGGAAACAAAATTTTCAATTTTGTTAAGAAATTTCTTTTTTAGAAAACACCAGTTTTGTGCATTTGCAGAATTGTTAAACGCCAGGATCTTGTTTAACAGGTCTGCAAATACACAAAATGAAAATAGATCTGCACATCTTGGCCAAAGTTTTGTTTAACTCTAGGGCTGTAATACTGATGCCTGCTTTGTATTACATGGCATTTCAAAATTCCAATAGGACTTGGCAAAGAAGGAATGGGCCCATTGGAGTGCACAGGCTTTATTTTACAATCTGAGAATAAGCATGAATCTAGCGCTGGGGATGGAAAGATGAAGACTGGGGTGGAAGCCAGGAGCTGGCTATTTGTATTGCAGCTTTCAATCCTGGAAAATTGTTTGGGCTGACAAACTCAATGACATATTTATGAGACACTAAGGACCTGCTCCTCTGACAATAAGCCAGCTTGATCCCAGAGGCAAGTATTTCAGGGCCAGAATGTATCTGTGTATGTATCTCTGGGAGGATGTTGTTGGGATGGGGCTTCAATAGTCCTCCAGGCCAGGCAGCTGATGCTCCCTAACTTTCAGTGAAAACTGGAGAAATTTATGTCAGTAAACTTGGAAATAAAATGGTCTTCTGCCTAAAACAGTCCCAAAGCCTTCAGGTGGAACAAACTGGGGTAAGGAAATTACTGTTATCACCAGTAGTTATAAAGAAAAGTAATGTCTGATGCTTTTTGAAATGTCTTTGGTCATCTTCCTGATCAGACTGATGAAATTTCTTCATTTTAATGTTCAACTAAGCCACTGTAGATTTGTGCCTGGACAGGGAATTTTACTTAGCTTGTTACCATTCCTGCCATTCAGCACAGTCAAGAGCAAAGCTGCCTTGTTCAGCACGATGGACCAACACACAGGACACAGGTGTGTCATTACCTGAAAGTCCATCTCAGCCAGGGATATGGAACCACCACATCATGAATGTTGTGTTAGACATTTGGGTGTGCACTTACGCTTCTCCATCTGTATACATCAAAGTGGTAAATTTTTTTATTCAAAGGTATTTTTAAAGTATTTGCATGCTTATGATGCTGGCGCATTACTGAAGGGTGCCCCCACTCTAAATAATGTAATCTGGGCATGTTATGGTGAAATGACCACCAGTTACATTTTAGCCTGCCTTTCCCTTCACTTTTCAGATATAATCCACTGTTTTGCCTTCTTTAGGCTGTTACAGGTATCTGACCAAAAGTAGAAATACAGGAAAGACAGCAATGCAGTAGGAAAATTTGATGCAAGGCTGATATGAATCTTCCTGGCATGGACTTACTGTGAAGCCTTGTGATAAACCAGCATCCCTAGTCAGAATTTGGCAGGAAGGTCTAGGTAGCAAGGATAAAGCACTGTAACTCTATCGCTTGCTGGGACTGGTTTCACTAGCTGATTTCTGAATTGAGAAGTTTCCCTTGAGGAAAGGGAGGTAGGGAGGAAAGGAAGATCAACATCTCCTTTAGTCAACCAAAAAGTCAGTGAAGCCTCTGCTTCAGATTTTGACTAATGGTTAAATAAGAGCAGAGGTAACTGCTCAAAATCCAAATTAGGTCATTTTCCGAAAAGTGCACAGGCTGGTTGATCATTACAAAGTCAAGCTGATAATTAACCACAGCTGTTTTCCCCCTGTATCCTATTCCCAATCCTTATACATGTACTGGATGAACAGGAAGATGTTTGAGGATCCGAAGAGAAAACTGCTCATTATTCTTGCTGTCCTCATGCTGCCCAGCTCAGCACAAACAGGTAAGAAAAACATGAGTGCCTAGCAAGGGATTGAAGGCTTTACACAGAAGGATCTGAATTCAATTCTCCCTAAACAAGCTGTATGTCAAGAGGTCCTTGTGATAATCTTGTTACGTGCCGAGAAGAAAAAGTTGTGCAAGAATGGTCCTGTCTTCTCCTATGCTTTGATTCAATCACTCTCAGTGATTTAATTCCATTAACCTGATTTACAAGAATGATCCAGCTTTACCCTGAAGTGTAAGGATGCAGAAAAGGGACCACTCGGCCTCTGGCAGTGGCATCTCCTGCTTCTAAAGCTCGGCAGGTGTACTCTGTGGTAGCTGAGAGAAAATAAAGAAATGCCACAGTTCCATTTCTTTCTTTAACTGTATTGTCAACGAGACTGCCTTAGTGATCACATCTGCAGTCCCATATCACCTGCAGCTTCACTGCAGTGCACATCCTGCCTTGCCTTTACTGATGATCCCCCACATCTTATGCCATTTCTGACATTCGCTGTGCTGGCACTGGACCTGCTTTTGCTACTTAGACTGGCTCCTGATCTCTAAAAATATCTCTTTCTTCCTTGTCAGTACACAGGAAAACCAAAATAAACAACAGTAAGGGATTTTCGTATTCTCCAAGGGAATCTGAATATTGAATGTGCTGACCCATAGGACATGTTTTGTCTAATTGATGTAAAGGGTCTTCTGAGGGAAATTGGGAAGCTGGTTGTTTGATTTAAAAATAAATAAATTAATAATTGTTTTATTAATTTGTGCAGATTCAAGGCTGTTTCACTTCCTCCAGTCCAGAAAGGGAAGGTGCATGTATTGTCATTGCAGCAGGATGCCACTCTTAAAGTAACACTGCTAGTGACACATACTGCTGAAATTTGTGCTTGCTTTCTAGCCTAAATTTGCTCTGTTTTTTTACTAGCTACAGGTCAGATGGGATTTTTTCCTAGGTCAAAGTTCCTTCCAGTAGCTGCCTTTTCCTTCTCATAAAGCATTTTCATGCAGTAAATGAATCAATTGTGAAATTATCATTGACATATTTTTTCATCAGCATTCTCATATTTATTTCTGGACTTTTGATGTAATTGTCAGTTAGACTTGTACCTTCTACTAAGCCTACCAGAATTTGAATAGAAATATCCCCATTCAGTGGTGACTACCTGTCAGCAACCATTTTTTAAAAGATCTAACAACAATCTCATAAATGTACTTAGTAGGTGGTGTATGTGGCCAATTTGCTAAAAGAAACCAGCAAAGTATTATTTACCTCATGCTAAAACAACTCACAGAAGTCAAAGCTAGTATGACATCCATGGTTATTTTCCCAGCCAGTGCTGGAATTACATCAAAGGACAGAAACAACTTTATCAGTCAGGTAAAGTTTCCAGAATAGTCTCATTTTAATTTATGCTCTATACTTTTATTCTTTATCAATAGAAGCAAAATTGCTACCTTTGTTTTCCTAATGAATTAGAATGAGGGCGTTTTTTTCCCCATTGCACAGACACAGACTAAATGTGCCACTCCCTCCCTCCTGTGCAGGGAATATGGACAAACTCTTGGGGCATCACTGCACTGATTTCCAGACGGCCAATTTCCTACGGGGCAGCAAACTTAAGGTCCAGTTTCTTCTGTTCACCTCCTCGAGCCCCACCTGTGGAGAGCTGATTTCAGCTGATGATGGCATCAAGAACTGCAGCTTCAACAGCAGCCTGGAAACCAAAATCATAATCCATGGCTTCAGGTGAGAGAAAGAAGAGCACTGTGACTTACGTTTTCACTGGTAAATTAAACACTGCTGGGGCATTCCCAAGCACTGGGTGGGCTGTCATGGAACTCTCCTGCTTGTGTGACCTTCTTATCTCCCCAGCAGAGTGGCTGCATGAAAAACAACTGCTAAGAGCAGAGATTGGGATGTTCAGCCTCAAACTGGATCTGGGAATTTTCCGGGAGGCTGTTGGTGGAAAATGCTGCTGACACCCCTCATTACAGCACAACTTGAAGTACTTTAGTTTGTGACCAGTTGCCTTTTTGTGTGTCTGCTTCACACTTTCTGGAGCCTAAAAAAAGTTAGAAATTAGACTACATCTTTTTTCTTTTTTTTCTTCCTTCCTTCCCTCTCTTTCACTGTTACTAATCTCTCTCTCTCTCTCCCTCTTCCTTCACATCTTTCCATTTCTTTCCTTTTTTTCAACATTTTTAGTTAAGAAGTGTTCTCTAAGATTCTTGTCCCTTTAAATGGTTTTCTGGGATTTCATGCCCAGTAGCCTGGATTGATGAGCCATTTGGAATCCCCAGCAGACAGATTATCCTTCTATTCTTGAAAGTGTAGGGATTGGAGCTGGGTTGGTTTTTTTTTAACTGCTATCATTCTGCACGCTTCTGGGCCATTTTTCAGTCAGGTGTGACCATATAACATTATTTGTTTTGAAGTGCAAAAGCCTGAATAGAAAGTGCATAGAAGACCAGGATGAAACCACAGCAGCTGTTGCAGGGTCTTCTCAGAAAACCTGCTGTTGCCTTCAAGTGAGATAGCACACTCTTCACCAGATGGCATTAGGAAAACTGGGTAGAACAGAGCCTCCTCAGTTTTTCTGGAATTCTTGGGTATAGATTATCTTTTTTTAATTGTCTAGAGATGAGGAAATGTAGCCATGAAAGACCAGGTGATCTGGCCAAGGACTTCCTTCCAGTTGGCAGCAGAGAAGGATCCAGGTGTTCCCAGTCAGCTCACTTACTCCGGGTGGGCTCTGTGGTGGCTAAATGACACACCACAGCGAGACTGAGATCTCAGCCTGAGCTCTGCAAATGTTATCTCATTCATTAAATAGCTGGTTCCCTCCTGAACCAGTGCATTCTGGAAAGTGTTACTACACCACCACAAAAAAAATTTCCAGGTGTGGGTGTCTGGCACCAAAAATAACTTTCAGCAACTGTCTAGCAGCTTCCTCTGAGACATGTGAAGCTCCAGCACCAGTGAACTACACACTGGCACATGCCCTGCTTGGGGAACACCTAACATCCTTGTCTCTGGTGGCTCCACAGGGCTTTGGGTACCAAACCTTCCTGGATTGAAGGGCTTGTCCAAGCCATACTGCACACCAGCCAGGTGAATGTGATTGCAGTAGACTGGGTTTATGGGTCTACAGGAGCCTATCCCTCAGCAGTGGAAAATGTCACACGGCTGGCCCTGGTCATCTCACAGTTCATCAGCAAGCTCCTGGTAAGCTACTGTGCGTTTCCAGTGCAGGGAGCATGAGCAGGGAACTGCTCCCAACCTGCTGTATTCAGATGTTGGACAACTGGATTTTTTTATTCCAGATTTTTCTTTTTTTCCCCTCTTTTGGTCCAGGCTTGAGCATGCCACCATTTTTCTTCTTCTTTTTGAATTTTGATATTTTCTGGAAAAAAAACCCCAGTTGTCAGCTGCCTCTCCAGCTCAGGACAAACCTAAAACCTGCCTTGGGTTTTCTCAGATCCATATTCACTGGACAGTCTTCTTCTGCTCAGAAATTTTGTCCAGGAAGCTGGAGGGAGTGAGATCTGAGGCTGGATTATATTTGCTCTGGGCTTCAGATATACTTCCCAGTATGTGGAAAAACCCAGATGTGTCCCACTCTGTTCGTGCAAAGCACAGCTGAACAAGACTTCTGCAATCAGGGTAATGAATCTTTGTGTTAACCAGCTACATGTAAACTCTCCACAAAACGTTTGCATTGCTGACTGACCTGTTTAGGGCTGGATTTGCATCTGTGGACCTAAAGAAAGGCTCTAAAAAACAGAAGGGGCAATACCCATCATTTCCTTAACTATCTGGTTTTCCACTGTACACCTCAAAAGCAATGCTACATCAGGAGAGTTACAGAGCTGCTGTGTGGGCTGGGACAGGGTATTTCACCTTTCTGCTACAGAGACATAAATTTGTATTTTTGTCACCCTGCAGGCCCTGGGAGTCTCAGGGACATCTATCCACATCATTGGAGTAAGCCTTGGAGCACATGTTGGGGGCCTGGTGGGGCACTTCCATGGTGGTCACCTGGGACGGATAACAGGTATCACCAAACTGAGTCTGGGGTCCTCACCTGTTTTTCAAGAGAGAATGAAAGAGCAAGAAAGGGGAGTCATTCAGAGTGGTCTTTTAATTTCGTAAGGGCTCATTAGATCCAAGCTTAGATTCTGACAGCGCCTTTCCAGCCATCAGTCCCCTCCACGCTTCCAAAAGAGCACAAGATTTTCAAAAAGGTCCTTCCACCTCTGCTACACTCTTCAAATTGGTGCCAGCTTAGAAAAGTACGAGCCCTCATGACTAGTGAAAACCCACAACACCCACAAGCTTTGCTTCCAAATTATAGCATGTACGTGTGGTTCTTAGAATTAAAGTCCACAATACAATTGTGGGGGGAGCAGCAGGAGTGAGTTGCTCTGCAGAAAAACATGAGCTGAGAGCCAAGGGGACAGCAAGGTGGGCAGTGGCCTCACTGACAAGGAATATGGTCCTACTGTGTCTGGGCAAGAAGAGCAGAGCAGGTCCAGTGACAGGAACCAGGCTCAACCACAGTCCAGTGATCACCAGGCAAGTTCGTAGTGACAAGGCAAGCCCAAGATCAAGCTGGGAAGTCAAGTCAGCAAGATAAAGGCAGGACCAACAAGACACAGGGCAGGGCATGGCATCCCTACCACACAGCTCAGGCAAGGAACAAAAGCAAGAGCCTGAGCCAGCGTTGGGAGGACCCAGATGAGGCTTCTTGCTGTTGTCCCCCACAAGCTGGCTGTTTTCACAGTAGGCTGGTCTAACTGTACCAAATCAGAGCTGACCTTAAACACAGCCAGACTCCTGGGTGTGAGGAAGAGGTTCCACTGAGGGAAATACAGAGCAAGATGGTTATAGGCTGATCCTGTCACTTAGAGCTTTTGGTGCACTCAGGACCTCATCAGCCCTTACATGTGGAGCATGAATAAAGTCACAGAATCATTTAGGTAAGGAAGGACTTTGCAAGGTCCCTAGTCCACACACCACCACCACCACCATCACCCCTCCTCAAAGCAGGGCTGCATTGCAAGTTATATCAGATTGTCAAGGGTTTTACTAAATTCTGAGAATCTCCAATGATAGAGATTCATTTTAATAGGAGGGGAATGCCACTAAGAAGGAACAGACATAAAGTCTCCAGTAGTGTGGCCTCACATCCCAGTCTGCCTCAGCCCATGTTGGTCTGTTTCACAGAGGTATCCTCAGGAAGGCTCTCACTGCACACTCAGCAGGGCAGTCCAGAGAAATGTTGGTTCAGTCTTCACATGTCATAGCTTCCCATGCTGCATGAAATACAGGCATTTCTTAACAGAAACTGAATTTCTTGCTGGGCCCTTTTTAAAGCTGTGAATCAAACTTTACATTAGGAGAAAATTGGAGTAGCGACTGTCCTGCACCAGAATTTTATGATCGGTGATGTCTTCAGATGAGCAGAAGCAGACATTTCCATGAAACCATGGTAATTAGCTTCAGAGTTAAAGACTCTTCCCCTTTGTGTTGTCCACATGTAATAGAAGCTCTGTAGATTTATTTATTCCATTTGTAACTCTGCTAGAATACAACCCCTTTTCCACATTCCTGTTTATCCTAAGATTTGATAGGCACATTGGGTATTGCAGATTCCAGTTCAGATTTAGGAGCCTAGACAGGTTGGATTAGACCCAAGGTATGTCTGATCTCATCTTCTGCCTCCTCACACACATGTGTACACTCACACAGGAATGTGATCCCAGAGCCACAATCTGCAGAGGTGTTTTCAGTCAGCTAAGAAGGGCTGTGTGGAGCAAAACCAGAGGGAGTCTTAGGATCAGAGCACAGACTTGACTTTAACAAAGTGACTTTCTTTAATCCATGCCTGTTCCACTGGATATCTCCTTGTGCAGGAAAGAAACTGGAATGAACAGCACTTACCAAACTCAGAAAAGAACACTTTGTTTCAGTACTTGCAGAGGAAATTAAAAACCTTGAAGGAAGTAATTTGCATGTAGAGCTCCAGTAAATAGTTTCCTTAGCTGCCAAAGATGTACATCTCAATGGAGTTTTTGCAGCTTGTGCCTGGAGAAGGAAGGGATAGAGGAGAGAGGATACAAAGCTGCTTGCATTGGAGCTGTGCTAGAATTGACTGCTGTTCATATTAGGTTTCTGTCTCCTCAGCATGAACTTCATGCCACACCAAAGAATGATTTTCAGTATCTTTAGAAGCCTTTTACTACAACGTGGTCTGTAGAAGTGGGTGAGGAACCTCTGAGCTTTTTGTGCATATCAAGATTAAAGAACCTTTAAGTCTCATTCTCAGCTTTTATTTACAGAAAGAACCGGAAAGTAGGTTTTTTCCCTTCTTTTCCTTTTCCCCTTCCCTCTCCCCTCACAATTGCAGACATGCCCATTTGTACATAGTTGATATTGCCTTCTCCATAGAGAATTAATAGGACTGAGTCCAAAGCAGTGAAACCAGCCAGCTCCAAGGCTAAGTGGCACGTAGAGCAGACCTGTTTCCTAAACTATTGTTGTCTGCAGAGTGAAAAAAAGTCTTGTGAGGTTACTTTTCTACAAAATGGAAATAGGATAAACCTCAGAAAAAAATTACCTTTAATCTGCTCCTTGGTAATGCCAAGGATACTTTTCTGTGTTCCTTTGAGTCCCCAGAAGTTGCTCTAGGAGCAAATTTTAGGCAAAAATGTAGATGATTGCTAAAGACTCAATTTTATTTGTGGGGAGAGGGCTCAGAAGCCTCTTTGTTTTAAAATTGTTAGATAGTATGAAACTTTTGTAATTCCTCAGTTGGTTAATGCCTGGGGTGCTGAATTCACCACCTAACTGCTGATCTCGTGATATTTCTCAGACTGTAGTGCCAATACACATGACAGTACAATTTGGGAAGGCATTAAAAGTTTGATTCTCTTTCATCAAAACTCCAAGAGACACTATGCACCCACTCTGTCAGAGCTATTTAAAGCTCAGCCATGGCTTTACAGCCTAGAGTTAAAACATTGCTAAAAGGGTGTGCAACAGTGGAGGACAATGCAAGGAATCTGTAGTGGAAGCTGGTGCTGGCAGAAACTATTCCGGAGCGTAATCGCTGAGACCTGGGAATAATTTATTATTTCTGCCTAGCAAGATTTTTAAAGATTTAGATAAAATAACTGGTCCAGAAATAAGAAGGAGAGGGGCTGAAGAGTACTTGTTGTTGAGGTGTTTGATTTTGTTACAGCCCTGGATCCTGCAGGCCCTAAGTACACCAGAGCCAGCCCTGAGGAACGCCTGGATCCTGGGGATGCCCTGTTCGTAGAAGCCATTCATACCGATGCTGACAGTAAGCTGCCTTCCCTCTTCCTCGGCCTGGGCTTCTGGTCCTTCTGACATCATTATTGCTGAGGAGTCTGTAGGTCATTGTCCCTTTTTTATCAGACTACTGTGAGTTCAGGTTCACTCTGAGGAAGTTTCTTGTTAAGAAAGGGTTTGATGATGAATTCATGCCCCAGAGCACTTCAAACAACAGACAGACAGGTGGAGATTGATACAGCAGATTGAGTTTATGCAGAACCAGCTCAGCAGGACTTTTACTGAATGAAAGTAATTTATAGGTCTAGTCTCACTTTGTTTTTTCCCACCTGATGTAAGAAAGGTGCCACTGAGAGTGCTGTCGGAAAATAACAGAGTCAAACCAAGAGCTGGTGCAAAAATTGAGTAACTTCTCCAAAGCACTGAGGATCTACACAGGAAGAGCATGTGCTAAAGAATAATGTGGTGCCTTTAAGTCACACCTTTTGCCTGGAGACCACAAAAACCTCTACCAACACAACTCTCAATTATGCTTCACAATCCCACATTAAGGCTGTGGTGATCTTAGTTCTCCTTTACATAGAATCAAAAACTAGACTCGCTGAGGTGGTGGTGAAGACAGAGTTTCCAGTAATTTTGATGGCAGGGCCTGGAGCATTTTCTGCTCTATGCATGAAACCTGCACAGTTCAGGCATGTAGAAGCAGGAAATCTGGCCTTGATGTCTCCAGCACTGGGGCTGGCTCCAGTACTACTAATGTTCAACATATTATTGGGACCTGTCATAAACATGTAGGGTAAAGCCTACAGAAGAGCCAAGTCTGAAAATGAAGTGGCAATTCACCTCCTTTCAGATTTCGGGATCCGGATTCCTGTAGGCCACATCGATTATTTTGTCAATGGAGGCAAAGATCAGCCAGGATGCCCCCGATTCATCTCTGCAGGTAAGAACACTCTCTGGCCAAGTGAAGAGCTTTCAAGGCCATTTAGCAGACTGTGAAAATGGCAAGCAGCTCCTGCTACAGCCAGGGCAGACAGCAAAGCAAGACGAACATGTATTCACAGCCCACCTCTCTTCTCAGCAGTACAGGAAGCAGGTGACATTAAAATCACATACAGATCAAGTGTCTTGGCAGCACCACTGTCAAGAGATGTGATTTTGGTGATGCTTCCCTATGACACAAAACCCTAGCATCAGTAGAGATGACACTTTTGCTAAAAAGACTCTTAGGTATCACTAATGAAAGCTGCTTTTGGTTTTCCTGCTGCAAGTTGTGTCTACTTAGAGAGGCAGTTTGTACACTTACTGTCCTTTTCTTCTAGAGAAGAGGACTTTCCACAGTAAACAGTGTGGACTCACTAACACTCAAATCTGTTCTGTATGAGTCAGCTGCATTGAGGCTCAGCTTACCTGGGATACCTATGGTATCTCATTTCCCATAGCTGGGGCTCCAGTACAGGTGGGAGTCAAAGCTGCTGCACCCCCTTACAGAGAGCTTGGGGCCTGACTGATGGGACACTGACAGAAACATGACAGCTCTGTGGTCCCCCTCTTCTACGGGACTCAGTCTGAGAGATAGGTACACTTTTAACTTTCTGCAGAACTTTTTCTGCAGTGGGATCTGAGCTTGCAGTCACAGAAATGTCCTGCAAAATGTTATTAATGGGAAGGTGATCACTGCAGTAAGAGTGTTCCTTGACTCCCAGTTCCTTGGGAATGTGCAAAAAAACTGCAGCCAAGAGGAAGGCTCATGGCTGCTTTTCTCTGGTTGATTTTCTCCTTGCAGGCTATAACTTCCTGATCTGTGATCACATGCGGGCAGTACATCTCTACATCAGTGCCTTGAACCATCCCTGTCCCATCATGGGGTTCCCCTGTGCCAGTCATCAAGATTTTCTAAATGGTCATTGCCTGGACTGTGCAGAACCCTTCTTGTACTCCTGTCCCAGAATAGGTACAGTACCAACATGAGACCTTCCCGGAGCAGATGACAATATGATGGTGTCAGTGCAGAGCACAGGATGCAGTCTAGATTTTTCTGTGCAGGATTTGCTTTGGATCTCTTTGGGAAGAGTGAGAAGCTGTTTCATTTTCAGGCTTCTATATATACACATATAAAAGCTCATATATTGCCCTAGGTAGAACACCAAAACCTTGAACATTTCTGATCTTTAAACATTTCCTAGGACCCAGATATGTGTTGAAAGAGAGTTTCCAGAATCACCTGCCAGAATCAGTGGGCAATTGCTTAAAAAAATGTCTTGTTCAGAGAAGCAGCTGGAAATTTTAGTTCAAGCCTGAAGTCTCATTCTTCTACACAACTCTGTTGCTGAGTCACCTCCTTTTCATAAATTTCTGCCATGGTCACCCCAAAGATGAACTCTCTGGACTGGGAGAAGGTAATAGATGCCTCTTTTAGGCTTCTGAAATTGGGCTGTGGCATGAGGAAAGGAAGTGTCCTCTGCTGCTATTTCCAGTATGGTACCAGAGGAACATAAAGAGAGGCCTTTTTTGGTATAGGTTCTCTCAGATCAGCCACTCCTTCCCCATCTCCCCAAGCCATTTTGCCAGCTAGTCAATGATGCAGGCCCCGAATTACGGTGGTTTCCTCATTTGACCAAGGAATTCAATTTCCCTTGTGTTTGCACTGTCATTTACATCTACACTAAGTTTCCTGACTTGGTAGTCTTCAGTCTTGCTCATTTTACACAGATGCAACTGATAGCACAGTTTGTTATCAGAGGAATGGAAAAAAAGCCACCAAGAGGTTCTCTGGTGATGACTACCTGGGGTAGCCAGAGTAGGTTTTCTGAGGGAATGTTAACCTGTCAAACAGCCACCACAAACTTGTACTTGCTCTGATTTACACTGGTATAAAAACGGGATCTGTTCTCTGAGACAGGGGAGTCAGGCAGGCTGAAAGGAGGTGACTGATTATATTTCCATTCTGTCATTCATGGCTTTCCCTGCACTGACCTTATTTCCTCCCACAGGCCTGCTGGAGCAGGCAGGTGTCAACATGAGCAGGCTGCCCCAGGAAGTGAAAGTTTTTTTAATGACAAGTCCTTCAGCCCCATTCTGTGGTAAGTAGCATGAGAGAAAAATGAGCCAGAAGGGTGTTGGCCAATGAGGCACATCCTCCAAGGAGCCTAGGTAGTTACAGCATGCTATCTTATCAGAATCAGCTGCTGTGGGCCACAGGGTCTGAGACACACCGCTGAAGAGCAATAAGCCTGCACATCTCCTCCACAAAGCCCTTTCCAACAGCTTTATTAGTGTGAGCACAGCCCTGAACTGACACAACCACATGGTTTCAGGACTGAAGAAAAGGGGATTGAAAATGCCTGTCTGTTCACACTGGACGATACAGACATGCCCCCTGTGCCTCACATAGCACAGAGACTTGATTCTTTCTTATGTCTGTCTAATCTTTTCTGCTGGTGGGGCCAGGGAATGAGTGCTAGAGCCCCTCTTTTGGCATGGGTAAGTCCTACAGATAGTACCTGTCCTCACTCCCACATTCTTTGCCTCTTGCTTAGTCCACCACAGCCTGGTTGAGTTCCACTTGCAGAAGAAAAGAAACAGAGTCACCAGCATTGAGATCAGTTTCAGCAGCAACAGCACCAAGGACACAGCAAAGATCACCATGTGAGTGACAGTGCGTGCTTCTGGCCTGTTCATCCTAATCCAGGAAAGGCAAAACAACAGTGTATTTCCCTGAGTGATGAACCACAGCCTTGTTTCTTGAGTCTCTCCACATTTTCCTTAAAGGCCCTGAAGAACCAGGCATGTGCTACCATTACTCAGTAACCCTGACTGGGTCCACATCTTCCCTGAGTGCACAAAGCAGTAGGAACACCCTGGGACCCCCAGATCTGCATACTTTGTGTGGCTGTGCTGCTTTCCTTTCCACACCATAGCCTGGGCCTGGTGCCACCAAACTGCAATCACTGTCAGATAGTTATTAGCCCTGCTCTGGCAGACAGGGGTGGCTTACAGCAAGACCCCATCCACCAGAGGCTCCAGACTGATAGACTTGGTGGCTTAGACATTTCTCTTGATGCCCAAGAGGACAGCAGTTGCAATGAGGAGACAAGTGCACCTCAGCATAGTCAGAAATGTGTTAGTAGCTTGCTGCTTCTGCAGTAATGCATCAATGCTCTCATGCTCCCATTGCAGGGAAAAGCAAAGGGCAAGGGATCAAGATCCCCTGTGTAGACAGAAAGATGTCTCTTGAAAGCACCACTCAGACTGTGTCTGAATTAAAGGATCAGACTCCACAGCTTCCACAGCTCTTGCCACAAGGGGATCTCCCCACCCCAGCAAGTTCCCTAGAACTCTTCCTCACTTCTTCCTACTCCTTGCTCATTGTTGTGGACTGGGAACCACAATGCAGCTAGCACATGCTGCTGGCTGCCTCAGGAAGCAGGAAAGCTGCCTGCTAAAGAGTCCCAGCCAGCTCTCCTGGGATCAGAGGGCTTCCAGTGCTGGATCCCACAGAGTCCTTACTGCTAAGCCAAAATATTGTGACCTAGAGCTGATGGTGTTGCTGCTTCAATTGTGGGCAGGAGGTAAGGGTGAGAAATGGGGAAGGGGAAGCCACACTCTAGGGTACTCTCCAGAGTGACATAGATGCTTGGTCACAGATTTCCAGCCAGGCACCACAATTTGGGTTTGTACTCCAGCCTGGTGGAGCTCAGTCTGCTCAACTCCTCCTGGCTTGGAAGCCAAACCTGCCTTTTCCACAGATGCAGAAGGGAAGAAATAGGAATACCGAGGTCAGACCAGGATCTGTGCACCACTTCCAGCGGCAGTTGTCGGACGTAGGGTCTGGTGCAAGTCCAGCAGAAGGCATGTGAGCGCTGGAGGGAAAGGCTGCCCGGGGTTGTGAGCCAGGCAGGCAATCCCGAAGCTTTGCTGTACCCTCCGGTTTTAATGAGACAGTGGAGTTAGAGCAGGGTAACCTATCCAGAGATGCCCTGCGGGGGGAACAGCAGCTGTGTTTCATTTAAATGCCTTTCTTAGAAGCACAAGGCTAAACTGAAAAATTTGCTCACAGCAATAAACCTACAGATTTGAGAGTATAAAACTGAAGATACTCCTTTTAATTCTCACTGGTAACAAAGGGCAAATTTCCCTGCTCTAGGCAAAGCTCAGGCTTCCAGTGCAGTCAAGCTCAGAGTATCAAATGGGCATCTAAACATAGATCCTCACATCACAGCTCAGACACTGATCGATCAGTGAGTTATCTCAGATGATCTGATATGTATATCCTCCTGCAGTTTCCCAGAAGTGTGGAAGGACTTACTTGGGAGTGCTCAGCTAGTCTCAAACCTTCAGCAAGGGACTCACATGGTTGTGTCTTGCCCCACATTGCCCTTCTCATCTCCTCTCCCAAATACCCATTCCAATCTCACTCCTCCCCACATGTTGCTCAGAGTGTTCCAGGAGACATGTCCCCAACCGTCAGTAGCTGACATGGGGCTGATGAGTGAGGAGTTTGTTACACAGGATATTTCCCAGCTGCACTGCTGTGTGCTTACACATCACATGACATCATCCTCCATATCCAAGAAAGCAAACCTCTGAAGCCAGCCAAGTCTCCTACATCCATCCAGAGGTTGTGCAGGGTTGGACCAAGTGTCAGTCCCAGAAGTGGCTCTCTTCAACACGGTTAACTGTATTGTGTTCCTCTGTCCATGGACAATATGCCATAGAGAGATGGCTTCCATTTGCTATCCATTATTCACTTTTATAACCACAATTTTGTCATGCCTCTTATTTTTAGCAGCTTCAAGCCAGACACAGACACACAAAACCCAGCAACTACTGCTGCAGTGTAAGAGAGGGACTGGGTGTGCTGGTGTGGGTTGGCTGCTGTGAGTGCTGCTGTCAGCCTGTACCTGAGAGCTACTTTGGTTAGCAGAATTGTAGACTCTTCCTGACCCTTTTGTCACCTCTCCCCTTTCCCTGCCAGCATGTTTCTGATCAGACAGTCACCCAGGTGGTTCTGGGATTGTGCCAAATCAGCTGCACAGATGTCATTCTTCATGGGCACAAGGAAATCAATGATCTCCGTGTTCTAGGAGGTGCCAAGTACATCAAGTGTAAGGCCCACTGAATGGACTCCACAGAAGGGACTTAAAATGCCTGGGCAGGACACATCTGTGGCACACAGCTGACTGGGCTCTGGTCGTTGGCTCATTACCAAACCTCTGTTATTTCTCAGTTCACATTGCCTGGGTAAGAGCATAGTGACAGACAAAGGTCCCTCTATCCAAGCATCCCATCTTCAACATGATCAAAAGCAAGTAGCTAGAGAAGAGTATAAAAAATCTCTGGGTAAGCATGTAGCAATACTTCCCCACAGAGTTTCCCAGTGTCTAGTTACATCTCAGGGACTTTCAGAACCAAAGATGAGATCTTTATTCTTACCAGCTTTTGTATTCCACAAACTTGTCCAGTCCCCCTCCTCTGACTTGTAGAGCCATGTAAACTTTCTGGCATTCACAACATCCCACAGCAAGGATTTTAACAGCTTGAAAGGAATGGTGCAGTGTGCATTTTTTTGAGCCTGCCACCTCTTGGCCTTCTTTGATGAACCCTGGTACTGGAAGAAATGGTGAACAACTGGTCCCCATCCATGCCATTCACCATTTCATAGATATTGACTTATCTACCATCTGTGGCAAGGTGAGCAGTGTTTCAATTGATACACAACAGTTAGAACAGTGGTTGTAATTGTGTGATGGAAGGAAGGATATTTATACAGAAATATTCCTGAACAGAGAGGTAAAACATGGAGAGACAGCTCATGCAATGTCTAGTTTTGACAGATGAGTCTTCTCACTCCATTTTATTATGTGAGGGCTTCACAATAATAGTGCAGGTTCCTCCAGTGTTTCCATGGATATGCACATGGACTGTATCTGTAGGTTCATGGAACACATCCCTCACATCTCTCATCCCGCCTTGCAGACCTAAGGACCAGGAGACAGGCAAACAGCTGCTGGCTCACCAAGTTCCCCTCTGCCAGATAAACAGTGTGACCCTGAAGTATATCCCCAAGAATCGTTTTTGGAGCAAGGATGAGCCATCCATTGTTGGCAAGCTCTGTGTAGCGCCGCTGCCTCTCAACAGCAGGTAAGCCACAGAAATGTTGTACAGGGATACACTGAGCCTGTGGATGCAGCCTGTGGCTTGAAGCAATGCATTCTTCTTCCTATTTAGGGACACATGTAAAGAGGTCTTTCCCATCACCTCTGTGTCCCATGTAACTCATCTTGTATTTGTGAAAGAGAAAAGCTGCAAAGGTAGTTTTCTAGGAGTTTTCTGAAATTCTTGCCCCAGGATGAAAGTGTGGTGCCATGGAAGGAATACAGCTGCAACTCACATCACCTTGAAGATACTTCAGTCACAAACCATGGCAAAAGCTTGTACTAACTAGAATTTATTCCTGTATCCTTGCTTGCCCTCTCCATCTTCCCCTGTCTACAATGGGCCCCCATCTAAAACATGACAGGTGAACATTTTTCAGGATGAGACAACAGAAGACCAGTAATATATTTCTGTGTCTTATACAGCAAGGTTTATAAAGCACTAAGGCTAGACAACCATTTTGGCATTTTCTAGGCCAGACATGGTATAGACCTTCAGCCATATTTACCTTTCCTGGAGTAAAAGCAGCCAAGTCCTTCTCATCCTGAGAAAGGTCTTCTCCATAATACAATATTCTTGCCAGGAGTTTTGCAGATCCAAGTTCTTGCAGGCAGGACGAAACAGCTGGGTCTATACTGACACATTAAACTGTCCACATCGCTTCTGAAATGCTGGCAGAAGGCTGAAGCAAACTACTGGATACTTCAAAGCAGGTTCAAATTCTGTTTTGGTGGACAGTAAGGAGGCTGAAACTCTAGGCAGTAAA
Source organism: Corvus cornix cornix (assembly GCF_000738735.6). Classification (NCBI taxonomy): domain Eukaryota; kingdom Metazoa; phylum Chordata; class Aves; order Passeriformes; family Corvidae; genus Corvus; species Corvus cornix. The sequence goes on along the minus strand of NC_046332.1, from coordinate 22,178,771 downwards.
AATATATTCAGTAGGCCCAGAAAGGGGAAAAAAAAAAGGCACTCCTACATAAATACCAGGTATTCCCTTGAGTATAAGGACTATTCCTTACTAACATGTTTTGCACTCCAAAGTTGGGATTGATGTGCTTTTATCACTTATGAATGGGACAGCAAGGCACATTGCCTGAAAGAGGTGCTAACCTGCACCCCTGGAAGCACTGAACTTGGCTTTGGTACAGATAGAAAGCTGTAGAGTTGCACAAGCTCACGACTGTGCTGCTGTCACTATGCTGGGAGCACCCAGAGCAACAATGGTGCTGCTTGGAGGGGTCAGGGAAGGGTGAAGGACACAAGCCCATACACGCCCTTCCAGCCAGTCCATCCCAGCCAGGGCACAGCACCCCATCCACTATACCCTGGCAAAGCAGCACAAGGTCCAGCACCTGACTTGCTTCTGTGTTAGGATAGCAACTTCCATCTGCTAATGCCCAGCCTGACTTCTCTGTGCTCTTCCCACAGCAGGATAATGTCATGTCTGCCCTGGAGCCTCACCCTCCACAGCAAAACAGACATCTCTTATGACCTGCCTACTGCTTGTGCCTAGCTCTGCCTTCAGGATACACAAAACCAGAATGGAGTTCTAAACCTACTGCTGCTCTCTGCTACCAGATGATACATTGACCATAAAACTGGATGGGTTTTTTACTCCCTGCATTAGGGGCAAGATGTCAAGGAAAAGAAGTGTGTGGCAGATTGGCAAATACAAGGTTAACTGGTTACAGCAAAACCTTCCAGTTAAAAGACTGGATTGAAACTTTTGTCTCACAAGTTGTGTACCCAGCTCTCAAAGTGAGACAGGCAAGTCATTTAATCTCAAGGTTCAATCTGTATGAAAGAAGGAGTAGATAATACCGCTTTTCATAGTGGGAGTATTGGCATAATTCATTAGTGTTTTATATTAAACTGTCCTGAAATCTTCATATTAAAGGTGACAGGTATTATTTTTCCTCAGCAAGGGGAAACAGTGTGGCCCAAGTTTGGCACAGGAAGGAGTCATTCTTAGCCAGGACTCCAGTGGGAAACTCACTAGTCCCATCTATGAGATGCTTTCTGTGCATCATTCTCTCTGAAGCTCACATGAAGTGAAGCTGACACCAGGAGCAGCACAGTGCTCTCACATCCAATTTTGCACTGCTTTGACCATCTGCCCAGAATACAAGGTAGTGGGAGAATGGAGCATTGTAGCAACAGGGCCACCTAACACAAATTAGTTCCAGGAACTCAGCACAGCCTTTCAGACCTGAAAAAGTAGTTGATGTCTGGAAATAACTGGTGAAAGATTACAGCGAGATGCATGACCACAGAAAAAACACACCCACACCTTTTCCACACCATGTGCAAATTAAAGAGGTGACAAGTCTTTCATCATTTCTGCATACAAATCACAGCTTCTGTTGACTATTTTCTCTGGTTCCCTGTACTGACTTCACTGAGCTATAGAAAAATGCAACAGGAACTCCATGATCAGGAGTGAGGGACATGCTAATGGCATTTTTGCCATGAAGAAGTCTCAAGTCATTTGCCATGAGCTGTCACTCCTCCACTAGACAGTGTCACAGCAGGATTAGCTCCTGCTTTCAGTTCACATCCAAGATTTTGGGCCCTGTCTTGTGACTGTTTGGAAGGACAGCTAACAAACACCATCTCCAACACACACTCAGGAGAGGGATAGAGCTGGACTCTGACAACCTGATAGAGATCCATGTTAGTTGGCACCATGATTGAAGAGTTTCCCGTGAGCTTCCTGTTGAAGACTGGAATATATGCTCAGCAGACACCTGTGAAGAGCAGTGTATAATTCAGCCCAGCCTGGTCCACTGCTTCAGGCAGGTGTGTAAAGCACCTTGACAGATGGACCCAGTTCCATTACGCATTTCAGTTCCTTTGTAGGAGAGACCACAGCAGCTCTCGTGTCAATCTGCTGGAGACACTTCTGAGCTGTGAAGGGCAGTGGGGTCAGGCTGAAGTATCAATGCATCAACAGAGCATGGTGACAACCATCAGCACGATGATTCCCATGCCTGGGGCAGCCCCATTCTCCTGCCCTGGTGTGGGAGAAAAGATGAGTAATCCAAGGAGCTGTGTACATCACAGATCCCACATACTCATTACTCCAGAGGCCCTCGGTAAGAGTGCCAGATCCCAAGGGCACAGGATTTGCCCAGCTGAGACTTGAAAAACAGGCCAAACCAGGCTCTGGGCCACAGCCCCTGTGTGAGCAGAGCAGGGCAGGGCAGGTGGGGCTGCCTCCACCAACCCAGGGCTGACACAAAGCCAGTCCCACAGGCAGAATGGCTGTGCCCCCAAGAGGCACTGAAGGACACACTTCCCTGTACTGACAGAGGGACTGACACTCCTTGCTCTTTCCCTGAATACCTGCCCTGGAGAGGCTCCTACCCCCATTGCTCAACTTGATTGCACCAAGCTCTGCGGGACACAGAATTCCTCCACAGGTACTTCCAATTCCCTGACTGAGGAAGTGGCTGTGGAAGCTCATCAGACAAATCCTGTTGCAGCTGAACTTGGAAGAGGCCTTCTATCTCCACACTATTTTCATTAAGGCATTGTCCTTCCTACCAATGGCTGCTCTCTTCACAGATATTTTGTATCCACTCCTTCTTCATTCGATGTTTGTGCATCCTGAGGTCACTCCCCCTTGAGCACACAGAAAAAAGGGTTCTTGACTACACCTGTTCCCAGTCCCAATTCCTTCTTTTTCTTATTTCAAATGAATCAATGCAAACAAACAACCTTTCACCAGAAGTCTTTTTTCACCAGCTTCTTGGAGAAGTTGTGCTTGTCATAAATGAGAAATCCTAACTCCTGGAAAGGTAATTTCTGGTCTTACTAGACCAGATGCCCAGTGAGATGCATATCATCAAACACTCCATTGCAAGCCCTTTATCAAAGCTGTCAGGTGGCCCATTTTCCCTTGCCCTGTCCACTCTGTGCCTTGTGATCACCTCAAGTGATCTCCCTTTTCAAATCCTTCCCCCCTCCCACTGTTCTCTCCCTCTTCAAATCCTCAAACACTGTTAGTTTAATCTCTGACTTTAATGGGAATCAGTGAATCAAAGGGAACACAGATTCTGCAAGCAGGCTGGTATTGCTTGCAGAGGTATCAGTGCACTTTGGTGACAGAGCTGCTGACACACCTCAGAGAGGCAGGACTAGAAAACAAACCGTGGAAGCACACTGGGGAAGGCAGCTCTGGTGAGCAACCATGGGGTGGGAGGTGCTGGAGTGTCACACTGCAGTCTTAAGCATGTGCTTCATGTGCTCCTGAGTGTAGATGTCTGCTGGCAGACATGCTAAAGAGTGTCTCTGTGGTCAAAAACCTGTGTGAGCATCTGCTCCCTTGGAGGGGCTTCAGGATCAAAACAGCCTGTTGTTCCCTAGAGTTCGGGGGTCTGAGTGGGAGCCAGAGGGGCTCGTTCTTTGCAGAGAGGGTGAGAACTCTGGAGATGGTTTTCGGAGGCTGCAAAAGGAAAGCAGTGGAGGAGGGAGGAAAAGGGGGCCGGGGAAGAGAGAGGGGGGGAGAGAGACAGAGACACACCGTTACTATCAGTACTTTCAAATTTTTCCAAGACACAAACCTCATGGAGCCCACCATTACTTGTTCTTCTCCCCTCCCCTCCTAAATGAATATGCAAAACTACGTAATTCTTCAACTGGTAAATCAGGAAACAGGGTTGTGCACCCATTCTGAGATGGCAAAACCAAACCTCTCCAAAGTGCCTTCTGTGATATTGGTGAAACAAAGCCCACAGCTCCTTTCCTTTTGCTCTCAAAGCAGGCACAAAACATTAACTACTAACTTAGATACCAAGTTGTAGACCATCAAGCATCCATCCACCCATCTCACCCACAAAATAGAAAGGCAGCCCCAAGATGTGACTGTAAAAAACCAGGTAGCAACAGCTACACATCCTGCAAGCACTTGATAGCAACAAACTAGAACAAATGCAATATGAACAGGAGAGAAAGCAGGTTGCTTTTGATTGTTTAAATTTCCATGCAAGGAATAAATCTTAGTTTCCTCTGGGGCACTGAGCTATACAGCAGTACACTGTTAAAGCAAGTATTGAACAGAACCTTTGAACCTGCCTCCTTTGAACAGGCAGCATCCTCCTTAGAGAAAGAATGTGCTCATCAGTGGGACATCACAGTCCATCTTACTCATAAGCAGACTAGAAACGCTTTCAAGGAACTAGACGATATGAATAGTAGGCCAATATATCTCCCTGTCGGAACCCTGAGTTCAGAGAATTTCAGTCTTTCAGCACTGACAGGCAATGATCCTCAAAAGCACACTGCATTTGACCAGAGGCCTTGGGAAAGGCTTCCCAAATTATGTGATAGCACTGAGATTATTGCTATGTGATTAAAAAGAAACATGAAACAGAGGCAAAGAAGAAAAGGAACATCTCCCATTAATATTTTCTTGTGTAAGACCTTTGTAGCACTTTGGGCATTCAGGAACTGCCCTCCTGCACTGTAGTGTTGCAAGGTGGCTGTTGTAGTGACAGAAGAGGAAAAGGAACGTGACCCACAGAAGCACTTCAGCATGGGGAATTTAGAGAGATGCAAGGTGATTACCCATGTTGGGAGTTACTGGGGAAGGAGATAAGAGCACAGACCAGGGGAAAGCCCCAGGGAAGCTCTGACCTCAGGGATTTACTTTGAACAATGACACTGCAGGGAATTTCCCTGTTTATTACAGAGGTAGGAAAAAGTTATGAAAGTGCTTTACCTGAGCCATGGCAGACCTACTCGGATTATTTGCTGAGCTGTGACAAGTGTTTCGACAGAGGGAAAACCTGCAGCCTTTCTGTATTATTAGTATTTGTGGCGAGACACCCAAGTCGCTGTGGAATATCATCCAGATGTGACAATTGCTGTTGTGCTGCAATGTGATGTGGGATGTGCTGGGATGTGATGTGATTAGGACACAGAAGTGCTGAGCAGGGTAACAGGGAAGTGCTCATTCCACCGTTATGAACACACTAAAGTTTTGGATTCCTTGTCTAATTACCTTAAAAATTAAAATACCACACTGGCTATTGTCTCCAGACTGACAGACAAGGAGATCATCCTCCTCTCCCACCTCAAATACAGCCTCTAAACATCTGGGCTTTTACTGCAGGTCTCTGCTGCAAATATCAGCAGTCCTTGATACTGTCTCAGTCACAAGATGTAGAAAGACAAAAGCTTCCAGCTCACACAGGACTGTGTGAAAGAAAGAATAGCTTTCTGCTGTGTAGCAAAGTTTTGCCCAACATGCACACACCTCTTCTGTGTATGTTCACAGTATTGCCTCACTGCCAAAAATGGGTGGAAATTTTTCAAAAAAAGCTACAGTGTTCCTTGCCGCCTACCTTTTAAAATTGCATTTGAAATTCTGGTTTTATTGAGCTTGATCAACGAGAAGAATTCTACCAATGATCTGAGAATGGATATCCTCCTTCTGAGAAGGCAAAGTGGAATCAAAGCTCAGGCAAAGTGACTTCACCATGTTTGCAACACTACTTGCATTCACTTGTGATTGCGTGTGTTCACAGACACTCCTGACAGCCAGGAGGATGGCTCTCTCATAAGTGATTCAGTGTTCCTGCCTCTCCAAGTAAGGACTGAAAAAGCTGCAAATTCGTATCTCCAGCAGTCTACCAGCAAAATCAGGGACTTCATATCCCTAGAACAAATGTGGATTTTTTTTTTTCTCTCTGTGCCTCCTTAAAAAAGAAAACAACAACCAACCATACAAAACCAAACAACCAACCCCAACAACAAAACCCTAATCAGAACTCTTGCTGACTCTTTATCTGATTCAGCCAAAACCAAATACGCTTGTTCCTTCCCTGGGCACGTTCTTCATATCCCAGAAAATATGAAGAAAACTGCAGACTTGTCAGGGCTCATGCCAGGAGCCAATGCTCCCTGCCACTGAGTCCACAGCACAGGTAGAAGTAGACCCCAGCAGGCACAGAGAAGAGTAGGGCACAATGTTGCACTGTGTTCAAGGCTGCCTGATGGAAGACAGCCTCCCCAGCTGCAGCCCAACCCTCCACCCTGCCATGCGGACCCAACTGGAACACATGCAGGGGTCACTTCTAGAACAGAAAGCCTAGTCCCAAACTTGGTGCCTGGCAGCTGGATTATTGTGAGGCGGCAGCAGGAATGCACATTTTGGGGTCTGCAGCTGGTGTGTAGCAGCTGGCATGCAGTGGCTAGCTAAAAGTAGCTCAGGGTGGAATTTCTCTCTTGGCCACTTGGATTTGAATTTCAAGCACGAGCCACTCTCCCATCTATTTCTGCTTGCCTGCATTGTTCCTCTGCCCCAACAGCCACCAGGTACAGGAATGCGGACTAAGGAGCTGGCATTTTGGAAGAGAGCAACTAATTCCCACTCATTGGAAAGCAGAGTTTGGGGCATCTTAAAACAATGTTTAGCCTGTCAGTCCACCCAGAGTGACTGGAGGCAAGACCTATACCACCCAGGGCAGACTTTTCACTACCTTACTGATCTGGCAGAGAGGGATCTCAGCAGAAACAAGGAGAACAGATCAAATGCTGGGATGAGCTGCAATGGGCAGGGAGAGGAAGGACTCTGAGCTTTCTCCCCCTGTCCAGACTGAGCACTTGCAGGGTTGATAGCAACTCCTGGCTACCAATCGGCTATAAACCCTGGAGCTGTTTCTAGTCCTGTTGGCATCTCCTGGGATGTGGGCTCTCTCACCTGCAGAGCTCTTGCTCAGCTCAGTACTGGAGTATCTCCTGGCATAGCTCTACCTCATGGTCTCTGTGACCATTCGTGTACCACCTGCCAGCCTAGACACCATTTCAGTTTTTCTGCCTCTCCTGAGGGATGGGGAGAGAACTGGGCAGGGAAGAGCTTTCTATGGTCAGGTTACTGGCCCTTCTACCCCACAGTACAACTGGTGCCTGGAGCCAAGTCTCTGCCCTCCTGCATTTCCTTAAGAAAATCACATGGCTTGAGCCCACCTTCTAGGATTCCTTAGGGCAGCAGGCCAAAAAAACATTGCAGAGGTGCAAACCCATGGCAAATGGCAGCCACTGCTCTGTCCAGGCAGATGCATCACGGGAAAGACTTGCTCTGCAAGTGGGTACTTACACAAGGGTCCCACACAGGGTGAGGTGTGCCCGTGCCAGGAGTGCCCTCACTTCATATACTCCCCTTCGCTCACATAGTCCATAAAAGACCCCGGCAACTCAGCAAAATCTTCCAAGACAAGACTGGTGGAGTCCTCACCCAGCAGGTCACTGTCAGGCCGGGACGCCCGGGGGCGTGAAGCCGGCAGTGGCAGCGGTGGCGGCTGCGGCTCAGAGACGCTGGCCTGGGCCAGAGGCAGGCAGCAGCTCCTCACAGTCCTCCGACTCCCCCTCAGAGGAGGCTGGCCCAAGGACATGGTAGAGGCTGGGCAAACGGATGTCGAAGCGAAGGCCAAACTTGGCGAAGAGCTTCTCGTTGAGGGAGTAGAGCTTCTCCGAGATGTCGTAGCCCAGATGGGAGGAGAAGAGCCGGGCGATGTAGCGGTCCTTCCTCAGGAGGAGATACAGCTTCTTCCTGGGCCAAGTGATGTAGCTGCAATCGGTCTCGGCTGTCAGCGTGACCTGTGAGGCAGAGAGTGAGTGGAGTCAGTCCCACTGCCTGGGCAGGGGTCACCCACCTTGGAGCCATGTGCTTCACTCCAGGGAAGGCCCTCAGCCCCTTTGGTGCCTATTCTCCTTGGAGATGGTGGGGCTGGAGAGCCAGATTGTCCTGGTTAACGACTGGATAAATCCTTACCCGCTGCTGTTTCCTCTCCCTAAGGACGCAAAGACTCCATTTTCCTATGCAATTAGTACCACATCCTCATTTAACCCAGCCACATGGATGGCTACGTTTCACGCTCTTGCATTCAAACAGTGCTCCCTATTGACCTCTGAGGGATGTAGCTGAAATGAACAGGGCAGCACAGACACCCCTATCCCCCCACAGAAATGCTACAGAGGGGGATGTTTCTGCATGCCCAGCCAGTTTGAGTTGCCAGCAAGTAGCCCTGGGGGAGGCTGCTGACCCATTCTGCTGCTGGGTTGCACAGCCCCAGAAGGCCCTGAGTGTTGGAAGGGCCACCTGAAAGTCTTGCCTGGTCATCCTATGCCAGAGGGACATCCTGTCTCAGCAGTTCTGCTGGACTCTGTAGGGCTGAATGGCCTTGAAGAACATGGCAGCACAGATCAGTGAGAGAGGAAATAATGAGGTTTTATTGTGTTCGTGTATATGTAAAAAACTCATGACGGTTTATTGGATTGATTTTAGAGAACATTTCGTATTGTTTCTTGTTTTGCCAATGTAAAGAGAGACTTTTTCCCCCTAGCTGTAGGACAAGACTAGTTCCAGTAAAAAACATTATATAGTATGTAAGTGTATATTATAATAAATAATAACAATAAAGACAAGAAATGCAGGAAGGGTCAAACTGCCCTGGGCCAAAGAAGAACATCCGAGTGTAATGGAGACACTGGCATGCGAATAAGTGCCAGAGCCAAAATATCCCAGGGGCTCCCTTTCACTCTATACCCAGGGGTCTCCTTGGTCAGCCACCATGGCAGAGGGCCACTGGGAAGCTGAACATGGCTTGGCCGCATGTGTGTGTCCTTGGGTTTGATATTTAATGCCATTGCCCTGCAAACAGCTGTCTGATGAAAGAAATATAGGAGATAAAACCTGAGAACTTTCCCAGGCCAGGCAAGCAAAAAGAAGGGTCACGAGGAAATTGAAGTGAACGGAAACTCATTTTCCGAACCAACTTCTGACACAGTGATCAAAAGTGATCCCTTCTTTTGAGGGATTGAGATGCAGTAAGCAAACCTGCCACCTAACCAGGACAGCAAGACAGATTTCACTCATTAATCCCTCCTGGCACAAGTGCTCCAGCATCAGCAGGAGCCTGTAATTCAGCCTTCTGGGGGAAAGTGCCAGCCCTGAAACCAAACTCCTTCAGGCACTGCGATCCAGCAGTCCTGTGGGAAGCAGACACCCAAAGCAGAAAGCTCAAGGAAACCAGCTATTCTTGTAGACCAAGTCATGCTTCTGCCATTTTTCAGCGGGCTCAGAATTGAAACTGTTCAATCCAGAGAGCCATGGGGAAAGCAAAACCTTGGGCAAGAAAACCTTCCATGCCCTCCTCCAGCAAAGACCCAGAGTTCAACATGCACTTTTTAAACCAAATTATTGCATTGCTAGGAATAAGGTTGAGATAAGGGAGAGAGTTTTATTAACTGCTCAGATGAGGACTAGTGGGTTAAACAGCTGCCAAAAGCAGCACATCATGACAATTAAGCATGGGCATCAAGAGTAAGGTCCTTCCAGGTACATGGACTGCTCAAGTCACACCTGATGACTGCTGGTCTCACACAGCTGCTACTTCTTCATGCTCCTCAGTAAGCAGATGTGGCATTTAGGCATTTCCAGCACGTGGCCCTCCCTACCTAGGGCTCTACCTCCCCATTCTGGTGCCAGGCACAGCTGACCTCACTGACCAGCCCTGTCTTGCAGAGCAGGAAAGGTGCCAAGAGCATGGTGCTGGCAGGGCTAGTGCAGCCCGGCACCAGCCTGCTCCCAAGCTGTCTCCAACACCACAGATAAAGACCCTCAGGAGGTCTGGGAACATTCAGTTCCACGGAAATTAGCTCTGAAAATGCTGTGAATGTCTTTACAGGTTGCGTGCCTGCTGTCAGCCACTGCAGTCAGCCATTTCCCTGCCTGGAGCACTGGGCAGCCATCACTCTCCCTGCTGGATTCTTGGGCAAATACAGCCCAGGAGCTAGCAGCAGTCTGCTGCCAGACTGAAGACCTGTGCAAAACATGAGATACCACCAGCTCTAGTATAGCCACGCATATATGTATATACACAAGCTTTTCTGCTTCATTACCTTGGTCCGACATCCCTATTTCTGCTCACCATCTGTAGCCCTGTGCCACAGCTATCTCCTGCAGCCGTAACCACTGGCAATGGCACTGTTTTCAGGAGCAATCACCCTGACCCTTTCACACATGAGCCAAATTCAGAGCCTAGGAAAGCAGATTTGGAGAGCTGCCCTAGTTTAACCAAGTCTGCCTGGGGCTACCCTCATGAAAAAGCATCATTCCCTCACGACCATGGTGCTCCCAAGGGATTAGCAAAATCCCTTCTCATATGCCCTAATTGACATAATCAAGATTGACATCCTGACAGGTATCAGGCCATCCTGAGATGTGAGTTAAAGACAGAGGAATGTAGGCTTAAGTAATCTTCTCCAGAAGGAAAGCCAAAGAAACACTGTGGGGTGTTGACAGCAAGGCCAAAATCCTTTCAGTTACTGCAAATGAGAATTGGTCTGGCCTCTGAGCAGGGGATTTTTCTGCTCAGAAAGAACCATATTGGGGTGTGAATCATCCTTTCTGCTTCTCCACCCAAAACACATGACCATCAGAAACTTCTGTGAGGAACAGGATGTTTATGGATTTACATCACTGCTGCATATTGCCACGGCTGCCATCCTGATGCTAGCACAATGCACCCTGCTAGCAGCGTGCAGGGCAAACTCATCAGTATACGTACTAGGGAACACCATAATGGAAGAGAGCCAGCAATTTGACACCTCCATTCCCTGATAAAGTGGAAGGAGCACCATTCTCCACCCTCCTTGCTATCAGCAGATAGTAGGAGCATGCCCTGAGGTCTTCAGAACAAGGTGCAAAAAAGGTAAAACAGCTGACCACACAACTCTGTGCTGGCTAAACCACCAGGAAGGGGAGGAAAGTATTCCTGGTCAGCTTTGAATGGCGTAATGAGGCCCCTCCATCCCCTTCTCAGACATGCAGCAAAGCAGCAAGGAGTGAAGCTGAGCTGGGGTTACCTGGAAAGTTCCTTCTTCAGAGGGTCGCAGTGACTCCCATTCTGGAGAGTCCAGAAACTGGTATGGAAAGACGTAGTGAAGGAATTGTCCATCCTGGCACACTCGGATCCTGCAGGGGACAGGTGAGGCACACAGGCTTAGGCCACAAAACAGGTGTCACACAAACCTGATGGCTCACACAGTGTGTCCCACCAGGGAGGAAAGAAATACTTGTCTCACACACGTCTTGTACGCTCTTGGGACAGCTGCAGGTGCTTTAGTGATGAGGCTATCCCTCCTTTCTCTGTGGGAAACTATTTGCTGCCACTTCCCCATATTTCATCTGTTTTCTGTTTCTTGCTACAAAGACAGCCCTCACAGGTGCAATGTTTGGTCCTAACCCAGGACTTCTCAGCCCACAGGACTGCTGCTGCTTTCTAGGTACTTCTAAGCCAGCCTGTGTCTCTTCGTGCTTGTGTCTTCCTACCATCCCCAGGACTGCACAGAGGCATCCCCTGTCTCGGTATTGGGAAGTCATTACACTCAGAATCCCCCAAAATCATGCTGCCCATGGTTCCTGACAGACCACCCTGTGAGCTCATAGTTTGCTGCACATTACTGCTCACTTTCTCTTGGCCTTCTAAGTATCCCTTTCGCCTACTTTTGCTACAATTGCCTGCCAGTGTCAAGGTCAAACATGCACTCAGCTCTGCTGTGGGAATAGGGAAGGACCTGCACAGGCCTGGAGCAAAGACAATGGCAGGGTGCTCTGGAGTTCTATTCATAGCTCTGCATCACCAGACTTGGGGCCTCTTGCTTTCCCATCACCCTGTACCCCTGTTGTGCAATCCACAAAGGCATTTCTTGCCTTCAGGAGTTAGAAGACTCAGTTTACCTTTGGCTTCTAATCAGCTGGCAGTGCTGCCTGGAAGGGTCAGGGATTGCAAGGCACATTTCCTGATCCAGGCATATTCTGCATTTCCAAGAACCCACTTGTTCCGTTAAAGAGAGAGCACCATAATAGTAGCAATGCTGTGCTGGGTCAGCAAAGACCTCACAAGGCAATACAGTGGGTACCAGGAAATGTAAATCCACTCCCATCTCCATGGAGCATCTTGTACCAGCCAAGATGCATAGTTCCCACTGCAAAAGAGAGCCCAACAACCACCCACCATCACCACCTTACTGTCTGTTGCAGCACTTCCATGTCCACAGAGCAGCATCACATTATCCAGTGCAGGTTAAGACAGCACAGACTCTTCCCCATCAATATTATTTGCAGATACAGTAAACTTCAGAGCCAACTGCTCAGCAGAGATGTTTGGTAAGGGCAAGCACTAATGGAAATGCACATACCAAATTACCTTCCAGTGCTTTGCCATTCAACATCCTGCTCTTAACACATCTTAGAAAAGGGACCAACATCAAAAAAAAGGAAGGTCAGCCATTCTTCATTGCACACTCCCTCACCAGAGAGGATTGGCCACTGCAGTAAAACATGGCCCCAAGTGATGCTTTGTATTCCCAAAGGAAAATCCTTGTGAGACACACCTCCTGCAGCTCAGCACTGCTCCTATTTAGAGATCTTCTTCCTTTCCCATTCTTACATAACATTAGTGCCAAGTTCCTGGCAGCAGCCTGGAAGCCAACACTATTGCTATTTGTATGCATCTGGATTTTGCAAATCATTAAGTAGATATCCTGCTACAGGCATGCCACAGGATCTCAGGTGAATAAATGCCAGTACTTGATCAGCACAGTTCATTCAATCAAATCTCCAGTGAGACTGTCTAGAGGTCCCTGAGGCTCTCCTTGGTGGTCCAGAGGAAGGAGTATCACAAATGCTTGACAGCACAGGGAAAGAAAGACACCGGATTAGGCAGGATCCACCACAGGAGAATACTTTCTCTTTTGATGAAATGATGCTCAAAGTGAAAAATGTCAAAGCCCTGAGGGCTGGGATGTTGGGAACAGGAACCTCTCCCTGAACACTGCTGGCCAGGGAGAGCAGGTGAACTGAGGCCTCAGCACACTCAGCACACAGCTCTTCACATCACAGAGGTGTGCCTGGTACCCACAGAGACCACAGGTCCAGACACTGCCCTCCTGCCTTGAGAAACACTTTCTCACAGCCAGTCTGCTCCCATCATAAATAAGATCACTTCAAAATGACAGAGAAAGGGGTAAGGATTCATCAAAAGTATCACAGGTAAGGCTGAGCTGGCTACTTCATTGCCCATAGCTTGAGTCTGCAAACCATTCCCTGCAATTGTCTTAAGTTAGAAAAACAGAAGAAAACTAACCCCCCAAAAAGCAAATTTCCCCCTTCCCCAACAAACTGATGCATATCTCAGATCCTCTTCAGGGGAAGGACACAATCCTCACCCTACAGAGGGTGAAAATATAACAGTAAGCCACAGCACTTTGCTGTCAGACTTTGTTCAGAAAGAGGGGAGCCTTTACCTGCCAGACAGCAGCAATGAGAGGCGGTCAATGGACGTCTTGCCCTCCACCGCATAATTCTGGTCTCTGACTAGCGACTGGACCTGCTCTTCACAGCACTTCACGATTTCTTTGTAGACTTCCAGGGGCACCTGCAAGGGCAGGTACATGGTCTTATAGAGGAGGTCAAACTCTTCCGGGATGGTGTTTCTGCGGAGCCGGTAAGCCAGGTGAGCCAGCTGAAGCAAGCAGGCGAGGACCAGCAGCATGTTCCAGATGAAGATATCCAGCCCACAAGCGCTCAGCCAGCCCCACAGAGCATAGCACAAGTAGCCTGGGGCCAGGAGGCCGAAGATATAGAGGGACCCAAAGATGCCACTTCCCCCCATGTAACCCAGGAGGACAATGCAGCTGGCCAGCTGATAGGCTGCTTCCTCCATAATCTCCTTCCAGGCATCACACACCGGAGGCCGGAGAACAGCCTGCTCCCAAGAGGGGCTGTTTGCGCTCATCCTTCCCCAATCCCCACCCTCCCCAGCCGTCCTGCGCTCAAAGTGAATTGTCATACACAAAGGGTGCTGCAGAGGTTTGAAACCAGGGCTGCTGGATAGCCGTTCTTCCTCTCTTCCTCCTCAGCACTGTCTGGTCCCACAGCACTGCTTCAGAGCGACATGTTAAAAAAGCGCTGCCAAATGTTTTTGCACCCGAAAAATTCCAAAAGGGTTCGCTTCTCCTCTTTGTGACTCACAAACTGTCAGCTGGCCCCCTTCTTAGCCACAATGGTGAGAAAAGAAGCTGGCAAACGTGAGGCCAAAAGAGCTCAGTCAAAAAAAGAGTAGAGGCCATTAGCTGGAAAACTCACAGGACAGAAATCTCCGTGCACTCTGTCTCGCCTGCGCTCCGGCAAATGGAATAGCAACCGTGAGAGAGCAGCAGAGGGAGCTGGTGTTGAGTGTGGAATGTGTATCTCTTGGCAGTGGAACGGAGAGAGACCCCAAATGGATAACCATGTTTGGAATTGAAATCCAAGGAGCAAAAGCAGCGAGAACAGAGAGCAAGCATGCACCCGCTACTTAACATAACTTAGGCGGCCAGATAAGCCCAGCGCAGTGCGAGGAGGGGAGAGGAGAAGGGAAAACAACCAGCTTATTGTGGCGAGCTCCAGTCACACATCGGGCTCTCCACCGCCCTGCACTCCTGCGAGACAGTGACTTTCACCCAGCATAAAAAAGGAAAAAGGTTACCCCCTATTCCCACTGTGGCTCGTAGCTGTGGCAGGGACTTAGCAAGAGAAGAGAAGAGAAGGCTCTCAATTAATACTTTCCAGGCGCATCACAGCCCCCTCTTACACCAGGGAGCTCCCTCTCATGGGGTGTTTTAGATCAAGGGGCACAAGGAAAAGATCTGCACAGCCAGAGAACTGTGAATGCAAGGGATAAAACGAGAGCAAACAAGCCTCTGGCACCCAGTTTCATCTATCATGAAGACAAGACTATTCTGCCAAAAGCTTTGAGAGTGTGTAACACTTGGAAACATGTTTTGTGGGGAAATCCTAGTTGAGGGATTAAAGGCTCTGTTGAGAAGCACTCTTGAGAAACATCATCTCACATTTTCAGTTTTTTAATAGCTATTTGGAACCTGCCCCAGACCTTCATTTAGTCCAAAGAGGACAGCCAACACTTCCCACTCAGGTAACCCAGGACACAGGCACAAGAGGAAGCCTTTGAGGTCAGTCCTCCACGGTCAGCTACACAAAACATGCATAAATGCAATTCCTCCTCTGCTTCAAGTAACACGTTATCAGTCACACAGGCAGGATCTGCCCCACTGCCAGGATGCAGTTACATTTCAGGCATTGACGCAACCCACGTGGTCTCCCAACACAGTATGAAGTCAGCCTGCACAGGTCAGTGGGGTAGAGATAGGGTTTCAAGGGTGGTCATGTTTCAGGCCGAGCTTGCAGCTGCCCTGCCTAACATACCATTCCCACTGGCACCATTCAGTTAAAGACACACTTATTGCCTCTCCTGCTAATAGTGCTCTGGAATAACACTGTCTCCTGGGCAAGGCTGCAGCAATACTTTATGGCAACCTTAAAGAATTAATCATGGTGTCGGCCAGTACAATCTTACTTCTGCAATGATTAGGCCACGTGCAATACAGAGCTGCATGGATCCTAAGAGCCATCCTGGCAGGTTGCCATGTGGGAAGGAAAGAACACAAATTAAGCTTTGCACAGGGTGAGTACAGTCCATTCAGAAAGGTGCCTTCTGTTAAGGGTAAAGTGTAACAGGGAACCTGGTCTTCAGTGGCCCCTTAACTAAGTGAAGTGAAGAAATAAATCCTACTTACTGAAGCAAAACAGCACTCATTTGCAAGAGTTATGGGGAAATTAGGAATTTTCTCTTGACCTTCTCTGCAAAGCAGGAAGGATGATCTTATAGCCTAAGCACTACAATAAAAATCTTGGGATCTGGGTTCTGTTTTTCATATCATTGCCATATACTCGCTATATGATCCCAACAACAACTTGTCTACCTTTAGGCCTCTGCAAAAAATCCATATTGTAAGGAGCCTCGTCTCCAAGATAGGCTGACATCTGATAAAATGGGGAGTTGGGATGTCAAGATTGTGAACACTTAGGAGAAAGACACTTTACATAAGATCTGTGAGACAAAACTGAACTGCTATGAATAGAAATGTAGAACTACATTAGAGGAAGCATCCTGAGAAGCACCATTGCAATTTCTCCTACCTTTTCATACCACCAAAACCCTTTTGCAGCAACATCAAAGAAAGTGGAAGAAAAGGAAGTCATTAATTTCATTCTTCAGTTAGGTAAATGCCTGAGTGGAAAATAAACTAGAACACAGTGTTACTTGCTGGTGAAGGACCCAGAATCACACCAGGTCTCTGGGCCTTTCCAACTGATTACCTGGGGGAGAGGCTATGCCTGTGTCCAGCTACCATCTGGCCCGAAGTGGTTCCCAGGAAAAAATATAAAACCATACCTAGGCCCTACAAACACTGCTTCTACAAACACCAATGGGGACGCTCTCTGACAGGGGCAGAGGCCTTAGCTTTTATAGGGATACAGGGGATGGGTGAAGACCAATGGGTTACAAAGGATCTGCATAGGGTCTCCTAAAGGATTGTGGGTCTGTCTTTTCTCACCCTGACCAAAGAAGTGGTTGCCTTTCCAGGGAGTCCTGCTGGGCAATTGTAAAATCTCTTATCTCAGCAGAGATCCCTCCAGGGCAGGGGCTGGGCATATCCCACAGTTACTGACTCATTAGGACAAAAGAAGTCCTTCATCTGACATCTTCCAGAACATAAACAGTGGTGTTGCAGTGATGCCGGAGCTAGCACCGTGGGTGAAGACAACCTGTTGTGACTTCTCTGTGGAAGGCAGACAGGAAGCTTTCAACCCACAGCAGTAACAGCCCAAAGCTCTCATTAGAAACTATACAACTTTTCTGTTGGGTCCCAAAGTGACATTGTAGAGAGAATGATACAGCATTTTACAAGGCAGATCTCGAAGCACATACTAGAGATCAATTTAGTGTTTTCAGACCCAAATTTCTAAAAGGAAGATTTGTAAAGTGTTTGAACCACCAAGACTAAATCTTCCTTTCTGGCTTGACAGTACCATGACCATACAGATCATCTGCACAGCACTTTCAGTTTTCCATCCAGCAAAAGTAAAAAAATCCTCTTATTGCCAAAAAGACATTTTATTTTCAAGCCTTGCCTTGGATTAGAGTGTCTTTCTTCCAGAGATGCTGGTTCATCCAAGATGAGTGTTCAAAAGCTAATACTGATTCAATGGGAAAGGGCCATACCAAAGTTGGAAACAACTTGGAATGAAGATGGCAAGTTCATAGAAAACACTGGAGCAGCATTAAGACCCTTCCCTGGAAGTAAACACATAAGCATTACTACAAGATGTGTTTGTGAAGAAGGAAAATAGACATCAAGCTTTCCAGCACTGAAACAGGCAGTGTGGAAACAGATACTTCACTGATTTTCCCACTTAAAACGGACTCAACCAGTAGCACTTAATATTCAGCTGCATGTGATGATGCAATGCAGGTACAGCCTGCACTATGTTTGGCAAATAAATCCTCTGTCCTTGAAAGCCACACCACACAGAGATTATCAGTCCCAAATCTCACAGTAGCTGAATGACTAGTTATTTTGTCCATCCCTTAGGAAATCTACAGGTTCACTACTGATCCCATAAGCTGAAAACTAGTTCAATCACCTGTGTTGAGGACACTGAAGACCGTGGTGGCTTGAAATCACCTCTTTTTTTATTTATGATATAGTGCATTGCTGGCATTTGTCTGCAAAACTGTTACTTACACACAAATAAACCCTGTAGCTCCAAAATATCCACATTTGATTTACAACTGCTGGGGAAGGTGTCAAGCCTACTCCAGACAAGCCCACGGTGAATCACAAAGGTTCAAAGATGGCATGTATTGTATCTAGCTGTACTGCTCTGTAGTTTAGTCAAGTTTCCTGCTACTGCCATGTTTCACACCAAGGTACACACCACCCTGTGCAGGGCAGTGTCTGGCACCAAGACTGTCAGTGAGCAGTAACACAGGAACTCCCACTCGCTGAATGAAGCCCTGAATCCCCTCCACAGGAATACCATAGTAAGACATGAAGCTGCTCAGCAAGGAATTTGATTTGACTACAAGGTTTTTCCGTTGTTGCTTTAAGTATAGAGTTGTCCAGTATCCTTTCTGTACCTGTTGCACACAGGTACATTAACATCCCACTCATCTTATTTCCAAAAACTTTCTAAAGTACTTGCCATGCTTTTACCCTCATAGAGGTCTAAACATCCCAATTCTTCAGTGAATAGAATTTGTGTAAAATTGTGCAGGAATATTTTTTCGTTTCTTGACCTGATATAAACTCCATTCTCACTTGGCCACTCCCTGCCCTGTTCTATTCTGCAGCAACATTTCCACAGTTTGCTGCAGAAACCATCCTACCACAAAGCTGGTGCTCATCCACCTTTTAGCGTTCTCTTCAGTTCAAGCTCTGATACACAATGGTTCAACAAGAAATGACCTTATTCAAGTTTCTACCTCATTCAAGTTTCTACCTCAAGACAGTAATAAACACCAAGAAGAGCAAGCACCAGGTCCTGCTCCTAAAACAGCTACAGTGCCACAGGCAGCTTTGAATGCTTTCTGCCAGAGCCACACCTGCATCCGTACTCTGAGGCTGAAAGCCAGTGAGGGCACAACTTTTGCCTCAAGACAGGAGCTTCACAAAACATTCCCAGAGGAAGAGTCTAAACTCTCCTCACGCAACTTGTGAGTCTCAGCAGAGGCAGCACCAAGTGTCACATCCTAAATGTTCAGTCAAAAGCCACTGCTAGCTCAGGATATGCAGGGCCCAGCAGGCAGAGAAATGATCGTGACAGCACCCACCCCTCCAGCAGGATCAAAGCCGAGAGAAAAATCAAGACAAAGCATAGATTTTTTATCATCAGTTTCTGAAGAGAAAACTCATCAGAAGAAAAAGTAATTAGTGATACCGTCTTCAGGAAAGTCAACTCACCACAGGAAGAACAACATTAGGGTTGCACAATTACACAGTATGAAGCCAAAAAGCCCCACATGCGTAACACATCAGCAAATGCACCTTGTTTTTCTCTAGACTGTAAGAAGGAATCAAAAGCAACAACCACCCTCCCACTATCATCTCATACAGTTGAAAAACAAAGCCAGAAAACAAAAGCCCATGCACACCTAGCACAAAATTAATACAACAAAAACTCAGCATAGAAAAAAGCTTTACTTTCAGGCAAGTAACCTGTACATACAAGTCACTTGCAGTGACAGGGAGCAATCTTCTGCTCCCTTTCCCTTGAAGAACTACCGGCTCAAGTGAGTTTGATACGGGAAGTACCTGATTTTTTTATTATAAAGAATGAAGCTCAGTAATGGTATTCAAAAACCGTCAGAAGAATTTGACCAGGGCAAATGAAATACAGTTTTGACTCTAAGGAAGTTCATTTCGTAAGCCTGTGGTTGCCTTTGTACAAACATAGTTCCAGCTACTGTCACAAACAGCACTACAAGCTCCAGCATGACTGCTGAAAGCTGTAAGAGGGCAATGTTACTAGCACGATTTCACAATTTGCATCAGTGGGAAAACCCACCGAAGTCCTCTCTGTTCAACCACACCACCCCACAGTAATCAGTGTTCCTGTGTTAATGATTAAGCAGGCTTTTCTCATTCTCTCATTCCTGCAGCACACTGTTTTCAGTAAGAAGGGCACTGTCATTTCTTTACTTAAAAAGAGACAGAAGTCAGGAACATTGGTCATTTTCAGACTTTTATTAAGAGGAAAAAATATATTTTCTATAGCAGCGGTGAAGAGCTAGCAGTGGAAAAGCTACAGATGTGATGCATACTCTATCATTAAAGACTCTATAGATTCTTTGTTTATATCTGTTCTTTGAAGTAACTTGCAGAAATAACTTATTTTACAGCTTTCCAGAACACAGTCACACCAAAGACATCATCTAGAAGAGAAAGAAAACACAGCTTCACAAAACATTGGATTTCCACTGGATATTGAGCAACAGTTCAACAGTCAACAAAAAACCCAGCACAAACCCACACAAACCAACTCCCATGTGCCCTAGCATCTGAAATCTAAATTGAGGTTTGGAGCTATTAGAAGACAACAGAGACAGCACCATTCTCTACTGCGGAAGGGTGACCCACAGGGGCTGTGTACTGCCTATGGCTTCACCACCCTCACTGGGACAGCTGTGCTGACTCCAGTGTCAATGAGGACTGCTCTGCCTTCTCTCTCGTAAGGACACCATCGTGAACAGTACTCTGGGCCTTCCAGTGGCACCAGCTGAAGTGCCAGGGTACTTCAGAGGCAGAGGTCCTGAAGGCCATACTCACCCCATTCAGTCCTGCTCATCTCACTCATATCTTGAAGCCCAGAGCTCTCATACACTCTTTGTGAGCTTCAATCAGGTGCCCACAATTTTCTTCCCCCTTCTCAATAATGCTGCAAAACAAAAAGATTTCCAGGATTCAACAAAAACATGTTCACTTACTTTTAGTCAAAGAAACAGAACTGACAAACTGTTGGGGACAATTAAAAATCGCTATTAGGGTCCAGAGATTTTTTTTTTTTTGTCTATCCTGTCCAGGGTAGTGCTGTTTTGGGAAATATAAAACGATCCCAAAAAGTTACCCAAGTCTGGAGCTGTGCACCTAAAACTCTGACAACAGGCATAACAGAACTTCCTGTTAACAGGCCAGAGTCTATTCTGGGCAAGTCCAGATGGGGATTTGTTATACAACACAAGGCTGTCACGTCATCAAACATGCTGAGCTTGCCAGTTTCAAATAATTCAGTAGGGAAGCAACAAAATTTCTCCAGTAAGACCAATACAGAATAGGTTGATCAGTAAATGATACTTTAGTCCAACTTCAGTTGCTTTTTAGGGACCCTGAAGCAAAAAGCAAAACAAACCAAAATACCTATCCAGCTATTGTTGAAAAAATTATTCACCATATATGGTAACTTTTGATGTTACTCATCATCCAAGTAAGAGCTTATCATTGTTGGTATATCATGTATACCACAAAAGCACTTCAGGCTTGCTTTTTGGCTGAATGGCAGAGCTGTTCTCTAGTTTTCTTCTTAGGTTTTACTACAACAAGCATGGACACGTCCCCTGGCTGCCCAGGGCAACTCCATCTGACCAGCAACATCCATCCTACCACCCTTTTCTTAGGGGGCCCTGGATTCACTTTCACGCTACCATGTAATATGTAATTACACCTGCTCCCCTAAATTTAGCAAAAACAGTGTTCAGTATTATATTACCTACCAAACACCATCTATACCAACAGCAAAGTAAAAAAAAAAAAAAAAAAAAAAGACAACTTGGTCATCAGATTAAAGTTTTTTAAACTTTAAAGATTCACTGTCATAGACTAAGGAGCTCCATTTTGAGGGTGCATTTCATACTATTTTATAGGTCCTATGATCATGACTAAGTCTATAATTACCAATGCAGCTATATAGGTCACCGTCAAATTTTGAAATTCTGTGGGAAATATCATCCTCTGAGACCCAAAAAAAACAGAGTATTTTTCTTTATTTAAAAGAGAACGTAATTTATAATCAGCTGAACAATAAAGATGTTACCAGCTGCTAGTACGTGCTGCTTCAGTCAATCAATAATAGTGAAGATTTACAAACAGCATTAAAAGCCGATCTTTGAAACCTGTTTTAAACTGGGGCTATGAGGTATTAACCTCTTCGCTTCTACATTATCCTTTTAAGACAGTTTCCTCTCCTTCTCCACACTCTCCCTCCTCCCTCGGGTGCTCCAGCACACTCCGTCCGGGGTGGGGAGAGCTCCCAAAATCACGGGCGCACGCTGGCAGAGGCACACACTCCTGGAAGGGAAGAAAGGCCGGCGGGGCAGGGCGCACACACGGGCGGGAAGGGGGAACGCCCGGGCGCGGAGGGGCCGCCGCGGGGAGCTGGGGCCGGGTCCCTACCAGGCGTCCCGCGCCTTCTTGGTCTCGGGGCAGGCGCAGCAGGGCTTCAGCGGCTTCTTCTCCTCCCGCGCCTCCCCCGCGCCCCCGCCGTCGCAGCTGGCGGCGGCCACCGAGGACATGGCGGGCAGTTTCCGGCACCCTCAGCCCGCGGGGAGAAAGCGCCAGAGGCGGCCGGGTGGGCGCTCCTGGTTCCGGGAAACCTGGCCTGGCCTGGCCCGCCCCTTCCCGGCCCGCGGCCTGCTGGGAGCGGCAGGTGCGGAACTCTCCTCCCGCCGGCTCCCCCGCCTCTTCCCGCTCCTCCCAGCGGCGTTGGCCGTCACCAAACGAGGGCGGGGGCTGCTACATAGTGGCGGTGCCAAAGTGACATTTTCCAGGGGTGCTCGGTACTGAACGAGCCAGAAGCGTTAGGAGGGAGCGGGCAGCGGGGAGGAAAAATGGCCTCGTCAGGCGAGAGCAGCTGGCACCCGCCGCGGTCAGCAAGAGCTGCAAGTGACGGCCTTGGGCTCCACGCTGAAAGTTGTGGCCAGCCACCTAAACCTCTTTTTTCCTACTCAACCAGTGGGGAAAATAGAGGATCAGTTCTTTGTGGGGGTGGCTACACGGATACAGCACAGTCATCGTCACTGCGAACATGAATGTTGCGGTTTCATGGCAGGGGGCCAGCAGGGCCGGCCCTTGGCATTGCTGCAAAAGGATGTGCTCTGATGCTGGATCGCTCTATGCTTTCAAGCCTAATCAGCAAGAAAGGAGATTTAGACTATGAAACAGAGAGCAGCTAACAAGCTCCAAGTGCTGTCCAGGTGTTAGAAAGACAAATTACCTGTTGGAAGAATTGCCTTGTTAAGGTTTAGGGCTTGACATGCTTCAGTGATCTCAGACCTGGGGGGAGGGTCACAAATCTTGGAAAGAAGGATGCCTGTACACAAAGAATGCAAAATTTATGGCCTTCAAGGACATCTGGCAGAACTCCCAAGATAAGGAAGAAACTAATAAAGCCAACTTGGCAATTGTGTTAAAATACCTCCAGCTGGGTAAAAGTTAATTCTGGTAGGGGGAGGTGGTGACCACCAACTCATGTACCACTGACACCAGAAACACACTGACTTGTAGAAGACTGAGCATGCAGACTATTTAGCATGAAAAGTGACAACATCATTAACCAATAGAAGAGAGAATACTAATTAATAAGAAAACTATGTAACTTATAGCCAATGAATACCAATTCCTTTGTTTGCTAAAATGTCTAAATAGTAAAAAGCTTTGGTAGTTGGTGCTTGATCTGTGGAATACCACGGAACACCCAGGCTTGCACACCTCTAAAATAAATAATCAATGTCTCTCTTAAGTGTGTAATTACTGTCTTGTTGCACACCAGGTAACGAATCTGATTTTTGTGGACAACAGCATGGGCAATGAGGGAGAAGACACAGAGCTGCTTTTCCTTTGTAGTCTGTCCCAAACCAAAGCATCAGTAGCCACTCTTGCTGTTTAGATCTCTGCCACATACAAGGCACAGCTTGAGTTTTAGGCCATAGTCTGTCACCTCCCAGTGCTACATTTGTGTTTGCCACCAGTCCTGAGGACTCCAGCGTGATACTTGCACACGTAGAGACCGGCAGGCACATTGCAGAGCAAAGGGATACCCCACACAGGTAATGTGGGAAGGGCAGGCCAGCAGTGGACATGACACTGCTGAGACCTTGCAAAGGGAAAAGAAGAATATGCCCACTGGGATGCAGCTGCTGCACTGGGCGTTTTAATAGGGTGTTGCAAGAGTCAAAAAGAACTGGCAGCTTATATCGTGTACTAAGGGGATCCAAAATTGTAGGAACACTGACAAGAACAAGGAGGAGCAGAAAGTGCCATGTAACACTCACCTAATCAGCCTACTGAATTCAGCTACTGAATTATCCATGGATCTCAGCTCAGCAGCCTGTTCCCCACTATGCCATTTGTCTGGGAATGTTGTTCAAGTGACCTGCACCCACGCAGCCTCCTGGTTCAGCAGATGTGCATTGTGAGGCCATGCAGCCAGGTGTGATGATCTGGAACATGTACAGGTTACACTAACTGAACAAAATATGATTTTCCCAAATTCACACAAACAAGCTGCAAGATAAAAGCTGAAATTGAAACATCTATCAAAAGCACACATCAGTTCTCCAAAGCAGTGCCTTGTTCCTAGTTTGTGAAACATACTAAGCATGTTTTCCTTTAAAATTAAATAGCTTTGTCTTTTCTTCCTAAAGCTTTATCTGCTGGCCACTCTCCAAAGGCCTATATAGAGCTGTTGATAGCAACACAAACTCTGAGGGAAAGACTGCAGTAGAACCTCCAAGAGGGTTTCTCAAGTCTGCAGTTGAAGGGTATCTTTTACTTAGCTTTTTTTACATTAAAAAGAAAGTTTGAAAAATATTGATTTAGCTTGTAGAAACCAGGAGGAGACCAAACAAAATACATTTTAGACTCTTGCCCAAGCTATGGAATACCAAGGGAGGTTAAAATTTAGTCATCTTGAGAGATGACTTCAGATGGGTCTGCACAAAGGTATGGCCTCTGAAGACTAAAAATCTCTGGAAGCAGCACTCCACTCTAGCAGCCTTCTAAATAGATTAAGGAGGAGCACTGCTATTTTAGCTGTGCTCCCTGCATGGTAATAGTTTGTAACAGAATTACCCTGGAAGAAGGAATCATTTCTTGGTGGGATGAAAAGGCAGAGGCTGGAAGGGAGGAGAAGGAAGAGAATAGCCAGTAAAGCATGGGTAACACATTTTGATACTGATTGCACCAGTTTGGAGTACAATGCAGAGGGGAGATCGCAGCCATTTCTCTTCTGACACTGAATTGTGTGTAAGAATTGCTTGTTAACTCAGTGATTTTTGTTTTCTATTTGTCCTCTGCCCGCTGACAGTGGCAGAATTATGTTAGAGACCTATGTGTCAGAATGAACAGATTCATCTACCAGTCAAAGAGGAATAGCTAAGGGCAGGCTACTGAGATGAGACTGCGAGAAAATTGTCAGAACAAGTACCCAGGAAAAAAAGATCCAGTGAAAATCTCAGTCTCTGAAAGAGATAATAAGAAAAGACCCTCCCTCAAGCTACCATATCATTTGGCAGCCTGGTGCCACATGTGAGAGTACAAGGACTACAGGTAGCACTGGACATTTAAAGCTCTTGATTTCGAAGACTAATGGGTGAAATAGGGAGAGACTGCCCAGCTGTCATGGGTTTCCAAATTATTTCCCCTGTACAGCCCTTTATCAGAATTGATGTACATACAGCAGTGGCTCATAATGTGTAAACATCACAGCAGCACTACAGGCATTTGCCATTGGCTTCTTGTGTTTTCAGTTTCAGCCCACTAAAAGAATGGTTGTCCAAAAAAATAAGCACTTGTCTCCAATGGACAGACTGTTCAAGGAACCTCAAAAACGTATTTACATTCATTGTCACTGTTACGCTGGGTAAGCCCCTATCACTGTCAGTTGAAAGTAACAGTCTGGGGTAGTCTGGGGTTTTCCAGACTTCTTACACTTCTGACATGCATGATAGAAGGTAAATTAAGCTGTGGAAATTTTGTGTGATGAAACTGAGCTGAAGGTATTTTGATACTTTCCATGTAGTGCCTGTTCTGGGAACCACTTTATCATCTTGAAAAAAGAAACCTGTTCAATGTAGTCTAAAGAAATATTTTTGTCTTTGATTGAGTCTAAACATAAGAAAACCACTGCTCCAGCAGCCCAGTCAACTATATGCTGTGTTTTATTGTCAAATAAGTTGTCTGGGTTTTGTGTCAATGCTTAGATAAAGTGAAAATAAAGGACTTTGAACCTCTGAGTGTTTTGTCAGGGCCCTGTTGCCTCTTACATTAATTACCCAAGTACGGGATAGAGTTTCTCTTCCTGATCAGAGTTGTAGACCTACAACTACCAAATACTATCACTCAGCAGTGGGACCAGAGAGAGAATGAATGCTGGGATAGAAGGAGTTGTGCTCCAATCCAGTCCAATGGAAGAGACTCTACGGTGACTATTTACACCTCCTCTAAGCTTCAGACTCCACCTTCAGGTGAAGGCAAGGGGTTCACTGGGCTGATATCACCTCTAGAAGCAGTGCACCAGTTCCTTCCCAGACTGAAGAGGCAAATTCTCATGTTTCAGGACTACAGCATGAATTCTATACACAAGGATTCTGTACCACAGGACTGAACCATCCCCTTCCTGGGAGACCACCTTGGAAGTTAGTATGGAGGAAATCTCCTTCCATAGTGGCAAGCAAGCCCTTAAAAACACAAGAGCAGAATCAAGATTACTTTAAAGGCTTTTGTGTCTCTTGAATGCTCTACAAAGCCAGTACTGCAACAGATCATCTCTTGCCAGAAATACAGCCAAATCTTCAGAGCATCAGCCTGGAGGTGGAAGGTAGTTCGCAAGAATGAAATCACTTTCCACTTTAAAACCAGAACTGCTGTCTCTGACAGCAAGACTTGGCCCACAGCATCCCAGACATTCTGGGGTCTCATGCTGGGACCAGGATGCTGGCCCTGCCCTCCTCAGTAAAGAAGACAGGGACCCTCCTACAAGTCTTGGTATAAACTTAAAATATATTAATGCCTTCCTCACATTGTTTTCTGCACATCTCTCACCAGTTTGAGCTAGGATTAAGACTATCATCACTTTCATGTTATGCCCCTTCTTGTCACTTTGCATTGAAAGCATATCCAAACATATTAGTAAAGATTAGGAATCTGCCATGCATGCAACACTGTAAAATCTGGATCAGCAAGTTCAGTGTGCAATCTCCCTGGTAATAAGGCAAAAAAGGGAAGCTGGTGTTTTGTACCATGCCACAAAATAATCTGCCTGTCCCACATATGTTGGAGGCAGGAACAATGAGCCTTTACACACGAGACATGTGGCAGCTTTTCCACAATGCAGATATGCAGCAGCTGATGTTCAATGTGCATTTAAAGCCTTGTCAGGCTTACTTCAGTGCTTGTTGGGGTGACTGATCAGCTGTTCCCTTTTGTGGAGGGAACACCCATGAAAATCTGAGCATTCTGGAATAAATCCCATTGCACAGACTTGTGGGAAGGACAGGTGTTTGCACTCAAATGGCTGCATGTGTTACTAACACAATAAAAGAGCATGACAGAAGAAGACAACTGTTTATTTTCTGACAGTCTCTATGCTTAGTAACTTAGAAAGTTTTAACCTGCATTTGGCAAATAATATCACTAGTCCTCCAAAAGACATGAATCTGCAAAGGACTGTCCTTACACTGCAGTCAAACTCAACTGTTTTCACATAAAAATCAGAAAAAAATAGCCCAGGTTTAAAAGCATTTAGGCATGAAGCAGACACACACTAGTCACCCATGGGGAAGTTTTTTTTTCCCCAGCATTGCAGAGTTACCCGAGACAGCTGCCTATATAGATCTTTCCAAAGAGGAAACCTCTTCCACTCTCACTTCTCATTACTTGAAAGAGCAGGATTTTCAAACTTCTGCAAAAAGACCTATATGAATTGTCAGAACTGACCAGAATCAGACAGCTGAGCCACTGTTAATCTGGACCACTACATGCATGCATTTCCAATTAGTCACCCCACAAAAAACAAATGCTACCTAAGGTCTGTGCTTATACATCACAGGAAACCTCATTCAGAGCCCAAGTCCAGCCTGGGTATTGAAGAAAAAAACATCTCACTGTAGTTCCATAAAATCCTCCATAATACAAACTTCTAACCTTGATCAGTCTTGCTGCAAACTGGGCAGTGTTTCTGCAACTCTAGTGAACGGTGTTAAGCTGTCAGTCAATTGAGAAGCAGCAAAACTGTAGGTTCACTTCTCTTCCACTGCACACATTCCAGTTGTCCTTTTTTTATCCTGTGAGTGTTGCTGCTATTAACAATTTTATTCTGCTTGATGGTGTGCCATTTTGATGCATTTTGTGTCAGTGGCACATCTGACTTGTTTGAATCTATTCAAGTCTCTCATGATCATATTTTATGAAATGTGAAGCTCCACTACAGAAAACGGTTTAACATTCTCAATGAACTGCAGGACCTAACTGGAAGCCTGGAAGGAATCATTAGTATTTACAAATACATGAGTCATTCCATATTTGAGATGTCACTGACTGCAGCTGCATACTTCTGTATACTCACATTCCAGCATCTCACTTCTTTTAAATATTGCATCAAGATATATGCTGTGCAGTGCTGCAAGCTGCTTATAAAGAGCCTGCAACATCACCTATCTTCTGATTCTGTTTAGAGTCCCCACAGCTGTTTTTTCACAAAGTTACTAGATAATGTAGAAAATTCAGTCACTCTGAAGCCATTTTTTTCACATCAGTGGTCGTTCTAGATTTCAACTTTCAACATCTAATTCATTTGCACTTGTTTTCTTCTGCTTTCTTCTTGCTGATCTTCTTATCAAGGATCTTTAAAATCCTGGTTCCCACCAAAATCAATGGGACTTGACTATCAAGTGCCTAATGGTGAAATTTTAAGAAGCATTAGGACATCTCCATATGCAGGTGGAGTGATTCTCAAGAGAGCCTATTTACATTGACATCTTCCTAAATACATTATGTATCTGCAGTACAATTACTTTTTTAAAAGTGACACGGGAACATGTATCATCTACATGGCAGAAAATTTCATCTAAATGCTCAGCTGAAGCCCATATCCTGACTATTTTGCCCTGTTTTCAATATGCTGTGCAGTATTTTATCTAAGTACTGTCTTAGGTTGGTACTTACTCTGTATAAGACTACATCTTACTCCATGCTTCCTGTATGAACTGGCATGCACTACTCTAGTCCCTTATTTAAGATGAGAATGGATTCTTCAAGGTCTGGTTCTCTCCTAGGGGTTCATGCAAAAACAGTATTGAACAAATGATGTTTCCACATCTACATGCTAGATGCTGAGTTTTTATCATGATCTCACAGTTGATATATCAAGACAAAAATAACATGCTCTAGATCCTGTTTGGGTGCAGGCAAAGACAGAGGGGAAAGACAGTGGAACTTTGAAGACTGAAGAGAGTGCAGGCTGTGTTCTCCTACATGAGGGAAGTGATACTTCTACATCCTTCCCCAGTCCTTGAAAGGGCTCTATTGAGACCTCATCCGATTCTAGCTTTTTTCTTCCAGTGGCCTAAATGTCCTGTCACTGTTTCCTCACCTCTTTATCTCTGGTAGGGCTGAACCCCTGGGCCCCTGGATGTGTGCTAGCCCTTATCTGACCTTCATCTGGTGGATTGCAATTAAAGGATGATAAGTAAATGTTGAAAGCTTTAATAGATTGTATTAACACTATGTTGCACTAATTGTTTAAGAGTAAATAAGAGTGTAGTATATGGAAGAGATATACTGTGTCATAAGAAGCTGAAATTAATCTCTGTACCACTTCTGTCCAGATATTTAATTTCTATGAAGGGAGTAGCTACAATAGTCACAGAAAATCAGGAGTCCCTGATGCTTGCTTCATATCAGGCAAGCACAGAAATTCACTCCCTAGGAAAGTGTCTTAATACACTGAAACTTGAAACCTGTAACCTAACACAATGGTATTGGCATTTATTCCCCTGAATATTACATGAGAGGAATGAGACCAAGATCCTTTTCCTCCTGAGGCAAGACAACATGCCTGACTACAGCCCTGCAAATCATCCAAATGTCATCTCTGTTCTTTAAGAATCATCACTTAAGACGCTGACCCAACCCAAGTGAAGTCAAGTATATGAGTGTCCTCCAGAGGATGCCTGAAATATTGTTAAAACTGGGGTTTTGTCACAATTTGAACCACAGGCTGAAAATGTCCTTAGTTCTGCTTCTTTTTAAAATTTTTTAAGTGCTAATCAAAACCATTA
The DNA here is from genome assembly GCF_000738735.6 of Corvus cornix cornix. Taxonomy (NCBI): domain Eukaryota; kingdom Metazoa; phylum Chordata; class Aves; order Passeriformes; family Corvidae; genus Corvus; species Corvus cornix. The sequence continues at coordinate 22,148,956 of NC_046332.1, read as the reverse complement.
CAGAAGTCTTTTAGCCGGCTTTGACATGAATTCTTTTAACTGTGATCACAAAGTACTACTACTTCATTTCCTTTGAACTTTTGACTTTTTAGGCTATCCTCAACTGTATATTGCTTTCATTACAGGAATGTGCCCACAGTCATACTAAGAAAAAGAAGGCAAGAGAGAACAGATCTCCTATAGACACTTTCATCTATTTTTTTTTCCATTTCAGCAGTTGCATCAAAAGATGCCTCTCTTAGCATGGCTCTTAGTAAAAACAGCACAAATTAACCACAGACTTCACCTTAGTGAAGCTCCATTTACCACGATCAGTACTCCAAGGCCATTTTCACAAAAGATGTCTCAAGTTACAAGTGAGATATTCCACAGTGGTCACCATGCCTTACTATAGCCAAGGGTCAACACAGAGACAAGGTCTCAATCCACAAAGCAGGAGATTTCACAGCATCTGTCTCCTCACACCTCTTTGAGACTTACCTCTGCTTTGTGATGGGAATAGTGACCACATCTTCTTCCTCCTCCTCTTTGCTGGCTGGAAGGAAGGCTCCCTTATTCTGGATTAAAAACTTAGCAATGACATTGACTGCAGCCTTGTGCTGCTGCTTTCCTTCTTCTTTTAAATCACACACCTGGAAAAGATGTTTATTACACACAGATAGTAAATCACGTGCAGAACGGACAGGGAATGGACAGGGAACAAACAGGAATCCAAAGGTTACCTTGAATGGGTCTGAGTCCATTTTACAGCAGTTCACATTTGGATACAAGAACTGATGCCACCCAAGTTAGTCTGTGATGGGCACGACCATACATGGAGGAATTGTGACATCCTGTGGCAAAAATGGGAAATGGCACACTAACGGTTACCAATTTTAAACAGATTACTTTTGGACAAATTTCTGGATATCAAAGCCTCAACAGTGCTTTCAAGTCTAGAACTTTGTTGCCTGTAACTTAGAATTTTTTTAATAACTAGAAAAAAATCGCCATGAAGTATCACAAGCATCCAGCACCATGACATTGCTGTCTTTTGACCCCTGCTAAGAGCAAAGGAGGACCATCTACAGAATGAAGCTTAAAGCCAGATGGATGACATCTTACCAGGGGTTTCACAGATCGTCATGGGTTGCAGGATAAAAGTCACATTCAAGAAACCTCCCAGTTCCCTCCCAGGCTTTAGAGGACAAAAGGGGAACAGAGTAGAGACTCATCATCTGTTTAGCTCAACTTCTTTGCTTCATCCTCCCTAAAACCCTGCCTTTCTGCACCCTTCCTCACTTTTTCAGCCCCTTACCTACATCTCTTGTTTTCTTGTCCAGACCTTTTCAGTTCTGCTCTACTGGCTGCTCACCCTGTCTCTCCCTCCTTCCTGTGCCACACTCCTTCTCTGCCACCCCACTCTCCTACTATTTTTTCTTTGCTCAGCCAGCCAAGTTTCTCCTCTAAAATCAAGCATTCATGTCCAATCCATCTTGTCTTTGTTCAGCTACTACTTTGCTCTCAACTAGTGCCTAATCCTACCCTGCTAAATTTTCTACTTCCCCCTGTCTGGTTTTACAGTTCAAACACATCAGCAAGTCATCACAGCATAACAAGTCCATCAACAGAATAACAGTAATTCATCTTGCAGAAAATTACACCATCTTATCTCAAGGTTAATGTGAGGTAAAATTCATTTGGCTCAGCCTTTGTCACGGGCAGCTAAACTAGTGCACTTTTCTGCCATACTGCAACATGCAAAGTAAATCCACTCAGACATTGTGCAGTAACTCACAAGGGTGTGGACAGTTTACTCACACATCTGAGCAGCTGGTGTCCCCTACAGCCAAGGGGCTATAAAAAAAATGTTCAGATACACAGCACCCCACCTCAGCAACAGAGTCTTGTTCTGGAAAAGTTATTAATGACAAAAAAACCACCAAAAACCAAACCCCAACCCTATGGCCCACAGATCTAGGGAGAAAGCACACCAGTCAAGTTCTTCTGTAGGAAACAGGAATCTTTTTTGCTTGCTTACAGTTTAGTTGACTGCAGCTCACTTTCACCAGAGCAACAGGATATGTCCTTGACATAGATATATCAAACTACCAAATAAACTTTGACTCCCTTTTCCAAAGTACTGATCATAAACAAGATTGCCAAAGTTTAATGCCTGGGATCAAATATTTTCTCAGAGCCTTGTGTATTTTGGCATCTTTTCCTTTGAAGTGTCTGATTTATATTAAAAATAAATAAATAAACAAGACCCATTCAGACCAAACCTCACCACTTTGCCATCGCAGTGCATTCCACAGCACACACCACTGTGCCACAGGCCCTGGCCAGGTCTCCCACAGCTTCAGGTCCACAGGAGTATGAAGATTTCAGGAAAAGAACACTCAAGATCGTAATAATCAACACAATTTTCATCACTTGTAAGGCTGTCCACTGTTCAGACCTGTAGTTCACAGAGATGTCTTAGAAATATAGTTAAAAATTAGTCATTATTTTACACACATACACTCTAATCTAATCTAAGCAAGTTCCATGAACCTGAACCTTGAGCTTTTTTGCTCAGCCACATATACCTGTCACCACCCATGAGTGAGTACTAGCCTTCAGGCAGCTATGCAGTGACCTGAAAACTTTTATCTTTTCTTTTCTGACAAGTTAGTTTTCAGCCACATCAGTCTCCTGAGCTGGTTCCCTACACAGTCTTCCAGGTGTCAACACTCAACAGATCAGAGGTAGTAGGGCCAGGGAGCTCATGGTGAACAAAGAAAAAGGTGGCAACATCTCACATTTAGCCCAATTTAATGCAGTTAAAATTAATAGTGGGACTGCACCTTTTTGGTAATACATGACTCCAGAGAGTACTTATTTGTTAGGCTATACCCTGGCATCTTTTAGTACTCCCAAGAACCCATTTAGTTGTTTCATTGTTCCTTCTCAACTTGGTTTCCATCTGGATCCATTCCACATTAGAAAAAAAGAAGTCCAGGCCACCTGTATTCAGTCATCTCTGAAAATCTTAAAGTGGAAAAATATGAGAGGGTGGAGTCAACAAAGAATAATTTTTTGGCCGAAGTACAGTTCACGCACCTCATTACCTCAAGGCAGATGTTCAGCATGGAAAAATTTCAGCACAGAAATCATGGAGTTTTAGTGAAATGAGATACAAGAAAAGAAAACTTAACTTGATAATGAGAAATGCTAGGGAACTCTATTAAAAAGTGGCCTTTGTTACCACATCACTAATTACAGTAAGGTATCACACTGTAAAGCTCTTTAGTAAAACGAGGGTCTTTACAGCCTGTTGGGTATCTTTAGGACATGGATCAATCCATTGTGGGAAGTCACAGCCTCCAGATGTCTGTCAGAAACAAAGCTGTGAGAGCATTTCTTAGTTCAGACACATCTTCAATTGACCCACTAACCTAAGAAAGTTGTTGCTTCAGGCAAGGGATGGGCCTTTAAGAAAGTAAACCAGCATTCGAAGTTGAATTGTCTTCAAGAAAATTCACAGAGCCAAGGAATTTGGAACCACAGTCCTAAAATTGCTTTCCTGTAATGTAGTACTGAGGGGCCAGTATTTTATGTCAGACTTGACAAGCTGTGAATAACCCTTTGATATACAGTTTTATACACAAAATAACTAACATAAGGGACTGGCTTCAAGATTATAGGCAGAGGAGAGGGCCCATTTGCAATTCCTCTGCTTTTTGTGTCCTATTCCAAGGCAGCATTGCCTGCAAATCTCTTTACATTCGCAAAAGCATCAGTCCTTTCTGGTTTTAACATTAAGCATGAAGAAGCTTCCAACTTTCTTACAGAAGAGAATGGCCTCCTCCTTGTGGAAACAGCAATGTTTTGCAAAGCATGATGTTTATTTGTAATGTTTTGTACAGGCCTCTTGAGATGCTCTAACAGATTAAAAAAACCCTGCAGCCCCTCTGGGCAGTAAGTACCAAGCTATTTTCACAAAATGAGAGAAGCAATTAGGTTGGAAAAGACCTCTGAGTTCACTGAGTTCAACCTATGACCAAACACCACCATGTCAACTAGACCATGGCACGGAGTGCCACGTTCAGTCTTTCCTTAAACACTTCCACTGATGGTGATGCCACCACCTCCCAGGGCAGTCCATCCCAATGTCCAATTCCTCCTAATGTCCAATCTAAACCTCCTCTGGCACAGCTTAAGACTCGTCCTCTTGTCTTGTCACTGGCTGCCTGGGAGAAGAGGCCAACCTCCACCTGGCTACGCCTCCTTTCAGGGAGTTCCAGAGAGAGTTAAGGTCACCGAGCCTCCTTTTCTTCCGGCTAAATAACCCCAGCTTCCTCAGCCACTCCTCGTAGGACTTGTGCTCCAGACCCTTCACCAGCTCCGCTGCCCTTCTCTGGACTTGCTTTTACCACTTTATGGCTGCAGAAGTCCTAAGTGACAACAAGCAAAGCCAAGAATAAGAATATCCAGGCTTGAATCCCGTCCCTAGCTGTAACTGCTAAACCAGATTTCCTAAGCACTGAGCGAGGGTCCAGAGGAGAATCACATGAAACAACTCCAGCAGCAGCTGTTGAAAAGCAAAAATACGTATGTCCGTCCTTTCCCGGCCTCGCTCGTGCCCCGTCTTCCTCACACTCCAGCCAAATCCCCGCGCCAGCGCCGCTCTCCCGGAGGCGGCACAAGATGGACGCGGCAAGGCGAAGCCTCAGGGCTCTGCGGAAAGCGGGCGCGGGGAGCTGGAGGGAATTGGAGAGAGCAGGAGCACGAGCAGCAGCACGCCGGGACCAGCGGGGGAAAACCCTGCGCGCGTGGGCGCGTCTGTCCCGGGGAAGACTCACGATCAGCCGCCCCCAAGGCCGGGCAGGGCACGGTACCGTCCGGCCCGCAGCAACCCGGCCGCAGGGGCGGGACACTCCCGGCGCCGCCCGCCCGCCGCGGCCATGGGAACGGCAGCCCTGCCCGACCCGCTCGGCGGGGACGGGCTCCTGGCGGGACCTCCGGCTGCTCCTTCGGTATCGGGCCCGGCCGGCTCCGTGGCGCCCTGCCCGCGGCCCCGCCTCGCTGCAGCTCCAGGCGGCGGCAGCGGTGCGGCCAAGCCCGAGCCCTACGGCGGGCGCGGGGCCGGGGGTTGGGCGGGGCGCGGGGCGTGAGGCCTCCGCCTCTGCCGGGGCCTCCCCTGCACCAGGGCCCCGGGGCTGTCGCCGAGCCCGTCAAGAGGTGGGTACTGCCCAGCAGCGGGCAAGCGATAGGGCTGGCGGCTCCTGCGAGACTGGGACCATGGAACATTTGCTGGAGCAAAGCCAGCTCTGGGTCCCAGAGGGAAGCATCATGTACAGTATGGTATTTCAACTGATTACCATTGCACCATGCCTTTCTCTTAATGTTTCATGTCTTCTCGTTTTCTGTTTAAGTTGACGGTGCTTCCAAAGAAAGCAGATTTTTCTACTAGATTTTTCACATGCATCTTCCGCAGTATTTCATCTCTGAGGCTCATTTGTGTGATGGTGACATTTGTTTGATACAGAGACATGTATTTCAGTTCTTTCTTCCTAGTTTGTTTTATATTCTCTTATGTACAGACTTTTTTTAAAGAAGGAAGTGGAGCCTGGTGATTCGTGCTGATTCCTCAAGTATGTAACTAGTTCCATTTGTTCACTTGTCTTTCAGACCCTCTGTACACACAGTGAAGTGAGAAGGACCTTCCAAAGTCAAATGTCCATGCTCAGCTTGTTGATGATAAAGTGGTAGGTGTTGGCCAAAGACAGCTCACATGTTCACCTTGTCTTTTTCTGCATACACATGGTTAGAAACTGTCATGGTCCTAAGCTGCTCCCTTAAAACAGCATAATACAAAGCAGAGAAAGAAGTTTCATCTAAAACAAGACAACACGGAGTAGCCATGATTGCTAGCCTATGGTGACTCTCTAACAGCAACCTAGAAATACCCAGCTTCATGTTCTGAGTAATTTCTTAACTTGTGTGTCAGTATTTTTAATAGACTATCTCCAAGTGCTGTTAACTATAGCTTATATATGTTACTTAGATCTAATAAAGTAACTGGTCAGCTGCTGGGCTGTTGTTCAAGCAGAGCTGTCATTTCACACAATGCCTCCTTACTTACCTTGGGATATACTTAGATTACAGATCAACGTAGCATACGTAGACTAAAATGAAATATTTAGCGACAGCTAAGCAGCCAATAAAGACTGCAAATCCGTCCTGGTTCTTCATACAGAATTAGTAGAGTTTAACTTCCTAGCTAAGCCCTTAGCTAGTTAGCCCATGCTTAGTTTCCTACTGCATTTGCTCACCTGCTGTCAGTATTCCCCTTGGCTAGTTTAAAACCAGGTAAGGCATGTCTGTGGGGGTTGCAGTCACACCTTTAGACAGCAATGATTGATAGCAGCACAGGATGCATACAGGTAGAATGCCAGAGGAAAACAGACTTGATGCAACTGCACAATGAATTGGATTTTAAACAGAGCCTTCCTGAAGCTATGCATTTGACTGAGGCTGCAAGGCAGATATTCTGAACTCAGACTTCATTGCTGTACAGCAGGGGAAAAAGCCCTGAGCATCTTTCCAACAATGGAGTCAAGGAACATTTTTTTGAAGACTATTGCTGGATATCTCTTACTCCATTATCTCAGAATATTTCTTGTATCTACTTGAAAACAAAAAAGTGTTTGTCTGTGTCTCTGTAGTATGGCTGTGGTAACAGTTCAGGCTGGATGAAGTAAACAGGCATCCTATCACTAAAGTTGTCACATCACAGGTGTAATGGTGCAGACTCTGACTTGCATAAAACATGTTTTAAAATCAATCAGCAAATGCATAATGTGCAACTCAAAACCCTACATCCCTGAATTCTTAATCTGTAGCTTCACAAATTGGGATGCACAGAGCTTGTGATACTATTAGTTCATAGGGTATTCCAAACTCTCAAAAGCTGAACTCCTTTTGAAGAGAAATGGAACAAAAATGCAATTTCATGCGCAGCAAGCAGCTACTCATAGTAGGGTGCCTAGATCTTCATCAACTGACACTGTCTTACACACTGGTGAGTACTTGAAATGTCACCTGTATGCATTTGAGTTAGCACCTGCTGAAATCAAAGGGGCAATTCAAAATTCAGTTCTGATATCGGTCTTTACAGAAGCTCAAGCCAATAGAGCTACATCACTTATACTTCAGTCATGATTGCAAAGATTTATTGGCAGCCATAAATTTAGCAATTTAAGGCATATCTACCCAGGGAAATTAGTCCTTAAAAGGAAGGGTGTAGATTTTTAATGTGATCATTTTTGTATGTTAGCTCCCTTTGAGTTATTTTTAACAAATGCTAAAATTGTTCCAGTATAAAATAATGTAACTTTACCGTGTAAGTGGAATATGTTACTTAATTTCTAGAGCACTAAAATAGGAAGGAGTTACATGGGGTAATGTGCTAGAAGTTCACATTGCTGCACATTCACAGTTACTGCACACTAACTTCTTTATGTAACAAACTGTTAGACCTTTCGGTTTTAAGTATAAGTTTAGCACTGGAAAACAGCCAGAAGACAAATCTGTGCATCTGCTGCTAGTCTGGTATGCTCCACATCTTGAGAGGAACCATCTAACTAACTGACATCATTAACATATGTATGCCGCCTTCTTCCCCCATTCCAAATGTGCAGTCCTGTAAATCACAGCAGGCCGGAATTCTGAACTCTCATGCTGTTTGAAATGGCTAAATTAGAGCCTCTCTTCTTTGTGTCCACACAAATGCTAGGTGAAGGCACTGATATTCTGAAGTATGGCTACTGGACTGATTCACTTCCCAGCCTGCAGCTTGTGTTCCAAGGGCAAAGATCCAGTGCCTGCATTTATTGGTCGAAGATGGAGGGCTCAGCAGCGCCTGGAGGCTCTTCAGCAGCTTGCTGTGTAAGTGTTCTATGGTTGGATAATTTAAAATGAACATACAAAGAAAACCAACAAAAACCCATGCACGCTGAAGTGGAGATGACTGCAATTTGCTCCTACTTATATTTCCCTTGAAATTAAGAGATTGCAGCTGTTGTGGAGTATGGTTATCCATCTGTTTCTTGCAGGGTGGATGTTGCACATTCCTTCATCCCTGTGCTATCTGCTTTGCAGCGGTTGCCATGAAAAAGAAGAGAGTTATTTCAATCTCTTACAGATCAGATGAGTTATGAAGACTTCAGTGACTCATGTGTGTTACTTCAGTGGGAGCTCTTTCAATTTAGTCCCATGCAGTTGCAGCTGGTTAGGTTGCTTTTGCTGCTCTTTCCAGGGTCCTTGCAGCCTGAGTCCAGGGCACCACATTTTTAGTGCACGGGTTTCTTAGTTGAGCTTTCTTCCGGCGTCACAATTTGGTGACATATTTGATTCAGCAAATACTAAAAAAAAAGTTCATGTGTTTTGCCATACCACAGGTTTTTTTAAGTCCTCTTGTAGCTGTATTCAAGACTGCAGGCGTCAGCCTAGGTTTTTGTTTTCAAAGGTTCTTTCTGCTTTAAGAAACTAACTTTAGACCATGGGCTTTTTAGATGGTGCTTGCTTTGAGGTTGCTGGTGACTGAGTTCTACCACATGCCGGACAATAATCAAAGATGCTCAAGAGTGATACAGTGGATTTCACACCTGGTTTTGTTCAGTTTCAAAGGCATATTCTTCTCATTTCCATAATAAAAAAAAAAAAGAAATTTGGATTATTTTTTTTCTTAATACTATTTTCAGTGTTTCAAGCTGTCCTCAGCACATGAAAATCTCAGTGGATTCTTATATTTTGCCTGTGTGACACCTGTGCTGCTTTAAAATTGATTTACATTTCAACAAGATGTATATGCAAAATGTCTTGCAATTAACAAAAACCAAGAAATACATCTCCTCTGTTTCAACCTGCACTGATTGACAGTGCTGCTGATACGGAAGACAGAATATTTCCCAGCTGTCTTCTCAGTAGTTGCATTGCCTCTGCAAGGTTACTGGGAATAAATGCTCATTTATTTCAGCAAAGTCAGCAAATATAAGTCAAGGACATGCCAGAGGAAGGATCTATGGAATAAAAAGGGCTATTTCCCTGTGTTCCCATTGTGCCTGTAACTATACCATAATAGGATGAACGGTTTATGCTAATAAAGTTAGACTATAAGAATAAGTGCCCACCTGTGCTGAATGAAACACAAATCCATCTGGCTGGAGCAACGGTCTGATATGTAAAGAGTCAGCTAGTGGAACTAGCCCTCAGCTCAATTAACTCATTTGAATTACAAGCACAACTTCACAATAATGGGTTGATTAGTGCTGAGCAAGTATATCAGGTTATGACATTCCATTTCAAATTATTCCCTTCTCTTTTCTTATGTGATGTGACTGAAAGCCTTGGGAAGAGATGACTTTAAACTTACCTTGGCAGTAAATTGTATGTCACGGGAGGTTAATGAAGTGTCTCACTCTAAGCTTTCCTGTAGCAGGTTGCCATACTGTGCCTCCCCAAATTCCACAGTTTGCAGGAATTAGATGAGGGCTTGGAAGACAACTGATCTCAGCGTGTAATCCTCTGTTTTGATGCCAGCTGTTGAGCAATGTTACGTATTGTCAATTGTATTTCTGTAAATATACCTTTGTAATTAAAATTAGGTATCAGCAACCAACCCCAGTACCCACAAGTCCATACGTCTGAGGTCAGAATTCTTACAAATTGCCAAAAATGGTCTTACAGAAAACCTGGCCTTCAGGACTTGCCACATATATAGCTCAAAGAAATAAAATCATCATAGAATGGCCTGGGGTGGAAGGAGCCTTAAAGATCATGTAGTTCCAATCCCCTTGCCATGGGCAGGGACACCTTTCACTCAGAGCTCCATCCAACCTGGTCTCAAACACTTCCAGGGACACGGCATCCATAACTTCTCTGGGAAGAACTTCTGTTTTTGTCTTTAATAGCCGTGCAGGTTGAGAAAAGTAAGACTGGAGTATAAAGCAGTTGTGAAATCAAATAGCAGTCCTGATGAATAACTTTCAAATTACTCAGTTCTACCCATTATCTCACTAACTGCCTTAATGAGGTTTTCCACATGATCTTCCAGAGCCTTAAAGAAAACTCTTCAAGATGTTACAGTGAAAAATTTAAACAGTCTGCCTACTTTAAATTCAAAGTAGGGGAAAAAAAATGAAGAGTGTTCTTGCAAAAGATATGGTTGTTCCAGGATAGATTTTGAAACATTCCCACAATTGTCCTAATTTTTCTCCTTTGCTGTGGAATTCAACTGAAATTGCTGATTCTAAATTTTTAAACATTTGCTCAAAATCTCTTTACCTGCTTTTCAAAGGTAGAAAGTGTAAGTCTTCTCCTTTGCTCATTCTGCTCCTTTACACGTATTTTCTGTAATGGAAAGTATTTCACTCTTAAGGATATAAGCATGTTACTCCCAATTCCAAGAAAAGTAGTTTCCTTTACAAAGTCAAGCATGTACAAGTGGTCAATCCTTTTCATAACAAGCTCATAAGAAAGTTTTAATAAAGGCAGCAAAGACCATTTCTTGACCAGACATAGTGGGAAATATACATAAAGTGTCAAACTATTTTGCTACATAGGTAAATATGAAAAAAACAAACTATAATTGCTTATGTAAGTGTGAGGACTGGGGGGAATTTACAGTGTGCATGTTGGATAGTGCAACCAGAGGGAAGAGAGAGGAAAAAAAAGAGCATAAGGAGAAAAGGTCAGAACTGCTCTGAATGTACTTCTTAAACAATGTCATGTATTTTGACTTTCAGAGGTCAGTCTTCTCTTCAGATACCTCAGATTGTGTATGAAGATCCTGAAGTTGGTGGAAGGAATCGCTACAAATATTTTGCACAGTAAGGAATGAACTGATTTGAAATAGGGTTCAGAAGCTTGCTTCTGTGCAGTTTAAAGAGCACCTAAGTAAAGGCCAGAACATTATTTTTTCTGTATTTTCTGTCAATTCTTTGATCACTGATATGGAAATTTCTAAGAGTAACCAAATGTTAAAACACAAGGTCTTTTTAAATTCACACTATGACAGAATTTTCAGTTATGAGCTACCATATAAGCAAATATACCAGACATTGTGTACTTAATAAGAAAGCCTTGGGCTGTAGAGCACCCTGTGCAAAGGAAGAAGATATTTACAAAGCCGTTGTGGTTCTCCAGACCCCTAGAAAGGTGTTTTCTTAAGAAGGAGCCTTTTAACTCCCAGTTTCTGCCAGGAGCAGAAAGGGAGCAAAGGCAAGCTTTGATTAACTTTTCATCAATGTCCTCTACTTCAGGACTGCTCTGCTCCTTCCAGAATGACATTGCAGGTCAGCAATGGACTCAAGATCTGAACCAACAGCTACCATATAAACATTCTTGACTTAGTCACATACACTTTGAATTGCATTCACTATTTTACTCAGCAGCTATTGGCCACTATGTCCACTTTAAATACAATAAAATTGCCAAGTTTAATAAATTGAAGTCTATTGTGGCTCTTTTATCAGCAATTTTAAAAGAACAAAGACAATGTTATCTTCTGCAATATGAAATTAAGCTTCAAAGTCTCCCAAAGGCTGAGGGAAATCGATAGAGAACTGCAATATGCAAACTATAAGAATGCCTAGGAAGGAATTATTAGTATGTAGTTGAGCCCATATCACTTTCCAGATACCTCATAAAATACTGAAAAAAAGGAACAATAGAATTAGATGAGTCCAAACCAAATTATCAGCTGATTGTAGGAATGAGTTTCAGATTTCAAGCAGTTATTAAAACCCACAACTCTTTCAAAGACTTGAAGAGAAAAATTAAACTAGTTAGTGAAATATACACAAAATGTTGGGAGCACACTCAAAACTAACTTTAATAATTGTCTTGTTTTGCAATTCCACTTTCTGCCTTGACTTAAGAATAACAGTTCTACTGGTGAAACTTTCTCTGTTACTATTTAGCTATGAAAGAGTTTTTTAATATTCAGGCACAATTCTTAAACATGAAACTACAGAACCTGAGTTGTGGAAAATCAGTGTAATGCCACTGAAGTTAATGAACTGCAGCTTTTCTAAACCATAATGATCTTTTAGGCTCATCCTTGTTGTCTTACTTTCATTCTCTCTTTTCAGACCTCTCAGCTCTTCTAATAAGCTGCCTCCGGGAGCTGTTCTAGAAGATGTTGCTTATACAGAGTAAGTAGTGACTTGTGGAAAATTACTGTTGTAGTTAAATTTAAATTTAAATTTAAATTTCTCACCAGAAGAAGATCAGGAGACTATTTAGCTGGTGACCAGTATTTTTCATAATTAACCAACAGGAAAAGCTTGTTAAGAGGTAAGATGCTGTTCTCATCATTGGGAATTCTAGAGGAAACACGTGATTGGCTGTTTCAGAATTTGCTTGCGGTATATACGTAGTGCTTTGTGAATAAAGGACATGCTTCTACTGTTTTAGGATTGTGAGGCTTGAAGCAGAAAGCTAGGTGTCTCTGAATTCCAGAAGAGATACCATAGCAAAGAAGCTTCTCTAGTAGAGCAATATTGTTGGAACGTCTTCTGATGTTTAATTACAATCTCTGTGATAGATGCAATACTGCCCAGAGATTTGGAGCATCCATGATGTAGTCTAATGTGGTTTTCAGAGAGTATCAGATTTTGAGGTCACATAATAAAATTCAGTTCCTAGTAGAGTCAGTGGAAGTTGCATGTGCTTATATAAGAATTAAATTTTTATTCTGGACTTGTTGAAAAGAGAAACATGTAAACTAAATTGAAGCAGTCCTACTTCATGTTACTTCAACCATTCTGTGTCCGTTAAAGGCAATGCTTTAGAATGGATATGTAGGAAAGATTTGTATGTAATAATCATGAGAGCTGAAAATAGAAGATATCTGGATTATTTACCTAAGGAGGGTGTTTCAGACTCAGTGTAGCCTCAGTCTGCTTTTACTAAAGATAATGGAATTAACATCAATGGGAGTATTGTTAAGATAAACCAAAACACATTTAAGTCTCCCACCTTTGACTGATGTGTTTCTGGTTTGTTTGCTTGGGGTTTTTTTTAATGAATGTGACCAATGTTCCTCCATCTTGCACCTCTTTTTAGGACAGAGCTGGATGTCCAGCCAGCTGCAGAAGATAGCCAGATCTTTGGCCTCATGTTCCGAACTCTGGGGACACAGACAGATTACAGGGATGGTGAAGCACAGACAGATCCCTATTCCCCTGAATATATAGTTCACAGTGGCTCAGTCCCTGAAATTCTGACACTTGCTACACTCACTTGGGGTGAGTTGTGAAATTAAGATAAATTATAATAATCATGTCACGACTTTAGCAGGAGGTTCTTTGCTTTTCAATGTCAGGTTTCAAGTTTGTTGCCAGTTTTGGCAGTCCTTTGTTGTGTGCATTTGGCGCAATTATTTCATCTGTTTCTAAAATAAGTATGATATTTGCCTACTTAATGGTGCTGTTCTGGGGCATTTAATGAAGAGTTTTGAAGATCATTCAATATAAAAAGCTCATGTTTTACAAATATGAACTAGGAGCAGTTTCTCCATTTACCCAATGTTCTTCAGCTGCTCTGAGCTGAACATTGTTTAAAAAAAAAAGCCAGTATGAAGACTGCTGTCCCAGAATATACCTGTGGTCCTCATCTCCCAGTGTCTCACCTGCAATGGTGATAGACACTGAGCATGCCAAAGAAAGCGCTCATTAGCAGAAACTATCTTCTTAGAAAAGCTTTTCTTCCTTTGCAGCCTGCAGTAGAAGAATGAAGTGCCAGTGTTGATGTCCACTGAACTATAGCAACTGCAGGTCCAACCATGTCTCATACTGCAGAATTTCACTGGCCTTAGAAGTATTTTCTTCTGACTTTTGACAGTTCTGCTTGTGTTTAACACATGGGCCTGTGCCCATCCAGCCCTCTCATACATTTTGCTGGTGGCTGTTTGTGGGATTTACCAATCTCCTAAAGAGCTAATGCTTCTTGTCCCTGTAAGGTCGGGGGCTGCCAGCAGGACAAGCCGAGATAGAGATTATTGACCGCATCCGGGAAAAACGTGCTTGGGAAGCAGCTCTTCCACCCATGGACAGTCCCTCAAACATCGCAAAGAGGTTGAAGATGATGGAGGCTATGGAAAGGAAGGAGTGGGCTTATAGAGAAGAGGAAATAGATAAGTAGGAGTCCAGTTACTCTTTTATTTCTTCTAATTATTGGCTGAATAGAGGAGGAGCAAGAAGGTTTAAGGGATTGGCTGAAGGGCACAACAAGCCTTCTATTTCTGTGGAAATATCCTGGTTTTGGGAAGGAGTGTTTTTCTTAAATGTAATCTGCGGGTCTGCTACCACAATACTTTTAACCAGTGCTTAACTCCCTTTTTAAAATGAAAGATTGAATAAGAGATATGCAATATGAACTATCTGTAAAGTAGTCCATTGGTATGTAGGATTTGATGGTGACAGCATTGCACAGAACGCTGCAGAGTACACTCAATACTATCTGACCTTTTCTTGCCCTGCAGGTTGCAGAAGGTCCAACTGGAAGTCTTTAAGAAGCTGCTGCAGAGGCGAGAGGAGAATCAAAATGAGGTGGATGCCATGCGCTTGCACAACCAGTGGCAAAATCATCAGAAGGCTAAAGAGGAGAAAATAAGAAAGATTCAGCGTGACTGTGCATTGAGTAGGTCTGAAAGACAGGAAGACAGGGATATGAGATGGTTTCCAGACAAACCATTTCTGTTGTCACAAGGTTACAGTCTGTTCAAAATGAAATAGGTTGCATCCACAGTATTGATATGCATGGCCAGCATTTGGTCTGTCATGTTTTTATTTTATCTAGCAAAAGCTCTTGTAAATTTACCAAAGGTACGGCTTTTATAGAACTATTTGTATGAACCTTCTCACATTTGTGTTTCCTTTTCAGTGCTCAGGAAACTGATAGCTAAGAGCAAGAATTTGATGGGAAAGCTGGAGAGACGAGATATCATCAAAGAGTATAATGACTTTTCATCACAAACATATGCTCCTTTGTCTCGAATTGGTTTTTTTCCAGACAACAATTCTGACTACTGTGCGGTAAAAAACTTCTATCTTAACACCTTTGCAGGTAAGGCATTTTGGAAGACTTAGTTGTGGGAGATAGTTACTTGAGATATTGCCAAAATTCAAGTTTCTCTTCCCATCCCTCCACTACTTAATCACTGTTTGTATTAAAATCCGTGTATGTATTGTAATCCTTGTGTGCATTATAATCTTTCTTTGTATTATAATCTTAGGATTGTGTGAACTGGACAAATCTGTACCGGATTCTGTCTCCCAGCTCAAGATTAAAGCTCCAAAACCTAAATGCACTATCACTAAGACTGGCTATATTAAGAAGTCAGGAAGGCTAGATGCAGTCCTGGCACAAGTTCACCAGGTATGAAGCTGCATCCAGCAGCATGTCAGTTCTTCTTAGATTTGAACTGCTCACAACTGCAGTTGGGAAGAAGCGCAAGCTTCTTCCCAATTCCTTGTGATAAATTCTTACTGTGTAAAACAACTTGAAGAAAAAAACATGCAGACTGTTGTAGGCTGGACCAGTACTGCTTTGATATTCAGCCCATCAGTACTTTCACTCCTGGTTCTGCTCCAATCCTATAGAAAACAAGCACAGCTGCTTCTGTCTTCCTATAGATCAGGTATTTGTATTGGAACATATAATGTTAATTTGAAATTCTCACCCTTTTCTCCTTCTCATTTCTCCATTTTATAATGCACTACTGGATACCCTGTCAAGCTTCCAGTAATAAAAGAAAGCAAATTTGGATTCATATTCTAAATATTTTGTACATTTTTTAAAAAGTACATTTTAAGTACATACTGTAAAAACATCTGCAGCAAAGCATGATTAAAATGACCCCACTCATAAAATCAGGTCACGATGATGGATGTATATCACTGTTGTTCCCTAAGAGCAGCATCTGATTTGCAAACATGCTAATAGCATTTTGCATATCTTAATTTGTCACAACTGTTCATGCAGATGAGGTGTCCATAGATGCAGTTAACCACCAAGGAAAGAAGTGCCTCATTTGCATCTGCAATCACAATATTTGTAAATTACATTTACTTTTAAGTACACTTCTTGTGATGCTGTTGAGGGTTACCTTCATGTAAAATCAGGAGTATTCTTGGCTGGCTGCTGTATCCTTGGAAAATAGTGACTCTCATTTGTAAAGCTTGGCAAGTTTCACTTATATTTATATATATTATATATATGCATATGTATGTATGTATGTATAGCTCTTTTGATTTGGTGTAATTTAATAATAATTTGAAAGCAGACATTAACCTGCTGAATTTTAAATTGAAATCTTGCTCTGAAAAATCAATCATATTATCTCAAATTTAAATGCTGCCGGATCTTGTAAAAGATGAAATATTGCATCTCATTATTCTCCAGAAAGAAAATTTTCAAAGAAAATCTTGAGTGCTACAGGAATTGTTCAAGAGTAAGGACAAAACTCCTAGTTTTAAAGACACAGAAGTAGTGAAGGGGTTTGAGTTTGGGTGGGTTTGCATAAAATTCAAGGAGTGATTGTCTAATGTGCATCATAGCATGGTTCTCATTGTCAGCAGAATGTTAGTCCAAGCTTTTGGAGCTGAATTCCAATTACAGCAATTGTATTCTGTTTGTTTAAAATACTTCTCATGGTATGAAAGACTGTGGTGAAAATACTTCTCATGGTATGAAAGAGAAGTGTGAGCAGGCGAATGCTGGCTGCTCACACAATAATGTCTCTTCAAAGAAAAACTGGTGGACAAAGGAGGATGGAATGCAGAACAAATGCAGACAATTCTGCATATTTTCTTTCTTAAATCAGTGTAGATCACTTGGTCTGCATAGATTTATAGCAACTGAGAGGCTAACATAAGTAATACTCATTTCTCCACCACAAAAAGCCAAAATGTATATTCTTTTAAAATCAAAAACCATTTCCTTTGCAGGCAAAAATGATGAAATAAATCATTATGCAAAATTTAACTGCTGCTTTTAGATATACAGAAATAGACACCAGACTGGTTGGTCCAGACAAGCAGAAAGTACTGACACTGTGAAACACCCAGACTGCCTCAGCCACTAGATTTAAACAAACTCTGTTCAAAGAATCAAGAAATGACTGCCCTACTTAGCTCTTGAGCTCAGTGATGCTGTTCCCAGTCACTTCTCCCATCAGAGGCTTTTGCTTCTGAAGTTTGGTGGCTATAGCATGTTCTGGCTTAGCAGAGCCCCTTGCTGACAGGTCCACCTCATACACTACTGGAGCTGTCAAAACCAGAGCAGTAAAGCGTGCAGAGCACTTGCATTAACAGAGTTTATGAGAATCCTCCCTGAGAGGACAACTCTCTGGCACTTAGAGTAAGCAGTCCCAGTTGTGCCAACAAACCTCCCATCACACACAGCAGAAAAGAAGTTTAAAGCAGGTAATTAGGGAGCATTTTAGAAGGGCACTGTGTTGCTTTGCCTTATTTCTATTGCTGAATAGCCAGACCAGTTTTCTATTCAAAAGCTCTATTTTAGTGCTCTCCTACTTCATCTATAAATTCTCTCCCATAATCGTAGAAGTAAAGTGGAATTCTAGAAAATTCAACAGAGTACACAGTGATCTCGCTCTAGAATGAGTTTCTTTTCTTTTCCCTGGATTATCTGGAAGCATGTGATAAATATAGGAGGAATGCTAGATTTTGGCCTCACAAGTAATTAGTTTTAATAGAGGAAGTTTCCAAGGCTTGCTTCTCTGGCCAAACATGAGGAAGAATGGATGAGTTCTCATTATGTTCCTTATTTGTTTGCCAGATTGACAGTATTCCTAAACTTAAAGCTTGTTAGACGGGATAAGCAATAATCCAAGTAACTACAAAAAGGATCTGTGTCTTCTTAAGAATGAGAGCTGCTTTTTTCAGACATGAAACTAAGCCAAAAAGAAGTGATTTTAGCAGCAGACTTTTTGAGGACCATCCTGAAACCTTTTGCAGAAATATCATGTACACTCAGTAGTCTTTGAATAATTCTCTAAAATAACAGAACATGGCAGAAACAGGAGTCACCTAAAATTTACAGTAAAAACAGCAATCTTTATCTTAAGCCAGATCAGTAAAAGGACAAAGAAAGATAGTTCCTCGCCAGCACAGGTAACAGTGCTTTAAGGAATATAAGTGATCCATTATATAGACAGTCTTGTATGAAAATCCAAGGCATTAAGGACATAACATACCAATACAGATAACTAGTGCAGGGAGTAAATGCAACTAGGTAAGTGAATACACCAAGGAGTGGAGGAGGTGGTAGAAGACATCCCAGTGCAGAACAATACATGACTTTAGGCAGACCCTCTATGCTCTGGTGACTCAAGTGGGGTGAAGTGTCAGGTAGTTTCAAAGTGTTGGATCAAGATGAGGTCAGAAACAAAAACTTCTCACCTCAGCATTAAGCGCAAGTCTCTCCACATCTGTTTTCCTTTATCTGGTTGCTGGAAGGAGGTAGAGAAGTAGAGGGGCCAAGAATGTCCCTGGAGAACATCTCTGCCAACTTCAAAGCATAGGAAAGCCTGTTTAAGCAGTTATTTCTTCAAGAACAGATCTCCACACCGTGTTAGTTGGCTCACGCTCAGACAAGCTCTGAGAGCTTTTATGTCAGTCTTGATCAGCCAAGATGCAGCAGCCATGCTGCACTGTCAAGCACCTCAATGATCCTACCTGAAAGGAGGCTGTAGCCAGGTGGAGGTTGGCCTCTTCTCCCAGGCAACCAGTGACAGAACAAGATGATATAGTCTTAAACTGCACGAGGAGAGGTTTAGATTGGAATTAGGGGGAATTACTTCACAGAAAAGGTGATTAGATGTTGGAATGAGCTGCTCAGGAAGGTGGCGGAGTCTCTGTCCCTGGAGGTGTGTAAGGAAAGACTGGACATGGAACTCAGTGCCATGGTCTAGTTGCCATTGTGGTGTTTGGTCATAGGTTGGACTCGATCTTAGAGGTCTTTTCCGACCTCATTGATTCTGCAATTCTGTAATCACACCTTTGTCATCTACGAGCAAAAAGGAAGAAAGAGAACCATGACTGTACACTTTGTGCTGAAAATCAAATATACCTAGGGTCTTGTGGAAAGGAGAGGATCACAGAGAAGATAGGGGAGGAGTCTAAAGAATGGATTGATTTCTTTGAATGGAGAGTTGCTTCTTAAGCCCCCATCCTGTCAAGAGTTCTGCTTCTCTCAGAAGCTGGCTAAGAAGCTAAGGTGTATGGTGAAAAGCATGAGTGCCGTTTGCTGTTCACTGCATTTGCCAGGAGAATGGAAAGGAGATGAATTGTGTTCTTTCACTGTCCAGTCCAGCCAGATCCTACCTTGACTCTGAACTTCCTACCTGAATAAAGGAATGTAGTCTGTATCAGGAAAATTGAAGTGTGGTATGTAGGTAGTAACATTTGGTGTATGTTGCTCAGAAATTTAGCACTTTTATCTTTTTAAATAAAGTATTTTTGTAGTGATTCTTGAGCCCTGGTTTCCCTGTTTCCAAAAATCAGAACTTGTTAAGTTAGGCAGAACCAGTTAAGGCAAAACCCCTATATTTTCTTTTTCTTGTCTCATGTTAAACTCTTAAAATAATTTAAAGCATCAGATTAGAGAAAGCAAATGGTAAGCATTTTTTTTGCTTAGTAAAGGTAGCCAAGCAGGCACTAGATAGTTCTGACATGAAAACATAAAACCACTTCCAGGAACTGCAACAAATCTACGTTAATAATGATTCCCTCTTGTCCAAATTGCTCGTAGAGTTTTCTGTTTTTAGAAGTTGTTATTCTGGTTATATTTTGTTACTCTGGTTAGCAGGAAACATTTTTGGAGGCCACAGTTTTATTAGAAAAATTCTTATGAATGTGAGATTGTACTAATAAACACAGTAGCCATTGTTTTCAAAAGGGTCACAGCTACAGCAGCTTTTTCTTTCTGCTTCCCTTGCCCTGCCATGCAAATCTCCTTATAAATCATAGCCAGCACTGTTATAATCTTCATGCTAGAGAGCTCTAAGGTCTTCACATACAAAACACAGTTCAGAAAATCTCTCAACATTTTTGAGCTATAACCATTTCACATGGCTTAAAAGCAGTTTATAGGCTCTGATTCTTGCATCATTAACGTGGACCATTTAAGAAGCTTTCAGTAATAAAGTATTTTATCCCCTCCACCTAGAAACCTCTCTCCTTTTCTGGAGCAATTCATTATCCTGTCCTGAAAGATCAGATCCTACATGCAAGAAGGGTTTTTATACAGTGACTACTGGAGTTTCAAAACTTCATTAATGTCAAAATTAAATTCTGTGCAAATGCCATCAGTTTCCTGTTACTGGAGAGATACATTCAGCCTTGAGCTTTTTTCTGAAGTTTTTCTTTTGATTTCGCTCCTTGGTGAAATACTGTATTTGAACATTTGAAAGAGAGAGCGTGAAAAAAGGAAAAGGCACACTTTCCCTTGCTGGAATATGATCTTTCGATAATAAAGACTAAAGATCCTACCCATACAGTAGTAGGATTATAGTTTTGAAGGAGCTTTAAATGTATGTACTCCTTTCCCTCTCTTTGTGAGCCAAAGTGTGATGGCCTACAGCAGGCAAGCTTTGCCATGCAGTTGGAAATGCTTATCTGAATATCTACTTCTGAGGGCCTGGTGGTGGGAAATTGGCAGGTCTTGGGCTTTTTAAACAGTTTGAAAATGTCTTGAAAGAGCTGAGGCTGTGGTGGCACTTCCACTCTAGGCTGCTGACAAGGTCTGGCATCTGCCACCAAACAGCTGCGAGCAAGGTAAACCGCGTACTTATTGGACTTTTGGATTTTCTTGGTAGAAGGAAGTTTTTGTACAAGACAGTTTCTCTTTTGCCCCCAGTCCACTTGTACAGTTGCTGTGGGTGCTGCTGGGCAGTTGTATGTGAGCATAGCAGAGTTCCAAAACATATTTTGCTGCGGTTCAATCCTGTGCAGTAATAGCCTATCACACAAAGACATTTCACTGAGGAAGGGCCACAGAACAGTGACAATACACTCTTCAAGCGACCCCTTCAGAAAATCTCCTGACTGCATAACATTTCTAACCCGCAGTAACAAGCATTACCTATAGTTAAAGACAAAGAGTTACAGCATTCCTAGAAAATTAATTATTTGAGAATTAAAGATGAAGTTCATACCGATTTTAGATTAAGTTTAGGTGACTCAAAAGTGCTGATGACTTGTTAGTAAATACAGTAAAATAACTCCTGCT
This sequence comes from Corvus cornix cornix, assembly GCF_000738735.6. Taxonomy (NCBI): domain Eukaryota; kingdom Metazoa; phylum Chordata; class Aves; order Passeriformes; family Corvidae; genus Corvus; species Corvus cornix. Next base: position 22,127,674 of record NC_046332.1, on the reverse strand, counting down.
TCCTCCTTACATATGATTTTGACATTCCCACCAATATATTCTGACCAACCAATAGCCTCATCTACTGACCATACTCAGTTTTTCAGTTGATGTGCTGTAAGAAATAGAAGCCACAAGCCTGCAAAGCTTTCAGCTCCCTGTGGGCAGTGTGGTCAGCAACAGTCAGCATCTAAAGGACTGGCTTTATTGCGTTGTTCTGTCTACCCATGTTCTTATTAAATTGGATGTCTTTTGCAGGCACTACTGGAGGAGAAGAAGAATAAAGCCAAGGAGCCAAAGAAGCCTCCCCCTGTCTTCGAAAAAGTAGAAACCCCTGTTCCTAAGCCACCCACTCTAATCCTGGAAAAACCATCAACTGTAAGTGAGCTGGTTTTAGCACTTTTTTCCCTGTTGATCTCTGATTGTTTCCTACACAGCTGTTAAAGGAATGCCCAGAGAATGAAAGAAGAGAGCTTTTATCTTTTTTGTGTGCATCCATGTTAAAAATAGCCATATTATTTCTTAAGACTCTCTTAGTCTCTCTTTATTCTATAAGGAGTGCTAGCAGCCAAAGATTTGAAAATAATTTACAGTATCTGTTGGCCAAATTCTTTAGTAAACTTTGTTTTATAAAGACATAAATTAGTAGACGTTATTCCCTTGTTCTTGGGGAACAAAAAGACATCATCATCATCATCATTATTATTGTCATTATTATTCAGTAGCTTCCAACGTTCTGATCTGACAACACTATCATAATCCAGTGAGGCAATTAAGTTTAGACTTACTCAAGTCAGAGAGACCTTGGCTGCTCAGCACTGAGCATGCACTTCATTAATTTTCTGGAGTGAAGCTCTTGTCATCATGCAGGATGCAGTGTTTGATAAGCATGCACCAGTTCACAGATAATGATTCTCCTGCAGAGATTGAAATAGCAGTAATGATGTGTCATGGGGGATGTGATATGTTGTAGGAAAAAATTACTTTTTAGGGGAGCTGCAACTTCCTTTCCTTTCTTAAAGTAACATACTTAAGAGCTGATTGCCCCAGTGGACTGTTTTGTCTTCTTATTAACACCATTTTCATGATGTACAGACAGAATTACTATTTTAACTTGTGAATTTAAGAGGCACACAACCATGAAAGGGAAGAGAGAAAGTCTTATTAAATCATCCATACTGCTGTGTTCCTTTGTGCAGTATGATATTCTATGTTTTATACAGTCTATTTTAAGATGACTGGAACAAGAATTTCTTATCTCCTTGGGGAGGGCTTTCCACAGCTTTACCAACTTCTGAGCATTAGATACTGTATTGCAGTGGTAGATTTACACTGCTTAGGTTTACCAGTTTGACAGATTTTTAAGTTCTTTGAGATAACATGTAAAGAAATCAGAAAAATTTTTCTACCACTTGTAGTCATTCTTGAGTGTGTTTACAGATTATAGTTGGGGTTTTTTTAAGAATTCAAGTACAATAGAATTCCACCTTCATGAATTCTGTCAACATTTGGTTTATTTTCAAGAATCTTTACATGTGAACACATAAAAAATGGAGCTCTCCAGTGAAGCTCCGTCTGTGAAATCAGGCCACTTGAGCCACTGAAGAGCAGCACTAACATCTCCTGCCTTGTCAAATCCAAGTAAGGTTTCTCCTACCAGGTGTCTGTGAGGAGCAGTGAAAACAAGGCTCTTCTCTGTTATTAATGCTTCTCTTCCTGCCATACACCCATACGAGTACCAACTGCTAAGTGCTTCCCACCGGAGCTGAGGATCTCAAAAAGAAACTATGCCGGAAGAAAGTGGAGAGAATGGAGGCACTACTGCAAGTAACCTCAGCTTCTCTCCCCCAGTCATTTCTAATGGACTTAATAGCCACAACAAGTTCACAGAGCACCTCTGAATTCCTTCATTAGTTTATGACTTTCTTCCAGCCTCCTCTAGTTTGCAGCCATCTCCTAGATTCTTCTATATCCTTAATTTTTCTTTTTTTCTGCAGGGCATGATGGGCTTTTCATCTCCCCTCAGTCTTTCCTGCTGGTCTGCAGCAGGCAGATGGACAAGCTGATGATTACACTTGCTAAGGCATCATTTGCAGCATTCAAAAACAGAAGTACAGAAAAATGCTTCTCATAAAAATTCAAACCTAATCTTAGTTAATATCACACCAAGCATTTTGGCTTACCAGTATCTGTGCCATCACCATTTCCAAAACTGTCCTGAAGGGATTTCACAATGTAGCCAGGTCATGTGGTAGAGTTTAGCTCTGTAGGACTGGAAATTCATCCCTTCTTTCCAGAGAAGAAGAACATACCAAATCACAAGTCCTCTCGCTAGTTCTGCTTTGCTGCCTCTGAGTGCTGGTTTGGAAAGGCAGGAATGCTTCCTTTTGCATTTGGAAAACTCAATCTTCAACACCTAAGAAAAAACAGATAACTAAGATTCAAGCCCACACACCTTCTCTCATCCCACGCTCTTCCCTGTTTTTCCAGCACTTCTTAAATACCACATGTCAGTGCAGACCTCACAGGTTCTTTATTAAAAAGACCTTGCTGCCAATTTTCAGATTTCTTTTTATCTTTCTCAGGCACCCAGTGGATTTTTTTCTTTTCCTGCTGTCAACTCTAAACTAGAAGACCCCTCGCCTAGAAAAAATGCTGCCGTCTGTGCTTTGTCTACTTCCTCTATTTCAAATAAGCCCTTTTTTTTTACCTCTGTGATCATCTTCCCTTTCCCACCATGCTCCATCATTCTTCCAAGTTGGCATCAATCACACAATGCTAGGCCAGTAAAGTTCTGTCTCTGTCTCTCAAAGAGAAAAATCACAATAGACTGTAGTTAATTTTATTTCCAAACTATCACTTTGTGAGTCTTAAATTTACTGAGTTACTCTGATAAAGATCACCACTCAAATACATATCAAAAGAAAATTTGTATGTGTTTCCTTTTAATTTAAAACCCTTTTTTATGGTTAACAGCTCTCGTGGACATGTTCTATACCCTTAGTGTCTTGACCTGTTAAATTAATGTAGCTGATGTTCATTTTGCAAACTTAGATTCAGTCAAGCTACAAATAGTACTTACAATGCATACAATAATTTTCTCCATCAACATCTCCTTATCATTAGGTTCTCATCTCTAAAGACCCTCTAAAATCTCAAATAACATCTAATTATAGGACCTTTCTTCCCCATCCCTTGTAAAACATGGAAGTACATGTTACTCTGATTCATCTTGCTTTCCCTAGAAATTAGAAGAATAGTGTTCAGAAACAACCAAGAGAAGACAAGATGTGAGTTAGACTGTTTAATAGTTAGATAAACTACAGAAATCCCAGTCTCCAAAGAAATAATTAATTACTGTGTGGATATTTGTTGTGTTTTGGCAGGAGGAAGAGGAAATAGACTTGGCAGTGATCTGTCTGCAGAAGTTGCTCCGAGGCAGGGCTCTTCAGAACATGGTATTCTGTCTCTTTGTTTATGTCAGTCTTCAGAATGATGGTGGGAATGACTGATTACAAAGGGTGCTTGCAATCTTCTACATCATTAATAGGGGTAGTGAGGCTTCTGCAGCATATCCTCCCATGTGTTTTTGGAGTCCTTCAAAGCTGAAGTCTGCTCTCCAGCTCAAATTTCTTGCAGGAACCTCTAGGTTCCAACACATCTGTGAGTGACCCCCTGTTCTTGCCGTCCCCTGCACTCAGCTGTTTAATTAGATGTGTCATAGCAGAATTACTCAAATGGCAGATTTTAGACTAGATCTGGACCATGAGTACATTTTGCCATGATTATGCCAAGATCCCAGGCACAAGAAACCTCCCACATCCCAGCAGGGCAGCTTGTGTTCCATACCCTCTTTCTGGTTTCCTCTGGTGGTGAGCTGGACCCCAGATGAGGAGCAACTGAAACCTACCACCATGATGTGCAGGGCCCATCATTCTGCTTTCAGGGGTACAGAAGGGGGTGTAACTAAAAATTGATTGAGTAGCTATGCCTTGTGGGCTTTGTATTAAGCAAGTCTGTCACTTGTGGTAAGATCAGTCCAGAAGGTTTGTTTTCATGTCCACAGAGAGTGCAGTTGGTACTCTCTCTCTCTCTTGTAACTCTTTAGTGTTCTGAAGTGTTCCCGTGCAGGACCCTGAGCTTTAGCAAACAATACGATACTGTGAAAGTAGCTTGAGGTGGAATATAGACTTCCTGAGTCTTCTCCAGTTGTGTAATGATCTGTGAGAAGGATGTTTGAGGCCACTGAAAGACTGTTGACTTTCAGAGCATGAAATGTCCCACCATTGTAGAAATCTTCTTCCAGCTACTGCTGGATCAGAAATATATGACTCAGTTGGAGAATGGCCTGAGCAGGGTTGAGTGATCTTTTGTTGCTCCTGGAAGTTCTGTTGGAAGAGAGTGGGACTGAAAATAAAACAGTATCAGGGTGGGCTGGGCCACATAATCCCATAACAGGGATGGCAGCAGCTCCAGCAACCTCCCCACCAATTTATGGCTTTGGGCTGTTGCTGGGCTCCCTCAAGATGAAGGTCAGACAACAAAAGGTGTTGAAACACTGTGCAGCTTTGACATTGAGGCTGATGTAACAGGGTATGCAGAAGACTATTACCCCCTTCACTTGACATTGGTGGTGTTGGTCCACATTCCAGTTGTTGTTGTTTGAGTTCTGGATAAAGCCAAACAGAATAATAATTTAAAAAAAAAAAAAAAAGTGGCAAGGGATTATCTATACTCCACAGCAGAAGGTCTCAATTTTCATCTTCTGTGCAGAAGGGTTTAGGCAAGATTTACCTGACAGCTGTAGCATTTGCCTAAATGCAACCACAAATTTGTTACAGAGAACTAGGTCTTGGTAGCAGCTGACCTTGCAACTTGGAGAAAAAGGGTGTGCTCTGCTGGCAAAACCATGTTGCTCTGTGTTCTCCATTTAATATGCTCAGTTGTTTGCCTTTATTTTAAAGATGTTTGAAGGGAAGGAGAAGCGCCTGGATCTGATCCGGGAGCTGCGCACCACTCACGCGCTCCAGGAGGATGGACAGCTGCTCTTGAAGGCAGAGAAGCAAATGACACTGTCTTTACAGCGACAGCAGGACTCACAAATGCGCCAGGTTTGTTTGCATAGATGGCAAGGTTGATTCACAGCTCTGTCCTGACCGGGCACTCTGTGCTTGCAGTACCACAACACTCTCACATTTAATTTTTTATGTTTTCTATTATCCACAGCACAGAAGGCACCCCAATAACAATGAAGCTCTCCTAGCACAGGCCAAGCACTGAATGCCTGAGGGGCTAAAATTGCTCTCTCACTGCTCTGGAGGCTCTGGGGAATCTCAAAAACAGACTGAGGCACCCTGACCACAGCTGCTATGCAGGCTGTGTTTGCTTTGTTTGCAGACAGAGCACTTATTTATATTTACAGGGCTTTGAACAAACTGCAGTGTCAGATGACCCTCAGTTTTCCCACATTTCAATCCATTTGACTGCTACTATGACCTGGCATCACAATACATGCTTGTCACTCACATCTGTCACATGTTTTACTGAGTGTTTTTTACTGCTCTGTCATTTCCCCGTCCCTTTTCTAGCTTGGCACTCTCTCAGGCTCCTCCTCATGCATAAAACCTCACAAAGGAAGCCAAAGCCAACTTACTTTGTAAATCCTGCTGGGCTCAAGACTTCTAGGACCTTAGCAATGGTGACACATTGAGGTACCTGCCACTGTTATGCAGAGCAAAGAAATTTTTTCCTTACAGTGCCACAACCTTCCAGAGCAAAGTGAATAAAATGGCAGATGCTGGTCTGGAATGGAGCATGAAGAAATTTTGTCCAGAGTTCACTACATTTCAGAGAATACAATATCTATCACATTCCTGCAAGTTTTCTTGTAGTTTTTACTAGTCTGCTGTTTTTCCAATGACCAGCTGTGACGCAATTCTGCAGCTTCCATATTACAATAACAGCATCCACTGGTCAGTTTACCTGGTGGAGATGAAGCCAGACCACTGTTTCCTGCTGCCATTTAGCATTTCCAGATACTCCCTCATGCTAAGGAAGCCCAGGTGTGGAATGCAGGAATACAGAATTTTTCTGCTGAGGAATTAAAGAGAAAAATAAAAGCCTTAGACATTAGAAACTTGCAGTGCTCCTTTTCTTCTGGAAGCCCAGGTGAGAGTGAAGGAGAAAGCAGTTCAAATACCATAATGACTTTCACAGAGAAGGAGAGAGAGCAAATGGTAAAGATGTTGACCTCTGATCTCAGAATTTCCTTTTGGGAGAGCCACTATCCCCCTCTGGTGGTATTGGCCTCTTCTGCTCGCACTTTTGTTTTTTATTGTCTCTGAAGGTTCACAGTCCAAGGCTCAGGTTTTCAAACATTTTGAACTTCAGAACTCTCTGAAATGCATATGCAGGGTTTTCTATGTGTGTGGCTATTTCAGAAAGTCAGTGATGACTCTCAGTTCTATAGGTTTTGGTGGTCACAGGTTTTTTTCAGGCTTTTGACCATTTCAGCATAAAAGAAGTTCTTCTGCCAAAAGAGGATAGAAACTCCACGTAAAACAGTCAGAGATGAGGAGTGGAGAATTTCCGACTCATATGTAACAAAAATCTAAGACAAGAGTGTTCCTGAGTTGTTTTCCTCCATTTCACACCAGTTTTATATACAGCACCTGGAGCAATGAAGAGGAAGGAGCACTGTTATCCCTCCCTGTGGGGTGGTGCAGTTCCTGCATCACCATCTTCTGTCTGAACCACCTCTGGGCTAAGTGCTGTCACTTCTAGATATGTGCAGCACTGACAATCCCACTTTCTTTGAAACACTGCCTGGGCAAATGGAACAGCTGTATAAGAAAACTGATTTATTATTACTTGTCTGGGATATTTCAGCTCCACTTCAACTTTTATGTTTAGGTCTATTCTGCAATTGCCTGTTCATTTCAACAAAACACAGCATCCCAGCCAGTTCCAGCCATTCCCTCCTGCCAAGGCCTGTGGCTTCAGAGTCTGCGCTGGAGATAATGAACTCCCCATAGGTCTTGTCCCTTTCTGTAGTGCAATCACACCTATCCAACCCATAAAACACGATGTGCTTGGAACAAGGAGTGAGTGGCAGAGTAATGCTGAACACCTGGAATCTTGTCTCAGCTCTGTCACAGACTCTGATTTTGCATTACCCGGTATTTTGAGGTCTCATTTGCACTTCTGCAAACTTAATATAATGACTGCCAATTTGAATTTGTCAGCAGTTAGCACAGTTGTACAATTTTAGGTTCACTGCCTAAAACTACAGGTACCCATGGCTGCACTGTGCAGAAACCAGTCAGGGCATGTAACACATGAAGAATGCCAAACTCCTGGGATTGTCCCATGGCTGGTCTGAGTGGATGCTGCAGCACTGTCTCACATGCCTGTGGTAGTCCTGGGACTAAGTACAACGTTCCTGGGGTTTGTAACACAAATTCTTTGCATTTTTCTTTTAAAAGCTGTCATCCCTGGAAAGAGACTTGGCCACGGTAGAAGGAAGGACACTGGCGAACATGCTCGATTTTCTGTCCAAAGAGCTGGTGAGGCTGCAAGAAGAACGGAAGATCCATGCCTTGGTCATGCTGGCTGAGAGGCAGAGACGGATGCGGGAGGCAGAGGAGAGCGGACGTCGTCAGCTGGAAGAGAGCCGGCGGGAGGAGGAAGATGAGATTTTCAGACAGGCAAGAGAGGGAGACTGGTGGGACTATAGGCAGTTTGTAGGAGCTGCCTCCTTGTGGGAAGGTCCAGATGGATGGGAGCTACTTCAGCTCTGACTGTGGTGATGGCTAGTTTTAAAACTAGGGGCTAAGCGTAGTGAAGAGAGCATGATTCCTTCCTGAGACAGTCATGCCCATTAAACTAAGGATGATCTGAATACCCCTACAGACAGAGTTGTTAGGCCTGTCATGAATGGGTGTAGGTTTCTAAATTTCTACAACAAACACCTATGGAGAACAGATGTACCTAGATCATCTTTAGGGATAATGTTTTGGCAGCACATGGTCTGCCCAGCAGAACTATTAGGTGCTTTCCCAGGAAGGATGCCTTTAAGCAAGGGTTTGGAAAGATTTTGCCTCCCCCACCCCACCCAAGTGGACTGCAAATAACAAGAGGTACAAAATTTATTTTGAAGTAATGATAATGGATAAAATAACCTTGAAATCAAGGAAAAAAATACTGAATAACCATATTCCATAACTATAGTCCTATTCCTATTTCCTAGCTCTTGACTTCATGAAGCATATTTCTCCCCGTTGAAAGGCATGAGTGGAGCCTAATTGACTAAACCAATAATTTCCAAACTTTGTGGGAGGTGGTTAATACCAAAAGGGTCTGGCATCATGTTTTGTTTTTGTTTGGTTTTTTTTTAATTTTAGCTTCTCCTCTTATATTTTCTGTATTTCTGAGTGGTAAGCAGGTCAGGTCAAGATGCCATAAGCTTATGCCCTTCAGATTAGCAGAAGGAAAACACCCATTTCTAGAATCTCTGCTCTACAACCATTATAAGGAAACCAATAATTTTATCTTGGCTTTTGACTGGCCTGATGGAACCTTTTCCTTCGGGGTTTGCTTGAATGAAAACTGATTTATTTACTGAAGTCAATACCCAGGATTATTACTTGGCAATTGTTGCTCAGGGGACCGTGAGAACTGAGGGAGCAACTGCCATTGCATTCACAGGACTAACCTGCTGCACCAGAATTGGATCTGTGAATAGGTTTTCTTCCACCCCTCATTCTTTTCTGCACTTGTTTCTGTTCAATCAGTTCTCAGAAAGAATAACTAGAAAATAAATTTTTACAGAAAGCATCTCTGAAAACAAATCTCAGGTTGGCCTGCCTGAAGCAAAGAGTGTTGTGAAAATCTGTTGTTCATGCTTCTCTGAAAATCTTCCACTATGCTCCTGGCACAGCAATAGGCAGAGGAGCAATGTCTTGGTGTTTTGTTCTAGGTGGTGAATGTTCAGCACAGAACTATTGACACCTACTTGGAAGATATTATCCTGAGTAGCATGGAGAGGACAGCTGAAGAGCAAGCCAGGGAAGAGGTTCAGAAAAGGGCTCTAGAAATCAATGACATCGCTTACGAAATGGAAAGTCGGTAGGTTATTAAACTGCACGTGAGGGGCTGTTCACCGCAGTTTAGAACCTGACTGACCATGTGCATCTGTGGCTGTGTGCATCATCCAAGACATGGGAAGGGCAGAGCAATGCTGCTCATGGCTGCTTCATTACTGTGGCTGCTGTATGGGAACCACGCTGTTCCTACCTGCTACACACATATAAATCCATCAAAGCCTTATTTCCCTACAGCATGTGCCAGGTTCCCTTTGCAAATCACTTGTGTGATCTGTGAATCACCCTTTTTAGATTTCTCCACACCAGTGTGAGGCTGTGACTGAGCTTTAAGTGAATCTGGGAACTGCCTAAAGCAATACCCATTCATACCCATCTTTTCATTTATTTACACTACTACAGAAAATCCATTTGAAAGAGATCCTAAAAGATACAGCTATACAGCAGCCTTTCATTCTGGGGTGGCTGTTCTTTAAGGAGCTGCCAATTTCCATGGAGGTCACTCATATTGATGGCTGCCTGACAAGGCACTTTGAGTAAAGTAAGTTGTTGAGAACACCACAGTCTTGTGTTTGGCTGGGGCATCAGCAGCGAATACTTTTTAGGACCTGCCAAACCCCCAGTTCAGTTTCTATGCCCTTTTTTTGGAATGGAGCCATAAAAATCCCAATGACACAGTGACTCTCCTATGGTGCAGCAGCTGTGTATTCTGTATCTAGATGAATACAAGCAGAATGTTGGAATCCTTGGGGAGAATGAAGCGTAGATAATGCATGCAGCCCCTGGGCCAACTGGGAACCCACCAAACACTGGCATGGAAAAGAGCATGGGGGCCAGCCAAGTGCAGAGTCACAAAAGGGAAGAATTTAGCAAACTCAGCAATAGGCCAAAGACTAAATTGACAAAGACACAAATCCTCAGCAATATCTGTGTGTCTAACTCAGTTTGTCATCAGAGGGAACTGAGCTAAATACCTTTGAGGATAAGGAATGTAGGGTGATCCTCTTCCTGCTTTCCAATGCACTGTTGAACACATTGGCAGTGCAAAGGAGAATAGTCACACTGTCACCTACTTGTAAGATAAAGAGAGACCCAGCTGACAACTACTGCCATGGCAATACACTCCCTTGGAAAGAGTGAGGATATTTACAAGGGAGACCTGTTCTTGCAGAGGTGGTCTGGAGAGAAAACTGAAATACTAACACCACTGTGCATCTGTCCTGTAGTCGAACTCGCCTACAGTCAGAAGAGATTGTAGCAGAGCTGGTTTATAATTTCCTGATCCCAGAAGCTGAGAAAAGCTCTATGAGAGAAAGAGGTAAGGAGTCCAGTAACTTTATTTACTTTGTGAACTGGTTCACTCTCCATATTCTAGCTTCCTGAAAGGAATGATGTAGCCAAGAGTTCTCTCAGTTCCCTGAAACTCCTTTTTTGCTATCTGCAGGTAGAAAGTTAAGCTCTTTCACCCTTTTTCACCAGTTTCTCATGAGTTCTAGTCTTTTTAAATGGTGACCGAAATTCAGGCCTGCTGTAAGACCTGGTCTGTGCTTTTTCCAAGAAAGGCTGGATCCAATAATCCTTGAGGTCCCTTCCAGCCTGGTTTTCTATGATAAATTTGGTGTATCTGCAACAATATAACTGCATGAAAAGAAGCAGCCCATTGCACATTCAAAACCAAACTGGTTAAAGTCTTTAAGTAGCACCACTGTGAATTATTATATGGCAATTCTAAAACTGTAGAAGACTTTAACAAGCAAATTACTTCAATATATGTAATCTATGGAAGGAAGGTTATACACTTTCCTATGCTTTCCTCTCCTCCCCAGCTGGTTGAGAGCAAGAGGTAAAGATCGAGTTTTAAGGTTGGCTGTAGTGGAATCATGGTGTAAGGAGGTAATCTTGCAGTTGTAAAGGATGTTTCTGTTTAGCAAAAATGGAATGGCATCTGTCAAAATACAGAGGGGAAGACACTGGAAATCTGTGTATTGCATTAAGTAAGGTCATGAATAAATGGCTGTTCCTAACTGGGATGTTTCCACCGACCAGCACAGGTGGAAGACCGTGACTAAACCAGTCACCCACAGAAAGTGAATATGACCTAAGCAAAGCAATTGCATCACAATAGAGCTTGAGGGGGTCCTTGCCGCAGTGCACTTCTCTGCCTTGAGAACAAAGGCACTTAGTTCATTGCCTCTTTTATTGCTGTGTGAATGAAAACACAAACCCTGAGTACGCATTTTGTGGTCTCTGAATTGTGCAAACTTTCTTCTTCCTGGCTTGTGTGTTTGCCACAACAACAGTACCTGTTCTGCAGCTGGCAGTTCTGCATGAGCTTAAATCAGCTCCCTTCACTCCAGCACTGCTTCTGCCAGCCTTCCAGAGCAGGTGATGTAATGGTAGTCAGTGAAGCCTGCAGCTCAGGCACTGACACAGTGACAGGTTAGCCTGTCTCAGAAAGGAGAACAGAAAGAAGACCTGGAGATGGCTCAGGATTCTGGACATACCAAGGACATACATCAAGGGTCTAAATATGTACTGGGCTTAAATGCAACAGCAGCTAATGAACAAAGCACCTCAAAAGCACTCCCGAACAACAGAAGAAAAAAATCTTCAGAATCTGTGATAGCTACAGTGAGTTTGCCTGGAAAGCAGAGCTTTTAAAAATTAAAGTGGATGATGGTGAAATAGAGCAGTAAGCAATTAAGTAAGGGAGCTCCTTCAAATGTGATCAGGAGAAATTTGTCACAATATTCCCGTGACAGCAGAAATCAAATGTCAGGAGGAGACCTGGCATCTACTCTCTTCTGCTATTGCTGCATGGGGTGAGGGGGCTCCATTCACTTAAGGCACTTGAATTCTACCAGATGTACACTCTGATGAACACACCCTGCTGTAAACCTCCTTCACAGTGCTACTTTCAGGGAAGCAGAATCAGTAACTATTCCATGGAAATCCAAAGGAAATAGTATCAAAGAATGGCATTAGATCTCATAAATGCATTAGTGTATTGCATTTCTGTGGTGGCTTTTCACAATTATTCATTGTGAAACTGTGTTTCAGCAACCTGGCCCATGCTTGAGCATTCACCTTCCTTGAAACTATCAGGAAGTGATCTAAGAGCAGTTATCTGGTCTGTCAGAGGAGCAAATCCATTTGCAGAACAACGATTTGAGGGCCTGCAAGTTCAGTCTTTGCCTACACTTTAGCTTCTCCTTAAACACCTCTGTTTTGCAATTCCCTAGTTTGGGATTTTTTTTTCTCCTCATTTTGTTGCATTTTGATGCATAAAAGCAGGGATTATCCAATATTGGGTCACCCTGAAAGACCTCTGCACCTCAATTCTGACCCCTGCCTCAGTGGAAGTAGAAGTCACTGAGCTGGTACAAAAAACCTCACTTGGAAAAGGACAGTCACTCACCAATTTCAGTACGCTGTCCTTTAGATGGAATTCACTGTGGATGGAGAAAGGGACTACAGCAATTCCAGGGGAGTATTCCCAGTATAGTTGATGCAGTTGATGCAAACACGATTGAAGCCAAAATGCCTTGGGTAGAGAAACCTCTCCTGGGAATGAGAGCTGACTGGTGAAGGTCAGCTTTTCAAAAGCAAGTGAGATCCAGTTGCATTCGTTGCTGACAAAGTGGGCCTGGGAGATGGATAAACATAAACAGGGTGGGTTGGTAACGCTGAGTGACTGAGACAGGGGCAGCAGAACTGTGTGCCAGCATGCAGGACACCAGTGCTTCAGATTCACAGTTTGAGTGCAGCACAGCCTTTAAACAGACCAAAGTAAGTCTTGGACTTCTGCAGGGAAGTGACAGGATGAGAGCCACCACTTGTTCCTGCAACGTTTCTCACACCCTCCATAAGGCACAGATTATTTCAATCCCGTGACTGAAATAAAGAAGGAAAGGGGGAACAAAGAATAGTGAAGAGCAATAAAGAGAGCTGTGGGGTGAACACTTAGGCTTGGGTAATTATTTCCCAGGAGGTGGGTTGGAAATACATACAAATGACTTTGGATGAAAGGAGGCAATCCTGCAGTAGCTGAGGGGAGGAGATAAGGTAGGCAGGTGTCTTTGTGTGTCAGTAGTGGCTATGAGTCTTACTTTGAACTCAGTAAGGGTTTCTCAGTGCAGGTCAAATCCTGGCACAGGAGATGGCAGATTTCAGCTGGCATCTTCCAGAGGCTTGCTGCAATAACAGACACGGAAGAAGTTATTTTAAAGCTTGATAATACATCCTGGGCAGTTGTTCCCAAAGCTGGAAAGGAAGACACTTTGGCTGTGCTTCCCACTGCAGGGGCCAGTCTTCAAAATGAAATGCAAAGTTGGTTGCTGCTATTAGGTGGCAGTAGAACGCTTTCAGCCAAAGTTAGAAGGGCATGTTTTTTTTTCCTGAGATAGACTTTTCCACAGCTGCAGGATTGCTAAAAGCTATTCCTCCCTTCTCCCCTACAGAGAACACTTTGCTGTACATTTCCAAGTAAAAGCCTTACCTCTTTTTATGCACAGTGAGGCAGTCCCAAAGAAAACACCTCTACGCTGCTCATCGGATCATCCACGGGGGCACAGAGAGGATTCTGGCTGATCTGGCTGGGACAGCCAGCGCAGGTCCGAGCGGGACAGCTGCTGGACCAAGTGCAGCTGACAGCACTCACCCCGCCACAGTTGCACATGAACTTGGACAAGGATTCCACAAGGATCCCACAGAGACAGAAGATGAGTGAGGTGAGTTTCCCTTCCCCTCTGTGATTTGAGAGCATGGCGAAGGAGAGGGAAGCACATTATGTTTACTTTTTCAGGGCACCCTGAATGGAAAACCTCTCTCCCTTGGGCTGTCCCTGCTACTGCCTGCCAGCACTGTTGTCCTGGAACCATTCTGCATACATTTTGGTGTGGCAGCTCTCTCCACTCCCTCCCCAACTTGCTTTGGACTTCATTGGCTAATTTTTCTCTTCTGATTTATTTAGAGAAGCTTGAGTGAGAAAGCAGTGTTAGCATTCCTTGTTTGTTTTCCTGGCACAGACCAATAAAAATCTGCACCTGGGCTTTTGGTGGTATTTCTTTGCATCAATAATAACCTTAAATGAAAAAAATACTCCATAAGTGGGAAATTTTGAGTGGAGACCATCCACAGACAAGCGTGTCCCACTGACTTCCTTAGTGGTGTAAGGCTGAGGGGCTTCCTGCATTAGCACTGCTATTAATAAAGCACTGGAGTTGAATAAAAACAGTCAGATTTTGCATCATCTTTTCACATCACTAGTCCTTGGACAAAGAAAAGGTGTCCTGGCCTCAGCAGAGTGGTTTCTGACAACCAGGCAGAGCGTGGCACAAATCTAGGTGATAGCAGGATGACACAGGCATGGTGGGGCTGATGTATTTTCCAGAAATGTTACTCTTCGGGCTGACCTCTTCTTGCTTTTTATCACTGCAAAGAACTGTTCTGGAAAGAATCTTATTTTTGTTGGAACAGTGTTAGTCACTCTGGCTCTCCAGCTCCAGGGGCTACACAGAAAGGATGCTGGCTTTGCCGTGTGCTGGCTTTGCCGTGTGCTGGCTTTGCCGTGTGCTGGCTTTGCAGTGTTAGCAGGCACGGGGGTGAACCAGCTCCGGATGTCGGGAAGCAGCGGGTTCAGACAGGCGCAGTGCATCTGTCACAGAGCTCAAGGCTTGCTCAGCTCTCCAGCACTCACGTGTCAAAATTCCCGAGGGCTGTGGCCTTAGCACATAAAGGGACATTTACACCAAGCACCACGTTTCAGGAGGGCAGGCGCAGCCACACCACCACACCCAAAATGCTCATTCATTGGTGGCTACAGCTTACACAGCCGACAGCAGTATTGGCCCTCAGTGCTAACATAGTAACAGGCTGATGTCTCCCTGCTTCCATCATTTCTCCCTGTGGGTCGTCTGTTCCTTGTGCTGGGTCTGTAAAGCTCAGGTGTGGTCCGGCTAATCCCGACCACAGCACTGCTCCTACAAAACACAAACCAGCTGCTGGTCAAAAATGGTGCTCATTAATGCATTCCTGTCAAAATTCTGCAGCAGGTCTTCGTTTTGTGGATTGGGCTGGGGCAGGGTACAGGGAAAGGAATTTACAGGGAGGGGAGACAGAGGAGAAAGGAGCCTGAATACCCCTGTATTCCACTGGGCAGTAAATAAGAGCTGGAGAGAGGAAAAAGAGCTGCACCAAACCACTGCCTGTCTCCAGGTCACTAAACCAGGGGCACCAGGGGACTGCTGGGGTCAGGCAGCCTCTGTACATGCTACAACTTGTGGCAGGAGTCAGAGAGGGGTGACAAGTTTTGGTTAGGACTCTGTGAGGATGATCCCATTAGGGACTGGGGATTTGGGGCAATTCTCATGGTATTTGTAGCTAGACCGTGAGAGGGAAGGTAGCAAATACAAAAATATAGAACAAAACACTCTCCCCAGTGTGGGAGGAGAAGCTGTGCAGGCATCAGCTCTGTAGCCTCAGGCCACCTTGATAAATTTAGCCTGGTTAAAAGGAGGGGGGATAACATGAATCACAAGATCCAATGTAATAGGAGAGACATGGAAAACTTGATGCAGCAGAAAAGCAGTAGAAAAGGAAGACCAATCCACTGAGGCATTTGCTGTATTTCTGAAGATGGTCTGTCAAACATTCTCCACGTGGCTCATTGTACAATTTGATGTGGTTTTAAAAAGGTAAGTATTCCAACAGGTGTGGGAATGGACGGAGGTTGCAGCACTTTGGTCTTCTGTAAGGATACAGCTCTGCATGATAACAAGGGGGCAGGGGACTCCAGATGCTGTGCACAGGCATGTGCACACGTGCACTATGAATGTCTTGGCTTCTATTATGATTTAAGGGACACCGTCAGGGTAAAGCCATCTTTTCCACATGACATTGCCTAGCATGTAAACTGAAGGCCACAGCAGGATTCCTGCAGGAAACTCTGCTGTAGAAACTGCTTTCCAGTGTCATGTGGGGTTTTTTTTTTCAAGCTTTGCAGAATGTACTTTGAGAAAGAAAACGAGCACAGCGAGAGGGAATTGGGATCATAAATCAACAGCATAAGAATGCACCGTTCCCTCTCCTAGCAGGAGACAGAACAACCCTGGGGAGGAGCCCGTACCCGAAACAAACACAGCAGATGCCTCCAGGGCTGCACCAATACAGTGGAAACACGGGGAAAATGCAGCTTGTCCCGCTTTTCTTTCAGCAGCTGCCCACAGGGAGGGAGCCTGGCTGTGCTGCTCTGCCGGCTCCTGTCTCCTGGCAGGTGGGGGAGACAGGCTGAGCCAAACGGGCCTCTGGGGGCACTGTGCCCTGAGAATGGTGAAAAATTGGTCTCGGCAGTAAATGAATGAATGCAAATTGTACCAGGCCTTCCCTGCTGATATGGCTCCAGTGGTGTGGGAGGAGAAAATCCTGTGGCAGCAACTACGGTTCAGCAAAAAGGACTTTGGGTCCTTCTTCACTGGACACGTGCTGTGTCTGCATTTCTGTCAGCAGAAAACCACACCAAACCCACACTCCCCATCTCTCCTGCCTCCCTTAAAAGCAACATGACCAGCACAGAAGTTGCTGCCATAGATCTGCATGTGGTGCTGTTAAAAGAGTTCCACTTTCTGAGCTGTTCTCTCTGCTCCTGGTCTTGCAAGTGCACAGGATTTGCCTGATACTTCACTGGGCTCAATTCAGCCCTCACACAATTTTTTTTTAGGAGAGTGGGATTAACCCTGCAAATATGGTTCTCATACGTCCAAGGCTTTTAACAAGGCCCAATTGCACTGTTGCTGACTATCTCCTCAAGGTCCTGTCTCTGCTTTCACCAAAGTCCTGTTCATTCAACTTTTCCTGTGTTTTTATGATTGGTGCATCAGTATCTTTCTGGCATCCACCAGCCTCCTCACCTCCAGAGTCGGACCTGGGCTTGGATGGGGAGCTGTTGTTTTGTGTGCCTGCCTTCCACCCCACCAGACGGGCAGGAATTGGTTTGAACATCTGCCAAGACTGCCAACTCCCCGAGACAGAATGTGTACACCTGGATTAGTAAATTCAATTTTCCTGGGACCACCCTGGACCAAGGCTCCCACCTCTCCTCCCAGCCACTGCCTGGCGCAGAACTGGCAAGGAAAGCATCGCGACAGACACTCCATGAGACAGAAAACCCCAGCCGGCCGAGGGGAAGGGTGTGAAAGGCTGAAACCTTCATTCCCTCTCATTTCTCCTTTTCTCCCACACGCTGCATCAACCCCACACAGCTTTTCCTCCACTTCTGGCTGGATTCAAGGCCACTTCTCTTGGCCTCCTCCCATGTGCCACATCCCAATCCCTCGTAGCATTCAGAAGGGATGTCCTATTCCCATTTCCTTCCTGCAGGGCTTCTTACCTGTATCCACATGTGCTGCCTGGCTCAGCACACCATCCCCAACAGACCTGAGAGCTGTGGCTGCTCCTGCCAACACTCAGTGTTGCAGCTGCCCACTGCTCTACAGCAGCTTGGACCCACTGCACAGCCCAGCCAGATGAGATTTATCCCATCCAGTTCCCCCATGGCTGCCTGCACCCCTGGCCCATCCTGGAGCTCCTCAGTCAGTGCTGGGAATGTTGGTCCTTGTCCCCAAGGAGCGGCCAGGAGTGTGCAGTGCCCCTGTGGTGCCGATTGCAGTGAGATGAAGGTGGTAGAGACAAAAGTTGCATTTGCTGCTCTCTCCCTGGGTTGCTGCAGGACTGATGCTAAGAATCTCTTTTGTTTGTTACTGAGCCAGTAATAGCCTCTTGCAAATACTGTGTTGGTTCCTTACCTGTTGAATTGAAGCCTCTCTGCCTGCCAACATAATTTTTCTGCCTCCAGCCAACTGCAAACCATTTTTTCATTGCTGTGTGGGCCCCAAATCTGTTGTCTCCAGCAGAAACAGCTTCCATTGACCAACCTGTTCCTAGGCCTGGTGCTATGAAACAAAAATCTTAAAAGAGGTGTAACTGAGATGGTCCAAAGAGTCCCCAAGTGGGCAGTCCCTTTTCCCAAGGCTGCTAACATATGGCAGTATTCCAAACAACATCAATGATTCTCCTTGAGTAAAAATGCTCTCAAACAACCTGGGTTTTTCCAGTAAGCACCATCTTCCTCCTGAGCTCTCTGGCCTGGCAAAGGATTTGGTTACAGGAATGAGCTGCAGAAGGGAGCAGGAAGAGGAGGGCATGGCTGCTGTTATGCCAGAGGAAACAATCATAGAATTGTCTAGGTTGGAGAGGACCTCTAAAGTCACCAGGTGCAACCATTAACCCAGCACTGCCAAGTCCACCACTAGACCATGTCTTTAAGTGCCACATGTTTTAAATATCTCCAGGCATGGTGGGTGACTCCACCACTTCCCTGGGCAGCCTGTTCCAGGGCTTGACAACCCTTTCCACTAAGAATTCTTTTCCTAATATCCAGTGTAAACCATTCTTAGTGCAACTTGAAGCCATTTCCTCTTGTCCTCTCGCTTGTTACCTGGAAGAAGAGACCAATCCCCCCCGTGGCTGCAGCCTGCTTCTGGGGAGTTGTGGAGGGTTTTAACAGGGATCTGGTGAGAGGGGGATGAGTGCCCTTTGCTTCCTCTCAAGCTCCCGTGCTGCTCCCACCACACACCTGACCCTGCCTTGCTCCCTGCAGCCCCCGTCTCCCTCTGACAGGATCTGACACACGTTCCTCTGTCAGCAGCAGTGGTCTGGCCCCTGTGACTGCTTAGCACTTGGAGGTGAGGTAAAGCATAGGGAGGTCAAGCAGGCAGTGACAATGAACAGTCCTGTTCTAACTCCTTACACCAGTTTTTAGAAACTTTGCTTAGGGAAAAAAAAAATACCTACCAAAAAGCCCAAACCCCTCAATCTCTCTGTTTATCAGGCCATTTCATTCTCAGTCTCCTGGGCCTGCCACTGTACACAGGGCCTGTGGCTCCTCTCCTGGGACGGGTGCTTGTGCTGTGCCAGGCAGCTCTGCCTGGGGATGAGGGTTTGTTTGCTCACGGCCACATTTTGTCTCTCTGCAGCAAGCGAGGGGGCTCTGCAGACAGCCCTGGGCCTGGGCAGGCTGCCACACCGCAGCTCTCCGGGCAGAGCACCCCGGTCACAAATGCCCCCCTGCAGCCACTCACAAGCTTCCACAAGGGAAGAGGCTGTTCATTCCCTACTTGTCCTGGAGGACCCAGCCTTACCTCTGGGGTTTGTGAGCAGAGAGGGGTGGTGCAGAGAGCAGGGAATTCCTGGAAGAGAAGCCTTTAACTCCACTGACTGCATGGGAGATGTACCTAACTGCATGCAGACTCGGGGCAATAGGATACACCAAGAAAATGTCTGTGCCAGGGCATCAGGAATTAGCTGGGTGTGCAGCAAGGTCCAGGGCTGTATTCCTGCATTGACCAAAGGAAGGTGTTTGTTGCAAAGTTCAGCTCTCCCTTACAGCCCTGAGCACTCACCTGCACTGTCTCCTGAGGTGAGCTCCAGCAGGAGCTTGTTTGGGGGTCTGGTCTCTGCTCCAAAGCCTCGCATTGTACAACACTCACACCCAGACAGAGCCTGGCGTTCCTGCCGTGCCCCGTGGGGCATTGACAGCTACACACCTTGCTTGGATTTGGCAGCAGTTGGGTCTGACCCTGCAGCCGCTGTGCACAGCTGGTTTAGCAAAGCCAGTCCTTTGCCAGGAACACCACCCTCCAGGACTAGCAAGGGATGACAGGACAAGGGCCCAGCCAAGCCCTTCCTGGAGCCTAGGGAGGGAAGCGAGGTTCCAGGCTGGCTGATGAGGTTGTGTACCATCTGCTGGGATTGCTGTCTCCAAGCAACTGGACGTGGTGCCTCAGACACAAGCTGCAGTGCTCCTCTCTCTCCCCTCCGCAGTTTGCGGCTCGCTTGCTTCCTCCTCCTTTGTGGCTCTTGTTCTTCTCCCACACAGAGTCACCTGGACCTCCTCACCAGCAGCCTGAAAGCTGCCACCTTCCAGATAACAAATGGTGCCAGTAGCCTTGACACTGACTTCTAATTCCAACGCAGATGGCTGGCAGCTCGCTCGATAAAGACAAAGCCCATCAGCGGAGCAGACTCTTGTACTGCATTCAGCTTGGGGCTGCTTCACGCTCGGATTAGCATTTTAAATCATTCCAAGGCGTTGGTGACCGACAGCTAAGTGGATTCGACCCTGGCTTGCAGATGGGTCTCAAAAAGTATTTTCTCACAGGGTGACAGAATGATGTTCCCTGGAAGGTTGTGCAGGGACTGGCTCTTGGTGCTAAGGTGTTTCATTACATCTTTAAAAAGGTTGATTGGAATATAAACACTATATGAAACTGTAACAGTCCCATTGGCAATGCTTGCAGGAGTTACCACAGGAGGCAGGGCTGGATACACTGGACAGCTGCAGCCTCCGTGCAGAAGGGCAAATGGAATCCTCAGGTAAGGAGACAGGCACCAGCTGCAAAATGTTCTCCAGTGCCTTCACTGGCACTGGGGAGAGCACTTCAGGGGACCTCTGTCTGCTTTTGGTACTCACAGCTTACGGAGGGTGTTTAAAACAACTGTAGATGAGATATAATTGGAAACATTACAAAGATGTGAAGGAGCTGAAGATCCCCTTCCAGTCAGCTTAGCAAGAAATTTTAAGGTGCTCGAGTCCCGTTCATTTGGCTCTGACCTTCAGAAGAGAGACCTGAGACTGGAGCTGAGAGTCCCTGTGAAAAGACAGCACATAAAGAGAGCCTGCAGCTTGCATTCCAGGTGAGGGAAGTTCAGAAGAGGCAGGAAGCCCCAGTGCATGTCCATCCAGAGAAGTGCCCAAGGATGACTGACCACCACCCCAAATCAGCGGGGATTGTGATGAACTCCCCACTAGAAGGAAGCTTTAAATAGATAAACTCACCTAGAGAGGTGCTGTAGTTCCGGCAGCGATGCGTTTGCAGGTGTAACCGGCCACCCTGGATGCCAGGGCCGGACTGGCCGAGCAGAGCAGCCCCAGACTCAGCACGAGTTGGACGCATCCCGAATCCTGGTGGCCCTGTGGGATCAAGGTAAGGGAAGAGACAGCAGCCTCTGCTCACCGTGTTGCTTCTGGGGCAGCCAGGCTGTGGGTGGCCACCCGGCCCTGTCACCCCGCTGCCCCAGAGCAGCAGGGCCTGCACAAATCAAGCCCTGAGCCCAGTCAGGGAGCCGGGGCAGGCAGCACCTGCTCCGAGGGGCACAGCTTCAGCACCCAGGAGGGGCCAGAACACCTCCCAGACACACATCTGGCAATCAGGAGAGGATCAAGGGGATCCTGGCTCACCACTTACGGTGTGGACCCATCAAGGGCCCCTTCCCACCCTGCTCCCACTTGTCCTGGAGGGGCTCCAGCCCGGAGCCCAGCAGAGGTTTTACGGGAACAACCGCGGCTCGTGGCACACAAACAAAGCAAGAGGAGTCTCTTTGCAATATAAATTTGTTTTTATTGAAGCAGCAGTCACATGACCTCGCATCTAGCCTTTAGGATAGCGACAGAATGGATTCGGCCAGGTCAGCCAGCCCAAAAAAGGATTTTTATTTTTTTTTTTTCTTTTTTCTTTTTGCGCTAATAGACATGTCATGTTTAATACATACATTATCCAGTACCGGAAACCCAACTCAGAGATAGCTACGTGCTGATTTGCTGGAGGAACGGTCCACTGGACGTGGTCTCGACAAACTTTACAGATCACCACCAAATAACATTACTAATGGGATCCAATGATTTAAAAAAAAAACAACCCAAACAACCATGAGTGCAGGATTCAAAGCCAGCAGTTTACACAGGTCCTTAAGTTTGTATCTATAGGTGGACGGTAAAGGAAGATTGGTTGGTTTCAATTTGAAATATTTATGTCCCAGGGTTCCTCTCTCCATCAAATCAAACGGTATCATAGACAAGCTGGCATCTCTTGGAAAATAGCATGGAATAACACAGCTCATTTAAGAAAACATGCTCATTTCTTGAGGTTTTTCTTTACTATTACAAAGATTCACGTCCACCTATTCTTGCAGAGTGGAAAGAGGTATGAGGGTGAGGAACAAGGGTCAGAGAAGGGAGAGAGGAGGAGGGAAGAATGGGGCAATTTTTTGAAATAAAGACCACACACTTGGTATTTTTTAAATTTCATTTCCAGGCTAACCTACTTTTTATTTAATGCAAATTACAGTACCAGTTAACTATTTCCGAACCGAGTCACACAGAACAAAACGTATTTACAAGGGGAATGGGGTGGGGGAAATAATAAAACATTAAGCATACTTCCCACAAAAAAAGTTTATATTTAAAATGAAAAAAAAAAAAAATCAGTCACAGAGGCATTCAAGTAGTAATAATGTTATACAGGTTTTGCTTTTCCTTTAAATCAAGACAGATTTGCACAAGTGTATGCAATAGTTTGTATACAACCCACAGTCCTTAATATATATATATTTAGATTTCTGTTTTTAAGATGGAAGTGGTCACGCTAATTGGTGTGTACAGGCCCAAGTGATCCATCAGCAACACATTAATGAACGCAAATTTTACAGGCAAGCAAATTATATATATATAAATATATTTTATATATATATATTAAAAATAAATTGAGAAAGACCAACACAAGGAAGCTACTTTTCTCGAGCTAACCCCTTAGGTACTGTTTTCCTTTCCTGTCGTTTTGCCATTATTGCAGTGTTGCAAAACGAAGCCAACTATGACCAGAACCGGCCGAGAGCCCCGTGGAAATCAGCTGCCACCCCAGGGGTACCCGCTGGCAGTCTCCGGAAGGCAGAGCCTGGACCGAATACCCTACTGTGCTTTTCCTCATCGGCTTTTCCTTTTTCTCCGCGGTGGCTGAGGTTCCTAGAACAGGAGTACGAGTCTGACAGGCTGCTTGACTTCTGCTTTTCCAAGTACTGAAAACCGGGGGAAATTTTAGGTTGCAAGTCGCAGGCACCTGCCATTATTTTGGGTAAAGCTTGGCTTCGAAATAAGGGGACAGAGTGTTCAGGGATCTTCTACCAGTCAATTTTCTTTTGCAGGTAATTTTTTTCTTTTTTCCCTAGCAAGGTAGATAAGTTTAATAGTAAAGAACACCAGTGTCTTGATTGAGTGTCCATCAGGGGAGACAGACTGCAATCCAGCCCAGCTCAGGGACCCACTAACAGCAGGGCTGACGTAAAGGACACATCAAGACCACACTGGGTTAAAAAAGAAGCCCGAAAGAGAGTAAAAGAAGAGAGGGACAGCTCTGAGCAGACTGTCACCAACAGCTTGGCATCACTGACCTTCGTGTCACCAGAAAGAAAGTGCAGCCTCTGCTTCACTGGAATGAACACGAGATGCTTCGAAATAAAACAGCAACCTTTGGTTTGGTAAAGTTACGTGTTTTCCCATTCAAGACAATCTTATGTGGAATACTAACAAGGTAGTAAAACACAAGCAAACTAGTTTTAGAAACAAGGCCTTCGTGCTGGGCACAAGAAATTAAGAGTCATGTTAAACTTATCTCAAGAAAACAAAAGTGACTTTGGGGAGGGATGTGGGGGAAAAATAGGGAGAAGAAAGGGAACAGAAAGTCCTCCTGGCAGAAAAAACCACCACAGTCTCCTACAGCGATGCCCCCGCTCCCACCGCAGCCAAATGGCTCTGAGCACAGCAACCCTGCGGGATGTGAGGATTTCCCTCCCTGGGGGCCCCTTCCGATCGCTGCTGCCCCCGGCACAGCCGCAGGGAGGGTGGAAAGGCCAAGCCTCCTGGGAGCTGCTGCTGCCCAGATGGCTCCTGGGTGCAGGGCTGAGGGGAGAGACAAGCAAAGTCTAACCGGGCTGCTAGGGCAAGGGTCGGAAAGAAATCAGCTGCTGCTAGCGGGAGGAGCAGAGGGCAGGGTGGGCACCTTGGAGACTTCCAGAACAAATCCACGGCTCCAATGAAGTAAATGACGGTGGAGACGGTTTCTTTTTGTTCCACTACTGATCAGGGTATCACCAAAACCTTACAGCACTCAAAGAGTTAGAAAGCAGGGCGGGGAGGGGGGAGCAAAGATGTGGGTTTGGGGCAGGAGACATCGTTAATAAAGAAGGAGAAGAAAAAAATAAAAGGGAAATAAAATTCAAAAAATCATGGAAGCGAAGGCACTCCAAACTATATAGATACACTATACATCGCTAGAGTTATTGTTACAATAATACAGGCCGGTACCTACTGTACAGAGTTAAAACTATATGGCTTTAAAAAGCTCGTCTACATTTTGTCTGATTATTAAACAGAATCACTGCCCTGAACGGTAACTTTTTGCTCATTAATAACAGTTCCTGGGTCCACATATTTACATACAAAGCAATAAAACTCATAATTCAGAAACAACCAAAAATAATGATAATGTACAAGCTTGAATTTGGTGAGGAGCTTTGTTTTTTGTTGTTATTTTTCTGTGTTTTTTTTCTTTTTTTTTTTCTTATTTACAAAAAAAGGTTGTTCAAAGACCTGGATCTAACTTGTATAAAAGAGTGTGTGATCCTGTTATGATCCTTGAAAACAGAAATAAAACCAGAGGGGCACCCCGACCCTCCCCCCCGCCTAACACACACACGAGACACACACAGACGCCAGCACAGTCACAAAACCAGAGAGAAACGCTCTGAACTCCCCTCTGCCAGTCTTTAACAAAAAAATGAAAAAGAAAAGCCACGTGTCCTGGCACAAGCAGCAAGTTTTCTTCGATGTTTTTATTACTTTTTTTTTTTTTAAAGACTCAGTAATTTACTGCCTCCAAATAACAGCATCTGTGGCCAATGCTTCAGCAGTCTTGTCTATACAGCAGATCCATACCCTGCCACTGTCCTACTTTTTGAGTCTCCTGCATGGATTTGGATCACTGGGTCAACCAAGCCCCTTCACTTACCTTTCAGGACACTGCCTAGCCGGGCGCACGCGTTAAGACGCTCTTCAGCCCTTTCTATTAAGTTGCAGGTAAGGATTTGGAAAGCCTTCTGTTTCTCAACGTGGGTGTGCTTTCCTTTGCAGCCAGCCAGAATGCAAAAAAGCTTTAAAACCTTTTTTTTTGTGTGTGTGCCCAACAGCAAATCGCCGAGGGGTATAACATGAGGGTTTATCGGTTTCACGGTAGGTGGTCACTCACCTCTTCAATCAGCTCCTGCCTCCCCAAACCCACTGCGTGCCAGGCAGGAGGGAGAGGGCAGAGCTTTTATCAGTTCCAGGGCTGCTAAGAGACAGTTTCCAAAAAATCCCACGTCAACAGCATAAAAGGTACAAGAAGAAACACACCGAGCTCGTGCCCAAGCCCCTGCCGCCCCTGCGGCGGCCGAGCTTCCAAAGCCGCTACTGCCGGTTCCCCGGGCCACACGAAGGTTCCGCGTGCTCCCGAAAAGCAACTGCTTGCCTTAGAGATCCACAGGTCGAGGAACGGCTCAGTAAGCACCAAAGGCAACTACAGTTTCTCTGAAGAAGGATAAGGCTGGAGCGGACACCAACTGCAAGCCTACCACAAGATCAGGTCTCCAAAAGTCTCGTTTCCGTGCCGGGGCTGCATCCGGCTGCTCACCTGACCCTTTTGCAAGGAATATTGCTTTGACTTCAGGAAGAGAGACGTGGATGCTCGCACCACACGCCGTCGCAGGGAGGAAGCCTGGACCCTGAACTGATGGACTAGAACAAGCATTCACCTCACGCTTCAGTCAGACTGATTCGAGATCGTAGACAAAATAAAAAAAGCAGTATTGTATCTATGTATACATGTATATATTTATATAATATATATACACACACACTCATATAGAGCCAGCTTTCCTACAAGTCAGCAGGTACAAATTACCGTCAAGAGCATTCGGATGTGTATTTTAATATTCTACCAATGTAAAAACATAATGGTGACGTGGCAACACGCATCAATAAATAGAGATCAAAAAAAAGAAGAAAAAGCAAGAAGTTAAAAAAGATGAAATTAAATACAGATTCTAGCTGTGGATTTAAAATCAGAACTATCGGAGAATGTGGCATCCTGCAAGTTAAAACTGCAGTTAAAAAAGAAAGTATTACAAAATAAACCAGTAGCCTGTTACAGTTCACATTATAAACCCTGGTGTCCTTTTCCTGTATGCACCTTAGGAAAGGGAAGCCTGTTCAAATCAAGAGCCAAGGAGGGATGGGGAGAGAGAAAACCCAACCAAACACACTTTCACAGTGGCCACTTCCCAAAAAGTCCCCTAACATCCATCTACCAGCTGGGCCCCTGCCCCTGCCAAGGATTTTGTTCGTCCGCTCTTCTCTGCTGAAGCTGGGAGCCGGCCCGAGACACGGGAAGCAGGAGCTCCGGCTGGGCAAAGGGGATGCCTCAGCAGAGCTGACCACTGCTGTTTGTGCATGTGTGTGTATTATATTATATATCACTCGCTCGGGCAAGACTTTTCCCACATGAAGCTGCAGATTTCCTCATCACTAGCACTGATTTTTAAGATGAAAGGCTTCCGCTAGCGGTTCAAGCCTTAGACACACGGCAAACCCTCCCCCCCACCCCATGGCAACCTATTTTCCTACCACGTCGCCTGCTCCCCATGCCGAGCCAGGGCAGTTCTTCAGATAACCTGGGATATGGATTTGCTGACAAGAAACGCTGAGCTCTGTTGAATGACCCCTGCTAAGCTCCCGACCAAATTCAAGCTGTGCACTACATCAAAGTCCAAAACTTCACTTAAAAAGAAAATAAAAAAAGAGGGGAAAAAAAAAAAAAAGAACTTCAGCAGAGAATGAAGTTTGGGGTTTGTTTTGTTTTTTTCCTTCTTTCTGTTGTGGAAGGGGGTATGAGGCAAGAGTCCTGGTTCTGAAGTACACAACAGCAAACTTCCAACATGAAGAGATTGTCGCGGGGAGACATTGGTGTGTTGTATTGCTCCGCTTTCCCTCCTCCCCCCACCTAGTCCCCTGCCCCGGACACCCTGCAGAGTGAGAATACAATGAAACTGGTTTGTATTTATAGATATTTTACAAGGTTAAATAAGAACAACAATAATAATAATAAAAAATTGAACACTAGAATGAACAGGTTGGTTGGTTTGTTGTTTTGTTGGATTTTTTTTTTTCCTCTTTTTAATTTTCTTTCCAAATGTGACCAGTGTTGCTGAGCAAGACTCAAATTACTGGTGATTTTTCCTGTGCAGCTGGCTGCTTGGTACTGGTTCAGGTGGAGTTGGAGGCTGATGCTGTAGCTACACTATTGGTCTGAACTCGTTCTCCTGCGTTAACATCTGCAAACAACAGACGAGAAGGGGAGAGAGAAAAAACAACCAGCATTACCCTCCAAAACAGAGACAAATTGGAAACAACAGCTATGACATTCTCCACATGGGGAAACCCACAATTCCCACCAAGATGGTGTTTGGTTAGGATGCTCTCCTGACTTCAGGGTGTGCAGATGGAACAATCCAATCTGGGGAAAGGGGGAAGATGGTCTTTAAGCAGGATAAGGGCAACCTGGAGGGCTGAGGGCTGGGCTCCAGCAGGCTTTGCAGTTTGTAACACGGGCTGTGCAGAGAGAAGTCGCCCGTGTTACATCCCGGAACTGTAACTGCACGACAAGGCACAGAGACACGGCCAAAGCCTACACAGTGAGTGTCTGTGGTCACTACAAGGTTTCACACTGGTGCTGAAGTTTCACATGTTAGTCCTTCTTATAAAATCTGCCTGTTAGTTGTGTGAATGAGCGCAGACAAGGAACGTGACAAGCCTGCTCCCCTGTCAGAAACAGCTGGTGTGCCAATGTGCAATTCATGCACTTGTTGCCTCAGAAAGTCTTTCAAGTCTGCTGCTGTACTCTGTGTTGCTCAACCCAAGTTGGATCTGCCACCCTCTGAACTGCTGAAGCAGATTAACATCAAGGCCTGAAGCCAGTAATGAGGTTTATGCAAGCACATGACATGTTAGAGGATTGGATCTCTGCAGTAAATGCTTCCAACACCTCTTCTCAGGGAGGGACAGTGCTTCACAGAGAGACAAGTCACAGGATCAAGGGCATGTGTCAAAGTGCCTTCTAAGAAAACAGAGGTTTTGCAAAGAAATACCAAAAGGAAATTCATTGTAACTGTGTTCTCATAGGCTGCATGCATCAGGTATTTCCTCTTAAAAAAATATTCCCAGTATTAGAAAAGTTGGTAGGGGAAAAAAACGCACCAATTTCACCTGGAACCATTCCATATAATATCTAACTAGCCAGGTCACAAAGACTGTGAGATACTAATAGGTAAGTGGGTGAACACCTAAACGCATAAAATACAGGATGGGAAAAAGATATTAAATGAGGTTTTCCCCAAGAGACCATCATGCATTTCGCCCACTTAATTTAAGTAAGGTTAACTGCAAAGCTATTGATACTGCAACAGGAAAAAACATCAGAAAGACTTATTATCTCGGTACAGAAGAGGGCAGACTGGGCAAACAGTGTATTCGAAAAGACACATGGAAAGGGTTTATAAAAAGAAAGAACAGATTTGGTGACCTCAGCCTGAAGGGCCGTGTGAGTAGCAGGAATACTAAACATGACAAAATGCTCTGGTGGGTGGTGCGTGTGGAGTAACATTTCTCCATCATGGAGGAGCTCGCGAGGCAACGCGGCTGGGCAATGCTCTACAGCCACGCTGACCTGACCACAGCCATGACCAAAGGCAATGAACTGATGAACCATGGACTGCTTTGGGTTGGAAGGGACCTTAAAGGACATCCAGTTCCAACTTCCCTGCCACGGCCAGGGACACCTCCCACTACAGCAGATTTCTCAAAGCCCCATCCAGCCTGGCCTTAAACACTTCTAGGAGCAGCCACAACTTTTCTGGGTAACCTGTGCCAGTGCCTCACCACTCTCACAGTGAAGAACTTCTTCCTAATATCTAATTTTAACCTACCCTGTTGCAGTGTGAACCCATTTCTCCCTGTCCTATCCCTTCATGCCCTTGTAAAAAGTCCCTCTCTGGCTCTCCTGTAGGCCCCTTTTAGGTCCTGGAAGTTTGCTATGTGGTCTTCCCAGGGTCTATTCTTCTCCGGGCTGAACAGCCTCAACTCTCACCTGGAGAGGTGAGAGGCTCCAGGCCCTGATAACCACCTTCCTCGCTCCAGCAGGTTCACATCCTTATGCTGGTGGCCCCAGAGCTGGGCACAGCACTTCAGGTGGGGTGTCACAGACCAGAGTCAAGGGGCAGAATCACCTCTACTGACCTGCTGCCCATGCTGCTTTTGATACAGGCCAGGATACATTTGGCTTTCTGGACTGGAACTGCACGTTATCAACTCATGTCCAACCTTTCATCAACCAATACCCCCAAATCCTCCTCAGGCCTGCTCTGAATCCATTCTCTGCCCAGCCTGTATTTGTGCCTGGGGTGCCTTGACCCAGGGGCAGGACCTTGCTCTTGGTCCTGTTGAACTTGGTGAGTTTTGCACAGGTCCCCCTCAAGCCTGCCAAGGTCCCTCTGGATGGCGTTCCCTCCCTCCAGCCTGTCAACCACACCGCACAGGCCGGCCAGAAATGGGCAGCACTTTCTGAGTCACAAATAAAGTAACATCGACAACAGTGACAAAAATAGAAAATCAAACAATCAGCAGCATCCAGAAACACAACTGACAAGTGGGAAGAGAGGGTGATGCCTATTTGAAAAGGAAATGCTGCAAGGAATGTGTGGGAAGAAAGACAAATCATCCTGTGGGCAGAGGATGCCAGATGACTGCCCTGGGAGTTTCTCATTCCCTTTCATCTCACCCCAAATTAATTGCATCCCCTCCCTCACAAAGGAATGACCACCATAGCAAAAAAAAAGCTCATGCAATTAAAGCACCAAGGCAGCATGACGACAGTACCAATGTTACGTGGGAAGCTGGCCTTGCAGGAGAGAGACGCCCTCCTACGTGGAGAATTTTCCTGAAGGAGCAATTCCCAAATCCCACATGCATGCAGACCAAAAAAGACCACAGAAATCAAAAGTGACCCAGCCAGCCAGATAATAGTTTCCACACTTTAAACTCTCACTATGCCTGTTGTAGATTAATTTTCAAGTATGGATAAACTGCAGTTAACGCAACATCTGCTGGCAGTGCCTGATGCAAGCAGTCCAGCTGGAGTCTATACTGTTGGCAGAGGACTTCTCTGTATGTGTACAAAAAGTGCTTGTATTTCATTTGCTGAAATGAAATGCGTCTTTTGATCTCCATTTCCTGAAGACAGCAGAGGCTGAAATTGTTATCATTATATTGCTACTACATAGATATAAAGAAAAAAAGAGGAGGGGATGGAGCTACTTCATGTAACATATGCTCCTTTTCTATCATCACTGTAACAGGGGAGTTCCTGAGAAATATATATGCCACATGTTAAAAGAAAATAAATCAGGTGATGCAGGCCAAGAACATTTTCTTGGGGCTTTTCACAACAATATATATATATAAAGTCCCCCCAGGCTGGGACAGAGTGCAGAGCAAGCTAAGGCTGCTCAGGCTCCCAGCCTGCAAGAAAATGCAGTATTTTAACATTTCATCTCATTTGTTGACTCTGCATCAACAGGACATTTGAGGAACAAAGAGGGACTTGTTCCAGCACCTCTTTACTGAAGCACCAGAAAAAGAGCACAACTGGAATATGAGGTTCTCTGGACATTCACTTCTCACCATGAAAAATCAGTATTTGGGCATAAGAGAAGGAAATCCAGGCCCTCAGCAATGCTGACAGAGGACAGCAAAGCCCTGCTGGGGAGCACAGCTAGGAGCTGGCATGCAGCTTTGTGGCACAGGACAGACAAGTGCCCGGCTCGAGTTCAGGGCAGCCTCTTTGCCTGAACCACTGCCTGACACCTCTTCCTGTGCAGGCAAAGAAGTGTCATCAGGGTTTAAATGCCAGCTGCTTCCCAAAGTTCTTTCGAACAGAGGGCAAAAGCATCTCTCATCATTATAGAGAACTTCCTCCAATTCAGCTTTTCCCTCTAACGAGTGTCTCAGCTTTCTTGGAGGGGACGTGACACTCCTTAAAAACCTCCTGGAAGGGAAAGACAGGGCTACAGTTCAGAGAGCGACAGAGACGCCAGCTCAGTCTGAGAAAGCCCATTAGCACTGATGACAGCATTAGCTGGGTGCATTTGTAATGCTGACAGGTTGTGCTGCTCATCTGCAAAGATAGAGAAACAAAGCTACCACCGGCCTGGGAATCCTCACAGGAGAGCAGAGGAGACAAGTGGAAGAAGGAGGAAAGCCTGGTTTTCCTATTGTGCCTGCCTATGGACGTAGAAATCCAGGCTCTGAGCAAAACTGGCAGAATGTGCAAGTTTTACTTCTCTTGTCATGGATTCATCCCCGTTCTGAGCCTGTGGAAGCCTGAGAGAATTGCTTGCCCGTCACCTGTCTTCTCCTGTTTAAGGAATTAAAGTTTTCCAAAATTCCTTCAATGGGAATACCACAAATGCACTAAATCTTATTTCATGGAGCACTGTGGTGTTTTTCAATGATGACACACGGCAGGTAACACCACCTCTAATCTGTTTTGTTGCTGAAAGTTCAGGCACACCATTGCATTTGGGATTACATGGGATCAACACAGCAGGATGCCTAAGATGATGACCCCAGAATCCCTGCTGGTACAACTTCCCTGCAGATGGCAATTATGCTCTTCCCATCTTAATGCTGACTAACAGAGAGGTAGCTACGGCTGCTGGCTGATTCAGGAAGAAAAAGGTAGTCACGCAAGCAGATATGCATTCAGCCTGGTGTGCACGCTCCCCTCTCAGATGCTGTGGCTGCACCGCTATGAAACCATCCTCTTCCTCCTCCAGCCATCCCCAGGAATATGACTCCACTGGCATTTTTAATCAATGGCCAGTATAATTCACAGAAAGCTAGCACATCATTTCAAGCAGGGGCCAAAAAATCTCATCTTTCTTTTTCTCCACTTTGCTTTAGACATGCCACTATGTCAAAGAATTTATCATAAATGTTTAGGAGAATTTACTAATGCCAGAGCAGCAAGGCTACCTACTCCCAGTGCAAAGTCAGGTTCCATTAGTAGAGCAAATACAGCTTTCTGCCTCAAGAGAAGAGGAAATTTACAACAAATGTGTTTTTTTAACACTGCTTGCTAGAGAGAGGCACAAGTTACACACTAATAATGTGAATTACAGTTACATATTTGCTCTTCCCTTTATTGCTTTGAGAGCTACATTTTGCTGCATCATCACCACTCAGAAAAGCAGTTTCTGAACTTGTACTGCTTAGTCACACAAGCAAACATTTTGCAGAGAAGTCTCCTGCCTATCAGGATATTCTGGGTTAGGTGGGAGATTTATTCCCACACTGCTTTAGCAGTTACTGAGGAACTCAACATCTACAGCTCTGGGAGGTGCAGGGGGTACAAGAGAAAGAAGGGACGCCTTGTATGAAAATTGCTTGCTATGTGTTGCACCAGCATACAAGGCACAACAGATTAAAATAACATCAACAGAACCTAATCCTAAACATCGTAACTCTGATGACATTCCCACCACCAGCTGTGAGAAACCCACGTGAGTAAGAAGCAACCAACTGCAGAAATCCAAAGCTGTCCAATACTGAACTTAATTTCACATTTTCTTTCCAATCAACAAGGATATTATTTTTGGTTTTGAACCACAAATAGAAGGTCATATCCCACCTCAGTGCAGTGCTTGCAAACAGAAGCTTTAAAAACGTTGACACCAATAATATGGGGTGGGTTAGGGTCTTTTGGCTTTGGCTGGTTTTTCTTTTTTTTTTTTTTTTTTTAAAACTTCATACTTAGGACTTGGCCTAATGCATTTTCCTCCTATATGAGCCCTTGAAAAGTGCTGAGCGAAAACAGATTTCTTAGCCCCATTAATTCCTCAAGACTTGTGTCTTGGCAGAGAGAACTCCTTAAAAGGCATGAAGGGGACATTAAGTGAAAGAGTATTTTTCAGACAGGCTTCAAATAATTTTCCATGTTTGTATTTTGTAGGTTTTTAATCACTTTTACTACTTTATCTGTTTTCTCACTTGTTGTTGAGCAACAGATGCACATAAGAGGGAAACAGAGAACATGACTATTTGCAAACCACCACCAAGTGTATGAAACAAACATACTAAATTTGAAAGCAGCAGTTTTGCTGTCTCCTAAATTCAGAGCACATAAATGGTACAAGTTGTGTCTGTTATCTACTGCTACTGCAATTTCAGAGATAAGTCTCATCTTTCAAACCTGGATGCATCTGTCCCAGAGTATGAAAATGCTCTCTACACAGCACTGGCTGGGCCAAGTGCATCAAATATCAGGTAACTGTCCAGCACATCAACCAGCAAATGCTTTCCTGCATGTTTCAAGAGCAGCTTTTTAATCAGGTCTTCTCTTTATCAGCTATCCTACACCAAGGAAGTGTCCTGCACTACAAAACGGATGACAGCCCTTGTTGGCTGGTGCTGACGTGCACGCAGGACATGTGGAAGCACACCTGTTTTGCAGGCTGCCTTTGGTTGCCCAAGCCCCCAGACAGCCTCTGGTGTGCTGACTCAGGATTGACTCAGAGGAAGAATGCCATGTACTGAATCACCTCTGCCACATGCTGCAGCACCTGGGAATTTCTTTGTGAGTCTCCCAGCTGGTATTACCAGGCTTTTAAGCTTTCACTGGAAACAGAATACAATATGGAGTGGCTAAAGGCCAACAGTGAGATTTTAAAAGGTTTCTGACAGAAACTTGAGAGAGCAGGGAGGCAAACAAAGAATTCACTCATTGCTGGCCAAAACCCAAAAGCATCTGCTGTGTGCCTGAAGATGACACAAGCAAACTCAGCAGGAAGCAACTGCAACTACTTAGATGAGACAGTGAGCATGCTGAACTCCCTAACTAGACTTTTAGATGCCAATGCCTTAAGGGAAAAATCCTCTCCATCCACACTACACAGAGGCCATGTGTACTGAGCTAGCTGTTTCTTCTCTTTCTAGGCATCACAAACTCATGTGCCAGGTCAGTATTAATTTCAGGACAGCTGAGAGCTCAGAAATTAGGTGCGAACCAATCCACAAGGATTGCTAAAAAACAGCTGAGATGATGACGTTTTTATTTTAGTAGTGAAAGTCCAAGTGAGAAGGACCAACAAACTAAGCAATCAAAAGCAGAGTTTGAGTTCCCTGGGTTGGGATTTGGGTTGGTGTCCAAAGCTAGCACCCAAATGACCACCTACCAAGACAAAGGTTCAGGCGATACTGAAACAATCCCTTCCTCCCTGTTCACTTTGTGGGCCGAGGTGGCTCATGGGCCTCAGCAGAGGGAAGGTGCCCAGGCAGGGGGAGCAAGGGTGGGGAGGGAGGGAGGCAGGCAGTTGCATGTTCTCACCTGAGGCCGCTGTAGCATTTGTAGGGGTTGAAGCAGCTGCTTGGTTCCGGGCATGAGCAGGGATGAGGATCGAAGCCAGAGATGGGTTACTTGACAGTTCTGGAGGGGAGGTGGAACAAACAGAGTTAGCTCATCATCCACAAAGTGCCCCACATGCAGGATCAGCTCCTAGGGTTTCCCCTTGTAACGGCACCTCAGGTGAAACACATGCCCTTACAGCCCAAGGTCACGTTACATTTTCTTCTTTGCCAACCAGCAAGAGGAAACCACAGCGACAGTTAGCAAGGCAGTCTCCAGAGCAAGACTGTCAAAACTACAGATAGTGGCAAAGGAATAATTTCCTAGAGAAAGACAGTGGCTTGGGAGTGAGCAAAGAACCAGCCAAGCCTGTACCTCGTCAGTGGCCTGATAATGCTGATTCCTTTTGAGCACTGGAGAAGGATCCCTTCTTCACAAGCCCACCTGCAATCAGTCTCAGGGAGAAGGCTGATAACAGTGGCACTGCTTTGGGCACTGGTTCAGCAAGCAAGCAGCTGCAACAGTTGCTCCAAGAGCTTCAGGGATTAGTTCTTTGGCTCACTCAAGCATCATTTTTTCTCAAGGACCCAGGAACCCAAGACCAATCTCACAGCAGTCTCCTTGAGCGAGGCCAAGAAGAGGTAACATATCCTTTAAAAGGACAGGGAAAGGCAAAGGGAATTGGTCAGCTGGGCAATTTAAATGGACAACAAAATGATGCAATCATTCTGTCTGAAGACATTAACCAGGGAAAAAACAGTCATGTCTTTTAGGCTCCAAATCTAATATAGCTTCAATGTGTATCAGAATGAGAAATAGGCATCTTACAGCCACAACTGTGGGAGGATTAAGGGCAACACATTGCCAACAAATGACAATCTTCTGGCACCCCTTCAAGAGAATCTAGTGCCTCACAGAAGGTGGGACTGAGCCGAGACAAGACAGGTCCTGTTTGTTTCAGAAACAGGAGTGACTGGCTGTCTCCTGAGAAAGCAACATCCGGTAAAAAGGATGTGAACAGTCACCTCACGGAAGGAGACTGATGACTTTTGGAGCTCCAGGAGGTCATCTGGAGGAGAAATGAGAACAGGAGAATAGACAGCTTTTTACGCAAGACCTCCAGATAGCACAGGCTGTACAGAAACCCAGCCAAATCATGGCATGGGTTCAGTAAAGGGGGTTTTGGACACAGTCTCAAATTATTTGGGCTCATTTTTAAGAGGCTATTGCTTTTCTTTAATGCTAGCTTCAAACTCAGGCCTAAAAGGAGCAGTAGTCCACGTGGTGAATTTTTTTTCTCTGCTAACTGTTGCAGTAAGTTTTGTTACTGCTGGGAGGGCAAGAGGCAGAAAACTCCCCTGATTACAAGCCTCTTATTACTACACATTTTGAGACTGTGTTTCAGCACTTATGAATGCAAGCAGGTTACATTACCTGCAACCCATCTAATCTATCCTGCAATACTCCATTCAGGTCTAAGCAGACCTAGCTAGTCCTTCTAAAAAGCCTCAGTACTCACAGCCCTTGTACAAATACAAAATCTTTAATTCATGTGGGAGTAATTCAGAATTCATATTCATAATGTTATGCAGAATTCATAAATCTCCATTTTAAATGGAAAAATAAACTGAAGAAATATGAATCCTTAAGCATCCAAGTGAAGCACCAGTTATAAACCTATACTTCAGTACTATCTTGGGTATTAGCTGCTTTGTGCTAGAAAATGTTGCTCCCTTAGTACTTTTTCCAAATCTGTTTCTCAAATCTGTTATTACTGGGAATCTACTCTTTACCTTGCTCTTTTGAAAGTTTCTATCACCCCTGCATTATTTTCTGCTCATCACTCAAAACAATACAGGGCTGTGATCCAAACAAAAGCAGAACTAAAGCAACAAGGAAACCCCATGACACTTGCTACCTTGCGGTGCTATGCGGTGCCTTGAGGGTGCAGCTATAGACTGTCAGTGTTGCTGTAGCCAAAGAACCACTTGGTCAGACAGAACAACACCCTTGCAAGGGCACTTCGAGCCCCTTCTCATTCCTCCCTCATCTAATGTTGCCAGAACACCTCCTCATGTATTGTGGCAATAATAATTGCTTTTTGTTGTGCTTAATGCAAGGGCAACCATGTCTATGAAGCTACCTTAAAGAACTTTTATAGAGACTAGAAGACCAACCTTGTTCCCTTCTCAAACCTCACATTATCTTTCCTGCTGAGAAGTTTCTTAAATCCAGCGTACTCTGAATGTCTTGAAGTTAAGAGAAGCAGGTCAATTCAGACAAGATATAAACAAGGTAAAGTGGACTCTTGGCTGAATAGGAACTTCGCTTGCATACTTGTTTGAATTTTTGCTATCATGTAATTTTGCACCTATCCCACCTGTAAGGATGAAACATGTCAATACTGAGGAGAAAGCTGTACCTGTGATTATCTGCAGTCTGCGAAATACTGAGAATCTCTGTCCTTAGTGATTTCCCCCACAGTATCTGGGCAGGGTGTTCAACTGTAGCCTGGTTATCAAAACCAAATGTGCAGCTCAAGGTTGGGTTAATTACAACCAATATAACTGCAAGAAGCTATTGTGGTCAAGGCAATCCAGACAAAGTTTTCAACATCACGATGTGAACAGAGCAACTACCGCAATTCATTTATGAGACCCAACTCCCATCTACATCAGCTGGGAGAACACCTCTGGCTTTCTGCTGATCAAATCATACCATGTGCAGCCAGTTAACATCTCCAAGAAGGAGCAGGAATGAAAGTGTCCAGTTTTACTAGAAGACCAGATCACCTTCATTCCCCAAACACAAGAAAATGCCTGGTGCTGGGAAACAGTGCAGTGTTCTTTTTCAGTATTATTATACTTGATATATCAACACTCCAAGAATTCCCTGGAAAAATTATTCTTGTATCATGGGGTTTTTTTTGGTCACAGTAGCAAACTTTCCATTATGTATATACATAAACATATACATATATATCTCTCTTAAAAAAAAAAAAAATTAAAGGTCACAGGCTAGGGTCCTTAAAAAGATAAACAAAAAAAAAACCCCAATGCACCCCCCCTTCAATCAAAAAGTAATTTATCTTCAAGAAGTGTGATAACCATTCCTAAGTGCTGAATCACTGAAAGAATTTTACAGCCTTTAATGGACAACATGGAGTAACATTAATTTTTGTGACCCAGCAAAACCACTGACATGTTACAAGTAGTTTAGGAAATGGCACTCATTTCACACACTATTTGAAAACTTGGCTTCTAAGAGAAAAATTGCTTTCTGTCTTGCAGGTCTAAAAGCCTAACTGAATTGCAGCTCTGTGGCTAGCAGAGATACTTCCTTGGCCAAAATAACTTTTTCAAAACCCAATTAGCATACAATATTTGTTTAAATTAAGAGAAACTTACATGCAAGACATCAGATAATGCTCTCTTCAACAGATTTAATCTCTAAAATAAACTAAGCACCCACATGCCCCACAACTACAGCTGGCTGCCAAAGACCATGATCTTGATCTTCCATATACCCTCACTGCTCTTTTTCTAGACTCTATTTGAGCAGCATCAGTGCTCAGGTCAGCAGATTTGGTATAATGCTTAATTTCTTTTTGAAAATCAATCCAATGTATTAATGGTCAGATTTATCTTGTAATTTCTAAGGGTTTTGCCTTCAAGCTTTCTGCAGTCACCTCCTACTTCATGGGTTTCAGGCAACTGAATACAGCCAAATAAAACACTTCTAGAACTTAATGCTGCCTGTTGAAAACAAATGCTATTTAAAATACAATTGTCTTTCATTACTTTTTAAATTACCACAGACGACTTAATATGACTCATTATCCATCTAACGATCTGGTATGTTTCCAGCTGGGACTTCTGCTCTGGACCAGCCAGTTTGATGGAACCTTGCACAGTAAAGACCAGAGAACAAGGATTGCACAGTAGTCACAGGAAGAGCAAAAGCTTCTTGTGTATCTTGAGTTCATAGTCAGGACTGCTGTACATTTATCAACTACAAAGTTTTTAAAATCACTGCGCTAATCAGTGTATTTAGGTATTTAAAAACAACTCTGGTTTGGGGTTTTTTTTTTAGTTTGGCTGGTCACCTGCAACAGAGCTTGTTTGGACGTGCATTAATGACCAGCCTATGTCCTGCCTTCCCCTTATAGATGGTAACACTGGCACCTGTTAATGACAGACAGAAATTTGCTTTTTATATCTTAAGGAAATTGCTCCACAGGAACTGTTTTCTCTCACCGTTCCCAGGGCTCACTGTGTGAGGGAGGGCATAACAGCTCCTTAGGATGGCAAAAGAGGAGCTTTAGATTTGCTTGAGCATTAGGGTAGCTTATCCAGCAGCTTCCACATAACCTGAGGGGAACCAGGGACACACTCCCAATACATACATCTGTTTTTCCCCCAAAGATTTCTGAACTGACTCTCTACAGAGCTTTCCAACTCTTTTAAAAACCTTGTTTTCATGTAGTAGATAAGCTCAATCTTAATGTCATCATGAAACAATACTTTCAGAAAGAATAGGGTGAAACTGTATTAAGATGCTGGGATCAAAACTATTTCAGCTACTGAAGAGGGCTTTAGAGGGGCAAAATAAAAGGCAATCCAGGAGTAAAAGGAAGGACTTGTAATGTAACTACTGAATTTCTAACAATAGATGCAGAAATCAGCACAGAGGACAGTGACCTGGAAGCACAAGCTATTTACTTGACAACTTTAATGTGTTTATGCTTCATAAATGCCTTTTTTTTTTTCTTTTTAAATAAAAAGGCTCCACAAGTCAAAGGAGAGAGCTATTTCGCATTTTGGCAAAGGGGCATAGCATACACTAAAGAGTATGAAAAATGACATTGATGCTAATTGAGCCAAAAGGTGTTTTAGACTTTCAACAGAAAATGCATACAGAACTATTCTTGCTCAAAGGGTGAGAGTTGGCAGCTAATCACTTTAAAACAAAAACAACAGAAAAAGTGATCCAAAATTAATTACTAGCATATTTGTATGCCATACTTCTCACATGTTCTGTCTTGGCAGGCAAAACTATTCTGGGGGGATATCAGTTTTACATTTCTGACTTCTGTAGAAAAAAAATAGATGAATGGTTTTAAACTTTGATACCAGCCTGGCTTAGTTGTCCATTTATTTTACAGTTTCTAAATGAATGAGTCAGCGTAATGCCAGATGAACTGTACAGCATATAAAATCTGGACAGTAAAGCATCTGTATTTATCCTGCATCCAGAACTGAAATGGGCAGCAACACCACCAACCTCCCTGCGAAACCTAACATGCATTACTACTTGGCTATGGTGTTTCAGGTGTGAAGAAGAAGGACCATCTCCAAATGATAATCTAACCTGCATGGTCCACCGATTGCGGTATTTCACACAAAACCATCAGCCAGGTTGCAGACTCTGAGCTGCAAATGTAAACCTTCCTGATGCAATCCAGTTAACAACCACCCTCGGAACCTCAGCATAACTGAATTGGAGGCACCAGGAATCTGAAAATCCTGTAACTTCAAGACCCTTTCCTCTCTTTTTGAAATGGACAGCTGGTAATACAACTGCTTAATAAACTTAGTACCACTCAGAGATTTTTACTTCCGAGGGAGTAACATCTGCATTACAACAAACATTTATCCCGGCGCTTCCTCCTAAAGAAGGGATCCTTCAACGCTCTGAGGCTACCTTGAGTGGTGAAATTGAAGAGTGCAGGTTTATCTCGCCCATTTGGTAACTTGACGTTTGGGTCCCGTAGTTCATCAAAGAAAGAGTGCGCGCAGGCCTCCAGGGGAGTCAGGCGGGCGGTGGGGGTGTACTCCAGCAGGCGGCTACATAGCGCAATTGCTTCGGGGGGAGTGCGGGGCCGGAAGACCTGTGGGGACAGCAAGAAAACAAGCAAGGAGAAACAGGTTGTCTGGCTAGGTCTCGTCTCTTTGTTGACCAGAAGCAAGTCAGAGCAATTAAACCTCTCACTGCCCAGCAAGCTGGAACAAACTTGCGGTTTGTGCTAATCAAAGTCCTGCAGTAAGTGTGGGAAAATCCATTCCTGGGGTTGAGAAAGGGTTAATTGCAACGCCTTGCACTAGAGTGAAGGTGCAATGCCAGCAAGAGACTTCATGAGAGCGCACTCAGAAAAACGACTTTGAGAATGAAGGGGAAACTCTTTCAAAAATCATGACAAACACACACAGGTGCTACCAGCCATGCATATGGGGTGGAGTGAAGGTGGGGAAGAGGGTTCACATGAGCAGGAGTCACTGAATGTAAAAATATAATGAAGCCCCGCTACGGTTTTGGGTTGGGGTTTTTCTGGCTAGTGAAGGAAGTCTTACTAACACCAACTTTTGCAGGCAGGCAGGTCAGACTGTTGCTATGGAGGCTGCTGTTCAGCTTTGGAGAACAACAAGGAAAGCACGGGTGGGGTACAGGAAATGTCTAGCTCCAATTTGCAAGTTACTCCTTCTGTGACCTTATTCTGGCAAGCTAATCCCATAAGTTTATAGGGATAATTCCTGCACATTTGGTATTTGTAAGGACAGCTGAAAATTGCATCAAGAAAACCAACTATTTTAGTCTAAAAGATTTTTACTTTGAGTGATTACAAAAAGCAGTTCTTCACTGCATCTTTGTTTTAAACATCTAAGAATGGTTCTACCCCACTGCTAATCACACTCTCCTTTCTCATTACATTATAAGCAAAATAGGAGTTAATCATGTACATGACCTGGATGGCCTCCTCAAACACTTGTCTCTTGCTATGTTGCAGGTAAAACACAGTCTGGGGTAAAGGCAGTAGGGTGGGTGCGAGTGTTAAGTTCTGATGCCAGCATTTTTGGTAAAAATTGAGGTAATCCAAAATGCCTTTGCACCAGTGCCAGTGAACTCAAGCCACACAGCACCAAGGAGGAAAAAAAAAAATTAAAAAAATTTAAAAATAGAAATGGAAAGAAATACAGTGCATGACATGCTAGTTAATAACAGATGAGAAACTTGCACAGGCACTCCTTTAGTAGGTTTTAAACCAGGTATATATGCTCTCTTGAATGAGAATCAAACACAAAAACCAAGTTCTGCAGGGACTGAAATTTCCTGCCC
This sequence comes from Corvus cornix cornix, assembly GCF_000738735.6. Taxonomy (NCBI): domain Eukaryota; kingdom Metazoa; phylum Chordata; class Aves; order Passeriformes; family Corvidae; genus Corvus; species Corvus cornix. The sequence continues at coordinate 22,086,102 of NC_046332.1, read as the reverse complement.
TTGGTACCCAGCTGGGCCAGCAGCACTGGGTTGGCTGCAGTGTGTGCTGTACTAACTTGTGTGGCAAAGGAATCCTGACTTGGGGAGTCAAGGAGCAACGGACATGAAGAGCTGACTTTATTCCTACTACCAGGTTATTGCAAAACAAACTGAAAAAGTTTTCACACGAGGCCTACAATGACAAAAAGAAAGGCTGTAGCTTAACACTGCTGGCAGAGAACCTCTACTGACCACTGTGTCACCAGTGCAGGGTCACCTGAAGAGGCAGCAGAAGCTGCTTTGTGCCCACTGCCTGCGGAGCTTGGATTGCTGACCACAGCACACAGTGGATGCAGTTATTACTCCCAAGTCACAGCCTGACCAGAACAAAATCCAAGACTGTCTCCAGTTAAAAAAAAACCTTGTGGCTTCCCCCCACCTCCCCACAGTAAGTAGCACAAATGAGTATGTCTTGAGGTAAACCCACAGAAGTGAAGTTGTTCTGTATTTAATATGAGGTAAAACTACTGAGGTCTCCCTCATGCACCTTCACAGTGATATTTTAACAGGCTTGATTTATCACAGCTTGAAACTTTAGTACTTCACTCTCAGCTGTGTTTTTCCCCTCAGTACAGCTCACATATCAGCCACTATACAGATTTTTAAAAAGAAAACCATTTTATTTCCTTAAGTAAAGATGACATGCCCTTATATTGAGAAAATTAGTAGGCAGACAGTCACAAATCTGACATATGTAAAAGGAGTACTTGCTTGTCCACTGAAACTCCTCATTTTCAAGTCCTTGAAACCCTACCATGTTTTCTAAACCCTGTTATGAACTTCTCAGCCTGCCTTTGGATCTGGAATTAGTCATTTGGGGTAGGCAGTTCCCAAAGTCTGCCCTAACTGCTTCCAACCAGGAAGGAGAAAAAAATAAAAATAAATATATATACTAGGAGGCCTCACATGGCCTTTCCCTGCAACAAGTGGTGACTAACACATGAAGCAAGTTACACGTCTGTGCCCATCTAATCTCTATCACTTTGTGTTACGACATTGGCCTGGCTGCTGCCTCGAGGATGCAGTTTGAACTCAATTATTCCACTTCTAGCATTTCTCTCCTTTTTTTTCAAGGCTAGGCCTAGTAATTTGAAAAAATGTTTAAGTACATACCCGTACTCCTGAGGTGAAATGTCCTGTTCCTGACGAGTCCTAAAGATGATAATGCAGTGAAATAATCCAAACAGGGGGAGTCAATCCAAAAGAGAATAGTCCAGCAAGGAAAAATATAGCCAATATTATAAGAAATCCATGGTGTGGGGGACATAGTAAATGTTTATACAATTAGAAACTTTAAACATCAGTCTCCATAGCAGCAAGTCCAACTTCACCACAGTGTATGCCAAAAAAAAAATTGATTGTGCAATGGTGAGGCATAGTATAGAAACATTTCTATATGAAATTTATGTTCCAATGCCAGTGCATTTACTAAAAAAATAAAAAAAATTGAAATCAAAACTCTAACTTGAACTAAAAGGGTAATTGAAATTCCCATAATAAAGAATTTTCAGTCCTTGGTCCTGGATATAAATATCCACATAACCAAGTGGCCAGATTAGTTTGTCTCCAAAGATGCATCCCACTTGTAAATCTGTCCCAGACACACAATGTAAACTTTTGGATGGTTTTGGGTTTTTCTCAAAAAAACCCAAATCCCTAGCAATTTATAATTTGTGCTGAAGACAAAGTAAAAATCCGAGATCTGTATTTTAAATTTGGATACTTTTAATTTGTGTGCACTACGAGTACCTCAGGCCGCCGCGGATTATTCTCCATTTTGGATTGACATCCCCCTCCACTGGATTTTGTTTGCTGGCATTATCTCTTTAGGATTCTTCAGGAACTGGACGTACCACCTCAGGAGTGCGGGTATGGACTGAATTTCTCTCTATTGCGGGTTTATTCCCCCTCATACCCGTTGCACCCGTTACTTAACAAATTTTTTTTCTCCTCAATTTGTCCCCTCCCGCCTCCCTTTTGAATAACGCCCTAAGAAATAAAAGCAAAGCCCTCTACAGTCTTTCAGCTCTTCCCATTCAGCAAAGTTCCACCGGGAAAGCTGCCCGATTCACCCACCGAGAACTACACAAGCAGCTGCTGCCCATGGCAATGGCTACACAAGCACTTCCATGCCACGGGGCACCAATGCCAAGGCAATGCTGGGCTGATGCTCCGTGGTGGGAAGGGGCAGGAGGGTGGACAGACAGTGGGACTTGTGAGCCGTGAAGCCCCTTGCACCTACATCTCAGCAGGAGTTTAAAATCTCTGTAGTTCTCAGTGAGGGAATCAATTTAGTAAATAATCCGCGGATTATTTTTAGTCTGCGGACTAAAATTTAGTGCACGGACTAAAATCCGGCCCATCGGAGCAAAGTCTGTCTCGGTCTAAAATACATTTGGGTGAAAGCAAAAGAAAAAAAAAAAAAGAAAAAAAAAAGAAAGAAAAAAGAGAAAGAAAAAAAAAAAAGGAAAAAAAGCTAAGTGCACAAAGTGTTTGGGTAGACTGACATTTAGTATGCAGACTAAATACGGCCGGGCAAAAGGCACAGCAAGTCCACAAACAAAATAAAAACCAAAAATAAAACACTGACAGGAACTTTTAAAGCAATCAAATACTACCCCACCGGCGCAGCAATTCATTTTTATAAAATGAAACAAGACCTTGTGTAAGGCTATTTGTCCACAGGAGGGACCGAAGGCTCAAGTTTTCATTTTAAAAAATGAACCTGTTTTGGAGATAAACAAATGCAAAAAAAAGGCTTTACATACAATATTCTTCAAGAAAAATTTGCACTTGAGTAACTCAAAACCTCTTGTTTCTGCAAAGCAAATGAATTTCAGGCTGAGACCCAGGTTGCTGGTTGTTTTCTTTGGGATTTTTTTGGATGAGTTACAAAAATCTCTGGATGATCATGTCAAATGGAAATGCTGACTCATCCAAAGCCACAGCTTTTGGTGCTTTTGTTGGCTTTTCCCTCCCCCTTTCAGATCCCAATAAATCTACACCTCACCAAAAAGCTGAGGGACCAGTGCGAGTCGTTTCTTTGTTCAGGCATGCTGGTGATGTTCAAATACCGACAGACCGTAAGAGCGAGTCAGCAAGGCCTGATACACTGCTCTCTCCTTCTTATGTTTAACTGCTATCAATGCAAATTTTTTTATGTTACTCCCCCTTCATTTTTCTGAAACTACCACCTTCTTCAACATTTCAAAAACTATTGTCAGGCTTAAATGTCCCTGGTGCGCTACACGGCTCTCATCCCCAAGAGACTTCAGTTCAGATCAAGGCTTTGTGCACTAGCAGAGTGGTCACATTTTATCTTACTAATTTGAAATAGCTCCTACCAGTGTAGGGGAGTTTACACCCCTTCTGAATTTTATTTTTCTGCACATACGGAAAGACGAAAGAAAAAGGATGGAAAGCACAGAATTCTCCTATTTCACTTCACTCACATCAGCATTCAGCTCTCAAATAAAACCACATGGGGCAAGAGCTAAGTATTGTTTGAACAGAATGGTTGCTCTGACTTTAAGTTCATTGACATTCCTCAAACAAACTTTCCATGCACAACACGAGCTCCACCGTCTTGGCGTAATTAAGCCCCAAAGCCAAAGCTTCACAATGTGACACCAAGGTGCTCTTCTAGCCAGTGTGTATTAAAAGATACGATTTCATGCCATCAACCACTGTGCATTTTGCATGCAGATTCTGAATACTGCCCGCATGCTGTGCTCCCTAAGAGAGCAGAGGCTTATGAAAATGACATCTGTTGCTAACACATCAAGTTTGTGACACCATGGTTAAAAATTTCCTCACCAGCTTCAGACTCACATGCTTTGCCAAGAACCACCCACACCACCAATTCAAGGCTGACAGTCTGTGCACATCCTTTCAGTTTGTAAGCACATTTTTTATTGCACATGAACATTAGGTAAGAGAGAAAGCTCCTCCCTTCAAACAAAAGCTTGTACTGTTTACAAGCCAAGTCATCAATGTAGAACACAACCCTCAAATCAACTTTTAAAAATTGGTATCACACAATACAATTACTGTGACCTTACAATATGAAGCAGCATTTTGATCACCCAAGTTTAACACAACAAGGCTCATGAGAAACATGACACAGTCACGAACACAAAAGGAGAGGCAAGAGACACACACAAGACAGCAACGTATGCACTGAGCTCTACCTGACACAAAAAATCCCAAAGTTGCATCTGAAGGTCTTGGGTCTAGTCTTGTTCCAAACGCCTAAGAATTCCAGAATGGGATTTTTGAAATATGCCATTTGGCTATTTTGAAGTGCGTAAAACTCACATGATACAAATGAAGGTTAAAAGATGTCCACAAAAGAGGCACTGGTGTTGGGAGATATTTTAAAATATATATATAAGCCCCCCAACTTCTTTCTCTGATTAAATCCCTTTATGTCTTTTCTAAAAGCAGCTCAGAAATAGTAAACACCTTAATAGTCAAGAATTCCTGTCTGATGGCACTTAGACAGGGGAAAATGAAGTAAAGACAGAAGGGTTAAGTGGCTTACAAATGAGCCAACACAGAACTGGGAACAGGACCAGGAACCTGTCTTCAAAGCTACTTCTTGTTGAGACCACACACTTTTTATTGGGCTCCTTCCATTGAGGACCCTGTGGAGACAGAATGAGCTAGCATTTATTACCCAGTGCATGTGCTCTGCTTCTATCAAGCTCCAAAGGAAAGCAACAAAGCTAAGCAGAACAAAACAGCTCCCCTTCTTCTGGGAGGGGACCCCCAAAAATGTACCTCTAGAAGTGCTCTCAGCCTCACTGGGACAGCTGCTATGAACAGCCTAGACAGATGTGTTGCAATGGGATGGCTAAACAGATGGTACATTGCAGAAGACATGTTAAACTTAGCATTTGATTTCCGTAGTTGCACTGATGGAAATCCTTTCTTAATGTTACATTAGTGCTCACTCGTTTGCTGTTAAGCAGTACTTTCTTTACTGCATACAAATTGGGCAGAGGCAGGGCAATTTACCACCGGGCAAACCTGGCTTCTTTTCTTGGCCATATATGATAAGAGATTTACACTGTCAAAAGTCATTGCTGCTACAAAAGGAGCTGGCAAACATGAACTTGCCAGAATTTTTTTTTTTTCTTTTAAGATAGTCTCCAGCAGAAGTGTTTTCACTCTTTGCTTGCAAAGTCATTATACATCAAGCAAAAAACAGAGCCATACTCTTTAGAAAGAGGTCAGGGCACAGTTTCACAATAGGCGTCAATCAAGTCCAGTTCATGATGGAAAACAGAGTTCTGCCCTTTTGGATATGCAGGCCTGCCCTGGTCCCTTGTCCCAACATCTGCAGTCTGGGCAGAATGGTCAGTTAGGTAAAGAAAAGTGATCCAAATCCCGAACATTTGTGTTGTTCAAGAGGTTTTTGCTGCCACGCAAAGCATAATGCATATCAGGAATACGCAGGTGGGAGGTGGAGAACTGACCCTGTTCCATGATGAAATTAATACCAGTTATGAAACAGCAACCAAAAAAAAATCTCATCCTCACTCTACCTTTGTTCCTCTACAAAAGATCACACCTGAATCTCAGAAAGAAGAGTTTGCATTTTCATCTTGAATCCAAATCCAAGTCCACTTACAAGATTTCTGATAAAAGAGTTTTCACTTTCTTTCATCATCAGTTATAATTAGAAGTGACAAAATGAGCTGTCTGTTTATCCATTTTATTGTTTGGTATTCTTCCTTGAATCTACAGTATGAGCAGTCACTTTGGAAGCATTACAAGCAAAACAATCTGCTTAAAAACTAGACAAGAATAAGGAGAGCAGGAGTAGGACAGGATGAAGACATGAAACCAATTCTGGAGGGTGAAAAAACAGGGTCACTGATAGAGACCAGGGTCTACATCCCAGTCCCAGAGTGTGGGGAAGACAACAGGACTGTCTGCTACAAACACAGAAATATTCAACATCCAAGGTAAAGTGATTAGGATGGAAAAACATATATAAAGAACACACATACACACAAGAGGATATCAAGACTAAGATATTTGGCAACTATTTTATAGTATTAGCAGAAATTACTTCATAATACAGGCAGAAATATAAATTCTAAAGTCAATATCCAAAGCTACTCTTTAACACAACCAACTGTGGTTCTGCACAACTTCAGCTGCAGCCAGAATTGGCCAATAGCTTTGGAAAAGTGCCAGAAGGGATGAGCTGGAGTCTGAAGTTTCATCTTAGACACTGTTTTCCTATGCTATAACCATTTGACTTAAAGACAGAGACAAAAAACCACCCTGAATGGTATAAAAAATGAAAAAAAACCCCTAAAACAAAAAGGAAGTGCTTACAAAGTTGGGAGGGACCCTGCCCTAATCTCCTACAAGTTTATTGTGAAGGCACAGTGATGCAGAGAAAAGTCCTCATGTATTCATCCACAAGAGTGCACACCAGAGGGGCAGAGATGCTCAATACTAACTTAGACATGACAGTTTTTCTCCCCATCTCTTCTACTGTCAGGCAAATGACTCCTGTCTTCTTTCAACTCAACACTGACTTGGAAATTATTGTTCAGGTGCCAGCTAAGTATAGATTTGGGGATGGTGAATAAAGCCATTCTCTTGAGTACACTCAAACTTATCTCACCAAAAGTATGTTTTAAAAATGCCAGCATGTTTCAAAAATCTTGCAAGTACTTTCAGAACAGGAGAAACAAAGGCAACCAAACCACAGCACACTGAAGAGACTTGCTGTCCATTTTTAAGAGCTGCCTGCAGTAGAAACTGTTTCTGTGTCTATACAATGGAGACAAGGCAGAGGTTATGATTACAGTAAAGAAAACCGCCTTTGCTGTTACAATTTGTATTGTTCTGCCATCACGAAACATGGGCATATATATGTATATATATATATATATATATGCATATCTTTCATTATACTGACATTATACTGGCAAACATACTGGCAGCATCCTTAGGTGGGGAAAAGAAAAAATCCAAGAGAGTCATTTCTCCCACACAGAAAGGGCCTTAACTACATAATTATATTACATTTACTACAATCTTAATAAGATCCTTTACTAGCTGGATGCAAGAGGAAAGGCGGGCTGTCGCAGTTGGACATTTTATATATTTCTGGAAATTATCACAGCACTGTCTCTGTTTTTCATTATCCCAAGGATCTGAGACCTGAAGGTAGCATCGGAGTAATGCCAGGATAAAGGCCAGCTGTAATGGAGCCATGGTAAGCAACACCTATCTACCATGAGCTTATCAAGAATGCCTTTAGACCTTTTGTTAGCTGTCCCACTGTCCCTTCCCCTTCCAAAAGGGCCAAGAGATTCACAGGAAACTAATTACCAAAGCTGAACTTCAACAGCCCTGTCATGTACAATCTTGCACTTGATCCCAGATTTCCTCCTTGGCTTTCCACTCACAGAGTTATACAGTATAGATGAAGCTTAGTCAAAAGAAGAGAAACAGGTATAAAGATTAGTAGCACAGATCAGACTGCACTTCTGAGAAGGAAGAAGGCTTAAGGAGTTGAGGTGGCTGAAAGACACAAGCAAAGACATGACTCAGTAAAAACAACACCAGCAAATCTCCAGAAAGCATAGTAACTTTTACTTGATGAGCTGATAACCATTGGAAAAAATGGACTGGTTTTCCACCGCAAGATATACCTGAAGACATGACTGTGTGTTTAAAAGCCTACCTATTTTTTCCTGACTGTTGTAAGTCAGTCATATTCACACTCCTGCAAAACACTGCTTCTCTTATAATAGGATGCCACTTACTTCACAGACCAAGGCAGACAAGCTGTAGGATGCACCTCCATGAATACAAAACGTTCTATACGATGTGAAAACAAAGGGAGGTTTGGATGAAAAGAACATTTAAGTTACTAAACACACTGGTATTCTGAAAAGGACCCCCCTGCCAAAGAACCAAAATGTCCTGGATTCCTCCTATTGAGGCTGGGGTTGTAGGAGTAAGTGACAGAGGAAAAGAAAAGGGAAGCCCTGTCTCTGAAGAATGGTTTGAGAGATTCCTGGAAAGTTCAGATTCTCTTTTCTTTTGCTAGGGACATGTCGAACTTCCATCATCAGGTGCCCCATGCATGTGAACTAGTATAAAAACACACACGTGCTTGGGCAACACAAAACTATACTGGAGACATGAGAGAGAGGCCTCTGCATGTTTTATAACAAGAGACTTCAACTCTTAAATTAGAAATTTACTTCAATCTCAAATTGTCAACAGATTGAAAAATCAGTCTGATAACAGCTTGCACTGCAAACTTATACTATTGCTGCAACATAAGAAAAATATTTTTTAGAGTGTTAGCTTGACTTTTCTCATAATTTAAGAAGAAAGGACCTTGTTAGTTTGAGATCTCTTTCTTCATGCTACTACAATAGTGAGTATCAATACTGTATTAGGACGATACCCATCCATTTCTACTGAAAAGTGTAAGATACATCAATGAAGTTAGGCTTCAAATGTCCATAAAACTTGTGCTGAAAATTCCAATTTTAGCCCAAACCATATTGAATATGAAAAACAATATTCCTTCATGTATTTGTCCGTCTTCAGCCTTAAACAATTTTCTCTGTCTCTTGAAAAAACCCAGAATATTTTACATTGCACTGTGATCCTCTATGACAACCAGCCACCATTCTTCTTCACCAAGTAGGTAACAGCAAGTGCAGCAGATTACACATCATCACACCAATACTGAGCAGGAAAGTAACATATCCATGCCTCTCAGAAATGTCTCAGAGAGCAGACCAGAACCAGATACATCCAATGCAAGTCAGCACCAGAGAATTTCAGATGCTATAGATATGACAGCTTCCAAATAAAATTCTTAATTACCATATATGTACACTTTTGCAGACCATGGAAGTTCCCTGAAAACAAGAGCAAACCATGGACCTTATTTTTGTATAGATTATTGGCCTGGAAACAACCAGTTCCAGACTGCATAGAAACATGCACTGGGCACCTCGACTACATGAAATAACTACAAGCAGGACTTACAAATGCAACTTTGACAAATTACCCATGTTATACTAAACAGCACAAAACAAGAAGGAGAATGCTCTCATGTGGAAAAGCTTGCAGCAGGGAGCAACTATATTCTCAGTAGTTCTCTCTCAAACATGCTGAAACTAGCTGCCTGGAAGTTATTCCACACACACACAAAAGAATCCTCCTGTCTGCCGAGTAATCTGGTCATAACTACTCAACAAAAAAAAAACCACCTTCTATCTACTTAATCTTCAGTAAGTCTTCATCTTAGATGGCAAAGATCTGTGCTTCTGCAGATGCAAGTTCAAGTCCTGTTGGCAACTAGCTGTAGCAGTCTAGTTACATACACAGTCGTAACAACAAACCACAACCAACATCATTACCACTTTCACTTCCTTAGTCACTCCTGTTTTTTCAAAGCCAAAGCTCTGAAGAGGTTTTTCTTACACACTTTTCAATTCTAAGATAGAGAAGCTCTAAGAGGACTACCTACACCCACTGACATGTCATCAGATGTTATATCAATAAAACTGGGTAAGAAGAACCAATTCTACATAATACTACTACTTAAATCTATTCTAGCTCAACAGGCTCAAAACGTTGAAAGGAATGGATCTTGAGAAGTAATACACCGAGAAGATGAGAAGATAAGCATCATTACCAGCATTATGCTGGGTAATAAATTTTTAGATTTAGCATTTGTATAATAAGTACAGATCTCATAAATGAAGTTTCATGTAACCCAATTGTAATAAACTGGTTTAACTGCTATCTACACCCACCTGATATCAGGAAGAGCTGTATGCAGAATGACTTGAGAATGAGAAGCTATGCTGCAAGCACAACTCTCCAAAACTAATTGTGACGTAATGGAGAATGCAAATTTGATCTTCTGGCAAGCTCTTCTCAAGTCTTAATTTCAGCTGTGATCCTCTATGACAACCAAAACCACCCTCTTTAGAAGGAAGTTTCAGTCTTTTTGTGAAGCTTCCATTTGCCAAAAGACCTCTGTTGTGTTCTAAGAGACCATCGGGTGCATACAGATGATTCATATATTCAAGCTAAGCATCTAAGGTAACTATGCAATTCAACTCCCTGTCCTACAGTACAGCTCTGCACTTCTACTCCACTGTATATTAATTTAACCTCTCCTAATCCAAATACCTTCAATGCAAGAATTTAGATGTGAACCTAATATGCAGTGCGATAAGGTTTTTGGGCTTGCTCTTGTGACTTTTACCAGGATGCAATTTAAAACTGAAGAGACCACTCCCAGGGACTTCATCTGCTCCAATTTTTTCCCCTCATTAACATATGGTATTAAAAAGCCTTGCTGGATTTCCTGATTCCCCATATTATTATACATCACGTAACCAACACACAGAAAGTAACTGATATGGAAATGCAAACCATGGATTAGTGGGGAAAAGGTACGTAACTCATTGGAGAATCTATCGTAAAAACAGTGACATGCAGCACTGCCCTGGCATGTACCTGTCAGTTATGTGGCCTGCTATCAACTAGCTCTAATTGGTTTATTCAGCAGTTCTACCACCATAGGCTATTTGGTCCAAAAGAGTCCGCCCTGGACATGTGCTCAGCTAGGAATGCAAGCCTTCCACACACAGATGTTACTTTCTTAGCAGAAGGAAACCTGAATGCTAGGATAGGATGGAAATACACTAGGACTATATCAGACATTTCTCAAGCAGCAGGAGGAAATATTAACCACCCAGGCTTCAATTGTGTAAGACTCAATACTTAACTTATTCTACACCCAAGAGGCTAACTAAATGATTGTTACTCTGTCCCAAGTCAAATATTCATCATTGCTTGATACATGGACAACCAATTAATTGTGCAGCAATGTATTTGTTTCACTGTTAGCAGTTTCCTCTTTGGTCATGGAGGTCATAATATTGCCTGCATGTGCTGCATTGGTGTCTCCCTATGAAAGCTAGATAGTAAGAAATCTTAAGAAGTAACTACAAGAAAAAGCATCTCCACTCAACAGCACACCCACAGAAGTACAAACAGAGTATTATCTATGAGAGAAGCATTTAAGAAAGTGACTGTCAGCCCTCATCACACTACATAACAACAGCATTACAAAAGTACTAGAACACTTTCCTCATTTCTATTGACTTTTGTGCGTATCAACTGATAGCATGACACTATGTAGATATATTGCAATCTGCTAGAAACACACACACCATTGTCAAAAAACAAAACAAAACAATAAATAACCCACCTATAGTCAACCTGAAAACCCCCAGACCTATAGATATTACAGTGTACTGCTTCAATATCTTCTTCTCCTTAGCTACATCAAAAGTTTGCAGGTCCCCAGCTTAGTTAAATGCACTCAGTTTAGACTGAAAGCCACCAAATCACTGAACAAACTGAACAACTTCAATTTTTACTTTCAGCCCACATCTTTATTATTCAGATCATATAGACTCACCTTAGTCCATGGATGTGCCTTAATCTGAGGAAATTTGAATTCAGTATAGTTTGGATTCATTTCTCTAATTTGCTCCCTTGTAGGCGTTCCCAGAACCTAAACAGGAGAGAAAGAAAAGGGCAAATTGTTTAGATATGCTTCATAAGGAATTAAGACTGAAGTATAACCTATCAGACATTGAGACAACTGAAGTCAATCTCTGTAACTAGTACGTTAATATAGTGCTGAGAGCAGAGTAACAATACTTTTTCATCCAGAAGAGGCAGGTCCTCTCTCTGGGCACCCTGATCCAGTTGACCACTGTCCAGAGTAGAAAATGTGTTGTACTCTGTGCCACTGCCACTTGCCCAGTCAGTGGGCTACACTGACAAGAGCATTGTTATTTCTTCATTCCCTCACACCACAAGGCTTTTATACACACTGATGAGACCCCCCCCCCCCCACCAAGCCTGCTCTGCTTCAGGCTGAACGGTGACAGCTCTTGCAACCTCTCCTTATATGACAGATGCTCCAGTGCCTTAATCACCTTTGTGGCCCTTGCTGCAACATCAGTAGTCTCTTGCTGGCAATTCAGTTCATGCTCCAAGCCCAGTGTCAAAAATTTAATTATTTTATACAGTTTTTCACAAAATTAAAGCATCTCTGTCAAACTTAGTGATATTTTGGTGGGGTAGAAAGTTCACTTTAATTAGGTTTATACAAAACAGTACTACCAAACACATTCAGGAACTGCAGTTCACTGCATACGGCTGATTAAGGATCAGACGAGTAACACAGACTGTATTTTACAAGTCACAAACAGTGGTCCTTTGACAAGCTTAAAAGATCAGCCAGTTACTGCTGAGCAGAGCCAGACAGCATCTCCTGCTCACCCCGCAAGGGCAGTGCTTCCTCATCTCCACATGGAGGACAGACTTAGTTTAAATCAAACCTGCAAGTACCTAAAAGGCATACCACCTCTGCTTTACTTTCAAAAACTGAACTTCTCATTCCCAGAATCCGCACAATGTTACTTATGGACGCAAATTTGGAGCTGTATGAGAAATAACAAACAGTGGCACATCTCTTTGTAGGGATTGGTACATTTTGAAAGGATTTCAGAAATCCCTTGAGGGAGTAAGTCCGACAATATGGCATTAGTGCATTCTTTTCAGCTAGCACTGAGTGTGAGAGAGCCAATGTCTTCTAGCTATATATAAAAACTGCAAGGTATCTTCTAGAAATCCCATTGTTTTCTGCTTGCACCCAGTTCTGGGCATCTTTTTGCTCTGCAGAGAGAAAGGGAAATGGCAGAAGGCAGGAGTCGCTCCTCTATGCTGGGCTCAGGCTCATCTATAGGAAATCTGTAGTGATGCTCTTCTGGCCCCATGACAAATCCCTCCACACAGCTTAGCATAATGTTATCATCTCATCAAACTGCACTGTCACCATCAGGCAACAAATGATCACACGAGGCTGGCACTCTACCTTGCTGCTTGATAAAGAAATACCTGGTTACAAATTTTGGTATCTATGTACATTTTCATTCTGTTAGAAGAATGGAAATTACAAAAATGCAGTCTAGAAAGTCAAGTAAGGTGGTAAAAGAGCAAGGTAAATGCTATTTGAGTAATTTGTGCTACAGAGAAACTATCATCAGGTATTATGAACAAAACTTGGTATCTCTTTGCTATTTTAAGTAAGAGTTGCACAAATAAAAAAATCCTACCCACAAAGCAACCTTTTAAATAAAGAGCAGCAGCAGAGGAAATAAACACTGCAACTTGTCCATACAGTTGCTTCTTGGCTAACAAATTTGACTGACAAGTTGTACAAAATGAACACTAATTGTTTTGTAGCTCACATCACCCATGAGGATTTAAACCCCACCTAATTCTAAAAGCCAAGGGTTACTCTCAAAGATGACAGCAGATTTTTCTCTGTGTGTCTGAAAACACTGTTTTTGCTCAGGGGGTAAAAAAAAGAGAGTATTTGCAGATTCATACATTTTGCTCAACTTTCAAAGGAAAAAAGAACTGAAAGGAAAATGTGCCCTTTCCCTGCTGGTTTTCTGTCTGGCACCCACCAGAGCATCAGCCACCCAGCTGCCAGCCTTGCCAGGCTGGTGCTGCTCTGAAAGCTTTGATGACCATCACTCTCAAACCTTTCCACTTCTAAAAGATATGGGGATTCCACACCCCTAAATATTATTTTCATCCCAATTCAGAATAAAATTATTTTTTAAAACCTGGGAAGTTTTTTTGATTACTTAAATTAACTTTCTGAAAAACGATGGGCAACTTCTATTGCTCTCTTACCATTCCTAAGAGCTAAATTTTCAGGCCTCCCTAGTATAAACAATACTTTTAAAAAAGCATGTTTACCTCCTATACCCTTTCCTCCTCAAAAAATTCTTTTAATAGCTTTTCTAAGAAGCAGCAACGAGTAGATTTATTTTTAATAGAGCCAAAATTCATCAAACTGGCTCAGTTGCCAAGGCTGCTCAGAACAGGAGCCTACACAGTGCAAGTATATTTAGAGACTACCTATAGCATCAGAGAACTCAGATTAGATAAGCAAGGGCAATTTCAGGGAAGAACCCACAGACAGAGTCTATTCATACATTTTACTAAAAGCACAGCTGTAACTCCAGATGATGGGAGAGGGCAACTCCTAAGATCAAGCACAGGCATCTAGGCAACAGCACTTCAATTTTCATGAATGCTTAGAAAAGAAGGTACTGAGGAGGGATCATGGTAGCTGAAAGAAGGGATTGTCAGACCTTTCAGCTATATAGCAGCCTTTGACACATGAAATAACTGTACAAAAGGAAAAGTGACTTATATTAGCTACACAGTGTATTTACTCTGTTATCTTGAGACTGTAAAACCAGACTGCGCTTCCAATTTGTACTGAAAGTGGATAAAGGGGAAAAAAAACCCAACCACAAACCAACATACCCCAAAATCCAACCAAAAACTGAAAAGAGAAGTAGTTTGGAAGGAAGAATAGAAGTTCTAAAGACTGTGTCAAATGGAAGTTACAATTGAGAACAGTGCAATGAATAAACTGATAAACTATAAAACTGTACCAGTACTTGACATATCTTGAAGAGGTCCTGTAATGGATCTCTCCTCACCCCCAACACACCAATTCTGTTTGCTACATGATTTGAAATTGTACCTCACTAATTCATACAAAATTTTCAGTATATTAGGAATACCTTCAAGTAACCTTGGTAACAGCAATCACTTAAGCTGCTGCAAAAATTGGTCAAAATTCATCTTTTGAGAAAGAAGCATAAATGACTGTGCTCATGTTTGGCAGAATTACACCATGAAAAACAGCTGCTCTTGCTGTATCAACTCTGAAAATACTATGGAGCAGATATTCCTTGGAGAGCTTTCACAGAATCACAGTATGGTTGAGACTGGGAGGGACCTCTGGAGGTCATCTGGTCCAAACCCCCTGCACAAGCAGCACTGTTGAGAGCTGTCTGCCCAAGACCATGTCCAGACAGGTTCTGAGCATCTCCAAGGACAGAGACTCTACAACCTCTTTGGGTAAACTGTTCCAGTGTTTGACCCCCCTCACAGCAAAAACTGTTTTGTGTTCAGATTGAATTCCATGTGTTCTCATTTATGCCCGTTCTTCTTGTCCTGTCATGGGATGACAAAGAAAAAGAGACTGGCTCCCTCTTTCAACCTTCCCTTCACATACTCTGTACACTGGTAAGATCCCCACTGATCTTCCAGAAGCCAGAGAGCTTTTAAGAAACACAGGGTCCAATACTGAATTAGTCAGGTCAATGCAGATTAGCACATACTATTCTACTTGGGGAGTCTTATGGAAAGTGATATTATCAAGGAAAAAATTGGATTTCTTTTTTTCTATTTAATACTTGAAAAACAAAAGGAGAACCAAAGTACTGTAATAATAAAAACACAGTTGTCCAATGGGATTAACTGTAACTAGAATGAAGACTCAACTTTCAAATGAATGAAGGGGAGGTCTATGTGAGACTACAAGGCATCTTCTTCCTGCAAGTGAAGATGCCAGGTCAAGTAGTCTTGCTCTTCATTACCGACTGTCATCATCATGTCTTAAATAAAAATAAAGAAGCATTATCTACTAAGATTAACTAAAGAATACACTTGCTGAGAAACAGACACTGCTTTGATTCTCCTTGGACAAAAATTGAACACAACAGGTTTCACAATATATTCTGTCAAGTTTTTCCCTTGACATTAATCTGTAACAGATGAAGCTCCCCAAAGCATTTTTCTTTCATGAACAGGGTTTGTGAAGGTAGGGTAATGGTATTTATCTCCTGCAGTTAAAGAAAAGCTACAATAAAAAAAGGCTCACAAGAATACATCCTTACTAAACAAGAAGGGGGGATTAAGAACCTGCAATAAGCCCTGATCTTGAAGAAAGATTTTCAATTTATGTTCTTACAATCAACTTTTATAGGAGGAAAAGATGGATTTATTCAGCTCCAAAAGACACTTCAGTTACACCTCAGTACCAAGACAGCTGCTGCCCACACCTGCTTCACTATGCAAAACTGCACTGAGTCATTTATGACCAAACCCACACTGTTGCAACACCAGAGGAAAAGGAAACTGCAAAAGTTTCAACAAATCCCAGTGGAATAAAGGCCCTTTATGACAACCATTGATATTGTTACTACTGAACATTTGCCAAAATGTAATCAGTTAGAAGCATAGGGACACCAAGGGTTCAGAAGCTCCAGCTGGTAGTAACTGAACTAGAGAGGGGAGAAGGTGATAATTTAAACCAGAAACCTCTAGAAAGCCATGGTTGCAGTGGCATAGAGGTCTTCCCTGGGAAAACTGGGCAAGTTTATGAAGAAATGTATTCCTAAAAGTCTGATGTTTATGGCTTACCAGATGGCATAATTAATACTTCTGCAAACATGACTGCACCTCTTCAGAAAGTTGTGAGAGGCATGCCAAATAGTTATTTAAAAAATCCACAGTGTAGACATCTCAAGCAGTAAACATGGCTTGAGATAATACTTCAAGAGGTCTGTGGTAGAAAGTAAAATAAACTTACCCACTTCATATACACTTCCTTTCAAAAACACTTTCTTGTCAAACAGTGAGAGCCAACTAAATATAGATATTTTTTCCTATTCATAAACACAAGAGGAGCTGTACATCAGGAATAGGAAGAAACCCACTGTCACTGCTGACATGAATATAATTGCCCATCAACTTTTTATACTGCCTGCCTGCAAGCGCTGGAAGTGATGAATTAAGTGAGGCACAGGATCAGCCAAGTTGTGATGTGGGGATTCATGAGGGGAAAAAAATGCCAGGAGACTTCCCTTAGGGCTGAGGACAGAACACCCATGTGAAAGCCCATGTCAGACGCAGGCAGGTCGTCAGCACCAGGACCACATCCAATAAAATGAAACACACTCTCCTATGGCTTACTCTCCCAGAAGAGAAGGCTCCTCTCTGCCCATTAACTACTCCAACTGGATTTATTTTATTTCAAAAACTGAGCCCAAAATAGTACCTTGACATTTGAGCATGAGCCATGTATTATAATTGCAGTCTATACTTAGCATTAGGCACAGTAAAACTGTCAAGAACCCAAAAACTTACACATGAATAGGATTCCTGATACTATTGAACTTGCTTTTTCATACACTTTTTCCCCCCTTGCTCCCCCTTTCCCAGGAACTATGAGAAGAAGATCTTATTATTCCTCCTAAATTGCCATGAAATGCCAGTTTTGGTGCAAGGAATAATCACACAGTGCAGTAGCAACCAAGAAACTCAAAGCAAACACCACCCCCACCCCGTAACCCCCTCTTCTTTCCTGCAGTTTTCGCAAGTTGGTTGATTCATCTCATGCTCTAAATAGCAGCATACGGAAAAAGTACTTCCGGTAAAGAAAACACCAGGCAGATTGGCAGATGCTGTCCTCCCCATGTCCCACGGCTGCTCAGACAATTATTGCTGCTTCATTCCTTTGACAGAGATCATTTTTTTTCTGCTTTTGAGAGGAGCAGTGGGGGAAGAACAGAAACTTTCAGAAGATAATTATCATAGAAACAAACCTGTTACACTTCTGAGGTTCACTTTCTGCAAGAGGAGTAAAGAGTAACTACTGTCTGCAGGAACTGTACTTGAAGATGTTTTAGTCTGAAAAGTTGAAAAGCCAGCCAGTTTTACCTTGATGGTGAAGGGATGCTGCAGAGCTTGTGGGGCCAGGAATGTCAAAAAACTCCCAAGCTTTCACAGGGAGCGTGGCAGTCCTGCAGACACCACTGCTGCACTGCAAGCTGTGCACACAAGATTGGAGATTCATGAAGGAGTCTGTCCTGACTGCATCTCAAAGAAAAATCACTCCTGTGGTCTTAAGAGCTCCTTCTTTCAAACTGTATTCAGCAGGGTCTCACTTGCACAGTGTATTTTAATTAGTGAAGTGGCAACTGCAACTCTCCTGGGCTGCTGGAAGAACCATCAGGTACAAGACGTATGACTGCTCTGAGCTGTAGTGTTTACTTGTACATGGTCTCTTTATGGGATCACTGATGAAATCCACACTACCACTGTGCCTGTTTCAGAAACTGAGCACATTTCTGAAGGAGATGTCACTTGAAAGCCAGTAGGGACATGAATTTTAATGAGTATATTGGGTTACCCACTTGAGATATTCCCAGCCATGGGACAACCTAACATTTGCAACAGCTAGCAAGAGCTAAAAATAAGAAGGAAGAGTCACCATTCAAGATCAAAATTTGGAAAAAGCACAGCACATGATTTCTCTCTTGTAATAGCATGAGTATTCAAGAAGAGTATACTTTGGTTTAAACTATTTCTTCAGATGGAGCTCTGAGACAGTATTTCCCTATACCAAATATCCTTTTGTTAGGGCTTAAGTGGTCAAAGCTGTCTCTTTCCCAGCCAGACTGAGAACATGTGGAAAGATCATAATTAAAGAAATAGAAACAAGAGAAAGAAATTTAAAGGACGAGGACTTTTGATTCACATGAATGTGATGCTGTGGTTCCAGAGGGGCACAGTTTTTCAGAGCAGTTTGCAAATATGCAGTAGGTCTGGAGAAACTCCAGGTGCAACTAAAGGGAAAAGATCTTGCAAGACTGCTTGAAATGAAGCTCCATGAAGACTGTTGAAAGTGTATCAAAATCTGTCAAAAGCCAAAAATGCTTGTGATGCAGCAAGGGACTGAGGATGTTGAGCATACAGCCTGCAGGAAGGACAAGCTGTGCCAACTGATACATCACCACGAACACAGCTAAAGAGGGGATGCCATCAAGAACTGCATGAGAAAGGAGGACTAATCTAATGTGATGGTGTTTTGAAGTCATAATCCAGTCTAATGCAAAAAACTTCACAGCCAGGTGTAGCATCCACTTGGTGTGTTGTGAAATAAACTCTGAATAATCACAGCTGAGTAAGCAAATGAAGAGACAACTGAAAAATTTATCTTGGCTCAAAAAAATGCCACAAGTGTGACTGTGACTCAATCATCTTGAATTGATAAGAACCAGCAGTAAAGTTTCTAAACTGACTTCTTCCTGCAGTGGAATCAATCAAATATAAACAATGAAAGTACAATACATTTCCAAATGTGTGGATAAGTATTTTCTTACTATAGCCCCTTTTTGGGACTTCAAAATATTCAAAATACTCAAAAAACTCAATTTTCCCTGCCCTTAAGTTTCAGACACACAGTTCCAATGAAGCTATCTGGAAAGCATAACCCAAGATAATCAAACAGCAGCTCCCAGGTCCCAGCCTGCAAGCTGCTACCAAGCTCACTGCTATCCCTACAACAGTCAGATCCCACAGCTCTGCTTCTCCCACAGCCAGCTAGCATTAAAATAAGTCTGTGTTACAATGAAAGCTTTAAGTACTAGTTTTCTATGGCAGCAAATGGAAGAGGTGGACACCATCTGTCAAATTTTTTTTAATGAATCCTACTCTAAAGGAAACTTTATACAACATCACGTTTTACACGTTGCACCAAGATTTAACATTTCTGGTAATTTTTATGCTGCAGAATTGCACGTCTTCAACAGTACTGAGGCTACAAAACTCAAACGCACTCGCGTGGGTTGCTTGTTTTATACCAGCCTTTCAAATCTAAGTCGAATTTAGGCATCATTTTGGAAGTGCATAAGAGCAGAATGTTTCATGTCTTCTTTGCAGAGTTAAAAACCAAATCTGCTTAATTTGATATTGGTCATTTTTAAATGATACACAGTAGCTGGGACAGATCCCTCCCAACAGCTGGCTGAATAGAAAAAATAGGACCTCCCTTTCTGCTTTTTCCCCATTTTCAAAAGGTGAGGAAAAATTTGAGGTAAACACGCTTTCTCCCTCTACTCCCACTATGAGAAATACTTTGAAGTGAATATAGTGCTACAAGGGAAGCACCTTGCTATCCCCTTTCCTAGACAATGTCTCATGGCTGTTGATTTTGAACACAATATTCTCAATTGTAACTCTCTCGGTATTCTCACCTTCACCTACAGATTTTCTGAATAGTTTTTATAAAACTTCACAACAGAAGATCAGGGAGACAAGGGCACTGAAAAGCAACCCATTTCTCCAGCTTGCACTCAGTTTCTCTTCCAGTCTTGCCTTCAGAATATATATACTGCATCAGTAACAAATACTGGCAGAAGAACATGGCACCCATCCATTCAGGCTCACATTTTACATTACACTTTCTTCAATTTTCAGTGAACATCCTTTCTTGTGATTACTGCTCTAAGATTTACAGTATTTTTCCCTCAGACTTTCCTAACACATACTGTCTCAGTACATTTTGTTTCACTTAACTCCTATGTGTGGTAGACTACATAGGTAACAGAAGATGAGAAAACCCCAGCACAACACAGGTGTGAATGATCATTAAGTATCCCCCTCTCTATACTTAAACAAATTATTCAGAAATTTGCTTCTGCAAGGGTGAATATCATAATTTCAGCCTATAATTTACTGACATACCCCTTACACTGGGTACTCCTTCAGCTGTCTTGAGAAATAACATTAGTTTGCCAGTACTATATATTGTCACTGCTATGAGTTAGTCAAGAAGTTATCACCACAGATGGTACAAAGGCTATCAGCAATTTTACTGAAGTACTCGTCTGCTTCAATACAACTGAAGTGTAAACACAGAAGCTCCAAAATTGGAGCACATACATGCTATGAAATTAATGGTTCACAGATGTTTTCTTCAGTAGTGCAGAACTGATGTTAACAGCTTCTAGCAAACTTTCAACCAAACCACAGATTTCTGTTTGCCAAGCACGTCAGTATTGAACCATCCATCTCCTGATTATTTTACTTTCACATTGTGTAATCAAAGCAATGGTAGGGCAGAGCACTATGGTTTTGCCAATAAGGCCTCTCTACTCTAAAATTTCTGATCAAGCCATGGACAGTCACCATGATATAAAGTTCTATTTACAAAAATTCAGGTGGAGGTTGGGCTCTTCTCCTGGGCAACAAGCGGAAGGACCAGAGGACATAGTCTTAAGCTGTGCCAGGGAAAGTTTAGGCTGGACATTAGAAGGCATTTCCTCACAGAAAGGGTGATTAGATATTGGAATGGATAGCCCAGGGAGGTAGTGAAGTCACTGGCTCTGGAGGGGTTTAAGGAAAGACTGGATGTGTCATTTAGTGCCATGGTCTAGTTGACATGGCGGTGCTGGGTCACAGGTTGGACTTGATCTCGGAGGTCTTTTTCAACCTAGCTGATTCTTTGATTACATATAGTTTTTCAGGATTTCAGACACTAATCAAGAAACAAACCAGGACTTTTCAGAAATGTCCAAAGGCAAACACCACATGTTATCACACGAAATCCTGAGGAGGTCTGGTCCTCTGACATGGACCCCTCCACATGTCACAAAAGCAGTGTAGCAAAAAGCAGCAAACTGCTCCAAGACATTTTCTCAAAAGGAAAAAATACTGTCACTTGTACCATCATCAGCCCCACATCTGATAGCAACTTGAGTTTTTCATTAATGTTTCCTAAGTAAACTGACCCAACTTGGATAAACTGAGTTTGAAATGCACTGGGCAGAAAGGCAGTAAGAGACATCATGAAAGTCATAGGAGAAGTATGTGCAAGACATGGATTCTCCAGGGGAAAGTTGCTGACTGGAGGATGTCCAGCAGGACAGACAGAAACTCACTGTAACAGAAGCCAGGTTTGCGTGGTCAAAACATGGAAGAGGCGGGGTGACAGCCTAGACAGGTCACAGCACACCCCTGAGCTTCACCAGCCCATGTCCTTCAGGCAGGAGAACGACCAGTCAGTGTTGGTCCATGTCATACACTCTCTTAGGACAGGGACAAAGGCATCAGCAGCTCTTCTAGTCAATGACACAGACAAGTAGGAAGTTCTACTTTTTCACCCACAGATTTGGGTTTTGAGGGGCTTTTCACATGCATGCCACACAAATATTTATGCATCAAGGTAGTAGTTAAGTGGCAAAATCAAGGAGGAAATTCTCTTATTACAGTTTCCTTGTGGTGATGAAATCAATAAAACTGAACAGCATGTGAACACATCGTATCCTCTGTAACAATGCCACCTTGTTATGTGCATAGTATAGATTATGAACTATTCTTCCATGCCTCTAATTTGACAGCCGCAGAATATTCACAGCTTACCAAATGAAATCAATCAAGATGTGCTTGTACATAAGTGATATATGAGTGTTATATATACTGAAACACTAGTTCTTTTACCTTGAAAAACAAAACCCTTCAGGTGGAAGGTACCTTTGCCCTAGGTGTCCTGATTCTCTATCTGCAAAAACAAGTGCCCTTTCTCACCTTTCATTTTAAAAGAGCCGGGAGGAAGGAAGAAGAGAAGGCAACCACATATGTGAAGAATCTGGCACAAGGAATTTAACAGTAATGTTTTCAAAACCAAGTACTAACAGCATGCAACAAAGGAAAAGGAGACAGATTCTTAAAGAATGAAAATCATACATTAATAAATACTGGCTCAGATGCAAGCATTTTTTCCAAGCACACTGGAAGTGCAATCCTTTATGATGGAAAAAGCCCCAGTATAAATAAAAGATGATACATCATTACACATGACTGGAAGAAGAGAAAGTACAGACCATCAGGTTATCAGAATAGCATGAGAAGTGTTTTCAAACACTGTTTAAATGCAAAACCCTGTACAATGGTGACAGAATACATGTATGTTCACCAGTTTGTAACAGTGCATGTCTTCATATTGATTCCCAAGGACTAATGCAGTCAAAACAACACTTTAACATTCCATACCTTGATTATTTCCACCAACTGATCCACACCACTGTCACCTGGAAAGATCGGTTGTCCTAGTAACAGTTCAGCCAATACACAGCCTGCTGACCACACATCTAAAAAGGGAGAAGTGGAGGACAGGGAAAGGTATCAGTAAAATACACATATTAAGCCATTCATATAAAACCCAGCCATTTAAAACTGCTTACTTTATCCTTTGCCATGTTTGATTGTGTATGTAACACAGCTAAAAATAAAAAACATTCCTATCCTAATGTTACCAGATACCTGGTATAAAACAATGGCGTGAAGACAGTCTTAAAAGTCAAATTGTGAGACAATAAGGACTGGAAAATAATATTAAATCCCATAATATATTGACATTAAAACTTACACATACAGGGAAAAGACCATAGAATGCTTGCCATTTTTAAGTTGAGAATTTCCCCAAACCCTGTGTTGGTTTAAACCACACTGATCATGAACTATGCATAGGTATCATCCAACACAATGGCTGATGTTTTTACTGATTCCGAGCGTTGAACAGACTCCGTTTTTCATACATATATTGAAAGCATATATACACTCACAGATGAACCAGTACTGCAAGTATTACTGGTATCCTGAAGTACATGATGATTAAGGGATCTGGGAAGCAGCCTCTCTAACTAGCCACTGCAGGATCTAATCTTTATCCCAGTTCCATTTGCCAGCTTGGATGAACAACAGAACTGCAAGTCACAGATCACATGTCAACAGCATCTGTAGAAGAAGCCATCAACTAATTTTCGTATGTATACCAAAAGCCACAAGTAGTCCTTAGGAGCTATTCCTCCTACATGAAGACATTTTTCACATCTATTGCAGGTATATCTTCTTAAATAATTAGGCAACTGAATACTACAGCGGCAACTTAGGAAGGTATCTAAGTGCACTACAGAATATAGCATTTTATTTTTGGAATAATTAACCAAAATGAAAAATGTAATAAAGCCAATGCAGTAAACACTGTTTATCAAGTATTTGTGAGAATCTAATGTAATTGCACACCAAATAAATGGGATTTTAAGCTGCTCAACACAGTTGAAGCATTGTACTTGGATGCAGAGAACTGCTTCTCCCCAAAAATAGATTCATTAAAAGGTTTTCTAGAAAGCCATCAATTGTTCAATGCATACCTGAAACCTTAACACTAAAACCCAGTCTCAAACAAGCAATCAGCAACAGAAGATCTGTAAAGACTAAAATACAAAGTAATGCCCCAAAAGGGAAAACCAGTCCCATTCCATCTATATTTCTTTAAAGTCTCATCTACTTCTATGAACCAGCCTTCCCCCATGAGAATTTACCTCCTGAGACCTGTTCCACCTGACATGATCTATGCTACAACAGAAACCCTTATTCCCTCATGTATTTAAACTATGTCCCATCCCTGGAAGTGTTCAAGGCTGGCCTGGATGGAGCTCTGAGCAACCCAGTCTAGTGGAAGGCGTCCCTGCCCATGGCAGGGGGTTGGAATGAGGTGGCCTGCTCCAACCCAAGCCATTCTATGACTCCATGGTTCTGTGAAGCAGGATACACACAACACTGCCAGTTATGGCTAAAGGTCTGAGTAAGGAAAACATCTCTGACAGTTCTCTAAGACATCTATTATCACATTGTCGCAACCACTACACACTGGTGCAAAATAAAAGAAGCTTTCAGGAATTCAAGATTTATAACAAATTAATCTGCAAGTTAGAACACAGTTTTCCCTTCCCCATTTCTAAAGGAAGAAGAGTGAGAGGGCTGTGCAAAAATACTTCCCCTCCTCAAGAATATGGTTCAGTTGGAACACACAGTAGACAAACAGCAATGTCATTACTGCAGCTTTTGAAATCATTTGCTTCCAAGTCAAATGGAGGCACTTTTACCTAATGTCTTGGTACAAACACTGCATCAGGGTTTATCCTAAAAAGTAACTCCTTACAATGTAAACAGCAACCAGAAATAATTTGAAGTTTGAGTCTTGAATTTCAACAAGAAAATATACACGATGACACTTTTTAATCTTGTAGTCACATTTAATAAAAGCGGATATGGCCACCAAGGTGCTAAAATCACTTTTGGACAACAAATGAAGAAGGAATCATGTAAAGAGTGTTTAATTGCATCTAACTGCTAATCAATGTCTCTCTCTGATAGCTCTTGCTGTTGAACCAACACATACCGCAAAACCATGATGCAAAGCATCATTTTTTGTGCCTCCCATGCATATTGGGTTTAGAGGAATTACACAAAAGTTCAGCAGAAAGCAAAGATTTCTTCAGAAGTATTGAAGGAATAGATTAAAAGAACTAAACAGTCAGAGCACTCTAATTTACAAGTCTATTTAAAGATACCTTAAAAGGTTTTAAATAAACGAGTCCTTTACACTGTCCTTTACAAAACAAGTAGTTACACCAAATCCATAATCGTTATTTACAACTCCAATCCTTATTTTGCAGTGAAAAAGTTATATATGGCAAGGAAAAATATTTGACAGAATATATACAAACACAAAACTGACAGGAGAGTAAGTCATCAATCACAATTCACTTCCTTTTAAGATTTAGAAACTATGCTATCATTAAGTTTTTGAGATTAGACCGCGGCTTTTTTAAACTGTTTTAAATAACCTTCTGGTCTGGCTGCTCCATGAAGTTGGCTTTGTGCTGTTTTTTCTTTTCCTAGTTTCCCTGAATGCTTTTGCACTCCACCAGCCTGTTTCAGACAAGTAAGTAGGGCAGAAGTCTCAAATCCATTACAAAAATTTTATAAAAACAGCGGGGAACATCAGTGTTGCTTCCGAGGAGAGGAGGGTTCAGTCCCTGGGGGAAGCACCGGGCTTGCCCCAGCCCTGCCAAACTGCAACTGCAAACAAGTCAAACAATGTAGAAGTCCTTGCTCAAGAAGGGCAAGCACAAACAGCAGAGGGTACATGAGAAAGCCGCGGGCATCGCATGGGAACAGAGGAAAAAAAGGATGTAGGTCATGAGGAAATAGGTGGCAATGTCTTGGAATACTTGCTGCATTCATGCTGTGTTTAATCCCTCAAACATACAACAAATCCATCAGAAACCTATGCAGTAGCTCCTTATGCACTGAAATCTTCCAAATCAGGTAATTTAATGTCTTGTTAAAAGTCTTATTTACTTTTTCTTGATTTCACTTGCTAACACTTTAAACACACAGGGAAGTAAAACACAGGCATTCCAAAATCCCCAACTTTTTCCCAGACATGTAATTTCACCAGCTTCCAAATTAGGACTTGGGC
Source organism: Corvus cornix cornix (assembly GCF_000738735.6). NCBI lineage: Eukaryota > Metazoa > Chordata > Aves > Passeriformes > Corvidae > Corvus > Corvus cornix. Next base: position 22,059,986 of record NC_046332.1, on the reverse strand, counting down.
AATGTTCCCTGGGCAAGGAAGTGGACAAATTCTTGAAGCATCCTCAACAAAAGCCAGAGTGTGCAGGCTAACTCAAGCAGCTTCAAGCAGGGACAGAAACAAAACATAATCTACACAGGTGTTTATACAACTCTTGATAAGCAATGTACAATAAAGAACAAACTAAAAAATTTCATCTCTGCTGAAACTTGATGGAATTTATGCCACTGACTTTAACAGGACTAAAATTTGGTTCCAGGATAGTTTGCCCTTTTTTTCCTCACATCCTTTATATCTTGAGTTTTAAAATTTATCTACCACATTAGGATGGTAACATTTCTCCTCAAGCCTGACGTAAAAAAGTACTAATTTCTGTATTTAAAGACACGTTATTTAAAGGAAGTGATAGTTCCATCCCAGACACTTTTCTGTCTTAGAAGAGTCAGAGCTAACTGCTACAGATTAATATGTGGTGTAACTACCTGCTCTCAAGGGAGAAGAAGCATTTTCTGAATTATTTCTTTTAAGTATGAGCAATTTAATTAAAGCAAACGAGGACTCTCATTCACATGCTTTAAATTAGCTAATAAACAAGGTAAGAGAGAATCTTAAAAGAAAATAAGGCAACAAACGGTCCTCACACCAAACTAGTTGGGACAACATGCAATTTTAGGAGAAAATACTGAAAGCTATTAATTTTAAGAAAGCAGGCAAGGGTACTTTTTTCATAACTTCAGTGCAATGTAGTCTAAACAATACAGACAGTAAATACAACTGCCAGGTAACAGCAACCTTCAAACAAGCTTATTTCGGTTAGTTTTCACACATTATAATGGTAGCTAATGCCGTACCTTTCCTAGACCAAAGAACACTTAGACAAATACCATCATCACCTAACCTACCTCCATTAATTTAAACACACAAAAATTCATATAGCCTCTTGTACTACAAAACTTTTCTTAAATTAAGTTTCTACTGCTTTATTGATCTTCAGAGCTGTTAGATGGACATTGTCTAATAATATAATCTCTGTAATGCCCTCGCTTTTGAATGCATTCTTAGCAATATAGAACGTAAGAAAACAAGTATTTCTCTTTAAATCAGAAAGTGGCATCTGGGAGGACCACCTGCAAAATACACTCCTTAGCTTTAATTCTATAAGCATGCAATGGCCATTTTCAGTTGGAAATTAATGCCCTGTCCACAAATTTCACTTTTTCTGATCTCAAACTTTGCCTTTCCAAGCTGAAAAGCTGGCCCTCTTCTTCACAGCACAAGCACCATTCATTGTATTACACTCTAGCTCCTCTAACTCATTATTTGGAGGACATGAAGGAGGAAGGGGGGGAAAAAAGGTTTCTCTCATCCACTTAAGTACAAATTAAGAACTTTCATTTATCTGACACTTTATGGGGCGTATTTATCTTCCTACTTTTTTTTATTACCCTAATCTATTCATCTCTGCCTCACTATCCCTTCATCTTGATGGACTTCCTCCACCTTGGAGGTGACTCAAAGTTGCTGCTCTAGAAACTGTGGAAACAAACCAAGAGTCAGAAAAGCAATCCTGGGAAGTCATAAAATCAACAGCTTCTAGCTACCAAATGCCAGACCCCAAAGTGCTTTTCACTGCTGCTTGTTTGAAACAATTTTTTGGGATGTCTGAACAAGAGCAAAATTCAGGATTACAGGCACACGTGCTATTGTTGGTGGAAGTTGCGCACATCAAGCCACCACAGATCTATGGATTGAGGAGAAAGAGTAAGGCTGAAACATGGAAGTGCTTGAAAAGACATGTTTGTTCCAGTATTTGGAACAGAAGCTAAACACAGGTATCTCTAATCTTTTGCAATAAAGAGATGACACTACAATGACAGGTGGTAGAGTAGTTTAGTGAATTAACACACCTTATTTTCAGCATAGGAAGTTGCCATTTGAGAAAGAAACAAATACTTCTCACTGGCAACAGCTCTGGGATATACCTTGTGGTGGTTCTTCCCCAAGAAACTCTGAGACAAGCCAACTGCACATGCCTGCAGAAGAGCTTCTGCTCCAGACTGCTGAGGTGAAATACTTGCGCTTGCTAGGAAAGTGAATGAACAACTTCATGATACTTATTTTTGGATACCCCAAGAGAAGCCAGCAGCAGTCAAGCAGATCAATCTTTCCCTGCCAGTGGCTATAAATGTTCCCTCTGGAATGCTCCCAGCTCCTGCCAGGGCAGCAGTGGAGCAAATGCACTGAAACCAGCAGCCCCTGGTTGTGCAGAAGCACCCCCAGGATTTGGTGAGCCCTCCCCTGCCCCGCCATCTCACCTAGGGAAAAAATGCATGAGACGAGGCAAAGCTCAGCTGCACAGCTTCTTTTCACACAAAAGGAGCACATGGCAACAGAAACATCTGCACCCACCCCTACTCCAGTGCCTGTTCCAGGACAGCGTTGGGGAACATGGGCAGCCATCCCAGGGTTTTTTAGCGGTGGCAGCACCACCCATAAGATCAGCACAGCCAGAACCATGCCATCAACATACTCTGGGATGCTATAAAACACACAGACTGGCAAGGGAGAAGCCTCAGCCAACACACTGTCAAGGGATAGCCAAAGGGCTTGGTTTGGGAAAAAACCAACAAACCAGCCCCCCACTTTCCTCTCCCCCCTCCAAATAACCCCAACCAACCAACAACAGTAATAAATTCCTACAAATTAGATGCAGGAAGTAAACGATGCCCATTCCCAGCAAGCTTTAGGGACAAACACACACACACTTGCAGAACTCATAGTCAAAAGTGCACAAAGGCCCAAACTATACAAGCTATGAAGGCACCCAACCAACATGAATATTTGTGCCTGACCACTGAAAAACTCTGTAAAGTTGTAATGCAGGAACACAACAGAGCTATTATGAGTATGGATTTGTAGCTATTTGGCAACAGTTACTATTTAAAAACTTCAATGGGTAACTTCCCAGGTAATAATTTTAAAAATAGTCTCAGGTCCGCTGGAGGCACTAACTGCAGTAAATGTGATTTGATGCTACTCTTACTCTGGTATAATACAGCACTAATGTGGTACTTTAGAAAAGTGTAACAAACACCACACACCTGGCTCAATTATTTTTTACAGGGACCTTTTGGGTTAGAATTAAAGTCACGCACTTCAATGAAATAATCAAGATCCTAGAAGTTAAATGCCGGTTTATAGTTTCGTTGTGACATCCAGGATGAAAAAACACATCCTGGAACCAACTTCATTTTCTGCTACACTGAAGAGCAAGTAATGTCACGAGGACAAATTCAAGTGTTTAAAGATGACCTAGATGAAGCCAGACAGCCTAATGCAACAGCCTGGGTTACAATGCTAAACAAGATGACTAACAACCGATATGGTCATAATGCAGCTGCAGCTGGCGGTGCTGTCAGTGTTGGGCCACCAGTGTCACTGTCTAGTCTTAAAAAAGCACTTCTTGCTCAGAAATACTTCCAGTGATTATCCTATCGCAGCGCATTATTATCATAAGCCCTGCAGTAACATTAGCAAACAACAAAAACCTTCACAAATAAGCTGGAAACCTTGCAGATAATGCAGGACAATTTCTACTTAGAACACTTTTTGGCTTTGTAGTCTTCACTGATTTTTACCATAGTTTTAATAGAGGATATTTAACTAGAGGAGTAAAGATCCCGGCCTTACACATAAGATCACTTTTTGTTACCACACACACACAGGTGATTCTTACAGAGTGATAAAGACTATAGTGGGAAAAGGTTATTATGCTAACAATTCACAAGAAAAACAAGAACTAAAAAAACCCAGCATGCCAACATGCAAGTTTAAAAGGCAGTATCACAATACTGAAGCATTTCACAGTTCCTTATACTGAGCCATGGATAAAGCACTAATAATTATATGCTCTTTCCCTTCTTTCAATAAACCTATCTATGCTTGTTGATTGTTTTTCCAACAAGCTGGATGAGTTTGGACGAACAATCCTATGTCAAATAAGGAAGAATTCTCACTAAGCACCATTGCTGCCTACCCAGCAAGAAGGAATACTTACAAACAGCAGCAGCACAAAACTAACCCTTAGAATTTCTAGCATATTGCAGAACACTGGGAAACTACAAAGCTTCTAAAAGCATTTTTTCCTTCTTATCTCCCACATCCAAAGTCTGCTGCGGAAGAAGTGGAAGGTGGATGGGACAGGAAGGAAGGATGGAGTATTAACTTAATTTTCAAGCAATTCTGTGCAAATTTCAAAGAAAGGGCTTGGAGGGACAGGTGGGGTTTTTTGGCACAAGAACAATGACTGAAATTCAAGATATTTTTGGAGGCAAATGAAAAATTGCACTTCAGAATGCAATTTTTGTTATAACCAATTCAGAGACCAGCAGGTAAGACAACAAAAATGGAAAGCGCCACTTGAAAAACGGTCTGCAGTTGGAGCAAGAGACACTTCACAGGCTTATCTATAAAGCAGTCTCTTCTGCTGACACATAAAATACTTGTTTTATGCAGTTATCCTCTGAAACAAGAGGTCTCAGTGCACTCTGATAATGCAGCTGAACCAATCTATTAGCTCTCAGCTGGCAAAAAGATGTCAAATGGGATCAGCCACCTTCCTCTTACTCATGGGCTCACAACACTTTGCTTTTACCTGGGCTCTGCTGCTTACTGGACCGCACAATAACGCGGATTGCACTCACTCACATAGCAGGAAGTTAACCTGCCAAAATCTCGTCAGTTGATGCTGAATCAGCAAAGTAAACAGCAAACTGTGAGAGCCAGGGTACTCAGGGGCAAGAGCAGAGCTGGGGCTGCCACTTTGGCAGCAGCCAACAGTAACTTCTGCCCTTTTATCTTTATTGTGCCATTGCTTTCCCCAGACTACTCTTGGTTCTGCCTCTTTTTCCTACTGGGAAGATATGCAAGTGTTGCTACAATACATACTGAATAATAACTAATGTGAAAAAAATTCGTGAGAGCAGGGAAGTCTTCAGGAATGTGTTTAGGTGGGGCTTTTTGTTCCTTTTAAAGAACTGCACAGTTAAAACAAGCCAGCCAGCCACTGAGTTTCACACTAGTTCAAACATAGTAATTTTAAATATACTGGTTATAAGCATAGTCTGCCAAGAGTTGATCATGATCTCCAAATCCTTTTGAAAACATTTTACCTTGCCTAAGTGACTCAAGTCCATTACCAAGGTAAAAGGTTCCCCAATATTGTGCTAAGATGAGAGCCAAATCTACTCTCTTTTGCACTAGAATTCAGAAGGAGCCCAGGTAGTATCTTGACTGAAAAACCGAAGTAGTTACCAACAACCAGTCAACACACTGTTCATTTCCAAGATTTTTCACTTTGCTGTTCATTTTCAAGACTCTACTGTAAGAAAACCTGGCTGTTCCCTGATCTCCATCAAAATCTAGAGCTTCCCTACTATTGCCATGACACATCTATGCCTCAGGTATATAGAAAAAGTTCTTTGTGTTCAAAATTAATGCTAAAAGGCAGCAAAAGTTAGCAGAATTAGTTGAATTAGAAGGACTGCTGTACACAGTATATTAAAGTTGTAAACAGAATTTAAAGTCAACCATTAGGCCACACTTAACCTCCCCCTATAAAATCTTCACTAAAAGCCAAGTAAATAAATTACAGATTTATTTATGGCTAAACCACAGCAGATCAGAAGCAGTAGATGATTTTCTACAGACATTCTTTACTGTTATTTCAAGCAATTAAAATGCTTTTCTGGCTTGAGATTTCATACCTACTTTTAAACTAAATGGCAACATCACATGGATTTTTTTTTTTAAACTTGTAATCAGATTTCTCCCCTCCACATTGAAAAAGTCCCTTTCCCAGTGTAATTGATGCTGAAATCTCAAAAGGCATAGAAAGCACAGCAGCCATCTACAGAACATTTGTATTCCTTTAAAAAGTGGTACCTAATAATTTACAACAAAATTCAGCCCCTGGGGATTATATTTGAGATCTCTGGAAACCTTTACACTTAAGTACAGGATAAAAACTGAGGCAGTTGGTACAGATTTCAACAAATGCACTCACATACCTATACTGGAGGTATAATCGGTGGCTCCAAAGATCAACTCTGGTGCCCTGTAGTACCGAGAGCAGATGTATGACACGTTGGGTTCTCCACGAACCAGCTGTTTTGCACTGGAAAGAAAACAACAGTATTTCAGTAATGAACACTTTTACAGTATTGCTGTGCAGACCAACATTAAGCTTTGGTGCTCTTCACGCACTCCCAAGTCCCAAATGCTGAAGTACAATGTTGTTTCTCAGCTGCTGCAAACTGACTCCTTGATTCACTGTGAATCAGTCCAATCCATCAAGCATCTACCTTATACAGGGAATAGCAAAGGAAATTCTGACTACAATCTAGGTGATAAACAGGGCAATATTTTTGGCTGACAGTTGCCTTCTGCCAGATACAAAGGCTTGTTTACAGTGGAAAAGAGGACAGAAAACACTTCAGTCAAACGTAGTTACCGTTTAAGTTTCAAAAGCTCTGGACACTCCCGAGGACCGAGCGGGGTATTTTTGTTTGGGTTTTTTGTTTGTTGGCTTGCTTTTTTGTTTGTTTGGTTTTTAATTTCCATCACAATGCTCTCCCCTTTGCTACCTAAGGAACTGTAGCATGAGGTAAAAGGGGTATGAGGAGACAAAGAAAAAAATGCCTTTGCCATTGTATTTACATATTAATAGTCCACGATTAAGATGAAGGTTTCTTTTATACTGTATTCAATCAGCCACAAAGGATCTAACCTACAGTACTGCCTCAACCACTATCTTTGAAAGAATCCAACAAAAGAATGGACCACAAGAACACATTACTTTGGGAACAGGAGTCTATCGGCATATTACACTTCCTTCTTAATTAACAAGTGCTAGACAAAAAGGACCTGGAAGACAAAACTTTTGGAAATATGACATTCACCTAAATAGCACCAAACACTGCAGAGTAGCAAGCTAGCCAAATCCAGTGTTCAGCTCTCCAGACATTCCTCAGCCTTCAGCGAAGAAGGACTCCCACCATCCTTTTTAAAAAGTCTCAGTTTTCAGTTTTATATAAAGAAACTACAGTTAACAAATTCCCACTGATAAAAAATAGTAAGTACTCCCTTTTCATGCATTGTCATTTTTGAGCTTCAGTGTGATTCCTATTTTGCTCCAACACTGGTGAGGTAGAGCTGAGGAGGAGATCCTGAGGCACCAGCCATGACTATGCACTGCTTGAATAACCCCCATATGACATTCCCACTCACTATGGGCAAGCAAATTTAGCAACAGCAGCTTCTGTGACCTCTCACACATACACCCCAACTATTTTAGTCTGCAAAGTTACAGCACAATCTAAAGACTGAACTTTCCCAGACAAAAATCTATGTCCTGTCTCATTGCGGATTTCCAGAATTTCTGTAGCAGTTCTAAGATGGGGGCTGGACTCTAAAGGTGATTCTAAGTAGATATTGGAAATAAATGTGCCTTTGGAAACTAGAACATAGATGTCCACTATCCAAGAGCTTCAACTGGAAGTGCTGCTTCTGATTTTGAGCCTCTATGGTATTTGCAGCATTAAGTGAATTGCTGTACATGCAAGTAGACTGACTAGTGTAGTATCAGCCTTTTTAAGTTACAATGCCACCAAGCCTGTCCTCTCTAGCCCAAACACATTTCACTGCAATAATTGCTTCTGTTTTCCACGGTGCAGTATTTTTCCCTATGTCATGGTGTATTTATTTTATTTTTCTAATACCTGCAAAATTAACAGGCTTGAAGTTTAATTCCCTCCCTCTTAATATCCCTTTTCAGCTCTTCCTTGCCAGCACTTTGAACTCACTTTGAGGGGAAAATAGATTACCAGTAATTCCTCTTTTAAAGCTACAAATAAAGACCTTCTAAGGGACACAGAGGATTTCTTGGCAAAGTTGCACTGAGGTTCACTTTGAAGGAAGATCTTTTCACCAGGTTTCAGGCCACAGATGTGCTTACCTTCCAAAGTCGCAGAGTTTTAGAACGGCTGTATCAGGGTCCAGCAAGAGGTTCTGTGGTTTTATATCCCGGTGGCAGATCCCAAAGGAATGGATATAGGCTAAACTCCGGAACAGCTGATACATGTACAACTAGAACACAGAAATACCAGTCGAATCAGGGTAAACAATTAGTTTAGCACAAACCCTTATTAGAAGAAAAACAAAATCACTGAGAAAAAGACCATACTGAATGCCTAGCAGGGCTATGAAGGTGGGCAAGGTATTTACATACCTTTCCCACACGCCCGTTGCTACATACACACACACACGTGGTTCAAATCTTTTTATGTGCCCTTTCAGATAGCATAATTAGCATAATTCCAAAGAAATAATTGTGCCAGTTTTCCAACATTTGTAAATACTGCTAATCATAAAAAGCATACACAAAATTAAGGTGTTTCAGTTTGCTCTACAAATCAGCCTCTTCACAGCAGTGAAGTATTCCAGGATATTAAAAAACCCCCAAACAAACAAGCAACTAAAAAAAATGCCCCATAAAATCCAAAAGAAAACTGTTTAGTTGATGAAGCTGTATTAAATGTTGCCCAAAAACAAGGGTAGTGTCTCAGCCTGTCACTGAAGTGAATCTCCCAGTGTCTCTTGCTGAGGGGACAGAGTCATTTTAATTTCAAATCTCTGGACAAAAACAGAAGGCAAATAAAACCAACTGTTCAGAATAATTTTATGCAAGGCACAACAAACAAGTATGCTGAGGGAGAATTTTCTCTGCCCACTTTCCAGGGCTGGCTAACCCCTTAACAAGGAAGAAAGCTCCTAAAAAACAAGGGGAGATATTATGAAGCCAAGAACTTCACAGGACAAGATTACAGGGCAAGGGAAGGATGGCCAGCTGATGGAGCTACACACTTTTGGTTATGGATAATAAAGAGCTGCTGGATACAATTAAGGATGTATAGCACATATAGTCATAAAGGCATGGAAAGCCCTGTTTTAAGGTTGACAAAAGGCTGTCAGGTTATTTGTTATTTCTGTTGTGTCCACACAAGTTTCCACTTAAAATCAAGCTACAGGCAGGACACTGTACTAGAGACGCACCTCCACACTTTTCTTTTATAAACACATTCTCCACAGTTCACCTTTAACAGTCTATAAAACCAGGTGCAATTACTTGATATTGATATCAGGTCATGTTTGCCTCTCTTTCACCACTATCTCTGTTGTCACACTTTCCCTCCTCCTTGTTTTTTGTTGTTTGTTTGGCAGGAAAGTAGGAGCGGGAAGAAAATTGCTTGAATTTTGGCTCTAGGCCTCTGGTTTTCATACTTGTTTCTGAAAACCACAACTCTGCACAAAGAAAAGCAAACAAACATTTTTTCCGAATTGCCTGTTCTAGTCCCTTAAGTATGTATTGTGCAAGTGCATTGCTAAATAATGCAAAAGACTGCTCTAACTTGAGGGGCCAAGTCAACACATGTGGGATTCAGAAAGTATGCCTTTCATCTCCACACAGCAAACCCAAAATTTCCAAGGACTCCTTACAGCAGGTTAGAAATTGCAAATGAAAATTAACCAGAACATTACTAGAACAGCTTCTGTGCAGCTTTTTTTAACAGTTTGTTACCCAGGGAAAAGCAGCTCTCAGCCTGCCTAATTATCAATCAGAAGTGAACGAATAGGTATGATCTGACCTTTGTGCAACCAAAATGCCTGGAAAATTGCAAAATCCTCAATGACATCAAGGTAACATGATCTTTTTAAATACAAGGATTATATACATGGCTTGCCTTGGCAGAAAACTAAGAATAGCTTTCCAGGCTACCTGGAACAGGAAGTCCCAGGCCCAAGATGAAAGAGTTGAAGCAGATTTTTCTCTGAAAGTGTAAGGAAGAACAATTTTCTGAAGTTCCCATAACAGAGAACAATTAGGGCAAGAATACTGACAAAAGATATATAAACAATATATCAAAAGCCAAGCCTACAGATTTTGGGGGGCATATAACCTGAAGCCAAGCTGTTCCATCAACAGACCAAACAAGAGTGACCTTGCAGTCTGCTGGATGATAAAATTCTGTGCTTTCTTAAAAATCAGGCACCAGTAATGCCTATTGCAGAGACATGCCATTTACAATTTATGCATACAGTTATGGCACAAAACTTCATTATTGAAATAATTACTATTTGAGGCTTTCACCTTTGAAACTTTCATCTTCTTTCAACCAAATTCAAGGTTTTTCTTAAGCCAACCCTTACATTAAGCATTACACTTTTAAAGATGAGTCTGGAGAAATCAATATGCATCATGAAAAAATTTGTTGGTAATTTCCATTTAATATTACCTGTATGTCATGTTAACAAGTTAATGCCATGTGAAAACATCATCACTCACTGGTGTGTGGACTGTGGTCACAATACATGAAATTAACTACAAGGCCCAGATGGGTCCCATGTTTGACAGCAAATGAGACATTTTATTTATTTTAACCCCTGTTAAAAGATGTAGGCAACTTGAGTAAGGTTCTGAAACTACAATGTGCATACAAGCATCTTACCACATGTAGCTTTTGAAGACAAGCCAAGGAGCTCCAAGGGGAGACAAAAATGTGCCTTTCACGCTCACAACAAAAGCACATGAAGTCTTACTCATATGCCAGGAAAAGGGGAAGATAACAGATTAGGGAACATCCTCTTGACATCCTCTTTCTGTTCCTGACCTTTGTTCTAACATATCTTCATCATCTCAGGAAACTGAAAGCTGCTAATCTGGCTGGTGTTAGTCTCTGTCTAAGCTGCTTCAAAACCAAAACACTCAGTCTCCCCAACCCATTCCAAGATTTCTGTAACGTCAGAAATTGGGAGTGCTTGTGTAAGTCTCAACCCTCTATTCTTCTTTTGCCATAACAACTAATAACTCTAATTTTTCTTCCTTGTCTCAAGATTTGCTTCCAAAAATTTCAGAAAATCTACTATTATGTCAGAAAAGAGTATCCAGTCTATTTCTATAATATCTTTCTTCACTTAACCACATCTGTCAGTTACCTACCTTGACATAAATCATAGGGAGTGTCTGTTTGGCCCGACTATAATGTCTGGCAACTCTGTATACTGTTTCAGGAACATAGTCCAGCACCAAGTTGAGGTACACCTCATCTTTCTGAAAGAGAATAGAGAAGAAAAACAAATCAGCACTAGATTTGAAGCATGAAGTACAATTAAAGTGTTCAGAAAAACCTAAAGATGAGAAAGCTGTGGACATTTTTTAAGTCCCATCTTTAGCATGTGAACTGCCATGGAACTATTTAGGCTTTGCACTCGTGCATTAATACTTTTGTCAAACTTATGTTTAAGTCATATTAATTATTCTGGTCTCCAATGTAAGGTATTTTTTGATTATAAATGGAGACAAGGATATAATTGTTCTGCCCAGTCAATAATTTCATTAGGAGAGTATTTCAAGGTAACATCTGCATCATTATTTAAAGCAGCCTATTAACTCCTTAGTCCCTTACCTGCCAAAACCCAAGAAGTGCAAATTTAAAAGTTCAAAACTCAGCCCCCAACAACAACACATCAAAAAAAGTTCAAACAACCTTCATCTTTTAGAAATGTTACTTTGATCTTACTGAATTCGCAGCTATTAAGAGATTAAAACATATTAACCATTTGTAGACAGTAAGCCAGTGACAACATTTGTAACCATTCTGTTTACATGTATTTTGATGTCGAAGTTATCTTCAACTTAAACATATGAACTTATTCATGGCAAAAGAGAACAAGCCAAAACCAAAGGCTCAAGTATAATTTTTAGTATCTAGGATTAGGCTAGAGGTTCATGGGAACATAACACAGAGAAACAACAAAAGTAGCTTTATAATAAGGTACTTTGTTACATTATGAAGTACTTTATTATACATTAGCAAAGGAAAGAAGGAACAAAGAGGACTTAAATGACAAAGTACTATAATCATATAGTGCCTAACTGCAAAACTGAGAATTTTCAGCAGTAAAACAGGTCTTAAAGAGACTTTTGATATTTTAATGCAGTCTTCAGTGCAAATCCTATCAGGATTGTGAATACATTTAATGTTGGGGGGTGGGTATAATTAACTATATCAGCATGAAAAATTATTTTTGAAAGCTAGTTGGATTAACTACAAGTAACCTTTCCTGCGCCCACTATATCATCAACTAGAACTTTCTATAGAGAAAGACAACAGAGAATTTACATGGATGGAAACAGCACAGAACTCCCAAGTCTTCAACTGGAGTCCCTTGTCAGAAGACCTGCTGGCTATCCATACCTTAACACCCAAACCTCATTTAGCTACAGCAATTTAATACTAACTACTGTGACTTGACCCATCACTTCAAGCAGAGAGTGACGTGTGTTACTCTCACAGTGCTCTGTTGTCCTGCCACAGCAAAGAGCAGCAGTCTGGTACACGGTAACACACAGGGAAATACACACCTTGAATACATATGCAGAGAACTGCAGCTTTTATGTGTTTTTAAAGGCTCAGAAATCAAGATCTCTGTTCATCATTATTTGACATTAAAGGCTTGTATTTTCAGGACATTTAATTGTCCTTACCAATACTTCCTAATAGACCAAGTCACCTTGCATGGCACTACCTATGTAATTCCTCCCTACAAAAAGATGCTCTTTTCTTAATATCATTGCTTAAATGACAGTGGCAATAGCACACCACCAAGCAAATGTCAATGGACCACCAACTTGTATCAGGTCTTATCATACTTCTCCAATACAGACAAGGAGCAAGCAGCAGCCTCCAAAACCCTGCCTGTGCTGGTGCTTCTCCCAGCGCCATCCCAGGAACCAGGAACAATGTGAAGGCTTCTAGGGATGAGGCTGGGGGAAAGAATATTGTTTAAATGGATGAGAAGGGACAACCACCAGCAGTGCAGAGGGAATACCAGATGGCTCTGGAACTCCACAGATGTGCAAATGTATGCAAGAAAAAACCCCGTATTTTAGCACTTACCCTGTAACAAGAAAAGGTCTTCTTTCCCTGACTCAAGCCCTTTCCCTGACTCTTTCTCACTTCAAATTCATCCACCACCTCTTCTTAGGTCAGAGCTTTCAAGGTTTAGTTATAAAATACCAAAAATAAATGTCTTAAAAAATCCAAAGTTAGCTTATGCCTGGTAAGGCAATCTGTAAACCATGAGAGAAAACAGCTTCATGAATATGAATTCTGTTTGCTTCAGCGTAGATACAACCTGATGAATATGCTAAATGTCTGCCTCTCAGAGGATGGGAAAGTCTTACTGGTGACAAATCACTGCACTGAGTACTGTTACTGACACTGGCAACTTTGATGCAAGGATTCATGTTTCATGTATCAAAAAGATTTACATGAGAGATTAGAGGAAAAAAATGAGTAAAAACTAAATTATAGTGATTTTATTATCATCTTCTCATAGTACAAACAAAAGGACACATGTAAAACAGTAAAACATATCATCAGTAAACCCTCTCTACACTTCTTTGCAACAGTGAGATTTGAGAATTACAGAACAACTCTCTAGTTCGTATCATTTTGCTTTGCTTTTAGTGCCTCCATTTTTATTTCTAATTTTATGTTCTATTAAAAATGGGATCAGTTCAATAGCATGACATAACACAAGCACAAAAAACCTTGAGCTACTTGAATCTTAAGAGATGGACGCTTTGCTTCTGAGTTTTGATGCTATCCACAGTACCTGTACAAACAGCATGAGTTTTGTGTGGTACTGTTCCTGTGTAAACATCTATCCCACAGAACACAAAGGCACATGAACACCTTTCCCCCCCATCAACTAACAAGTTTTGATGTACCACTTGAAGGACCCAGAACTTTAATATGCAGCTTCAATATGCAGGCTTACGCCGTTGGCCATGTAAGTAGCAGCATATTCCACTCCTACCACACACAACTGAGTTCTGAAGTTCTCTTAATAACTACTATAATGAATTAAAGATTACTCAAGTGTTTTGAGTGACATCCTCCTGATGTCACCTGGCATTGGTCTGATAAACATACAGGAAAGAGTTTTCACAAGCCCTTATCCTCCTCAGTGAGCATAAACTGGATGAAAATAATATCCAAGTTACCTGGATTCCCCTGAACAAGATTCAGGACAAGCTAGGAAGCAGTCATGGCCTAACAAGCTCTGAGCATGATGTAACCTGGTTTGCCTACCTCATGCATTCCTTCTAAACACATATTTTTCCAGTGACCCAGATGTATTGCAATAGGAAACAGGGTTAGCTCAAAGAGCTTGTAAAATGAGGGCAACTGCTCGAGGATCAACTGGGACGATCAAGGCTTATCTTTCCATTGCAGGAAACCTCACCACATATTCCACAAGTGACTTGTTTCCATACTGCTGTTTCAAAACTGCTGGTCTGGGAACAAACCAAGGTAACCCAACTGTCACAAGCATCTCTGAAATGACTTACAGAGAACAGAAAAGTCCAGAGGAAGCTGCAGCATATGAACTACAGAAAGCAAACACACGATGTCATTAAATAACTCACTTCTCTTTACAGACCTTGGGATTACTAGCTTTCTGCTGCAGGTCAAATGCTTATGTGTACTTATATTCTCCTGTGCTTGCTGCTAAGGTTATGACCATGTACACTTCGAAATAAAAAAGGGGAAAGGCAGAAAGCCAGATCCTGAAACCCAGGGTCAAGTATTTTGTTAGGATTCAGCAATGCGGCTCATGTACCTGCAACTGCATCAAGTGCTAGAAGCTGCTTTTTGTCACTTGGCAGATAAATCCTCAGTTGACAAACACTGCTCCAAAATGAGCCACAGCAAAATAACCACTGCTTTGCCATCAAACTTCTCTGTGCCATTCAAGAACCACCAATTCAGGCACTGCTTCACTTTGGTGGGAAATACTTCATACAAGTAAATAGTAATATAACCTATACCATAATAAGAGGCATGAGAAAGACTAGGACACAAGAGCCAAAACATTTTACCAATTTTGGTTTTCTTCTTGTGCCAGAAATTGGAGACAAAACAGGATGAAAGTACATGAGCATTACACACAATGTGGCTGAGGACTGAGTAAAATTGAAAACATTACCTTACTGACAAAGGAAAGGTTGCATGGAAGTCTCAAACTCCACTTTAAAACTCCTCTGTCTTTCAGTCCTCATAACTAATCTGTTAAAAGCACCCTCCAGTTGTGCTTGAGGCCAATATAAAGAAACAGCTATTGAATTAAAATAAAACAATAGCTATTGAATTCAAAGATTCACTTTTCTAGATTGTTCCTTGCAGTGAAAGTTAAAATATTGCTTCTCTATGATCATTCCCTACCTTAACAAACCTCAAATTGATCCTGAGTGGTTTCTACAAGCTTTTGTTAGCTTTTACTTTCATGTATCAGACACACTACATTTACAATGGGCATATATAAAGCAGCAACCAATATTAAGTCACAGTCCAACTAGTTCCCCTATTTACCACCATGATGATAGAAACCAGGGGGGTCATACATGCCAACATCAGACTGACAGCAAAAGGAAAATTCTTACTCTGAAAATATGACAGCATCTAGTAAGACACTGGAAGTACTCCTGAACTGTCAAGGCCTACCTAGAATCTAAGGAAAACTTCTCTGAACATCAAGTAATAGGATAAAAAGGTTAAGAAACTGTTGTGGGTGCTCTCTCTTCTAGGGTGACTATATTTACGGCTCAGCATTTAGAAAAAGTGATGAACATGCTCATTTCAGTTTTGATCTCCTGGCAGATCAGTAACAGTGTGACAGTGCTTCTGCTGTGGTTTGTTGATGGGTTTTCACTTGTTTTCGATGGACTCCACCTCATCAACTGTATGAGCACAACTGAGAGGAGATGAACAATACAAGAGTTTCTTAAACTAACTTTGCATTTGGAGAAGCGAAAGTGGAATTGCACTCCGAAGAAACTTGCTTTATATGCCTATTCAAGCTAAACACAGACAAGCCATATGCCTAAAATTAAGTAATATGCCTCCAAGATGTAGTTCTCATTATTAAAATTATCCCAAGGTTTCAGTATTATGGCTACATGAGGTAAATAAACCAGTAAGTTCACTCAAGAGGATGTTTTCTTTACTGCCATATGACAGCACCCCACTGATGATGTTCCGGAGGTAGGTGCTGCACCAAGCAGTTACTGAGAAGATGCAGCTATGCAAGGGTTGTGTCAAAAAGCACCTGTGGGATTTACCTTTGAGTTGCAAAGCAAGAAAATGCCTTTCAGCATTTCGTGCAGACTATGCCTTTTTTGAGAGTGCATTATTTGAACACTAGAGTGTCAGCATGAGGTAAAATATGCCACTCACCCTGACTTAGGCATTCAGATTTAGACAACACAAAAGGTTCAAAGTCACACAGTTTTTGCCCTACATTCAAAAAAATGTTATTTTACTTTTCTTAAAGCTACAACCACCACACACTTCACACCCCTTTATCAAGCACCATGCAAGACCCACCTTCCTTCTCTTATCTTGAAGGCTGACATTGTACGTTAAAGATACAAAGACTTTGGACACACTTTCAAAGACAAAGCAAAAATTTGCAGCCTTCCTACTCTAACTACTGAGTAGACATGATACAAAAGAAAAATTTGAAAATGCAGAAGGTGTGCTAGCTGACCTTATTTGTATGAAGGAACGGTGACATCCAGTGGCTACGTGTGTCTGTTTTTACTTTCAGTTTACAACCACATCTATTTCAAAACAGAGCTTTGGCTGACACGAAAATAAAGGGAGTATAAGCCCAGAGATGTAGTTGCAGTTTCACACAGATAAACGCAGGGATATAAGAACAGTTGGAGACTCAACTTCAGTGTTCAGAAAGACACCAATACTTTCTAAGAGTACTGCAAATGTTGGGCAAAGTATCTCCTTTCCTAGTCCCTCACTCTTTGTGACTGAGATCTGTCCCAAAACTTCTGTTCCTATGCCTACTTGTCAAAACGTACCAAATTGCTCTGTAAATGCTCATTACTCTTCAGCAAAGCAGTCATGTTATGTAGGTAGGAACTGCCAACTGGATCAGTTGTGATGGTAGCATAAGGCCAGAAGCCAGCCCTCCCAATAAAATTCCTATTTAAGAACTTTCTTGGGACTTGTTCAAAGCCAGCTGGTTTACATTGTCTACCTCTGATCAATGAAAGAATCTAGGTTCTTAGGTGATGCACTAAGACATTCTTTGTCATTAAAAAAAAAAAAAAACAAACCAAAAAAAACCAAGACATTTTTTGACCTAGTTTTCCCCTCTAAAGAGAGGTTACCATAAAGGAAAAGGTAACACATTAAAATAATTTCCTGGATGATTCTTGTTTATTATTGCCCTGTGAAGTCCTTAAGCTTACAGCTGTACTTCCAAGGAGAAATAATTTCTATGAAGTTGGAAACATCTGCCTAACATCTAAAAGGTGGGACTCATCTATCGTCTTTGACATGAGTGATCTGTGGATATCTGAACCCCAGCTCCCAAGCAGGGACTGTGCCATAAACTGGCCATAAATCTGTTGGAAGATGAAAACTAATAGATGATGTTCAGATCACTGGACTGCCCTGCATACCTTGTGATGGAAACAAAAAGCAGAGTCTTTGGAGATCCACTGTTTTCTTGACTGTTCAACTACCTTCCAGAGTGAGTAGGAATTTCTGAATCAGGATATATCCATGACAAAAAGCCAGGCAAGACAACACATAGCAATGGTTCAAACTACCTGCCTGCCTCAGGACAAACAACACAAGCTGCTTTCGTAAAGCCTATCCAACACTGAGAAGATGAGAGCACAAGCTAGAGCTGTCAGAGGAGTGACTTGAGAACAGAAGAGCGACCAGCCAGATGTACTGGATGGCTCACTGGTCTAGAGAGACATCTCTGAGCTTCCTGTTTTCACTGCAGGCACCTCCCACACTGAGGATGATCTAGCCACTGCTGCCTACTCTGCTCCTGTGAAGCCCTATCACTACAGCAGATAAAACTGCTATTTCTAATAACAAAACCTACTCAAAAACAGAGACTGCTCATAACTACAACTAAGGAAATTCCCAGCATGTTGCGAACCCTAACAGCAGTAACTGATAATCATTATATGATGACTGGCGCCCTTTTTGAAATGAGTTTGGCAGGCCTCAGGCAAGGACTACAGAGATACCAACATCACAAAACTCCTCATAATTGGCATTAATTGCTCCTTTGTTGACAGCACAGAAGATCTGCCAGGGATTGAATGAATGGCAGTTATTAAATTCATCTCTAGTGATGGCCCTTCAGCACATTACTAGGCTGGTGCAGAGCATTCACATAGACTGTCAGTGCAAAATTTGGCTCAAGGCTCTTTTAATTGACCTTTTTATGCAGCACCTCCTCTTTAAACAACAAAAAAAAAAAAGTTAAACTAAGAAACCAAATGGTTCCTGTTTCAACAGTGAACAGAATGGATGATCCTTACACAAGGAGTCATCTGAACACTCCTGCAAGAAAGAATGTTCATATCTCTCTGAAGGTGGAAGATGTAAGAAGGATATGAACTTAAATAAACACCAAAAGCTTGCAAATCAGACAGTTGCCCTCTTCCAAACTTCTTCATTGCAGTTTAATACAGTGCTGCCAAAGCACGAGATAGTGCACAGAAGCTTATCGATGCAGCTCAACATGTATCTCCTGCATTTTAAACTTCAGCCTAAGTCTGTGGGAGTAAATTTCCATCCTGAGTCTTCATGGACTTTTGGCTACATGCCCTTATTGCCAAGGATAAATAAGACCTGACATCAATTACAGCATGCAGAAGGGCCAGCTCAGCCTCCAAAAAAGCATCGGCATATTGCCTATTTGTGATCTCTCTCCGCTTCCACTTGTGCTTGACTCCTCTGAATACTAAGCCACCTTAAAGAGGAAAAACTAAAGGGACATAACCACAGGTGCAATTACTCAACAAAAATTGTATTTACTTTTACATGATTTGATGCAGAAACAAGTGCCTCCAGTAACTTTTCATCCTCTTTTGGACACAAGTATGGATCAATCAGTCTATTAAACACTCAAAAATATCCATACAAGCCTGGCAGTTATGAAATGCCACAAAGACCTAACCAGAAATAGTGAGGGATAAAAAGAGTGGAGTTAGGAACTCTTTTCAGGTTTTACACAGCCTAAGTAATTTTACTTGACAGCCACTGATTTAAGAAGTTAGGTCATTCTGTAAAACATCAGGGAATACTCTAAGCAAAGGAGTCAGAGGAATTATTTACTATATTCATGTTTCCCCTGCCTGGAAACATGGCTTGAGAGGTTCTCAGCAGAATTAGGCTAGAAAGGACAGGTGGCAAGACCATCTCCCCCTGCAAAAGTAAATCAAGACCTACATTTTTGTATCATGCTAAATGCAAAGCAGTTCCTGAAATTAAGGAAATGTAGCAAAAATCAACCCTGAAATATATGCCTTCCTAATACAGTCTGATCTACAGTGGAAAGCTGACAGGCAAACCAGGCATCTTGTTCCAGATCTTATTCTAAGGCATAATACCAAACCTATCAAACAGTGGAGCTGGCTAGCCCTAAAATCTTGCCCATTTTCTCCAAGAATTACCTAGAAAACCATGAATCAGAAATACAGCATGGAAAAGACTTGTGACTATTTTCACCAGGAAAATCTTTCATACACAATTTAACCCATTATTTGGTTATTTTTTCTTTCCCTCTGGCTCATTCCACCAGATATAATTAATTTCACATTTTAGATTACTGAAAAGCACATTACAGCTACAAAAGTCAGTGCCCTGCTATCAGATATCTCATACAGCCTCAAAAGAAGAAAAAATCAGAACCTACTCTGAAAAATTCATTAAGGAAGAGACTTTTGAAAAAAACTGGGTTATCCAACAGGTCTGACAAATGTCTGTAAACTTTCAAAAAGCATGAATCAAGAAGGAAATAGTTTATAGCAGCAACTTGAATGCCAAGCCTGTCAACTGTCATCTTAATATAAATTACATACCTCCTTTGAGCTCTTTTGGACTAGAAATCATTAGTCAAACATGATTAATATGTAGTCAGTACTCAGAACAACTTTTTATATCTATATATACACATAAAGGTATAAATATATGCGTGCATGTATATATACACACATACACACTTTGCCATATAAAGGCAATACAAATTCAAAGATGCTCAGACAAGAGGGAGTCATCCAGTCACAAAAAAGAAAGGAAAATAAATCAGCCAAAGCCATGTTTGATGCACGATTTTCATGTTGCTAAGGCTTGATGGCTTTTGTCAAAAGCAGGAAAGAAGTTTAAGCAAATGGGAGACATAAAAAGGAGAGTTCATCACAAGGAAAAAGAAAAGATAGGGAGCTCAAGCCCTTCAACCAGTTCCACAGATAGCCTGCAGAAACAGCTAATGGAGAGCTCCAAATACCTACAGACTAGGGCTACAACTTGGATGCGGCTAAGGAATGGTCTTACTAGCAAGTGCTTTTTAGACTTGTTTTTCTATTTGATACTTTTCCAGTTTTCTAATCAAGAATGAAACCCTGCTTTGCTAGAATGAAGCTAGTTTTAAGGTTTCCCAGTGTCTAAAAATACCTAGCAATTAAAATGAACTAAAGTGACTGTTAGGCACATGGCTGTCAAAGAGTGCCAGTCTGACTGGATTTGGAGAAATCCTTTGCAATATCTCTAAATCAAGACAGATTTAAGTTTCTTGGACACCAGCCAAAAAAACAAACAAACAAACAAACAAAACCAGAAAGAAAAGTCTCTGGGCTTAGAGAAGCGGGTGTCAAGCACCAGGGAGGAAGGGAGAAGTCCAAGCAACATGAACAGGTGGAGTAAGCACAGTGGCATGAAAATCTTTATGCAAAAGAATGGTTGATATATAAGTATCAAAATTTCATTAAAGACATCAGCAGGATAAGAGTTACCTCTGAGATTTTCCCATCACTGCTACACTTAATTATCACAAACACAGATTAATGGCAGAGGATTATCAAGTTCCTTACAAAGACAGTCAACAACTGCAAGCCCAACTCATCACTAAACATTTTCTGCTACACAATTCTTGGATTTTTATATTACTCTTTCCATTGGACTTGGTTTCAATAATCAGTTTATATAAACCTCTGGGGACGTATCATCTGTATCTGCAACTGCTTCCTACACATCCTTCCTGGTTACCAGATGGGACATTACACTCTTCTCCCTTCTCCACTCCCCAGACAGAAAGTTTTATTATGAGGGTAACACAAAGGAAAAGATGTTATTGCTTCCCAAAACTGACAAAAACATGATAAGAAAAGTTCTCCTTCCTTCCCACATAAACTTCAGCAGAACACCAACTTGCTGCTGCCTAGAGCTTTTCCCAAGCAGCAGAAAAACTCCAGCCCCCTTCCTCCTAGCAGAGCACCAGTCTGCTACAAGGCAAGAACAACAACCTGTTATACCTCCTAGTCCATGGAGGAAAAGCTGTGGCAAGCTACTGTGCTAACACGCAGCTTGTGTTTGCTACAGCTTCTTCTGCAGGTGTTTCCTGAGAGCTGCAAGAAAGGGCAGGAGTCACGCATGCTATCACACAGTTATCTTCACATGCTGCCACCTACGTGGAAATACTTGCAAGCCAATTATGTGTCATTTTGCATTGAACTGCAAGAGACCTTGCAACCTGAACTGCAGCATTACACTGCTCATGTTCTGCTGGGTGTGTGCTGGCCCCAAGGACTTGTACCCATTTGTCCTATTTTGCAACAGCGTAGCAGTGGAAATCTCAAAGGTACAGAGCAGAGGCATGAAGACCAAAGAGCAGCAAGTAACGTGGAAGAAAACTTTTCATTGAAGCATAAAGATTCACTGGCCATGGACAGAGACCACATTTTTAAAAGCAAAACTAGTGCTGCCAAAAATCAGCCATGTGGAGTTGAAACAGCAGAACGGAAAATCCAGTCTCAAGCTCAATGTCATTTAAAGGTTTCCAAAAGAGTTTTTCTCAAGTTACTGTTACACAAAAGCTCCTGGGGACAGAGTTCTGAGCAGTTTTAAAACTCACTGTTTGCAGGAGATTTTTGAAAGCCATTAGATAAGGCAGTTGTCTTCTGTTTGTCCAGGAAATTCTATTTCGCTCCAGTCAAGTTACAAGCTGCTTAAAAAAACCCAACCAACCAACAAAAAATCCCAAACCCGCCTTCACAGTATTTTCCTTTTTGCACTCATGCTACTTGAGGAATTTCTGTTTATGAATAAAATACAGCTTAAAAAAATGACACCGCACTAACCACAAAACAGCCACAGCTGAAAATGCTTGTTATCACCAGCCAAGGGCAAGGAAGGAAAAGGGAGGTTGATAAAAAAAAAAATTCAAAACCCCTAAATCATATTTCTCCTTGAATGCTGTGGTTTTGCAAGCTTTCTATAGGCACAGGCAAGGTACAGGGCCAGGTGCCCCCCAAAATACCTCTCAGAGAGGCAACAGCAGATCTCCTCCAATTATCCCCCTGTGCACTGCACACGACTGCAGTGCCCTGCCAAAAGCAACTTATCCTGGAGAAGTCAGCTCTTTTTCTGGCTCCAAAGACCATGAAATGGGTGGGCTGCCCCTCTCAGTCTGCTGACCCACTTTATGAACCTGCAGTTAACAGCCTGCCAGTAGCTATCAGCTCTCATATACAGCCTTTCACAGCACTACAGACAAGTGTACCAGCATCTGAAGACAACTAAGGATGCAATCTGCCTTACAAAATGAACATAATGGCAGCATTTATATAAATTATCTAAAAATTATATAAATATTTATAACAATATATAGAAAGATCAGAGAAAATTCAGAAGATCATCTAGCTCATTTCCCAACCTCACAACTTACATTAACTCCCACATAGACCACAATGACTTTTTTTTTACTCCATGGATGATTCTGCTTTAAGGGTAAGGTTGGATCAGATGCCATCTTGAAGTCCATTTCATCCTGAATTCTCCTATGGTTTATAAAATGCTGATACATACTTAGATAAGGAACGCATTCTAATTTCACATTAAAACTAAACTTTGTAAGCCCTTGTTAAAAGAACCAAGGAACTTTTAAACCTGGACTGAACGAAATCAAATGTCAGTATCTACTTCTTGAGATTTATTAAATCCAGCTATTCGCTCTCTCTTCTGGAGCACAAACACTCTGACAAATGCTACAATCACATCATCATATATTATTCTTTCCTCTGGGCTCTGAAATGCAGCCTGTGTCTGGAACAGATGCACAAGGAAGGGGGACAGAAGCATAAAAAGACTCGGTCTGGGAAAAGTCACATAAATGCTTTAAATCTAAAATTTTTAACACTGAATCCTAGAAAACATGTCTCTGCACATACAGGAAGGTAATGCTAGAACACATAAACAAAGCCCAGCTGTGATCCACTAAATTAAGAAAAAGGCAGTGCATATGCAAATCTGCTGCATTCCTGTTGTATTTTTAGTGTAACACTGCTCCTTATGCACCCTACACTTCTATACTGAAAAACATCTGCCCCAGTATGACCTGTTGGGCACCACTTTAGCATTTGCTCAGTGTTATATGTCTAGTATCTTCACACTTCTGTCTCTAGACATTCAGACAGGTCAGTTATACCCCAGACAGTTAGCAGGATGCATTCCTTTGTTTTTCGTTCTTACCTTCTCTCCACTAGAGTAGAAGAAATAACGCAATCGGACAATGTTACAATGATCCAACTTTCTCATAATCTGGAGCTCTCTGTTCTGAAACAAGAGAAAATCAAACAATTAGAAAAACTTTCTGTGGAAAAAGGTAAAGTACCACCATGAACACTTTAATATACAGATACAGAAGTTGACAAACCAAAGAAAAACAAACTTGGAAAGAGGCAACAGCTTTCACATGTTCATTAGCATTTATTGCAATTGCTTTATCATGGAGAATATTGCCAACTTTGAGTACATCTTCTCTCTAAAATAAACGTCCACAAATCCATCACATAATCCAAGAATTACCTATTTGCATTATCAAAGGGTCAGTGGTAAAAGGCAAGAAGACATTAACTTTCCATTTTTATTTTCTGATCTTATAATAATACAGTGTATCAACCAGAAGGATAGGAAGCCTATCCCCTTTGAATACTGTAAAAATAATGCAAACATTGTAAAAGCAAACATAACATTTCCACCTACACTCCCACCCTCCTCTACAGTGCAAGAGAGGTTTGTAACAAAATATCTTTTCCTCTACTATTCTTTTTGCAATACCAACAAAAAGCACCTGAAATTGATTAGGTAACTCAATTTCCACTTTTTTTCAAACAAGGTTAAACCAGGTTTAGACAGACAGAATAACAGCCTTATTTTCCCATTTTATATCAACCTGAAAAAGCTGTTAAAATCAGTTCATCACATGCATGATAAACTGGGGACTTTCCTGCAATATCAGTTATAAATGAGGCCTGAACAAATGAAGGATCTTACAGCCTGACAGATAAAAACAAGTGAAGTTTTGAATTGCAGGTATGAATAAAAACAAGCAAGTAAAATTAGCACTGCTGTGTTTGTCACACTTCATTCCCCAGCTGTTGCTACAATACTTTTTTCCTCTAGTCACATTTACACATCACTGGTTTTCCTTTCTCAATTAATATGCAATCTGCAGCTACAAAAATAGAAGGTATTCCACTTTTTACTTTGATCACAGGATTGCTAATCATACAAGCTAAACTAGCAAGAACCAATACACTAGACTAATTCACTGGCCTTAACTAGTATCATTAACTCTGGCCAAGTTCAGGAGTATTTGGGAGGAGAATTCTTTAGCCACCACATATTTTCACACTTAAATGCACAAAGCTAACACCCACTTTACGTAGTGCTGCTGTCAAAAGAATGATTTCAGATTCTGTGTTATCAGAGGGTCACGTACGGTGTCTGTCACTACAATTAACTGTTAAGGAATGCCACAAGAACCACCCAGAGCTTCTAATGTGAACATGGCTACAAACTCTGCTTTTAATTCCTCTAAGCCATGTAGCCTTAAAAAAAAGAGGTGCTAGATACGATGCAGTATCATTAATCCTATCAACCCTGCCACCCGCTGACTGAGAAAATACTTCAGTATTAGCCAGCTCTTTACAAACACGAGTGACATCTCATACAGTTATCAGTTAGCAATTACCCAGCCAGTAGCTAAGGAGAACGCAAGTCCCTCCCTGAGCCTGCCCAGCCTCTGAACAGATTAAAGCCTAAGACTGATCAGTGCATACCAAGACAGGCCTATTTCTACACTGAAAGATGAAGAGAGAAAGTAAGAGAAAGCAAGGAGAGATCACTGAGGCTTTCATGTAGTTCCTGAGATCTTATGGAGTGAATCTGTGAAAAAGAAATACAGGCTTCACCACATAACCTCGTCAATATGCCTCACATCTCACAGAGAAAAGCATGCTCCTGGTAGGAACAGGAGCTCACATATACCCCGCTTACTCATTCTTTATTAAATGCAGTGAAAAATAAATCAATTTTGGGAGTCGTGGCTGGGGTTCCTGTGCTGCACAGCACAAGGCAAACTTCAGACCAACAGAATCTCATCCACTTGTCTTGTGCAAACCACTGCTGGCCCAGGGGTATCTCCCTGCACCTTACAACATGGGGCAGATTTCAACTAGTGAGTCAAAGCAGGGATGGCTCTAGATCCCACTGGTTTCAGAATCCCCTATTATGACAGAAAATTAATTTCTCCAGTTAGCTTTTATGGCACTTAAGAGTGTTATTATAGGACTAAATCTAACACTGCAGGTTCTAGCACCTCAACCAAATTCCACCAGCATTTCATAGCCCAACATATAGCAAGTAATTTCTTCTTCCCTTTCTCATACTGACTGTGAGATGGGAATAATACTTTTTATCTCATGGATTTACTGGAAGAAACATGAATATGCTAAGCATTAATGTGCAAATATTATTTTGGCAATATCTCTACCAGCTTCTTAAAATACCCGTGCATACTCTAAGTCAGGTTATCGCTCCGTATTCTTTAGATAGTGTGTACATGCTGATTGGATACACTGGAAAAAAGAAATCAGCAAAAGTTATTCTAATGCTAGGCTGAAGTTATATTTATACTCTGGTATCTCATCCTAGTGCAAGCACAGTCTCTGCCCACTGTGATGCTTTCCACTTTGATCCACCTCCTTCAGCTCTCATCCCGACCATCTGCTACAGCTGCACAAAGAGTGTTTCAAGAGGTGCTAATATCAGGGATAAGTCATAAACCAGTTACACAGTAACCTATATCTTGCATCCTGTGACTAGGCAGAAGGAAACATATCTAAACTGCAATCTTAGCCAAACAGTCACCTCAGCTATCTTAAAACCAAGCTGATTTCTAATCACCACTCCCTGGTGGAGTTAAAACTGGAAATACTTGAACAGTTGCAAAGCTCGAATTGGATATGGCAGGGAAACAGCTACTGATGTTCATGTAAAAGAATTAATTTTTTTTCACATGAATACTTCCAAGTAGGCTCACTTTATCATACACTTCCCTGTATACATCTTAAATAAATAACAACCTTTTCACATTATGATGTGGGCTATTAAATACCAGTGCAGAAATGCATGGAGAGGAAGGGGAAATATCAGATTATAACCAGAAAACCTTTAGTGAAATGAACAGTGACAGATGTCATGCACCAAGTGCAAGAGACAAAATGCATGTCTAAAGACAATGCAAACTAAAATCATTTCAAAACATGCTGATGAGAAAGGCTGACAGTGCACGTTCAAACTACAGGGTGGGTGAAAACCTAAAGCTCATGCTTGTCCTTAACTCATCATTTTTTCTTCCAAGAAACATGGATGCTAAGTCAAAAACTCTACGACGAGGAAGTTATTGTAATTTCCTGCTCTCCCATCTGTTCGACATGAAGGAAAGGGTTTAGTTTTCTAACTGAACGAGTGTACCAGGCCTGGTAAGCACTGTAGAAGGCAATACCCTTCAGTGCCAGCCTTGCCACAAGAGAGGACCTAGCAGACATCTGATCCCACCAAAACGTGCTGCTGCAGCACGTGTTCCTTTGAGGAGCCACAAACCAAAGGGACTATGAACGGATTACTCAACAGATTTTCTGCAGTTCAATTTCTTCATCTAAAATAGATTTCTTTATCCAGAAGGCAAAGGCTGCTGATGCAGACTGCTTTATGATCAGTGCATTTAAGCCTTTCACTAACTACTGAAGCAAACCCCATGTGACAAAACCCTGTTCATCACTTATGAAAGTAACTTTCCTAGACCAGCCTGCCTCTTATCTGTTCATTATATTGAAGAAAACTGGTTGCTCATCAAGGTTGAAGATTTGGTTAAAGATTGCCAAGACATCAGATTTATAACTTCAAAGTACAGCTAATAAAGTTCGCGCACAAGGATTCATGCCTTCTCTCCTAAGTTACAACCCCAATTCCTCAGAGCTGTGCTGCAGGTGACACCATACCACCAAAGCAAGGTCATTTCTGCCTCACTACTGTAATCTGCTATTACAGACTAGGATAACCATCGCTCCCTGCCACACACACTCCCTTTCCTCCTCATACAGGGAGTTCTAGAGCTAAGCCAGTTTGCATTCCTCACTCCTAGTCTGATTCTTTGCCTTCTCCCTGTCTCACACCCCCCCCATCCCCTTCTCCCTCCTCTCCTTACAGCAAGGGATAAAATGACTGGATCATCAGAGATGAGGCTTTATGGACTTGCAAGTTCCTGAACTGGACTAGAGC
Source organism: Corvus cornix cornix (assembly GCF_000738735.6). NCBI lineage: Eukaryota > Metazoa > Chordata > Aves > Passeriformes > Corvidae > Corvus > Corvus cornix. The sequence continues at coordinate 22,032,213 of NC_046332.1, read as the reverse complement.
GAATAAAGGTGAAAGGTTTTGTACAGCTCATGTCAGCCTGACGTTGTTAATATACATCCAGTGAAGTGGTGAAGTATCACCTGGATCCAGTTCAGAAGAGAATTCCTCAGTTTTCTTAGCTGAAGGGCATGCTGGGTTTTAGTTTTTGTTTTTCTTCTGAAAAAGAAGAAAAACCTCTTTAAAGTCTCGGCAAGGTTCTTTGAGGGTTATGTTCAGTGCAGATGAAATGGGAGAAATTAGGAATTTATATTTTTGCTTCGTGTCACACCAAGGACACGGCCTGGTTATTTTGAACAGATGAAATTATTGTACATCTTGAACTTTCAGAGAAGATACCTTTAGATGGAAAGGCAGGATAACCTACCAGTCTAATTCAACAAGTACCTTCAGCATCAGACTTCTTGCTTAAATCAAGTAGGACCAGCAACTAATGTTAATGCTTATTTTTGCACTTTTGGAAGTAATTGTTAATATTCTTGGTGTAATACCTTCAAATGATGAAGCTCGATACCTTGCATTCTTCTATCAGATTGGAAAAACAGCACATGGAGTGTAATTGCATGAACTGTGGCATTACAGATGGATGGAAGCAGCACAGGTAGAGCCAAATTTCTCAGTATACACACATATTCCTGCTCTTGTATATGTCATGGTTACTGTTTCCTCCTTTTCTCTGCTTCTACTTCTAATCTTCCCCATCCTACCACATTTCTTACCCTTCATAAAGGTGTTCCCACAGTGAACAGCAGGAAGAGAAAGCCATGGGCAAAGCTGGGGAAGAAACCAGTTTCCAGCAGGAGGCATGAAGACAGTGATGAAGCAGCAGGGCTTGCTTTTCCCCCCACCCTGCTTCTTCCCACTTCTACACCCAGAATGACTTGTCACGTCCATTCACCTTCACCTGCTGCACTGCTGAGCCTGCCCCAAGAACAGGCTCAGGCCAAAACCTCGACAGATTCGAAGCATTTTTCATCCAGCAGCAATAAAGCTCTTTATCCTGACCCTCTTCCACCACAAGAAAAAGGCTGGACTCCAAGCACAGGGCAGCAGGCGCATACTGACAGGGCTTTCAGTGTGATCCTAGCCAGCTACTATCAATGCCTTGCAGAGACAGCTGATTGCACAACAATGAAGCCATCCCTCCTAGACTAAGCTTTGCAAAACCTACCAAAACAAAAACATTCAAGACCACAGAGGATGTCATTGAAATAGCACCTTCAGGTTACCAAGGGGTAGTGGGATCACAAACCCCAGCATATTTAGCATATTTGCACTAATATTGTTACTGAAGCTCCAATCCTAGCCTGTGTGGTTTGTCCTAAGCTTAGCAATACAGTCTGCAAAATAAAAGGTGTACCATATCTTCTCTAAAAAGAAGTGGCCTCACCCATTCCTCCAAAGAAGGATGTCAAACACCATCAATCACAAAACTGCTTTTAACACTGTCTTGATGTCAGCAAAAGTATTACAGAAACTACTCTCACAGAACTGACTTTCACAGATATATGATAGTTGAGGCATTTTACAGAATACAGGCCAATTCCTACATCCATCCTGCCCCAAGATCTCACAAATACATTAGTGCTTCGAGGAAAAAGTAGTGCAAAAGGGCCTTAACTACAGAAGCCTTGGCTGGGAATCTGTCCATTCTGGTCATCAATAGCTACCCACCCATGTTAAGTCCATTTTTTAGGCAAGCAATTTAAAGCAGAGATAAATGTCAACAGGGATCAGAGTTTTCCTCATTTACGTTTGAGGCGTGGATTCGGACAAAGCCCCAGTCTCCCTTTCCTGCCAGTCACAGCATATTTACAACACCAGCAGATCTAATTTGGGGTGGTCTCCATTTTTAGCACATCTGTTAGTCTCAAACTCACGCAATCATGACCTTTATTCCAAAAGCAGAGGACAGTGCCAACAAATAAATACTATCTACTAATTATCTGCATCTGTGACATACCAAGAGCTGTAATGCCACAACACCCACCACCCAGTTCCTGCTGTTCCATCCATTACTGTAAATACTTGGAGCCCAACATAAGTCCACGTACCCTGTCCTGCTGCAACCTCTACCAATGTCTAACACATGCATGTGAACAGAAGCAGTTTTGAGGGCTAGCAGTTGTAGAAACACTCACAATTTATAATCCAAAAAGTCCCAGAAACACAGATCAAATACTAATTTATATATTGCTGACATTCTCAGATTCCCTAGGGAAAAAAAAAAAAGAAACAAAACTAAAACAAAAAATGGTGATAGCCATCAGCAGTTTACAGTTCAAATATAGAATTGCTGCTTTAAATACTCTCACCCTCCACCCCTTCCTTATATCTCTTCCTGCTTGCCATTCGCAGGAATCGCAATCCTCATACAAGGGAAAATCCGAAGGCTAAGTACCTATTCAACATGAGAATAATGAGTGTGTGTGCACTGTGCTACACAAGGGGCATGAGCAGAGGAAGCTGCCAGGGGGTCCAAGATACAGAATGCTTGTGTATGCACTTCTGTGCAACTCGCTGCATTGTGGTTGCATCATGCTCTGTTTCACTACATAACCAGAAGGCATCAAAGGCACCAAACCCAGCTATATCTTGCTACCAAGATCCACAACATTGCCACACTTTTCGCTTTTTTTCATCCCGTGAAAATGGGATAATTAAGATCCCGAAGCGCCAAATGATGGAGATGCACAGCAAGGCTGCACCGCAAAGTGATCCTGATACGCTGGCCTGCAAACCCCCAGAAACGAGTCACAGGAACAAAATGCTTGCCTCAGCTGTATTCTGTCCAAAATTTATTACTGAGCACAGCGACCTTCAGCCTTGGCATGGGTACAGAGCAGGGCAGAAAGTATCAGCTCTGAAAGTTGCAGCAGCAGGCAGGACCTGCCTGAAGAAGCCAGTGGGCAGAGTGTGCTGGGCTGGAGCCAGGCCAGGGCAAGCTGAAGGCGCAGGGTTCAGGCAAGTGTAGGTGGGGCCACCAGCGCACTCCCAACCTGCAAACCCGTGATTTATTAACAGCTCAACTGAAATTAAAGAGCAGGCAGGGGCCACAGGAGTCAAAAATATGCTTTAAATTAAAGTTCTAGAATAATGAGTGAAACAAAAAGTCACATAGCTACCACAAAGGTGGGCTAGATTTCATTAGCCCCTTCAAAACTAGACAGATTTGAACCACAACCATTCAGTAATGAGTGAGCTGACAGGCACACTGGATGAAAATTTAACAAGGTGTGTGAGGTACTAACACACACCTTGTTTTCACCCTGTTAGCTCCTTCGATTCTATTACTGCTCCCAATAAACTCAGGCATTACATCCCTGCTCATGAAGAGACCACGTGCTCTCCAGTTCCTAACTCTTCCCCTAGGCAGTCAGAAATGGCAAGTGCCATATTACGTCATCTCCAGGCTGCTCTCTCCAATGCAGAACACAGTCCCAAGCAGAAAACTTTATCTTCATATAGCTATTACACATAGTTTCCTATTACTGGCAACAGAAATGGCTTATTTGTGTTCTTAAGAGATAAAACAAGCCTTGATCTCTCCAGGGAGAACAGAAGAAGAAGATCTTTTCTTTCATTCCCTTCCTGTATCTCAGCAGTTAATTGAACAGTGGAAGACAAATTCATTAGCTCACTGTTGCCTCTTTGAATGGTAGTGGAGTTTAAGAGCATCTCAGACTTAATATCATCTCTAAATTTCTTCCAACCTTGGAAGCTTGAGACTAAACTTAGAAGACAAACTGATTTCCAGCATCACATCACTTCTAAGCCACAGCCTGATATTTACTACATCATTTTTAAGTGGTTGTTTCAAATACTGTGACCGGATGAACAGCTTGGTTTTACACTTCCATTCTACAGCATCTACTGTGCTCTGCCAGCAGGAAGTCCAGATGCAGGAGGGATTGCAGTACACCCAAGTTAGAAAAACAGAACTAAGTCTGAAACTCAGAGATTGTTCAAGTACTTTATAAGATTGAAATGAAGTGCAGAAGAATAATTGAAAGGAAATAATTTTGTAAAAGGCAGGCCTATGCTTTCAGAGATAACAATACCCATTTTTCTTCAGTGGAAGCACAGAGGATCTCTGTTAAAAAACTCTTACATAGAAATAGCCATCAGATTTTTCCTCATGTTTTGATTTTTCACTCTTCAACTAAGAAGAAAGTATAAAAATGCCTGTAACATCAGTCCTCAGGGAGTCTGCAACATCCTTACAAGAACCTTACAAGAACCTTACACCTGCAATCACAACCAGAACAGGTTGCAATTAATCTATTAATCAAATAAGTTCCAATCTCCCACAGGCATAAGACATTCACTGGGTTGCTAATCACATTATTAAACATTAATGAAATGTTTTATTACTCCTGGCCTTCTCTTCTTACCTATGATGTAGCAGATGCTTCATGCAAACAGATTCCAAAGAACGTGCAAAACAAAGGTAATTTCTCCTCACCCTCCAAAAATATGTTTATATATTTATTTATTTGGGGAACAGGTAAGTGCTGCTCCCAATATTTATTCTTCCTTTGTCTCAGGCGTATTGCTACATGACATGAAAATGCCTGATGTTACAAGTCATGAGGGGTTTTTATTTCAATCCTAATTACTCCCTCAGACCTGAGAGGCAACGTTCAAACTAGAAGACAAAAAAAAGGGAAACAGCAGGTGAAGACTGAGCTGGGAGCAAAGGGAGAGTGGAACTGGCAAGTGGAATTAGCCTGCAGATGATTATTTGCCAAACAGAATAAATTTTCAAGTAGTACAATTTCTTAATAATGAGCTCCCAGATAACTAAGCTTTTAAAGGGTTAACCATTCCCTGCTGAATTCAGAGGGAAGTTGGGCAGCTGCTCCTCTGGGGCTGGGGGAATGGGAGAGGAAATTGGCTCAACTCCAGCAGTGAAGTTAAAATTGGAACTTACGCTCTTTGCCTTATGCATATATACAATAAGCTGTTCTCCCCAAATTCATGTTTGCTTCTCCACCCCCTGGTTTGGTAAGTTTGTCATGAGCAGACAACAAAATTTATTAGCTACTGCTGTAACTAAAAAAAACAACCACATGTGAATATCAGGTATAAGATAAACCTAAAATAAATACCCTACTAAATCTCAGATGATAGCCACACATGTAAGAACGTTTCAACACTCCTTCATAGTTTTATATATAAAAACAAGTCAAGCTTCCCCAAATACATATCTTCGTATTAAAAGGCAGCAGCACATTCTTCCCAGAGCTGCAGAATAATTTCACCAGTTGACCTTTGCTAGATACAAACAACCTATCATACACTTGGAAAAGGAAAGCCAGCTATGTCAAAGTACAAATTCACTATGAGCTGTTGAAGAATTAAGTGTTCCAAGTTGGATAAAACAGGTTATCAGACTTCTTGCTTGAGGGGTTTTTTCCTTAGTCAGCATTAGCGCTTTCAAACATTGTCCCATTTTTCAAGAAATCATTTCCTTTGGCAAAAGGGTGTCACGGCACTAAAATGAAAAGATTAGGAAATCTTCACATTCACTTCTAGCCTAAACTGCCCCAAAAGAAAAAGTACAGAGAAAAACAAGTTTTAGTAACTATTTGCATAACGAGGCATGTTTTTTAAAGACAAATTTAAAAGCAGAGACACAGCACTATGATTAGCTTCACAATTTAGTCACATTAAAAAGGAATAGAGATCTCCCAAAAAAAGAAAGGTGCAGAAAGAAATTATTTCATATGTGAGGTGAGCACTATGAATTTAAAGTGCACTTTAAGCAGATTTCAAAAGGCTACACTACCACCTCATGGGCTTCCAGTTTCAGAGTTTCCCAAGCACCAGGTCCAGCTGGACCAACACAGGGCGGGGGCAACCTAACTACCATGAAGCCCAGTCCTTCTTCACCCAGTAAGTGCAAAAATCACAGAATCACAGAATGGTTTGGGTCAGAAGGGACCTTTGAGATCATCTAGGTCCAACCTCTCTGCCGTGGGCAGGGACACCTCCCACTAGACCAGACTGCACAGAGCCCCATCCAATCCAGCCTTGAACACTTCCAGGACTGAGGCATCCACAGTTTCTCTGGGCAGCCTGTTCCAGTGCCTGACCACTTCCACAAGGAAGAATTTTTTCTTAACATCTCATCTAAACCTACCTTCTTTCAGCTTAAATCCATTCCCCCTTGTCCTATCACTACATGCCCTTGTAAAAAGTCCCTCTCCACATCTATTGTAACCTCCTTTAGGTGCTGGTAGGCTGCTCTAGGATCGCCCTGGAGCCTTCTCTTTTCCAGGCTGAACAGCTGCAACTCTCTCAGCCTGTTTTTATAGGAGAGCTGCTCCAGGAAGCTTTGGGAGCATCCTGGCTTCCACCTTGCTTCCAGAATAAAATGAGAATTTGCACATAACTCTGTAGCAAGTAAATGGAAGAGAACTGCTAAAAACGAGGGACTGAGGGAACGAAGATGACTTGGTCAGATCAATCATGTTGGCACCACATCATCCAAAGGCTGGTCAGCAGCCATCACCAGATGCTTCCAAAGAAGTTCCTAGTCATCTGGGACCCTAAAACCTGAAGACATGGAAATTTAGCCTCTCTTTACTGAACTTGTAAGTTGTTTCCAAAAATGCAGTTGTAGAAGAGGCTCAATGCAAGTCTATCACAAATTATTTCAGAAATTGTTTCCTACACCACCTACCACCTTTTCAATGGACTATGCATTCTTTTGTTTAACATACAGTGCTAGAGAGGATTCTCATAGATTAATTCATTAAAACATCTACTGTTAATAATAACGCAAGATGCAAAACCTTCACTGACCTTGCCATATACTTCCCACTGCAAGATCTTACTTTCATTATTTAAGAAGATCTCCCACTACACACATCATGCAGAATAGACATGCTGTCGAGATGACCTGGAGTTGAGTCATGATCCTGCCCCTCTACTCGGCTTCACTGAGGTCACATCTGGAGTGCTGTGTCCAGTTTTGGGATCCTCAGTCCAAGAGAGACATGGAGCTCCTGGAGTGGGTTCAGCAAAGCACAACGAAAATGATGAAGGTACTGGAGCATCTCACTTATGAGGAACGGCTGAGGGAGCTGGGCCTGTTCAGCCTTGAGAAGAGACGACTAAGAGGGGACCTCATCTATGTAAGTAGCTGAAGGGAGGGTGTCAAGAGGATGGAGCCAGGCTTTTCTTGGTGGTGCCAAACAGTTGGACAAGAGGCAATGGGTAGAAATGGATGGACAGGAAGTTCCGCCTGAACATGAGGGAAGAACTTCTTTACTGTGCAGTTAACCACGCACTGGAACACGTTGACCAGAGAGATTGTGGAGTCTCCCTCACAGGAGATATTAAAGAACCATTTGGAAGCAATGCTGTGGCATGTGCTCTGGGATGGCACTGCTTGAGCAGGGAGGCTGGAACAGATGACCCACTGTGGTCCCTTACAACCTCACCCATTTTGTGATTCTGTGAATTAATTTCCTTGCCCCACACCTAACCAGTGAAAATGTCTTTTCCACATTTTGTTGAAATCAAACTCTACACAAAGGGTGCTGAGAATGTTTTGCATTCACAATCCCAACACTATGAAATAATGAAGATTACTGCCTGCTAAGGATGTGGTACTGCCTGCCTTGCTTATGTAAGCAAGACACTATCACTCCCTACACATCCTGCACACAAGGTTAGGTTAAGACAAGAGTCACCGTATCTTGTGCTCACTGTATACTTACACTCAGGAAAATTCAAATAAATTTTAAAGGTGAATCAGTTAAAACTTTCTACATTGTTTAGTTGGACAGCTGAATTTAGAAAGGTCTCAGACACATTTATTTCTCTTTCCAAGTTCATTATCTACTCAAGTCAGCTACAGCATTATCACCCACAAGCAGATCCATGCAGACAAGCCAGTAGGACACTATACCACAGCTCAGTGCTCCACCAGGAAGGGACTTTCTACTACCACCTGCACACAGCACTGTGCTTTTGGACTGGGTACAGGCTGTTCCCACTAGCAAGGAGGACTCTTTCCAAGAGATACTCATCAGGTTAAATCCAAACAAGAGTCCTTGCATTGTTTATCCTTCCTGCTAATTGATGGCCTTCATGCTGCCACAGAAATTGTTCAGTGAATACACTGACACTGTTACGCCTCCAACACCCCAGGCAACCCTCAACATGCCCTAGTTTTCCTTATGTCTCATACTACTTTCTTGTCCTACTAGATCTGTTAGCCCTGCGTGAAAGCAGATAACCTTTATGCCTGTTATGCAGTTACAGAAACAGAGTCATTGCCTACCAGGAAATCCAGCATACTATCTGCAAACCTTGTCCTTTCTTGCCCTTATGTTGACTTAATTAAAAAAAAAAAAAAAAAAGAAAAAGACAAAGGTAGCACCCAGTTCTTGACTATTTGCTGTGGCTCTTCAAATGCTGACTCCAATCAACCTGCTGTGGTTTCCTGCACACTGGGAAAGAACATTTCCATTTCATATGTTCTCATACTGCTGCTTTTGCAGATATCTACATGACAAGTAGATAGTGTTAATAAATCCAGCATAATCAGGGAAACCCCAGGTCTCACAGACAGGCAACTCTAGTACAGGTTACTGTGATGTTGCACTAACAAAAGAATCTAACCTAGCAAGAATATAGAACCACTTTTTAAAAAACTACAGAGCTTCTAATACCATTGCCTCAACTAAAGATTATTACCTGTTGTTGTAAGCTGTTACCACCTTCTAATTTAATAACGCAGAATTGCTCACTATTTATAAAGTACGTTCAGCAGAGCACTACAAAGAAAAAGTATTCTCATTTTTTAAAATTCTTCAGAAATCTGTGCTCACCTTAATTCGCCTGCTCTACATCCTGTTACTCCCGCCAGACTTCATCTGAAATGTGCTTACCAAGTTGCTCAGCATCAGAAAACAAAGCAAGTCCATCCACTTAAGACACTGAACTGAATCTTCCTAATGTTCCCTAGCCCATGCACTACATTTTGTAGTAGCAAACTGCTATGACCTCATTTCCACACCTGCACACTTACTATTAATTCCCATGTTAGTCAGCAACACATCTTTTTAAAGGTTCCTCTATTATTTAACACCAAGCCTGAATTTTCCACTAAAGTGCCCACAGGCAATGTCCACATCTACTATGGAGTTTTACTCGACAAAGGAAAAAAAATAAAAGAAAGGAAAAAACTCTCCTCTGTCCACTTGCAGCAAGAGCAATGCAACTGGTGGACAGCACAGTAAGTAGCATTCATGTCTCACCGTAACACCCAGATAAGTTGCAATGTCCCATTTCAGGGACTAAGTAGCCTGCAACAAATTATTTCATTTATAATCAATCAACATGCTTACACTGTTAAACTCATCTGGTATAAATGAGATGCCTGTTTTCAAGCCCAAAAAACCTGGTACAACCTTTATGACTCATGTGCCTGCTGAGATTAAAGTAAGATGAATGCAAAAGGGCATCAGTCTGATAAGCAGATCCTTGGACAAATCTCTGAATGAAGAAAAAGAAGAGGATGAATCTTTAAAAGACATCAAGTTATATATTCTGTCTTCACTTGATAAAGCTTAGGGGGGGAAAACAAGGAGCTTTTTGTGACAGGGTGCTTTTTGAATGTTTAAAAAATTTGAAATTAGATCCAGCTGTTGTTTTCCACATGCATTGTTATGCTTCAGTGATTCAGACTGGATGTTTGTATTTTGACTAGTTAGCTCAGGACCTAAGCAGTCTAATCACCATGGCTGGGCTTTCAAAGGAACGGCACAAATGAAGATGTGAAATGAGCACCTTTGTTTGGCCTGGAACAATTAGACCTGGCTTCAAATCTTAGAAGAACTACAGAATATAGATGTCTGTAGTCTGCTTATTTGCATCATGACACATATAAGAGCCTCCATTACTCATCTCTGTTCACTGTACTAGGCACTACATAAACAAAAACCCACCCTGAAGAAAGCAGACTGCCTTCTCCTTAGTTAAAGTCTGTAACTTATATTTAAAAATATGATAAACATCACACCTCACATCTCACCTTAAAGAAGAGTGAAGCCCTTCTTTGCTGGCCAAAAAAACATTATAAATGCATGACGACCACTTCTTTGACATCACTCATTGTATTTCAAAATAAGTATCAACATCGTGCCAAAGCATCAAGGACTGTTATTAGCATTTCTTTAATAGAATAAGTTTCTCATTACCTTTCCAGAAATATTTCTTATTCTCAGTTATTACATGATACAACTCTTACAAAACCAGTCAAATCTCAGATTCAGTTTTATTTCCTGCAGTAGGTTATATAGGAGAGTCCAGGTCATCCAACAAAACCTCAGTTTACATTATCCTTTAAATTTAATCTTCCGGTGTTGCAAATGTGCCATATTTCACTGCATAATGCAGACAGAAAATGTGATTGGAAAAAACAAAGTGGAACAAAAAGCCAAAACAAGCTTTCCTCAAAAACATGCAAGGCAGAAGTAGTAGAAAAGTAATTCCGTGTATTGTGTAGGCTGAAAATAATTCTGTTGGTCACAAACATCTCACCTTCTCAGTCATCAGGGACCAGGAAGTATCCAAGTCACATGAAAAAATTGGCAGCATTACTAATGCTAGAATATGCCCAACAGTCTGAACTGCCTCTGTACTTCAGATGCTTGACAAAATATTTAAAAGAGCTTCCTTTTATTATTTTCCCATGTCTTGGTACTACTTTTCCAAGAAGCAATGAGTGGCGCAAATATTGCCATTAGCAGCAAAGAAAACAATCATCCATTACATGGCTCTCAAAGTTTTGAATACTTTCCAGAAGGAGCACGCCACTTGGTTATAAAATGTCAGGTCTACTCAAGAAAACAACTGGAAAACAAAAATTATTCCCATTTTCACATTTATTTAAACCTTCGTCATTTTGTTTGCTGACTTTGAGTTACTCCTCTTCAAGAAAGAGTCACAAAAAAAAAAAAAACCAGCTCAATTGCAAGGTTTTAAACTAAGCCAGAAGGGTTGACCTACAGCACAGTGCCAGAGGGTAGAGCACAGCTGTCTTGGTGACACATAAATGGAAAGATCTGTCCCTCTTCTTTGCTTCAGGAAGCCTCCATTGAGCAGCAGGTGGATCTCTTCTGTCCTTTCTATGACAAGCATTTTATGGGTTATCCCTTCTTTCCCCTCAAGTGTGTAATAGCTGCCGCAGCAGAATATTTGAATAACAAATACTGAGTTCAAAAAGGACACAGAGTTTGCCGTTGCCTGATTTAGCAGCCATCCATTTTAAAGACAAAATACCCGTGTTCCCTGGAAAAAACTGAAGACAAATTATTTAATAACATATTCAAATCGTGCTCCAAGACTGGAATGTTGCACCAAGGATAATTTAACCAAGTAAGAAATTAGTAAGCAAGTGAGAGCCACAGGTAGGTAATGTTGCTAGATGTAAAAACTGTTTATGCAAATCTTCTGTAACCTGGCAATCTCATGCTGTGGGACTTCCAAAAGAGGATACATAATGGTGCAACAAAGAGCCTTGAAGTATCTGCATGCACCAAACATCCAAGTAGTCTCAAAAGCACCATTTTTATCCCATCAAGATAATCTTCTATTTACACTCTACACAATACTCTTCTCCCCAACTAGGAGACAGGTGCGGAAGGTTCCTCCTGAGACACCGTATTTCCACCCAACACCTGATTTAATACCCAAGCTCTCTACCGCAGCAGCACTGCCATGCTCTCAAGAGCATTAGACGTACCTGCTCTCTGCCTGATCATCTCAGCTACTACTGCAAGATGAAAAAAAATAAAACTAGCTTAGAATTTATGTACAGCCTCATGCAGAGTGGACCACTAAATCCCTGAGCTTCAGAAGGACTTCAGGAATTTTACTGTGACTTTTTAAATGACCAAATTCAGGCTCCATTCACAAAACAAAGACTGCCCTTGATTCTCCACTTGCACTGGTTGTACACTTAAAAAGTTCACTCCACTGCCACACGAAGAGTGTCAGCCATTAAATATTTTGTTTTTAGATAAGAATGAGAAAACCCAAATCTGCTCCACCAGCCTGTAATCTGCCAGTCTCAGAGATGCAAAGATACAGAGTCTCCATGGTTGTGATCCTGAAGGGCTACCAAAGATCTCTCCACAAAACACTACAAAATGAAGAACATTAAAATTAATTTTTACCTTTTTTACACAGACCTACAAATCCATGCCATAATCAAAGCTCCCTCTATGTGGCAGGTGTGACCCAGATGCAAAACTGATTTATAAACGTAAAATAAAGAGGCTATCCCTACAGCATGCAGGGTTACTGTTTTTCTATGCCAGTCCTTCTCAGGCACTTAGAGGCAGCAATGTTAAAAAGTCAAAGGAAAGGAAATTATCTTTCAAAATGGAACTTAATTTGACCACAATCAGGAATTCTGCAACATTCAAGTACACTCTCACAGTTATAATATGCTGTCAGTATGTGGCAGAGTTACAGCTATTTATGTGCTTTAAACTATGCATTTCCATACCTCAATGGGTTTGGAATTCTTTTAAACTGCACTCTCCACTCCAAATGTCATTATTTCAGAATAGCATCCATTTAACCTGTGTGTCTCAAAACAGTCTCCAGCTAATTTAGGAATGTATATACATAGAATATATATTTCACAGATTGTATAAAAATATATACATTTTAAGAAAAGCAGACATATGAACTCACTTCTTTTAGAAGACCTGAGAGACAACAGGAAATAAACCAAAGCATTATTGGATCAGCTGTATGAGTTACCTGGACTAGTGGGGCAAAAGACTTTTTATAAATGTAATGTATCTTCTGGTTCTTTTTGTTGGTCAGTAAATTCACACAGGACAGATAGGTTTAATTTTAGTCTCAAGTTATACACTAGAAGAGAGCAAGAAGAGAGAAAACTGACAAAACAGGTATCTTGTTTTAAAGTCCCATCTTTGGTCCTAATCTAGGGAGTACTGCAGAAAAACTCATGGAAATAGAAAAGCTCAAAATCCAATGTAAATGCACCACTTAAACTGTGGCATGGATCTATAAAAACGCCTCACGCAAATATCCATGGAGTAGGGCAAAAAAGCCCTCAAGAGCTCTTTTGACTCCTCCCATTTCAAAGAACACATTCCTAGGGCCTACTTCCCTACTAACATGTGGGTTTCCCCATGGCAACATGTGGAAACACATTTCTACAGGCACACAAAGCCAAATCTGCAGATGAAGAGCACTTCCTCCTCTTTCCTAGGCCAACTGCAGCTGGATGACACTGCATTCCCTGGACATTAATTATCAGTCAAAACTCCCCAGCTAAAAAGGAGAACACTGAAATCAATGCTCATAGTACAAACTCCATTTCATCTCATGTGCCAAACTGAAGACCTTTTTGGCACTAACAGCTATTATGCATCCAATTCAGTTGTCCGATCTGAAAACATCTGCAGGAGCAGCCATAACTACAAATAATTTTATTATACAGACTTTAAAATAATACAAAGTTAGAAAGATGCTTCTTAGAGTTCTTAGAGCTCTTCTAGGCCACTGAAGTGTGTCCAGGGAGGTTTCAGCTGATACAATGAACAGTACACTGCTTTCTTCAAAGATTGTCAAAAGCAAGGGGAAACAGATTTTTTTATCCATTAGGACAATTTGAGAAAATTGGAAAACAGAATGAAATACAAGGTTGTGAGTGAGAATTCAGATCTCTATCCAGCCTTTTTGGTTGCTACCAAGAGACAGGCACTGAAACTGCAATTACAGCCAAATGACAGAATCGGCTCCAATAAGATTCCAGGAGACAGCCAGATCAAGTACTGCTGTAAGAAAAGCTATTATCTCGGTAAATGTCTCTGATAATCTGGTTAAACTAAGTTGGACCAGAGCTACAAATCTGGCCTCTACACAAGAGTTAAAGAATAGATTAGAAAAAACCTCTCTGAAACCAAACACAACCCTCCAGCTGTTTAGAAGATGGAAAAACAACCTGAACACATGCCCAGGCAACTCCCACTCTGGAAATCTTACCTGGTGGCCTCAGTCTTCAAGAGCAACTGTATCCCCTTAGATGAGGACAGCTAGGAGTAGAAGGACAGTTTTGACCATGCTCAATTATCTTTTTACTGCTGGTTTTACAAATGTTCGCAGTATTTGCTGAAGTCAATGAAAAATATTTTCAGCCTGCCATCCCCACTTGTGATACAAACACACACCATCTCATTAGTCAGAAGACAGATCTCTTGTTCTGGATGCTCTTTCTAGCTATTTAACAATAAAATTAAGGCATCCTTTAGAGAGTAACACCTCCATGATAGTCTTATGAACAGTGATTCACAATTCCTCAAAGGAGCTACGATGTGGAAGTCCTAAAAGACTTAAAAGAAAGGTGCTTAAATGTTATTAATTCTCATCACCATGTTCTTCTTTTGTGACTTTTTACCTCATGACTGCTTTCAACTCAACAGAGATATGGTAAATAAAGGCATCCTTTTGAGAGAAGGCCTTAGAGAATGATGTTTGAATATTCAATGATCCTTCGATGGAGGTATGAGAGAACTCAGCTAGTTCACACACAAATTAAAAAAGGAAGTTCAGTCCTTAGTTCAGAGGAAACCTGTGCAAATAACAAGAGGTCACAGTGAAAGATAATCATGAATACATCACAGCAAATCCAACCTCTACATTGCATTCAAGACTTTAAACACTGATTTAGGATGAAGACAGTGTTCATTCTGAACCTCTGTGATAACTTTCAATTCCCTTCTAGAAAGGAGTGAAGTAGGAGGGAAAAGGAGGACCAGGAGTGACCTTACTGCTCTCTACAACTACCTGAGTTTGTAGTAAAGTGGGGGTGGGGTTGGTCTCTTCTCCCAGGCAACCAGCAACAGGATGAGAGGACACAGTCTCAAGCTGAACCAGGGGAGGTTTAGGCTGGCCATCAGGAGGAATTTCTTCATGGAATGCTTATTAATCTTTGGAATGGACTACCCAGGGAAGTGGTGGAGTCACCATCCCTGGAGGTGTACAAGAAACAACTGGATGTAACACTTAGTGCCATGGTCTAGTTGACAAGGTGGTCATCAGTTAAAGGCTGGAATCAATCTTGGAGGTCTTTTCTGTGACTTCAATGTCCACTTGTGTGCTTGAAAGAAAGGGTCCACAACTCAGGCACATAGCTCAGACTTCTATGAGATATTCCGCAGTAACAATGGCTTCTCTTCAACTGTATGTTTAACATTCTGATGACGAAGCTACAATACATAGAAATAGGAGTCTGGAAGATGGATTTGCTAAAACATTAAAAGGCAAGATGATGCACACATCCCGTCTGAAGCCAGCAAAGGGAAACCAAACCTTCACAGAAGAGACAGTGATACCACTTCCCTTAAATCTTTACAACTGGGTTCCCCAACACATATCAAGAAGCCGGGTGTCAAACCTCTGTCTGCTTGTCAGTTTATAGACATGACTACCCATAACCCAAGCTTACAGACTGCAAAATAAAACTTGTTTTAACTCTTCTTTCAGCCAGGTTACCCTAGTAACCTGAGTACATCCCCCCTCAAAATAGCTCAGACACACCAACAGTGGCCTTAACAGACTGCAGCCCCCTGAAAATTGAGCCTTTTTTCCCAGTATAATGCTACTATCTGTTGTATCTTAACTGGCCATGGATAACCAAGAGCTAAGAAACAAGCGGGAGGGAAGTCAGCAAAAGTGGAACTAATTCAAACCAATTTGAAGTCAGATTCTCATGGTGGTCTGTAAACCAGTGACATTCTGAGAGCAAAAGATACAAATCATTAATCAACAGGTTCACTTTTTCATGTGCATGTTTACAGAATTACACCTTCAACCACAAGCAGAGACACAAAAACTATTAAGAAAAAAACTGGGTCAACTCTCGATTTCTGAATGCTTTAAACAGAGAAGTCTCTTGAAAAGTTAACAGAACTTAAAAACCTAAACACCTAGTCATTTTTCAATGGGAATTCTTCCTTGTGGTTTTACATTTTTCATGGGAGCTGCTATGATCAAAGTTGCTGTAAATAAGACAACATCAACAGCAGATATAGGCTACTTTGAAAAGGATCTTTTTATACTTAGCAGCTTGATATATCTGAGGCAGGAACTGAAAGAAAGCTGTTGCTTTCAGAAGCATTTCAAACAGCTCACAAAAGTACACACACCAGCAGAGAAAGAAACAAACCAGAATCTCAACACAGACTTCTTTTTTCCATCCTGCTGCTTTATTGGGCTTTAAGGCTCAAATTAGCACTAAGACTTTACATTTAGGAAAAAAACAAACCAACAAACCAAAACAAAGGAACAATAAACATGCAAATAGTCACAACACCTATTCCTTCTATAACTAAAAATAGGAAAGAGCACTGCCTACTATTCAGTGGCCTCAGCTTTACCAATGCAGTGCTTCACGTTTATGGACCATGAGGGCCCTGGTTTGACATCCTCTCACACTCCAGAAGATTTGCCTCTTTAAATAATTCAGGCAACTAAGCCAAGGGCACACATGGCTGGATGGCTAAACCAAGGCAGTCCCTGAATGATTTGACAGACTGAATGGCATGAATGGTTCCCATTACGGAATTTGGCTTTCTCTTGCTGCACGCTTCATGTCTGTGTGAGCCATTAACAAGAAATGTGATGCCCAATCTAGACGGTTTGAAAAAGTGCAGGAGGAGTAGAAACTCTCCTCATCATTTAGATTTCAACAGCGCAGTGCTAAAAGCAGAAACATCAAGTACTTCAATTCAGATATGAAAAATTTAACTACTTATTCTCAGTCAGCTGTGAAATATTTCTAGCAATTCACACATTCATTCCAATAGGATTTCCTAAAAACCTTAATGGAATGACAGAAATAACAAAAAATAACTGTTTATGTTAACATACCTCTTTGCTTATTATTGGTTTTTGCACATTTAGACAGCAACATGACAGACTCTTAATCTGAAGAATATTCCAATGAACATGCTAACAAAAGCAGTGCAAGAAAATTTATGCTACTGTATTTTCTTTTCAAGCATCACAATTAGGCTGTGTCACTGGAGGGCCTACACAGACACATGGATAAAATAATTGAAAATACTATGAATCATTTAACTGCACCTATCGATGCTTTGCATGAGAACCTATTATTATGCATTTGTGAGATAGAAGCAGAAACACAGTACAGAACTGTGAAAGCCAGGTCACTCTCTTTTGGAAATTTTGCCATTTGAAAGCACTTTGGCCCCAAAAGTTTGTGAACAGCTGCCTTACACTATTTTTCAAAGAGAAACATCCTTCTCACCCCCATTCCACTTTTAACTGAAAAAAACCCCAAAACCCACCACCCCAAAAGTATAACCTTCCATGAGAGACGGTTAATTAAATCAAACAAATTAAGTGGTTTCACAGATTAATGACAAACAGCACACAGTTTGTGAACTACTCATTCAAGTATCAGGTAATTGCCCAAAATCACATTACTTAATTCCTCACACTTAGTATGGAGAACTAGCTTGCTGAAGGCAGAACTGCAAACTGAAGTTAAGCATAAATCTCTAAGTTGTATTTTATTTATTCCCTTCAATGACTTGCCACTATCCCTAGCATACCAATACTATTGCTGTACATTATACTGAACTCTAGACACACACAACCTAAAATCCAGAACAATTCAGAGATCCTGTTTAAAACACAGTCATGCAGGAACTGCAACGGCAAACTGAAAAACATTTGAACTGCAATGAGGGAGTAGAAATAAGTAGGAGCATTGCAAACTATCATCACAGAAACTGTAAGATTCAACTCTTCAGCAATGATTTAATACTCAACTTCTTTCTGGTCCAAACCAATGCTGGGAGGCTGATTTGTCATAGTAATGGAAAAGGAAAAAAGAAAAAAGACAACCCTCCTCCAGTAATTCCAGCTTTCAAGCTAGCTTTAAACCTGGACAAAAGTATCTCAGCTTCCTGACAGAGATCTAAAATTGGCAACTGAGGCGCATTTTCCAGATCTACACAGTAACTGCCCTCCACATTCACAAAATGCAGAAAGAGCCTGAAACTTCCTAAAGTTTCTGAATCATGCCCTTTAAGTTTCAAGACTATCTGCTGGCTCTTCTCAAAGTATTTTTTTGAAGAAATCATGACTAAGGAATTATACAGCATGTACCAAAATAAATATATCAGGATTACACAAGCACTGGGATAAGCAGGCACCAGCTAGAAGGATACGGCTGAAAATTTCATTCATGATTCAAATTTCAGGAAGCAACTTTCATACATCATTTTCCTCTTGTTGCTTGTCCACCACTGAGAAGAGTGCAGACTGGTATTTCTACAGGGCTTCCTCTCTTCCCTCAGAAAGTGATAATAAATCAAACAAGCCACCACCACCTTTGGCTGTCTACAGTATGGCTGGCTTTTTCCCTTCAACCATTGCTGAAGTGGGAATATGCATTAATGAGAGTGGAGTGGCAGATTTCTTAAGGAACTCCACTGACCAGGCCTCGGATCTGGACTTGGGCAGCCAAGCAGGGATGGCAACAGCCCAGCTGAACTGCACCCACAGCTCAGCTCTCTGAAAACAAAATCTGATCTGCTCCTACACTGCACTCAAATCATTCAGCCGACAGACTTTTGAAGTTCCCGCTTTAACTGGTAAATCATGTGGTCCAGCATTTACTGCCTAGATCAGGCATTCCCAAAGAGTAGCATACCCTGAAGTAACTGTAAGCTATTCTTAATATAAGGTACATCTGTCTAGCTTCCAAATCAGTCCAGGCAGAGGCTTTCATCCAGCCTGCAGGAATTTACACCTCCTGCCAACATAACATACACTTCTAGATCAGAATGGGAAAAAAAATGGGAGGACTAAACTGACAAATGATGGAAAAAACTAGGGAGCTTAGCCAAAGGTAGATGATGTTGTGAAGCTGGGAAAAAAGTTTGGGATAAAAATATGAAAAAATGCGTAACTTGGGTACTACTGCAGATGTGACCCATACAAATAATGAAGTTTTAAAAAGTAGTTTTAAATTAATGCCATCGATCTGCAAATCTACACATGGACTTAACCATTAACTACACCTGGTTTAGGGGTACTAAAGCCTCCAGGTATTGGATAGTCTCAGCTTGTATTATCAAATGCAGACAATTAATTCAGATATCTGAAAATGGAAACACTCTATTTAGCTTCTCAGTTTAGCCGTTTTGCTTTAACAAAGAAAGAGTTAATACTCAAGAGATGCATTTTTCTTTAATCACTTAAAGAAACACTCCAAAATAAAGATATATAGTCACATAACAAAATGCCACTGAACCAACTACCAAAACACAAGCAATCAAAGACCAACATTTTATTGTAGATGCTCAACAGAGATTAAAAAAAGTAAGATGTCACAAACTATTAATTTTTGATGGTCAGGAACCAAAATGCTTGGCTAAGTTTTCATTTTTGACACACTGCACGACCCCAGAGTTATGAGACTAAAGAAATCAAAGATTCTTTCTTGTCAAAAGCACTAGCTGACATTTACCAAGCACGACATGGTATAGGAAATATCCTGACTCTCCCCCTAAACCTATGCAATGGGAAGAGACAAAAAGGATCCTTCAAGTATGGCTAGGTTTAGAACCTGTTTTTTCCTTTTCTGTTTTGCCTCTTCTTTATTCTCCTAAAATAAGGCACCCTTACATCATATTGCATGCTTCCCAAGTACTAATTACCTTCAACCCGTAATACAGTCCAGAAATAACTCAGATGTACGAACTATGTAAGAACTTTGTACGCCTTCCTCAATTAGAAGTAAACAATTCTGCATGATTACATTAATCTAAACGTATCTTTCCCATTTTTCATCTAATGCATCTGTGATATGCTGATGCCTGTGGTGACGATAGCACAAAATTTGAAGGCTCAAGGAGAAGACATACACTAGTTCTTTCAAAACACTTCAAAACAATGTTTTTGCTATCAAAAAAGGATGCAAATTACAAATATTACCAGTAAAACCAGCTATGCATAAGGTCTTACTGTGGAAACAAGAAATGTCAAAACAAGTACCTTTGCTATCATGTACTTCTCACACAAGTTGATCTGCAGGCCACTTGACTGTAAGGGAAAGTAGTCAAGTACATTAGGAACCAAGCAGAGGACTAACAGAAGCGATGAGGTGGCTTATGGTTCTTAACTTTTATTTGGTTTAAAAATCACTAGATAAAAAGATTTCTCTTTGGAAGGCTACTTGTTTAGAATAAAGGATCACTAGTGTATTAAAACCACCAGGATAGAACACATTTATAAATCAGGTAACAAGAGAAGTAAGTCATCTTCAGCCCAAACTGCCCTGGGCTCAGTATCTGTTATCTTCTTGCTTGGCCTTCACAATTTCTGATTTACTCAAATACAGCCTTCAACTTTATAGATGCAACAACTAAGAACAAAGCCCAAAGGCTTCTGTTCCCTCCAGCAGTTTAATTACTAATGACTGGAGAAGAGTCTTTGCTAGAAAAAAGTAACCTTAAGACAAGCTTTTCCCTTGTTTCCACAGCTCACTGTCTGAGAAATTTGGTCTGCAACCTGGAAACAGCACATCAAATCAGTATTTTTAGCTTAGTGCTTTGCACTAATACAAATAATTATAACAGTGACTCACTGATTTTCAAGCTAAACTACACTGCTTTAGCACAATCCATCTGTTTAATCTTTAGTCCTGAAAATTTTTATGTGTACTTATGTGCTCCAATGAAAATAAATTAAGAAAATCAAAAACACTGCCATCAAAGACATGGAAAAGGAGATAGCATTCATGAAAATATTATGAACTTATGCATAGGCTCACCTTAAATCTTTTATCCTGCAGGACTTTCTTAATGGCCACAAGCTCTCCTGAATCACAGAGTTTGGCTTGATACACAACACCAAAAGATCCATTTCCAATCACCTTGGTGTCTGTGTAGCTGACTTCTTGTGGTCGGTCTGGACCTTGTCCAGGAGTTGCCACTACTGTAGTCACCTTGCTGCCATCTTTGTCTCCTGGAAAGCAAGAGATACACAAATAGTCAAAATACAGTGTAAACAAGATGACCAACAAGACTAAAACAGAAGAGGGTAAGACAAAGATTTAGATCAGCATATGTATTTCAATATTATAGAGAAAAATAGAAAATCTCTGACAAAACACAAAGAAATCACTGAACATGTTTTTCACCAATATATATTAAGTGGTGACAATTTTTCATTTAGATTATTGCTAACAAAAATTTGCTCTCCAGAAGCAAATAATTGAGTAATAAAATGCAATGCACAAAGAAGCCAAGTACTTATCCCTACATCTGATTATAAAGTAAGTGATATTAAACAGGGTGTTGTTTGTATTACCAAAATTAAGCATTTTCCCGTATTTTTCCTGTAACTGAAGAAACCAAACTGCCAGTATGAGTTCAGAGCAGCACTCTGATCTTTGCAGGCATTTATCTGGCAATAAAACCCAGGAGCACTTTGTAACAAATCCACCCACATGTAAAGCTTCAGCTTGCAGCACCAGGAAGCATAACCTTTGTCAAACCTGGCTGTGCGCACCTGAAGTGAAACCCAGGCTGCATCAGATGGCACAGCCCTGTTCCTCCCTTCTCCCATGTCTGTCTGGACTTCCTTGCAAAGAAGGGATGCACTTGCTGGGGCAGGGGGAGAAGGATGACAACGGCAGGCACTCAGCTGGCATCTCAACGTGAACCAGAACGCAGCCAGTGGCAGTGCTCAGGATGCAAGATGGCAGTGGAGGCTGCACAGGTGAATGTGCCTTGGTGCAGATGCAGCGGCTGTGGGTTTCACAAGCACTTTCCCAGCCACTTTCCCATCAAAAGACCCAAGCCGCTATCACCTACTTTTAGCCCCACTGTTATTACCAACAGTGCTTCACGCCCTGTTCAAAGTCTGATTTTGTTCATAAAAGGACCAAAGCTTTAGGCATTTTACAAGCACACTCTGGGCATTTCTTGCCCTTCAGCTGCAATA
The DNA here is from genome assembly GCF_000738735.6 of Corvus cornix cornix. NCBI lineage: Eukaryota > Metazoa > Chordata > Aves > Passeriformes > Corvidae > Corvus > Corvus cornix. The sequence continues at coordinate 22,010,172 of NC_046332.1, read as the reverse complement.
AAGAGCCCTTCAGGCTCAGGTTAGAGAATGAAATAGGGCTGCAAGAAAAAAACAGAACCTGCTGTTCCACAGCAGTCACCACAATTCTACAGAAACTGAAGAAATGCTCATCACATCTGCTTATTAATAAACCTTCTCTCCTCAACTTTCTCCAGGTATTCTCTTCACTCTTCATGTGTTTAGAAAAATCTTTCCAACAGATAGCTCAATCAATAGCTTTAGTGCAGTTTAGGTGAAACACTCCTTATTTTGCTCCCAGAGGGCATGAAAAATGGCACAGCTCATCCCTGCTCTCTTTCCCCCCACTGCCTCCTTCAAATATGAGGGCTGTTGCAAAGAAAGTTATTATGATGCAGAAGTTATTTCTCTTTCGGGAACCTCTCTCCTCACTACTAAAAACTTCTCAGGTACAGCACCTAAAACCAGACTCTGCAAAGGAAGCTTATCTCAGCTCTCCCCAGCACAGTGGGTGACTTCTTGTGTCCGACTTGCAACACACTTGTTTGTACAGCCCAGCACAATGTTTGCAGCTTGTGCAATGCTGCAACCTCATGATCAGCTTGTGTACCAAACTCTCCTCTGCAGAGCTGCTGACTGTCCAATCCTCATCCACTTTCCACTTACACACCTGATTGCTCTTATCAAAGCCTAATAATCTGCATTTGTCCTGACTGAACTGCATCCAAGGTTACCGAACTCTCTCACCAGCTTGTCACATCCTTCAAGCACAGTCACTATCAGAAGATCCACCTCCCGATGCTACATTAAATTTAGCTAACAAATTGGTGAAAACTGGTGAATCCTATGAGACTGCATAAAGGCCTTGCAAAAACCCATAAAATATCTCATCCTATTTTTTTTTTAACCTCCTGTTATTCTCAAACAAAATAATCAAATCATTTTGTATGCCTTTCGTGGAATTTCCCGTAGTCCATTGTTTTCCTAGATTTCTCATGAGAAAATTAGTTTGAAAAATTCAGAGTCAAGATACCCACATCTACTACTACTACTTCTGTACCTACAAGATTCAGAAGAAAAGCAGGTGGGCTTGACATGATTTCCTCCTGAAAAATCCACATTAACTGCTATTCATCTCCTATGTTGCCTTTTAGGTTCTTACAAATTGTTTGCTTTTATGATTACAACTGCTCCATGAAACAAATTAACAAATCAAAAATAAATAAAGCACATTAGTGCTAAGGGTGCCAATAACTTGCCAAGCAATACAGAGTAGGTATAACCCTTCCCCATAATAGTCACAAGCAGGTGAGATGCAGATTTATAAATTTGGAGAGAAAACGGGGCAGGGGATAGGAAGGAACACTACACAGACGAATGTCTTCTTCCAGGGAGAGAGAGAGAAGCATAAATAGAAGCATACTAGCTGCGTGGAAAATTCACTCTCCTCTTTGATAGTTGTAAGAAATAAAAGGAAGGAAGCCAGCAAGACAAAGAAACCCTTTTTTCTTTTGTAAGCAAGTTGAAGGTGTAACTCTCATAGCAGCACTGGATTTTATTTGCCCAACTATTCTATGATTAGCATTCTAACTCATCAAATATACAAATAGGTTACACCTGCTTTACTACAGCAATCCTCATCAAATAAAAGGTAATCCCCTACCTGCTTGATTTTGAGAGGCCTTTTTTTCTTTTTGGCAGGGTTCACTAGATCAGAGTATTGAGATTACTGTTAATGAGTTTTGTTCTCCATTTTTCCAAAAATCAAGACTAATGAACTCTTAGAGATAAAAATAACTGTCCCTGGCAACACTGGCTGAGATTTGAAGTACTTCGTATCAAAAGATTTGCTCTAAGGACTTTCTTCAGAGCTTTAACTCTCTCAGGGGGCCTCTTTGTCCACAAAAGCAAACCCTGAATTTCAGGCCACTTCAAGTGTTTTGTCCCGAAGTGGAGCTGCAGCCACCCAGCCAACTTTTCCAGAGCTCAAATGAGAAACCAGTCAGCTTCAGACACTTTCCTTTAAGTCCATAGGAAAACAGCTCGTAACTAAACTTGCTGAAATCATCAGAGCTTAGAAGCGTATGCAGTGACACTTTAATTACTTTGTTTCCCTACCAGAATTCACAGACCATTAAGCCTCACAGAGGTTTCTCCCAGCTTCCTGCTATCAGGAAACAACAGTTTTTGCAAACCTCTCAACAAAACACACTGTAAGGACTCCAATCTTAAAAGTTATGCCTGTTAGAGTTTCAGTTATATTCCATTACAGTATTGTTGAACCTGAGGGAGGGTAGGGGTAAAATTCACCTTGCGCCCTTTACAGCTTTGATCTCTAGGAGTAGAACATCTCACTGCTTCTCAAAATATACAAATAATGTGTTTGTATCACAGCAGCATCCAGAGGCTCCAAGCCGGCTTTGCCACTCCTTGCACTACACAGATGTAGGTACTGCTCACAAGATCGTACACAATTCAGGATGGTTATCCCAGTTTTAATTGTCTGGACAGCAAGTGCTGACTTGCCAGCCAAACAGCACATGAAGGAGTTCACTAAACAGCTTTCTGAAATGCTGGGTTTAAGCCTCAGCATGATGCAAGATAGCAGCCCAGCAATCTTCAGTACCTCCAGACACTCCTAACAGCAAACACCAAGAAGCATTATACCACAGCAAGCCTTAAGGGAAGCCTAGACCGTTCTCATCTCATCCCCTTCACCTATTATTTTGTTTAAGACTGTCAAACTTGGTGTCCCCCGCAGATAAGCGGGCACTGTCAACCACACAATACCCTTAACACCTTCGACTGTAAGGTCTACAACAGAACTAGGACATTAAATAGAAAAACTAAAGAAGAAAGGAATGACTACATACCAAAATACTAAATAGTTATTTTGGCATAGCTCACATGAAAAGCATCACTAGCACATGTCCAGAAGCTGTGGCTTTCTAGGGCAGACAGCAATATGACCTTGCTTTACTGTAACAAAAAAGCAAATTCATGCGACTGTGTAACCATCATCTATGCCAACCACCTTTATAACATCCAGGGTAGAAGCACAAGGAAAAATAAAAACTTATCACACTATAATACACTTGGTACTTGCAGTTGGTATGTTTCATGCAAACCCTTAAAGCATTTCCTCACACAGTACTGATGTTTAACATCCCTGATGTGGTATTTGGGTTTGGGTTTTTTGATGAAGAGCTTATTCCACAATTCTGACGTGAAACTGAAAACAAAATCCAGACATTTTAATTTCCAAGTGCTCTGATTGATCTAGTTGACTTTCTACCTTTAGCACATGATGACCACATGGGACACATCACCAGCATTAGGTAAAATCAGTGGAAGCACTGTTGAACGCAGGGAATACTCAGAAGTTTGTGGGAAGAAATGAGCATACTCCACTTAGAAGACCGCAGACCATCAATGCAAGCTACAACCCTATTTTTGCATCTCAAAAAATACATGGTGGCAGATGTTTTTGGTTTTGCTGAGGTGAGAGTAGGGATCCTGCTAGTGGGCAAACATTTTGTCACATATATATCCTGCCAGCTGCAGATTCCTACTATTAGCTCAAAGATGACCATTCTGTAAGTGTACTGCACGTCTACTTTTGGCCTGTGCCAAATGAGGTATCATTCAGAAAAATTCACTTCAGTCCTCAGAGGCAATGAAAGGCATCCTTTGCTACTGATCACCCACACACACACCTTCTAATGAACGGGCCTGGAGAAAGTCCAAAATTATGTCCGCCCTAAACCCCTATAGCTGTTTAGTGTCTGAGCACTAAAAACACACTTTAATGCACATACAGAGACCTAAGATTCCATTTTTTCCTCTCAACTATATGTATATGTGCCCTTTTCCACTTGTTTTACAGTTGAAGTGAAGGAACAATGTATTAGTACTATGACTACAGCAGCTTTACTCCTACTTCAAATGCAACGTTGATCCTTTGCATTGCCTACAAATTCCACCTTTTCCTCTCTTTTGACTTTACCTATGTCCTCTTGCTTCCCTTCTCCAACTGCTACATTCCTGCTCACTGGCATGCCCACAGCCTTTTCCACTAGGTATTATTTAGGTTGTTTTTAAACCCTAAAAGAAAACTTCACAGACCTACAACACACTGTACAATGTCTGAGGTCACGTAACTGTGTCCACTTAAATATCTCCACTGTTTCAGATCTCGGTGTCACCTCACTATTAAGATATGGCTCAATATTAAGTCACTTGACTACTTCTCCCCTTCAAAAGGCTTCGCCACACTGTTTCATCTTAAATTTGCTCAATGCTCAATACAGTCAAGGAGTCACTTCCACAGAAACCTGACACGGCTGGATCCAGCCCCTGCCAATGGGATAAGGTTACAACCAGCAGCTGACACAACTACCTAGAAAGAAATGAGTGACCAGAGGGGAATAGAAGTCTATCAGAACTGCAATGGCCATCTTCAGTCGCAGGTAACTGGAAGGTCAAAAGATCTGACTACTCTGTGAAACAAATGTTTTAAGAGAAAACTTTTCTTGAGCTATCTGCTAGAATCTGGTGCTGACCATCAGATACGGCTATGGAATAAAACACCTGGCTTCTTAGGTAATTCTTCATGGCATAGGAAGGAAGAAGGTCAGCAGCTGCTCTGAAAGTCTTTAATGTGGCCAGTGTATGCTTGAGGAAAGACACTGTCAGCAGCAGAAATCACTACTAATTTTCTTCTTCTAATTAATTTTTCCTACTACATTTTAAAAAAAGATAGTTTCACAAAGAACTAATAATTGTGAGTCAGTACAGGGGAGAAAGTAGTAAAATGGTATTTATGAACTCTTTTACTAGACAGGTTCCTTTCTTGATCAGTGAACTGCGTAAACGTTACCTAGCGGGAGACAGTACAAGACAAAAATCCTAGAACCATACAGAATCATAGAATGGCTTCGGTTGGAAGGGACCTTAAAGCTCATCCAGTTCTAACCCCCAGCATCAGCAGGGAACCTCCACTTGACCAGACTGTTCCAAGCCCCATCCAGCCTGGCCTTGAACACATTCAGGGACGAGGCACCCACAACTTCTCTGGGAAACCTGTTCCCAGTGTCTCACCACCCTCACAGTAAAGAATTTCTATGTATAATCTCAAGCTTTCAGTTTGAATCCACTTCCCCTTGCCTCATCACTGTATGCCCTCATAAGAAGTCACAGCTTTCTTGAAATGAACATTCATGGACCAAATCAGAAAACCTCAGGGAATCAAAGAAAGGAGTCTTAAAAAACACAGTGTGGTTTGGTTTTTAAATATACTCCAAACAAAAGGAATCCTCGGAATTTCAAAAACAGTTCAGGTCAAACATTGAACAAAAACATGTAAGTGTACCCATCATCACACAGATAAGGCAGATGCATTCACTCAATATATACATATGTGCATATACTTGTTTCAGCACAGAAAATGTCACTTGACTTCCTGACTGGAACTGAATACTGCAATAGAAAAGCAGCCATTAGACATTACTTAAGATCAGAAGAATCTCATGATTTGTATCCAAGGATTTTGGAAGAGCTAACTAAGAAGTCTGAGAAGTGATTTCTGAAAGGAATCAGAACACTCAGAGAACTTCAAAGATGGATGGGATGATTCACACAATCCGGCTATTGGGACAACAATTTTGGCTTAAGAACCATACCAGTTACTTTGACAATAAATAAAGAAGCAGTAAGTTACTTTATAGAGACCGGATTGTTGGATTCCATACTGTTAGGGACTACAGGTTCATTTGGAAAACAAAAAAGAAAAAAACATTGATGCACAAGCACTGTGACTTCTGTAGGTTTTCTGACCTGCCATCACATCCCAAACTAATGAAGAAACACATAGAAAGAAAAGAGATTATTAATCAAATTATAATACACTAGCCCATAGTCCAGCATCGCTAAGATCTAATAAAATATAATAGGAGATGCCACCAGCATTCATTTTTGCCTTCACACTTACTGCTTATGTTAACAACCTGAAAGACAAGCCATGAAGTATTAAGACACAAGATTTAGAGTTATGCACAGGGTAGAGACCAGTGAAAAAGCAGTTGACTTTCCTTACTAACCCAGGCACAAATTAAGTAGAGGGATCCAGAACCCAAGATGATAGGCCATGCAGCCAAATCAAGTAAAATCATCCAAAGAATAGAGTCATCAACTCTGACTTACATCCCAGTACAGACAGAAGCACACACTGCTACTGAGATCTAAAGCAATGCTTAGATGTATAAGCAGAGGAACACCAGACAGAAAAAAAAAAAAAGAAAAATTAAAAAAAAAAATCTCTTTGCGATTTCACACCCATGGAATAGCATGCTCAATCCTGATAGCCAAAATGCAGCAGTGATGATTCAAAACACTGTAAATTCAGAAAGAAGCCTCAGACATCATAAGGTCAGAAAAAATACAATCTTTTGAGTGAGACCTAAGAGCGCAAACAATTTAAGTCAAAGAGAAAGCTGGAGGATTATCTCTAAAAGGAAGAAGGAACAGACATTTCAGAGAGAGCTCTGGTCTGCAGGTGGAGGACATACTGCAAAAAATGACTAGAAACAGAAATTGCGAGAGTTTAGGACAGAACTGTAGGTGGACAAAATTTAGAATAATTTCCTTATTAAAAACTCTGAAAGATAGGGTTATTTTTGCAACACAGATTTTTATTTTAGATTGGAGTCTTTTCTTGAACAAAAAATATTGCTGAATTGCAACGGCTAGGCTTGAAATAAAGCATGCACAGGATGAACGTGATGCCTCTTAGGGTCTTAAGAAGGTCAGAAAGGTTCAATACCCACATAAACCATTTCCTTCTACTCAGCACTAATGCAATGGTGTCATAACTCAATATCAAATATGCTGCTTTCTACAACAGTCAAAATCTGCATTCAATTTATGCAAAAACACAAAGTGATATATAATGAAAATGTGAAGAGTGATAGGTCATTCTTTGGCTTTATTGCTAATGATCAAATGATAGACACGGTTAATTTATGTGTCAATTCACTTCAGCTCAATCCCAAGACAAATAATCAGGACAAATTTCAGCAACAACTGCCACGTCAAAGATAACCAAGGTAAAAGGCTTCTAAAACACTCCACCCCGAAATCAGAATTACCATTGCCTCTAGCTGGACACAAAGGAGGGAAGTAAAAGGAAAATGTTCATTCCACTTGCACCAAACAACAATGCTTTTTACATGTCAATCATTTGAAATTTTTTTTTTCCAAAAAAGTTTGTCTTGCAGAAGGCAAAACCTGCAACCTCAAAAATGGTAGCTCTACATTTTTCTCAACAGGTTCTAAAATGGCAATACAAATTCAAAGTACTAAGTGTTAAGTTTATTCAGGAAAGAACTAAAAAATGGAGCAAAAAGTAAACACAATACCAGTGACTGACTTCTGTCTAGTAAAATAAACGATACTCTCAGTACAAAACAAAAAACAAACAGTTTAGAAAGGTGATAAAACTTTATAATAAAAATGAAACTGTGTAACTCGACTGACCTCTTTTCAAGGTAATTGTGCCACTAAAAAAGGAAAAAGAAACTAAATGTATTTCCAGCAGACTGTGACAAGTAATGACATGCCTCATAGGCCTACATTTGATGTAATAAACACATAAAATTACATTGAGATGCAGGGACACTTCCCCCCAATTATTTATCTGTTAAAAAAAAAGAAAAACTAAAATTTAGCAGAAGGAACAGCATCTGGATCTACTGCATCCCAGTTCAGACATTCACAATGCCATTGGGGCTTAAAGTCTTTCTTTAGAGGTAATGATAGACTTTTGGAGAGGCCATTCAATTCACTCCCGTTAATGCTAAAGACTGTAAACAAGCCTTTAAAGAACAAGCAGGGCAGCGAGCAGGTCCCAGAACATTCTCATGATAAGCTTGTTAAAAATGTCCACTAAAAGGTCACATGAAGTTCTAAGGCATTGACTTTCTACAGGTTTTTATATCTTAATCACGGAAGTCAAAGTGAGCACAGCACAGTATTGGCCACACAGTTCTGCTACTCTACTGCAGCATAAACTTGACCCTGAACAGTTTAAAATACAAAACAAAAAACACAAGCAGAAAAAGGAGAAGAGCACTGTTGATGTAGCCTAAATGCCTATCACACTGGCCATCAGATGACCTCCCTGGATCCAACTGTGGCAGATGGGATTCCAACAATCAGCTGCTTACATCGGCCACCATGAAATCCTAGCAAGTTAACACCCCACTGATTTATAAACCAAACAGCTGAATCTGGAAGGGATGTTTACTTGCAGTGTCTGAAAAAAGACTGATTTTACTATAAGCTGTCCTTCCTACTACTGTGTAAGGTGGTGCCCTCACCTGAGACACATTTAAGGTCTGTGTTAATCATCTCTCTCTCATTAACACAGAGCTTGCTTCAAGTACCTCTTTCTGTGATGGCAAACATAGACTAAAACTGTAAATTTCTAAAGAAGAGAGCTGCAGTTTAACACTTGGGTGGGGAAAAAATTCTGTATAATTGCCTTAGGGAGTACCATAAAAAGAATTTTTTTTCTGTGACTAAACAAAATATCCGCAAGAATGCTTACACTTGTATTTCTGCTTTGGAAAAAAACACAGAAACATACAATTAAGGTAATCTAAACACTGACTGCCAGTGGGGTTTCATAAGCAGTCTCATGCTTGTTAAGTTATTTTTAGTAGGCACTCTTTCTGTTCTCCTCTCTCTCCACCCACATGCAGAAGAACCCACCCCACAAAAGCTATTTAGCTATATAAATCAACTCTAAATTTAGATAAGGTGATTCCACAGATTAGGAAGCAAGTATCAAAGCGATCATAACAGATTTTGTTTTTATAATCTTAGATCAGGTCGTTTTAGCCCCAAAAAGCTTACAGGTTAAATGCACCACAAGAGACAAGGACGGAGATAGGGAATGAACAGGAACAGTATGACAACATCATTTTACTGTAAGACTCTGGTCTCAGTAGTATTCTCCTCTGCTTTTTAGCTCTGAGTTAATTGCTAGCTGAGAAATTCAGCCTATACAGTTCTAGGATTTCTTATTTGAAGTTTCCTTTAGTTATTCTTTCCTCTTACAGCATCAGGGAACATGATTTAGCAATTATTTGCCAAAGACAGCTATAGCAGTTCAGCTGACACGTAGTAACTTATAAAGCCCCTGTAACTGAGCCCTGACACGAAGAACCCTGAGTTACAAACAGATCGTGTTTATCCACTTGTTAGTGCCATTCAACAGCTGACCCCGAACGAGTCTATCGGCGCCTTCTAGCAAGGCTGATGAGTAAATCCATTGTTGGTCACCTACTGACACACCTACTTTTAAGACCACTGTCAGACTCTAGAACTCCTGCCCCTTAAAGAATACCAAATAATAAACAGCTCACCTGGGAATTCCCAGGTGGTCTACAGTCTTCCCATCAAAATACCTGGTATGACCTGCAAACCTCTCACTGAAGTAGTTTCTTGCAGACTGCTTAAGTAGGGCGGCTACTTGCTGGAGACCTCCCTGGCTCAGCTCTAACTGCATTTATTAGAGTTTTTGAATCCAATTAAATATACATGTTACTGAGACAAGCTCATCTCTGACCCCTGACAACAGACAACACCACTGTTTTATTCCTTTTCATTCTCTCTTTGCATCCACCAAGAGGCTTCAAATGCATAAGACTGTACCATTAAGCAAAACCCACAGGAAGCCACCTGCAGTAGCTGCAAGTTGCCAAGACCCCCCCTACCATACACTTGCACAAATTAAGAACATCTTAATACATCTTAGAGGGAGTCTGTATTCTCCTACTGGAGGTTTAAATAAAACATCTTTCAATTGTGTTAATTACAGCAGTGCTTAAGTATGAAGTGTGAATAGGACCCCACTGCGCTAGGCACAGCACCAGAAGTAAGAGACAGCTCCTGCCCCCGCTGGGAGGGATGGAGGAAGGAACCAAAAAGGAAATAGGCTAAAGAAAGAAGAAAATAAAGTGAAGGTAAGGAACAGAAAAACACAGGTGAAAAAAACCCAAAACACCCCAACCCCCCAAAATGCAAACATCAAGAAGTGCAGAGAAGCAGAAGCAAGAGCAGAGAATCAAGGAGAGAATTTGGAGCACGACTGTAAGCATATTAACACTGAACTGAGAGAACCCTCAGATGAGTTCTCCAGGGGTGTGAAACACTTGCTGTCACCACTTCCGCAGGCAGCTCAGGCCAGGAGAGCCTGTGGGTAGTTCTCTGTAGCCTCTGCAAGCCTTGCCAGACTGTAGAGAAAGAAGCAGGGCACAAAGCATGCAGTTCCACATCTGCTGGTGTCTCCCTGGTAGGTCCCGTCTGCCACACTGTGAAGCCAATCCTTATCGCAAAGGAGCACCCTCAAACCTTGAAATTTTTGTCTAAAAAAAGAAGAGCAATTTCTGTATTTATGGGTATCATAGGTGGACTTGGAAACCCAGGTGCAATGAACAGTAACACCCACTTAACCTGCAAAGTTTTCCTGGCAGGACAGAGGACAAAACTCTCCCCTTGCAAGAGCCCTGGATTCTAATACATTTTTCTGCTCTCCTGAATATCAGAGGACTTCCCTTCCCTTCACAGTTTCTCCTTTCTATTAAGTACTCCATAATTATGTTGTCCAATTAGGACCTGACATGTTTTCTTACTCTTCAGCTTCACTGAACGCAGCACAGAAATACAGCAGGCACTTGTCATGCTGTTCTATTCTCTCTATGACCAAGAAACAGCATCTTGGACCCAGAGTCCAGCCCAGACAGTGAACGAGACAGATGAAAATCACAGTGAGAAACAGATTGTTTAGAATCTGAAACAGCAACCAAATCCCAAAGAGAAAGACAGATGAAGCTAATTATGAAAATGCATTTGGTGACTGTGTTTTAAAGTTGGAGGAGGAGAAAGAGAACTTCCAGCTGTTCAGAAGCCACATCCACCTTGGATAGGAAATACAGTGAATAAAAGAAGTTAAAAATTAGTAGTAGCCAGTCTGAATCCCTAAGATGACCATGAGGTGAGGCTGAACACCATTCTAAGACTTAAAGAGGCATTGCAACTGTTTCTCCAGAGAGCAAAATCAAGCTGTGCTACACTGTCCAATTCATGCTGCAGAGCACAGACCAGATTTAAGAGACTCCACAGCCTCTGCATCCACCTCGAATTACTGCTTTAAGATTGTGCCACAGAACTGCACAGAAATGGAACAAGTCAGTTTAGGTTAAAGATGGTTGTGAATTCAATGAGAACATTATCTCAAATAACATTAACAAACTGTAGGCATGCCATCAGTGCAATGCAGATGTTCTCCATGGCAGGAGTAGCTATCTTGGTGAAAGAGCTATTATTACAGATGAGGCAGCATTTTAGAAGCCAGATGCATAAGCTATTCACCACTGGCAAGTCCTGCTTTTGAAATTTATTTATTTCTTAAAGTAATAAAAATAGTAGAGCAAGAAGAGCAAGAGAACGAAGTGTTGGACATCTCTAAAGCTATTTAAGGTAACCAGAGAAACTACAGCTCATTTTCACATTATACGTAATCTGATCAAAGTGGGGGCTACTGCCAAAAAAAGATGGTCTTACTTCCCACTTTCATGTTCCTGCCATAGCAAATTTGGCAATCTCGTAGCCTGAGGATGAGTCAGTTTAGCCTACTGATCTGACAAACTAATCCATCTCCAAAATAAAGCCAGCCTCAAATCAGCAAGCTGAACTGACTCATCTTGAGGACAGGCAGTTGCTAGATCTGAGGAGGGGAAGAACTGGAAACAAGCCTGTTCCTTACTGCCTATACTCCCAGGAAAGGCTCACTAAGTGTAACACACACCCACACCCAATGACACGAAGGAGCTGCAGCCTGTGGAGGAGGCTGCCTCCAGAGGGACAATCCTGGCCCTCCCAATCCTCCCCGTGCCCTGACACCACAATGCCCTCCTACCAGGTATCAAAGACTGCTATCTGAAGGTGAGCTGCATCCTAACTGCTTCCAGAGGAACAGAACTGCCTGCCCAAAGCCATGTGAGTGCTCAGGCTGGCAGAGGAAGGAGATGGAAGCAGCCGGAGCAATTCCTTGCAATGACAGCCTGTGCCAAGGGCAGGCTGAATCAGCCAAACTGCAGGCTTGGGTGAACCTAAGTGGAAGCACCTGGGCACCACATCCTCTGGCTTCTCAAAGCAAAACACAAGCTTATACTGTCAAACAACTGAAAAGTATTTCTACTATGGTTAAAGAAACCCAACAATCAAGTTAAATTACACCAGCACAGACATTTACTCTGGAGAGTAACCATACTGCCTTAAAATGCATGCTTTAAATAATACAAAGTATCATTTTCTCCTATGGCTTCTTAAACCAACTAAGAGGTTTATTTTTCCTGTCAGAAACAATACACCTACTTCAATACAAATTTTTCCCCAGTGAAAGGACAATAATATAATTCAAACTACAGAAGATTTTTCCAAATATTTTATTGCAACATACAGATTTTAGTAAAATAAAACCCTACAAAATGGGAATTAGTTTTCTCCAGAAAGAAAAACATGAACAAAAGTAATACTTCTCTTAAGAAGGAGCCCAGACATCTGGGGATTTAATTCCCTTCAGCCAGCATATGAGCAGACAGAGGCTTTCAGGGAAAAATACACATACAGCTGAAAGTCTCAAACTGTTCCTGTAATTGTTTGTTAAGGAAGACTGCTGAGGCTTGAAATCCTAAAATAGAGACAGGTATCTGGAAACAGGGAGAAGAGAGCACCACTTTTTTAGCAGAAATTCCTCTCAATTATGCAGGTAAGAGAGAAAGTAAGTAGCAAAATCAGGCCTTTCCCAAATTCTGCCATTTTCCATACCAGACAAAGGCAGTATCACTCTTGAAGATATCATGAAGCAGAAAATAAATGATACTAAGTAAAAGATAAACCTAAAAACACAAGAACAATTTTTAAGGCAACAAACATATATATATATATATCTCTGCAAAAGTAATGTAGCTATCCAGAAGTGGCGGTTTTTCAAGGGCTACTGTTCCAAATCTATGTAGGTTTTGAAGGCACCAAGGCTTTTTTTTTGCCAGCAGTGCAGCAAGTTTTCTTAATTAGAAGCTTGATTGTCTTGGAGGGAAGAGAAAACAGACTGATATCTCAATACTGCTACCTTTTTCTTCTCTTCTTGCATAAACTCTCATCCTAGGAATCTCAGGCAAGATAAAGTAGGCATTATGAAGCCAGGACTGAGCACATGCAAAACGTTTCCATTTCTAAAAGGAAACAATGGAGCCTAATATTTCTCTACTGCTGTTACAGCTGGAGAATAATGGCAGTGCTTTATCTTGGTCCAGGTAAGGAGGATACTTTCAACACAATAACAGAGACATCCATCTCAGAGGAACAATCCAATGTTCTTGCAGACAAAAGTTTCATTACCTGCCTCAGAAGACAGTAACTAACAAAGCACTTTGAAGACCACAATTCCTTTATCAGAAGGGCTCATATTAAAAAAAAAAAAAAAGATACTTGAATATGATATTGATCAAGATAAAGAAAGTACATAACAGAGAAAGCATGGCTTCATCTACCCCATTTTCCCTTGTCTTACAGCAGCAAATACTAAATGTTTAAGAAAGAGTATAAAACAGGACAAACTTGCAGGGATAACTATCCCAGCACACTCTCCCAGACCTCAGCTATAGGTGGCCTGGGAACTTCCTAAGCCAGAGGCAGTATCTCTGGATTTTTCTTCCGGAGTTTGCAAACCCAGCCCAGGATCTGAAGATACTACACACAGGAAGCCAATCAACCATTTCCACACAGGCATAAGGAGAAGGGACATCTCTAAAGCATGTCAGTGTCAAGACTATGCAGTAGAAAGCTGAAATTTTATCTCAACATCTACAGTAGCAAGTAGTGTCAATTCTGTTCAAAGTCCAGGTTGGCTAAGGCCTGTGCATATTACCCAGCATCCAGCCATTTTTTTATTACATGGGATTAGTCTTCATCTGGTTCATAAATTCATCTTTCATCTTCCAATTGGACAGAAATAATATAATGTAAACTGGTGTCTTTAAATAGACTACGTAAATTAAGATCAAAACCACTTAGCATGAATTTGGGAATAAGAGAAGGTTGCAACAACATAAAATAAAGATCAAGTAGCAGTGACTAAGTTGAGAAGAAAGTAATTCTTGAAAAGGAGCATACAGAATATGCTTGAATGCTTGCATTTTGGCTGAGACAGGAAGTTTTGAATAGAAGTTATTTTCCACACTAGCAGCCACTCAACCACAAACCCACAATGAAATTTCATTAAGACATTACAGCCTGGCACTGTAGGAGAGATAATGAATGCATAAATCAAACTTATCAGAGAACGATTTTGGCAAAGGCAAGATGAGACTCATCATCTTGAAAAGCTATGTCAAAACCTAACAAAAAGCAGAAAAAAATTGCTCCTGTTTCAGTTTAGATAAAGTTATTACAGAGCACACTCTTTTTCTTCTACTAAAAAAATTCTTCTGAATAAACATGTTTTTGTAACAATCAAATCAGTAATTGTCCTTTATCTGCCAAGAAACAAACCCGGGATTCTGTTTTTCTTTACACTTGCATATAAGAAAACATCTAATATTTCACTTTGGATCCTGATAAAAATCAAACAGCCCTACAATTCAGTGTGCAATTAAAAGAGCCAGCTCTTTTCCCAGTATTTTCCTTGAAGCATGTAATTGAGTTGGTACACAATTTTGTAATTAGTGATAATGCTTGCAAAATACTTATTTTCTCTGTAAGATGACCAGAAAATACAATCTAGTTTTTAATTCAAATACTGCTCCTTCCAGTTTGTCACATCTGAAGAGTCTGACAGTTAACACAGCAGGTACGAACTACTGGATGTAATGCCTAGTGCCTGCATCACAAACAAAGTAACAAAGAAAAACCTTCAGATATTTATACATATTGCTCCTCATCAGAGGTGGTTAATGTGTGGGCTCATCAAAAGTAGATGGGTAGGAAATATTCAAACCCAAATTCAACCCCTTTCCAACACCAAAGATTATGGCAATATTAACATTACTTAAAGATGGGGTTTTCCATTTAACACTGGATCACCACCTATCCCAACGATGGATCTTCATCTACCTTTACTCTTAGCTCATTTGCCAGGGCAGCAGAATTATTCCTCAGAGAACTGCGATCAGATGAATAAATGGACATGAAGTATCAAACTTGTATAGGATGAATAAAAACTGGCTTCCTCCACAATTCCAAGTACTTCAGAAGGTCTCTTCATCACTAAAGAATCTACACACAAAATTAGGCCTCAAGAGCAGAAAACCAGAGCATTTTATTACAGAATTAGAAATTGCATCCAAAGGACAAAATGTCCTTGGTCATTACAAGTCCTGTGGCCTTTAAGGCTTGGAAGCACAATGTGGCTTATGCAACAAGAAAGCTCCGTCAAATTAACTATATGGCCATTTCTTAAACCAAGAAGTTCATTATTTCCTTGATATATTAAAACAGATCTACAGCTAAGATAGGAACACATTCCCCAAACACAGGCTTTGAAAACTGACTGTGAACAAAACCATAAAGTATCGTGGGTCTTCATGCAAATCTAAGAAACATCGCTAGGTGAAAAAAATCAGTCACCAGAACAAACAAGGATAGCATTCACAGATTTCCACACAATTAAAAAAACATCCTGAGAATACCACTGCAGTGGTTTTCAACACAGCAAATTATATACACACTGGTTTTTAATAGTTCTAAGTTACTCCTTTCAATTTCACAATCCATCCTCCTACCATTTATCCCACCAGACACAGAAGTCCCCACAGAAGCCACACAGGACAGATCAATGCAACATTGTCTACAAAATACATTCTTTTTACTATGTGGCCATGATCAACACAACACAAACAATCCATGTTCCAAAAAAGCACTATAAGCCAGTCCAATTATGAGAAACAAAACATTTAACAGGATTTTTCCCTTATGACAAACAGACAAGTTGAGCTCCAGAGTTTGACAGCGATCATTCCCATCTCCAAAATGATGGTTTAGCTTTGGCTACAGAACATCCCTTGCAAGTAGGTAATCACACGCTCGTACAATGTATTGCAGTTTTACACGTGTGTTCTTTTACATTCTATTATTTCAGCTTCAGCATCAACCGGAGCAATCTGAATGTAACATAAAGGTTAGTTCAAGCAGAAAAGCAATTTGCTGCCTTCCATATTTCCTATCAGGGTTCAATAATGACTTACTGTCACCGACACAAGTCTTTCTAGATCAAAGCAATGCTACAGGAGTTCAATATTCTATGACCATACCCTATGGCCACAAGTCAACATTTACTGCATATTACATATTTGCACTTAAACAATGACACTGTACCAGAAAAGGGTAGCAGTGAACTTGATAAAAATAATATCACAATCATCATAGCAGCCACAACTGCAAAGCAATCTTCTATGAAGAATAGAATTAGAACTCCTGACTTGATGGTTTTACATAGAGTTGATACTGTAGTTGCATGTTGCTTTTGTCTGGTAGCTAAAAATCATATTAAAAAGTCTCCCACACACTGTGGCAGCTCTCCCCTCTACCGTAATTCATCACACGCTAAACCATGCTGATGAAAACATTTGTGTGGTTATGCTATAAATATCAATGAAGAAAAGGAAAGCAATCTATGTTTTTTAATTTAAAAAAATACACTTGCAAGTCTGGATCATCTCACTAGTTAGTTTCACAGCACAGCTGTGGAAAAAAAAAAAAACTAGCATGGGGGATTGAACAGGTCAGGGTCAGACAGCCTTTCCCACTAGGAAAACTAATGTAAATCTCTACTCAAAAAAAAAAAAAAAAAAAAAAAAAAAAAAGGCAGCAGGAGGTAAGGGGTTTGTTAAGTCTTAAAACAGATAATTCTTGTCCTTGTCAGAGAAGACCTACCTTTAACACAAGTGCTAGGAATGGCTCAGCAATTGTCTTCATTTTTTTTTAATTTCGGCAGAATTTACTTACTGAAACTGTAAGTTGCATACATATTTACATGAAGCCATCTGCCCAGTCTGGGTCTAATATGCCCCATAATACAGTGCAGTTAAAAATCTGCAGGACTGCTCTAATTATAACTGAGTTTTCACTTCACATTATCCAAACCTATGCTTTTGGGCACACCGAGTTAGGAGAGGAAACTCCTCATTACTTTCAAGTTTTTTTCAAGTTCTTCAACAACTGGATCTCCAAAAAAATCTCCAGTGAGAGTCTCTAGGGGTGTAGGTAAATGCGATCTCCACTGATGGCAAGTTGCCAATATGAAGAGCATAGCAAACAACCTGCTGAAAGAAGTTGAACGTGTCTTTGGCTAAGAGAAATCCTGCTAGCACTCTGAGCAAACAGGTAAAAGAAACCCAAGGAAAACACATACTTGGACTTTCAAAAAGTCCAGACTGCTCCTTTAACAGTCTATGGCAAGAAGTCAAGACTATAGAGGAAAGATCCAATTATAGGCAAAAAGCTGGCTGAAGACTAGGAAGCCATGGTGAGACTTAATAGTCAACTTTCCACTATAGAGAAGAGTCAATAGTGGAGCTGACCTGGCAGCATTGCTAGGAATCATTCTATTCAACATCTTCACTGACCTAGATAGAAGTTCACAGTGAAATCCTCCAAGTCTGCAGATAAAGTTAAGCTTTTTCAGGTCAGCCAGCTGCAATGGCAGTAATTCTGAACTCTGGAAGGCCCTCACTAAACTGAGTAAGCAAAGTGTGGTAGATGAACTTCAATGCAGAACACAAACAGGTCTATGAAAGTAAATAGGAGAGGGGAGAAAAAAAGAAACATCTGTGTTAGGCTTCCATGCTGAATTTATAGGTGGAGTCTACAATTCAACGAAGTGATACTTAAGTCATCACTGACAGTCCTGAAATTACAGACTCACAGTGCAACATGCACTAAAATGTCATCTAGATATTGGATATAACCAGTTCTGGATGAACTCAGAACAAGGCAAAAAGTAATTGTTCTGCTATGTAAAAACGTAGTGCACTGCAGTCTTAAGAACCAAGATGTGGAGACAGGGATAGCATATAAGATGGGCAAAGCAGAATTTAAAAAGGCATGGAAATGGTCAATTAAAGGATTAAAGATAGAGCAGCTGCATTGGAAGAAAAGACTGAAGAGGCTGGGGCTCTTCAATCTGAATGCAAGATGATGGGGTTGGGAGGGTGTAATACATTCAAAGCTTACTTGAATGGTAGTAAATACTTGATGGCAGTAGGTAAGATCAACATAGCTGGCAAAGAACTTTAGAAGTCTGTTACTTCAGGATTGTGAGCAGATACTAAAGGGAGCAGACAAGGATGCAGCCTCTAATGTTCCCAGCCTGATGACTGGATCCTAGAAAAGTAGGAGGATCGTGAGTCACAGAATGGCCATGCTCACTTGTACTCTCTAAACAGAGATGTGACTGCCACGGTTGAAGACCACCTATTTGGCCATACAAACACCAAATACTGGACTCAGTACAGTATTTCTTACCTTCTAAATCAAAACTGGAAATCTTAATATTAAATATTTCAAACTGTTAATATACTGGGAAAACTTATTAAAATACAATTTCATTATCTAATTTTCATCGTATTCTTACAAGGAGACCCACCTCAGGAAAGTATAGATTCTAAATTAGATGTGCTGAGAAGCCTGGTTTTCAGGATAGAGGAGAAGGAAGACAAGAAGCTTAGCTATTTCAATTACACATTACTCTGGATACTTAAGAGCCAAAAAAAGCTTGCTTCCAAAACAGCTACACACCTCTGTGCCACAGGCTCCATCTCTGAGAGCTTCAATGTCAGCAAAGGCAACCCAAGTTAGAAGTGGGCTGCCTGCTCCCAGCTGTGTGACCAACCATAGTTATTGCTCTTTGATGTCATCTCAAGGGAATTCTACCCAGAGTAAAACACATCTTTAAAAGGCTATCTGTTTCTTCATGAATGCCCATCCTCTCCAGGTAAATCTTAAATTAGGAGGAATAGAAATAACAAGCTTAAAACACTGAGTCACTGGCCAGTATCTCAGCTGCAGAAGTTTCTTCAAAAGACACAAGGCCACATCAAGCATTTGCACACGGCTGGTTTCAAGTACTAACAAATACAGCAGTCTCACTGGTATTCCCCTCTGCCCTGGAAATGAATGCCACAGAAGCAGGGAGGTAGTGAGGTTCTCATCCTAATTTCTGCTTCTGAACAGCTCTACAGCCTGCTCTTCTGACCCAAACCTCTGTTACTGGGTTCTCTGCAGCTGGGCAGAGCTGTCTCCTCCTCTGGGCTGAGATTTAGGGCAGCAGTACAGGACCAGTGCACCTTAACATTACTTTTATCTTGTTCTTTACAAGATGGTCTGAAAACAGCTTTCAATACTACATGATACTGTGATGGATAACATAGAAGACAGGTCTGGAGCACACAACCTCATTTTCCCTTGAGACAAGAGCTTGCATAGAATAAAACTTATCCAGTGGTGAGGCACTGGACTGAGCTGAGACCTGGCAACACAGACAGACCATGAGCAAGTACCTGCTCTGATGGATGTGAAAACAGCTGCACTTGTAGGACCAAGCAATCCCACAAATTCTTGCTTTGGGTCAACACCCTGAGCCCTGCTGGAAATGGACTTCAGTGACACCTTCCAGGCCCTGGGAAGCTGTGGGGAGACCAAACCAGCTACCAGCAGAATCTGCTACAAGACCATGCCTTCTCTCCCTCCATCTGCAGGCTGTGAGGAACAAGCATCCATGACAACAACAGAGAAACTGTAAGAAAAATTATTTGGGGCTTTTCCATGTCCTCAGATTCCGGTGAAAGAAATTACCCTTTTAAGTGGCAATGAAGAGAACTCTGCCTGAAGCTCTATAGCCACAAAGAACAACCACTCACTTAGGAATAACATCACTTGTGAATAGCCCAAACACTACGAAGGCACTAAAGACCAATGGTTTCATCCCCACTGAAAACGATTCAACTGTCATTTTAAGCAATTAACAACATATCCACAAATTTTGCAACAAGCAGGTATAAAAGCAACAAGTTCTGTTTTACTAATGAATTAAATTAGGAAAAGTGGTTTTTTAAATAACAAGTCCATTTCTGTCCATGTATTTAAATGAGGATATCTTGGAGGTCGACAATTCTCAAATATTACACTTCATATAACTATGACAAGCATCCTTTCTAATGTCTTTGTTCACCTTGTACTTGGGTTGGAAAAGAAACAAACAGCCAACCAAAATAAGTCAACCTGACCTATAAAAGAAAAATCCTAAATGACAATCCAGTAAAGTCCACTAAATGTTTCACTAACTGGTATCAATATTATTTGTTTTGCCCCAACACTGCTGCAAAATTTTGATTTACAACTTT
Organism: Corvus cornix cornix; assembly: GCF_000738735.6. Classification (NCBI taxonomy): domain Eukaryota; kingdom Metazoa; phylum Chordata; class Aves; order Passeriformes; family Corvidae; genus Corvus; species Corvus cornix. The sequence goes on along the minus strand of NC_046332.1, from coordinate 21,989,752 downwards.
CTGAAAGAGTATTTCAAATACACAGTTCTTCAAATTCACAGGCATTAAAAACCTTCAGTATTTTGGTGAAAGGTTGTCAAGAACAATGTTAAGAACATGGGGTTTAGCCATAATCCTAGCCATTCTAAGTATATAACTCAGGATTACATTATCACAGAATTTTCCATATACTAACACTAAATGCTCACTTGTTAATGCTTTACTACACCCACTGCACATTTTTATTCTTAAAATGTAAGCAGTTTCCTGAAGATAATGTTTATGATATCACAGTACTAAAGTCACTGAACCCTTTACCAGAGGCCACCTACATCTTCTGCTTGTATGACTTCAGCTCCTTTTATTTTGTCTTGTGCTACTTATGCCTGACCACATACCCTTTAACAGTTTAACAGGGTAACTTTTGTGATTAACTCCAATACTTAAATCATGTTCTTTTTCTAATGAAGTGAGATAAGAGTATCAAAAATATTACAACTCCAAATGAAACAGTGTTTTTTTCTTGACATGACCAACAGTCTTCTTCCAGAGAACAGAAATCAGCAAGATGATCAATTTCTGCACTATTTTTATCATCACATATTCAACTAGAGGAACTGGGAAGGAAGGCTTTCCATGGTTGTTTTAGTTGTATGGCAGTCTATCTACAGAATCCTCTATTCAGTTTCCTATAATGTTTGAAGAAATATTGCAACTGGTAATTTGGGGGCTTTCCCCAACAGAGATCAAAGCAACAAAAATAGAAAGGAAAACAGTAAGAATTACTTATCATTGTAATGGATAGAGACAAAACATAACAGCAAAGAAGCAGGAATCAATAGAAACACTGAGATTCTGTCAATTAACTAACAGAGATAAGAAAAAAAGTGATAAAATCCCTTTAAGTTAAAAAGGCTACAAAGCCCGATGTTTTTTATTACTACTACCTTGAACAGGCAGCATTCTTTTTTTATAGAGTCTGAAGTCACTTGATCATACAATAAACTCAGGTCTCCTTAAAAGCAACCCGCACCTCATAATTAAGCAAGAACCCTGGGAAATATGAAAAGGCTTAACCCTAAAGACAAAAACTTCCTTGTCCCACCTCAAGCCCATGGAGTACTGCAATTCTGTTTGTGAACAGCTGACAATTCTGAGTAGGCACAACAGGCAGTTTCTGATTGTTTTAATGCAAAACATGGCCAACTAGAGCTCAGCACATTTAAGTTTACTCAGAGGGCAAGCACAGGTTCAAATTCCTATAAAACTGCACTACATTTGCTTCTGGTGGACTTACTGACTTAAACTAAAATTCATGTTTCAAACACACTTGCATAATGTTCAAGACCAGTTACGTCCACCTGAACCTTATTCCGCCCAGTTTCATTACATCTCTTCCCTAATTTGTATTCCCCTATCCTTTCTCCATTTACTCCAATTGCTCTTCAGATCTATTTTGCTCCTTTCAGCTATTGTCCTGTCCTATTCCTTCTCTATCTGTGACTCAGAATGACAGTACCAGCCTCTAGTTTGCTCCTTTCAATTCCCTCAAATGGGATGCGTATCTCTCCTCATACCCAGCCAGCCACACTCCAATCTGTCTGAAGAGGTGAGTGATAGTCACTGACATTATTTCAGCTTCCTTTGCAGCTCTAGAGCCTCCCTGCGATTAAAGACAAATCTGAATTTGTGTACAAATCATTACCGTCCAGATATATGCACAACCCAACGCTGGCCTACAGAGTGTTTATCCTGTAGCTAAGAAAGAACCCATCACAACTCATACTCCATACTTCTGGCACAGAGGTGTGCAAACAGCATGATCCTTTTCCCAGCAGAGTTACTGAATGTCTACCCTGCTTTACTGCAAATTCATCAAGCAATCACAAAAATCTGGTGGCATGGGGACAACAATTACTCATCTTAGGCACTGAATTCTCCCAGAATTTAAACTCATCCCACCTAAAGGCCAGGGTGCAAAAAATCAGTTCCCAGACTGTAAAGCACTACAGACCAAGTGGCACAAACAGCTGCTCTCCCCTCAGCAGCTCTGGCACTCCTGGAACACACGAGCCAGAGATAACAGACCATACCAGTAACCAGTCTGATGCCAGGACCAGACAGAAGGCCACCAGCTAGCAAGTTGGAAACTGCTTTCACAAAGCTAATTATTAGACTGTCATTACATTAAAATCCAAGTCAATTTTAGCCTCTGGCTACCTTTTAAAAGGTGCTTCCAACCCTTGAACGCAAATTACGTGGCAGCCAAAAACCCATTCAGACTGGTAAGATTGGTGTCCTCTCCAAGTGCATCACCCACTGTGCCACTTGGGTACTTGCACATGTATACAGCTCAAGAGAACACCTCTTTTTTGCAACATATTCTTCTTTCAGAGGTTGAGCAAGTGCTTGTAACACTTCCAGAACCCATAAGGAAGTTGAAAGCTCCTAATCCAAGTTTATGGAAGCAATTACAGCAGCTTTTGAGTTTTAATTTTTAATGCCTTTGGCATATATGCTTTTTTAAGGGATGGACTAGAAAGCACTGAGTAAACTGTATTTCTGTACATCAGAAACAAAGCAACTCAAAACCGTTCTTTCCTGTAGAGCAAAACACATTCTCCTCTCCCAAAAGGGATACTAAATTCTAGAACTATTTACCTGAAGTACCCCTCAACTCACACAATTTTCATTTCATCGTGTAATCTACACAGCTGTTAGAAATGTCTTTATAATACAGACAAGTTTTCAGAAAAAGACAGGCTCATGCACCACACTGTCGTACCACAACTGCAGATCTGCCTTGCACTTACCACAGCACTGAGCACCACATAACATCATATAAAATACACAAACATGAATTATACACACTTAAGAACAACAGGAGAATGAAGTATGAAGTAAGAAACAGTATTACCCTGCACTAACTCCCCAGTCTCCAGCTACTCACATGGAACAAATACTACTGCTTACAGAAACCACTTAACTTCCGTGTGCGCGTCTAAACTAAGACAGCTTTGCACTTCTAGTTGGATTCCCACATCTCCACATGCCAATTTGGAAGAGAGAAGCTGTTTACTTCGTTGATGGCAAACAGCAGAACTGATTGTGCATCATTTTTGGAACTGCCTGCCTAATTTCAGAAATCAGCTTCTTTCAACTGATTTGTCCAAGCTGAGTGTAGTTACAAGAAATGCTACACCACCCTAGCACAGGCTGAAGAATGTGAGCTTTAAGAAGGACATGCTTTCCAATTTGTCCCTTTAAGTACAAGTTTCAGCACATGAGGTGAATGCTTCATGTGCATAAAATTACTTTAAATGCTAACTTCCAGCTGGTCTCTGCCAGGCTTGATATCCACCTTGCAAAGGAGAAAGCTGAAAATGTGAAATGCCGTAAAACACCAAAATCACTTCTTTCATAAAAATCACTCCCAAGAATTATCTGCAGTTTTAAAAAAATTAAGTTAATATTGCTTCACCAAAGGTCTATCAGACACTGAAATGCTGTTAATTCCACCTTTAAACTAGTCACAAAATATGACTAGTATACACAAAATACGAACCACATATTTGAATTAGGTTATATACAGACAGCAGTATCTGACTAGACATCATGTCTGTATTTAAGACAATCCCTAAATATAAAACCTGACCAGAAGTTTCTACACTCAGCAGGTCAACTGGTGTACCAGAATAGCTGTTCTTCCAAGAAAACTCCAGGTACAAGTAACCAGCTGCCAAGTATAGCTCATCACATACCAGGGCTTGTCTGAAGCCTGTTTACCTATTCCATTATCTTAAAAAGCAATGGTAATGCCAACAGAGATCCCTAGGTACTGCCAAGATTTCTTTAGCAAGCACACCCATCTTCCATCCCCCTCCTTTCCTTATAGTTGACATGGTTTGTAATCCAAGTGCAGGCTTCACTGGTACCGGAGACAAGCACCTCACCCTCATTTGCTGCTGGTGGAGGAGAGAGGGGTGGTAAGAACATGCAGAAAAAAATAAAGAAGTGTTATTAACTGAATGAAGCTGAAGCCTTGCTGTTTCAAGTCGTAACTATGGACTTGACTTGCAAAAAAACCCCAGTCTTTGCTGTCTCTGGCTTTTTCAACTATCAGTATGAATGCAACACAAAAAACTGTTTCAGTAATGTTTTCCAGCCCCTGCCCCAGTAAACCTCAGCTCTAACCACAGTTTTAGCCTACTGTCACCACCGTATGAGGCAAGTGATCTGCACACAGACCTGTGTCTGAAATTCTGACTGCAGGTTTCCATCTAAGGAAGGAAACTGCTACTCAAGGAAGGATGTCTGCCAGCCCTCCAGGACAAACATGCAAGTAAGTGCCTTTAGTCTTTAACTATGTTGTTACGGGTGTGGTTAAACAAGGCTGCTAAGGTGACCTAATACTTAATACTTTGCTGTCATCAGAAGGGACACTCCTTTCTGCCCTCCCTCTCCCCCCCAGACATACAGTCTGTCCCATCCCTTGTCATCATAGCTACAAAAATAAGCCAATTCAACTCGCTACCCTGGCAGAAAACTGTTTACTCTCACGCAGAGTTAACTTTCTGATGAATAAGCAAGTTCAACCAGCTCGCTGCGTGGTCATTTAAGCTCCAGTGAGATCATATAGGAAGGAGTAGGAATACGGCCAGTAGTGGAAGACCATATTGATAGCATGAGAAAAATCTGCAAATATATATATAGATATATCATTTACTTCAAAGGGTTCAAAAACAAATAAGGCCATTTTTGACCTACCATACAAATTACTGCTACTATTTGCTGTTCATGAAAAATCATTGAACAGAAAATGGGGAAGGTAGCTCAGTATCTGCTACATAATGTCACTGATTTAGAAGACTTTCAGGGTAACCTCAAATAGGCCCTGACCTGAGTAGTTCTCTCAGAAAAGTAATTTCTATGCCTAAAATACACCACAGGTGTGCACTGTGAGTAGAAAAACCATTACAGCAACAGAGACTTGTAATTTCCATGCCCTCTTGAGGGCATCCACTTATTTGGTCACCACTTCTCAGAAAAATAGAAAGGCTGAGAAGAACGATCTGCTGGCTCTCTCCTGTCTTGTGAGCAAGGTGCTGACAGAGACGAGTAGCTAATTATTTTGTTGTTGTAACTTATTTCATTATAACTCACTGATTCCAGTGGCATATGGCTCATCAAAACTGACTTTATCAGAAGTTTCACATCAGGTGTTTTGTTACAGATACTATGACCAAAATTCATTTGTTCAAGTGATGAAAAACTAGCCTTCTATTATGTGTGAGTATGACTCATCCTCAAGTCAGGATAGACACCATTTCTCATAATCTTTACTTGAAGTGGTAAACAAGTAGTGACAAAAACAAGAGTTACAGCCAGTGTATCACCAGCCAGACTGCACTGAAAGAATGGCGTCCCACACACTTTACAAAGAGAAACAAGAAAGGAAACTTCATTAGTAACAACAAAAGCTGATGTGCAAGATGCCAAGTCAACAAAGGAAGGCTCAGTAGCCACAGAAGCAGTGATATCTGAAGAGAAAGAAAGGAATATGTTTTGTAGAAGGCAGACAGAAAACAGTGAAGGAAAACTAAGAGAGCAAATGTGCCAAAAAGGAAGATGAGAGTATGCTTACAAAGGAAAAGGAGAAAAATAAAATGCCACAGCTCTTAATAAACTTTTAAAATATAGCAATGAAATTACTTTCAATTAACTGGTAAGAAATGGTTATTTAGACAAGAAGACAAAGGGAAAACTACCATGCCTGGCAAGACTGAAAACACACAACAGATGAAAGGGAGTAAGCAGTCAGTTAGGCTTTGAGTTCAGATTGTTGATTCAGTTCAGATTGAGTTGTATTGGCGAATCTGAGTAGGCAGGACCTTTGGCTTGAAAGGAAATCACCCAGACTTCTCTGAAGTACACTCAAAAGATTTCTTCTCTCCCATAAACAGATTAAAACTAACAAACGTGGAAGAGAGGAGGGGAGGAGACCACAGACACCGAATATGAAGTAACTGTACTCAGCAGGGATTCAGGAGCAAGGAAAGGAAGAGGATGTTTAGTCACTACCTTCCAGAAGTACTGAGATGAAGCTGCCCTACCTCTTCCTACCTAAATAACCTCAAACTTGTATAGAACAATGCATATTGGATTACAGTGCCTCAGTACTTAACTAAAAAAACTAAAAAAAAATTGTTAACCACATACTATTTATGAACCATTTTCCAGCTACATGATGAGCTTTAGAAAAAGTAGATTTGTATAAATTTTTGGCAGTCCTTGGTAGCATCCCCTTGGATGTACAGAGAAATCCAGTACAGCTATGCACATTGCAACCCATACCTCTGACCTCAAGGGGAGGAATTGGAACATGGCCCCAGACAGGATTGTATCCTGGGAGCGTCCTCCTGTCTTGGTACAAGAGACTTCTTACTCCCCCCCCACATTACCACAGAAACTAGGTCATACATACATAACACTTACAATCTATGCTATGCTTCCCTTCCCAAAAATCTCATGAAGGAACAATCTCAGGTGGACTGTGACTCTCTCCCTCAGAAAATGGACATGCAAACAACCCACCATGTAGAAATTATGTGATTGAACTTACTACAGAATAGTGTGCTACAGGTTTCCATCTGCACAGTCACCCTGAGATAGTCTCATTGTCCTTTATTTGCTTTCTTTTCCTCTGGCTCTGAATAAACACACACAGCTATCAAAATGTAGCATTTCACTCAGTTGACCTGCAATGGCTGTTCACATGTCCATACCCTTGGGTCCCTATTACTGTAATACACAAGGGCTTCACAACCTGTAACTGGCCTCAGAATATCTGGTAAGACAGGAAAAGGCCATTAGTCACTTGTTTGAGCCAAGGCACTGGACAAAAACACTATTTGCCAACATCAGACAGCAGTATTGCCTGAACAGTAAGAACCCTACCATGGATAATATCATAAGGTTATAAAGGCATTTTTACATTGATGTAGCCAGTTCCATATGGAATAGGACACCACATGTGAGATAAAGTTTTTCTATACTGGCACAATCTGACCACACCAGAACTTTCAACAGCACAGGCACCATTTCTTAAAAACTCAGAGCTAACAGGATGGCAGCCAGGCACACACAGTTTGCTCAGGGTCTCAGGACAGCCGCAGCAGGAGGTGGCAAATCAAGCCAGACCTCCCACCTTCCACCTTTTTTTTACCGATAAAATATTGCTGATGCTCTTCACCCTGTTCTCTTTATTTCATTCCCTTTCAGGACTGGGAAGAACCAAAGCTTGCAGAAGCTCTGCAACCAAGCACATGTTTAGAGCTCACCTCACACCGGGCACTGCAATACGGGAGTACTATGAATCAGCTTTTGTCTCTCCATTATTAATGAAAAACTGCCCTGTGACTTAAAGCAAGACTAAAAACTGGGATAAGACAGCAAAGTAAAAACTGGGATAGACCTCAGGACTGAACTGAAAGCCTCACATAGTGAGCAGGTCTTTCTGGCTGACAGTTTCTTTAGGAGGTCATGTTCCATGATAGATTCACTAGGCAATGCTTGCAAGGCACTCAGTGTAATGACAGGGATTAAAATACAACTTGCAAATTGATATGTTGGGTAAAAAAATTAAACTTTTGCCTGAAGGGACAAATTATAAGCAAAGTTAATCTCTACTTCTCTGTGTTCTGTATTCTACTCCATTTTTTCTCTAGATTCAGAATCTTGGTTACCCCACTGCTCTTAAACTCGTTCTCTGAGCTTATTTGGTCACTAGTTTGCCCATCTGTTTTTCCTCCTCACCACAAAAGACCTGGACCTCATTGGGCATTATCAGCCTAGTCTGATAGAGTGGAAATCTCTGAGACATTCTGGATCCCCTGTCAACCAGCAAACCAGGAATACTCCTCCAGCTCTTTCACGCTGGTTGGCAGCAGGGAGCCAACTGATCAGCATACACATACCAGGCACCAGCAAAAACATGCTCTGCTCCAGACAAGTCAAGGTCCATGCCTTCTCTGCCAGTGAGAGGATGAAATCAAGGTCACCAAGTTACAGCACATAAATAAACAAGACTGGGCAAATTCTTATAAAGGGGACATCACTAGTTCCAATCCTGTGGTGGGTTGACTACAGCTGGATACCAAGTGCCTACCAAAGCTGCTCAATTACTCCCCTTTCTCAGCTGGACAAGGGAGAGAAAAGATATAACTAAAAGCTGACGGGTTGAGATAAGGACAGGGAGAGATCACTCCCCCATTACCGTCACAGACAAAAACTCTGTCTGGTGAAAGATTAATTTATTACCAATAAAATCGGAGTAGGATAATGAGAAATAAAACTGAATCTTAAAAACACCTTCTCCCTACCCTCCCTTCTGTATGGGCTTAACTTTACTCCCAATGTTCTCTACCTCCTTCCCCACAGCACCGCAGGGAGACAGGAAACAGAGGTTGCAGTCAGTTCATCACACAATGTCTCTGTCATTCCTTCCTCCTCAGGGAAGAAGGCCTCACACTCTTCCCCTGCTCCAGCATGGTGTCCCTCTCACTGGAAACAGTCCTCCATGAACTTCTTCATCACCAGTACCTCCCACAGGCCGCAGTTCTTCACAAACTGCTCCACTGTGGGTCCCCCCCGGGGTCTCAAGTCCTGCCAACAAACTTGCTCCAGCATGGCCTCCTCTCTCCACAGGTCTTGCCAGGAGCCTGCTTCAATGCAGACTTCCCACAGGGCCACCGCCTCCTTCGGGCATCCACCTGTTCCAGCATGGGCTCCTCCAGGGGCTGCAGGTGGATCTCTGCTCCCCCATGGACCTCCACAGGCTGCATGAGGACAACCTGCCTCACCATGGTCCTCACCACAGGCTGCAGGTGAATCTCTGCTCCAGCACCTGGAGCACCTCCTCCCCCGCCTCCTCCTGCGCTGATCTTGGTCTGCAGGGCTGATTCCCACATATTCTCACTCCGCTCTACCATTCCTATTGTACAGGTATTTTTCCCCTTCCTAAAAATGTCATCACAGAGCTGCTATCACCGACACTGATGGCCTTGGCCAGCAGCTGGTCTGTTTTGGAGCCAGCTGGCATTGGCTCTATTGGACATGGGGGAAGCTTCTGGCAGGTTCTCACAGAAGCAACCCCTGTAGCCTCCCTGCTACCAAAACATATCCATGCAAACCCAAAACAACTGCTCAGAAATCTGTGCCATACAAAACTTCTGCCCACAAAACTTCTCAATGCTTGCTCTGAAGCATTCCAGGGCTGTTTCCACCTACATTTGATTTAAGTTTCTTTACCCATCCTGTCTCACCCCACATGCTTTAATATCTTGACAACACACCCTTAAGAAACTTGTAATAGTGAGAGCTGTCTTTGGCAGTACGGTCACTCTGTGTTTACACTTATTTGTGTATGAAGTCGACATTCAGACTGTGAACTGATTTATAACCGCAAGTCATACGTGCTTTTGTCACACCAGTGGACGCCTCTGCCACCAATTACTACCTGCATCTATGCATGACAGGCCATAATAAAAGTAGCAATAGATAAAAATATTACAAAACTATCTGAGGCTATAAATAAATGTAACTCTAACATGAGAACTTACTTCCAAACCATTATCTCTGAAGTGGTGTAGTAATCTTTGGCTTTTTTTTTTTTTCAACAAAGCAAAACAGACTTAAAGCAGACCCATCTACATTAAAGAGATACACGACCAATCTACCTCAACTCTACACCCTATGGAGAATTCCAAACTGCTGAGGACTGACTACGTTCATTTTCTTAATGCTACTGCCACCTAACAGATTTCAACAGCAAAGCCACCAACCCACCAGTGCTCAAGGTTTTCTGGGAGAAATACTTCAGAGACAGGCAGGAACCAACCTACACAAAGCCTGGGAAATTAGCATTCACACATGCTCTAGCTGAACACATCACTAAATGGGAAATAGCTTTAAATGAGAAAAGGCAATCTTCAGCAAAAAAAATCTCAGAAAAAAAAGTCAATTTCTCCTAATCAAGAGGACAGCAAGCAGAACAAGCAATTCCCTAACCTTTACATTTAGAACAGACTGCTGCTTTAAGCATACAAAAGCTAAGCCAACATGTTTCAAACTGTTCAAGATCTACAGAACTGACAATTTGGTTTTCTATTTCTGTCTGCTTACCCTGCTGCTTCTGCCTGTAAACATTTTGTAGGAGGATGTGAAATTCAACAGAGAGGACTCTGAACTATGAATGACTCCACAGTGGCACATTCTTAGAAGTGCGTGGTGGTGCCTATGAGCTCACTCACACATGATAACATCACCGATTAGGGTCAATTCAAGGCAGCTACAGCTGAATGTCATGTTCATTAATGTCAAAGTGCCCTATCCCCACCTCTAGTGGTAATTTGAAGACAGAAGAAAAAAGAGAAATAAAAAAAAAAAAAAAAGGAAAAAAAAAGTCAATTTTTATGGGAAAAATTAGGTTATGAGGACACTTGGTAATAACCTTTGATTCTTTGTTGGCCTTCTAGTAAAAACATGCACTGAACACTGATGTTTCATCTCATTAGGCCTAAGAGTTTGATTTACCACACTCATTTTGTCCAACTTGATGACTTGAAGACCTCTGTACATGTTGCATAATTTACTCTGAATGCTTAAATTCTGGATACTTCACCTTGTGAGGTACCTATGCAGTAAGTATTTTCTCCCTGGCCTGTATTAACAGCGTAACTAGCTGCCTGAAGTAGTAAAACATAATACAAAAAACATCCCAAGGTCTTATCTACACAGGGCTGAGGAAAAAGTAAATTAGGTAAGATTAAAGCAGGACACATTACACACAGATATTCTCACTTCAAATTCCGTATGCACAACTCACCTTTAAATATACCTTGACCTGATCAGCCAAGGTCAATGCAACTGCTTTATCTCCACAACAAGGAAAAGACTGGCTTTATAATCACAGTTAAAACATACAAACTAATAGTTGAGCAGAACATTGTCTAAACAGATCCGAACAGCTACTCATTTCATAAACACATTATTAAAGAACTCCTCATTGCTTCTTCAAATCACAGTCGTTGTTGATTCAGTCATCAACCTATGTCATATCTAAGACTTCTATCAAAAGAACTTGGTATACATGGCACACCACATCATTAAGGATCTGAGAAAAAGGATAGATGTAGGTTTCTTCAACATGGTTTTTTCCATCAGCTAAAGACAATGTACAGGGCTGCTCAATGCAGAACACAAACTGTAATAACAAGGGACTTGGAACCTCAACCTCCCAAATGATAGTAAAATTGCATCTTTTGTTTTATAGATGCACATGTCAACAGATGGAGGGGAAAAAAAATTATAAACCAAAAGAGGAAGCAACACCTGCTTTTAAATAAAGATGACACTTTACCCAACATGTTGCAGTTTTAAGTCAATTAAAGCAGTAAAAAAGAAAGTAGCACCTGATTTTTTTTAATTCTAAAAACTATCATTTTAACAACTGTGGTATACCTTGAGTTTAAGATAAAACACATCATATACATCCCACATATTTGTTGTGCCATTTCTATAAAGCCAATATAAAAATGTACCCCACATGGAATGAAAGGACGAAATGCCATACAAAACACAGCATCTCAGAAAACCTCAGTGTCTTTTGCTCATCAGAAATGTGCATTTCAGCTTCAGCTTTCAGAGAAACTGAAAACGTCAACGTTGCCCACCTATAACATGAAATCAAGCTAGAATATGTCAAAGGCTACCACAACACCACAAACTGATTTTACCACAAACTCGGCAAATCACTGGATAGCGGTTCCCATCACTAGCACAAAGTAAAAAATTTGTAACCATGCAGAGATTTACGGGAGCTGGAGCCTCCCCAGCATACAGCACCCTGCCAACCACAGATCAATCCACTTAGTGACCCAAACTCAGGAACAGCTGGTTTAGACTAAACAGCTCCAAGTCCAACAACTTTTCCTCTGCCTGTAGGAGAGCTTGACCAAAATGAAGTAACACTGTCACTGCTGAAGTAAAGCACACTTATATGAAAAAATAAAATCATGAGACCAGAGCCTCTTCAAAAGACATGAATTTCCACAATTCATGAATGTCTACACAGCTTCCAACTTTTATAAACTCCTTCAGCTTCAAAGTATGTTCCACAGTGAAGTAACACTAACTTCTGCCAAAAGAGCACATTTCCACCAGCTCCATGGCAATGAGCAACACATTTGACTCAAGTGCCCTACAAAGGCTTGAAGCTACTGTACAGCAACCCTAGAGATAAAACCCAAACTTTGCATTGAAGACTCAACATGTCATAGGACAAGTCTTTGAAGGAGAAACATGTATTTTACCTTTTTTGGACCCCAGACTTCCACATACAGGGAACTAAATAGTGAGACAGAGCCAACAAAGTAGGAACTTGCCTGAAAGTCAAGATTTTATCATTTATTAGATTTGGCATGTAGTTGCCATACAGAGGCTCAAAGAAAATTGTTTAATACTCTGATAACTGCAAAGGTGACATCTTTAGAGCTATTACCACAACATAAGAAACAACTCTTAAAAAGGAATAAATACATACTTCACAACTATTTCCATAGCAGAAATTTCAGTGCACCATTATTTCAATATTCCAACATAACAGAAACTCACCATGTTTATTGCTGGAATAAAGCTTCCTAAAGACAAGCTAAATATACTGAATATATTTTTAAAGTTTAATCAAGAAAAATTGTTATTTCAGACACTTAAGTATATAGCAATTTTTTTTACCATTAAAGCAAGTATTCAACCACTCTGTTGCGTAAATAATTTAATGTTGCCTCAACAAATTAGCAGTGGCTTTCCCTAAGCACACTGCATGTTCTGAGAATTTTTAAGTGGATATACTTAATAAATATGAAAGTAATTGAGTCCTCTGAGATGACTCAAAAAGCCTATACTCCACATCAGCCAGAGATCCCAGCTATCTTGGTTGTGTAAGAAAGTTCACGAAGTTCAAATATATTTGCACTCTTTCTGAGTTACACTGGAAGACATGAAAACCCTTCAATCCTCAGAACAGTAATTAAAGCCATCACTTCACACACCAACATATATCAAACAAAAATCTATTATCCTATAGATAATCACTGACTTTCAGAATCACTGTTTTTCCAGTAATAGTCTACCACAATGAAGAATGCTTCTTATGGCAATCTAACTATACTTCCTTTGGGAAGAGAGGAAAATAGGAAATTTTGAAGGCGGGCATTTTTATTTAAGTACAGTTTTAGCCTCATATTCAGAACAATGGATTGCAGCCAGATTATATTTCAAGGAATTCTGAGTAGAAACATGTTATTTTTTTCTGGAAAACAGTAAATTCTGAGCCCTGAATCACAGCCAAAAACAACAACTCTAATTTGGGTGTATACTCAGAGAAATATGGAGGCAAAACAATGAGTCTGAACACACAAGGAAACATGAAGGCCAAGATTTGGAGGCAGAGGAACGTACAGTCCATGTGCTCTGTACTGCTTCCAACCAAGATCAAGTAGCTAGCTCGTACTGGAAATTATTCAAAGAATATAATGTTTATCTAAAATTTTATATTTTCAAATATCAACCAATATTAGTTTTTACTTCTTTGGCTACAATTTTTTACACAAAAAACAGATTGAGAGCCCAGTTTGTCAGCAAATAAAGGGCAAAGCATACTTACAAAATTAGGCCAAAATAAATAGATCCATTCGTAGAGTGTAGATGATAATTTAAGTTGAATTCACATTTTAAAGGTAGAGACAGGCAAAATTACCTCAATTCCTCTTTCTGGAGCCACCAGCAGGAAATGTATGAGCAGTTAGAGGAAACCAAGGAGAGCCAAAGTTGGCCACACAGAAAATTCAAATGCGAAATTTCACACCTTCATAGTAACTGTGGTTATTTTATGGCCTTGCTACAAGGTGGAACATCACCCTCAGATATATGCAGCAACTTACATGCCTCAGCACCTCAGATTACACCTGCAGGTTTGGTGAACTAAACCAGATGGTTCTACATCAAAAAGGCTACACATTTTGGTTTTCACAAAAAAAATAATATAAAAACCCACAACAAACAAGAAGCCTTTAAGCCAGAGTTGAGAAGTTCAAGGCTGTTTACATCCAGTTATAAACTGTATGTGACAGCACTGGAAGAGGCTGACACCTCATAACCAGAAGACGTGACTTGCCAGGCTTTGTAGAAGTTTTTAAAGGGTTCTGCCAAGAGTTGAGCAAACTTCTCAACCCTGCAGTGATCAAGCTACTTCAAATGACCAAGTGATTACTTCGTAAATACAATTAATTTCACTGCCTGCAGTGTTGAAGCTTCACAATAACCAAGAGAGCAGAAACATCCTCAAAGAGCATATTAAACTGGTGCTTCACTTTTATGTATCACAATTTCTTTTTATCTGCTACAAACAAAGTGCACTGAACTCTGGACTACTTAATAGGAACAAAAAAGCATGTTATTTTCATGGAACAGGCAGATTTACAGCAAGAATCAGTGGGCTCATGGTAGGTCTTCCCAGTGCTGCGTATCTGGTAGCATCCTGTAGGATCAGCAGTAGGTCTCTGTTCCAGCAAGAAGCAACACTGTCACCAGACTGGTTAAGGCACTGAGCTCAACTGTCCAAGGACAACATGCTCCATGTTACCAAAGGAATGTAAGAGCAACAGAAATTCTTTGTCATGGTTCCTCTGAAGCTGTGCTTATCCATTTAAGAAATGCCACTTGGAGAAAGAAAAAACCACAACAAAACCAACAACCATGAGTTTAGCCAAAATGTTCAATACAGAAGAACCATGGCAGGAGAGTCAACAGAGAGAAGAAAGAATACTTAATAAAAACACAAACTGGCACATCTCAACACTACATTAAAAATAAATAAAACACGATAAGCAGACATTTGCATGCACTTTTATCCAAGTCCAACAGAACTTGAAATAAAGAAAAGTTGAGTGAGTCATGATCCAAACAAAAGCTCATCAAGGCTACCTGTGCCTGGAAACAACACAAACTGTACTGATGTTTTACTACTTGATTAGAGTTAAGTCCCTTCCAAAATTAATTTTTGTTGCTCTTGTCTGGGCATATATCATGCTGAACCTCCTCACCTGCAGAAGCATTAGAAAACAAATTTTCACAATCAAACCATATTGAACATTAACAATCTTAACTTGTCCAAGATTTTTGCCTAATACCTTGAAATAAAAAGCCTTCTAGAAAAGGTTTTGCTGTTAGTAGGTCAGGGACGTGAGAACAGTAAGTGGAAATAGGTGAGGCATTCTGACCAAAACCAGTTTTGGTTTCAGTTTTTTTCCCTTCACAAAATTCTTTGAGAAAACAGGTCAAGAAGATCAAAGAAAGAACTCTTCTATCCACATCTAGAATATATTATTTCACTAAAAGCAAGAAGAGGCACTTAAAAATTTATTACTAACAAGAAAAGAAAAAAAAACAAAACCAAACAAACGAAAAAAGCACTAAAGAAAAAACTGGATAGAGAAGTAAAATTGTGTTTAAAATAGAACTCATGTAAGTTTATCTAACTGCCTTAATTTATAAAGCTTACAATTCGGGTAAGGATGTTCTGCACACCTTTCATGTACTTACATTACAACCAGACATGTACTTTCTCCCTATTCAAAAGAAAAAACAAACCCAACCAAAACACAACCAAAAATCAAAACTTAATTATGAATTTTAAGTATTCTCCCACGTTTTTCCCCAATACATTGAATCTCTACACAAATACTCTATACGCTGAATTTAGAAGTCCAGTCTGTCACACTGATGGCTTACAGAAGGCTGTTGCAACAGTATAACCCCATTTATCTCAGGAATTCCACACAAAATTAACCGTAATACCTTAAGATTTAGAAGGTAAGACATGCCTATTTGTAAATCAACCTGGTTTCCCCTACATCTTAACTTGCAGTACCAGCCAGTACATTCTCTCATGTAAGAAACCACATCCAACTCCCCTCTAAATGTCAAATAATCCAAGTTCAAACCAGGCTGCACAAACAATGACAGTGAAAAGCAATTTAAACTTCAAGTAATACATGTTCCTTGTATAATGCTCCTTCAGTCCCTGACTTGGATTACAACCAGAATATTGGTAGTTATGGATTTGAAAATGAGAAGGGGATTCCCCTAAATTATCTGCAAGCATTCCTAATATGCTAGAGGCAATGGCAAAAAATATTAATGCCTCTTAAAGAATGGCAGAAAGCTTGAATAAATCAGACAAATTCAATACAGGGTAGAGTTATTTATTTTCTCCTAATGGAAAAGATTCAGGAGAAAAGTTGATGTTATCCTACAGACAAAATTCTTTTTTGTACAGGTCTCAAATCTTAAACAGGAGAGAAACTGGAAAACAAGTCTGCCGGTATAGAAAATTCCTAAACTCAATGCAAGTCAAGACAATTCAACATCTGATAAAGCTACATGGCTGTTCTAGTTACTACTAGCCACAAAGAAACATTTCATACATGTTCATGAATAACTAGATTAGAATGTTTCTATTTATTCACTTTAGCTTTATTCCAGCCACTTTAGTGGTCTGGATGAAGGCACACGATTGTTCTTTAACAAGACCAACCAAGGCTTTCTCTTCAAGCCACAACAAAGGATGTCTCCACATATACCAGAACGTCCCCCTCAGCAAGTCTGAGGTTGGTTTTTTGAGTGTTATGTTGGTAGTGTTATAAAATCATGAAAATTTATCAGCTTTAATGTCTCATATATATCTTGTAATAAGCAGAAAAGTGAAAAATATCTTTTAGGTTCCCAAGTCCAGCAACTTCTTACTGAAGGATGCTATATGGTATAGCCCTGGGTGTATATTCAATCAAGACAAGTCTTTAACATGCGTAGTTTTCCTGAGGAAAAACATTCTAAAAATTCTTTTTCATTGGGTGGGGAGAACAGAAAATAGGTATTTCAGCAGAAAATACATCCTTTTGTAACTTCAATGCCCTTATTTTTACACAGGCAGTGTACTTGAGGGAAGTAAAAGCAGTAATTGCTCACTCTGCCCTCATAGTACTTACAGAGAAAAAAGTACCATTTACATCTGACTATTTTGCTAAAATTAAGACAAAGATCATCAGTTTCACTTCCCAATTCGCCTTTCCCCAATATCCCAGCTCATGCTTCAGGCTGAACTCCTCTTCTGTGAAGTCCAAGTAAACAGGTAGATGTTTAGTTCTCTGCATGTGTCTTCAGCAGCACCAACTCCAACTCCACTCATTTTCCTGTCTCCACTGCAGAACACCAACCACAATCACTTATCACCTTCACAGCTATACCGCTCACATGTCCCACTCCTACCAGCATCCTTGTGCAGAACCTTGTCCAGGCTTCCAGCATACAGGCTCCCACTTCACAGCATGCTACTTCTAAGACACCTGGATTCATGGTCACTGAAGTATTCCTGTTCATACTGGCACAAGGAAGAATTTGCTCCATATTAAAGACTGTTTAAAAACAGAAAAATGCAAGATGCAGCAAAATAAGAAAAATATAAATTTTAATCCTGTACTCAAATTTTCTTGAGTGACTTTAGACTTCATATTTTCTTCCCACTGAAAGGAGTTAGAAGAGTGGCTCAATGAAGTATTTCTCCTTCATTCACTGCCAAGAAAACTGTTCTTCTCCCCTGTAACAAAGCGCTGCTTTTGGGTACACCACATGACTTAATTAGCATGCTTAATTAAAAACTTCCCAGCTGGATCCACTGATCTGCACATCAATTTTAGTCCAAATCTAGAAACTTAGCCCACTTACATATGCTTCTACCACCATTTCTAAAAAGGTACAAAGCCAGTATGCAAAAAGTTCTGTTCAAAAAACATATTTAAAACATTGGTAGGATATGAAACTTCAAATTCTCACTGCTTTCTTTATTTAAACCAAAGGTGCATTGCTGCATTCTTTAAACCAGACACATTTTCAAGCTTGCTGTTCCACTTACTCTTTTCCCTCAAAAAACATTCTTTTATTTGTAAAACATTATTTGCACAGAACTGAAACTCACAAAAAAAAAACCCCCACCCTACTGGTGAGTCTAACATCAGCTAAATACTGGGTACAACAAGTGTAAAGGACCAAGAAAGTGACATGTGACCACTTAAACCAGAGGAGACTTTAAACATGAAGACAAGTTACCAGTATTTTACAAATATGGAAGGGGAGGAATGAGTACTTTTCTCCATTCCTTCTTCACAAGAAAGGTACTTCAATGGTAAGAACTGCATTAACTTAAAATTTCAGTTAGCTTACCAACTGCCTCATACTCATCTAATGCATCCTGAACTCACAACCAAGTTCAGGGAAGAGAGGGGATTTAACAATTTAAATTTTATTGTTATTATTTACTTTGAAGCCTCATTTTCAGAAAACTCAAATAATCTGAATGGTTCCAAAACCCAAAAAGACCACTTGGTTAGGCTCTGCCTTACTTCTTTCCTTGCTGCCTTTTCTGATGCCAGGTTATTTTGTTGACTTCTTGTTGCTGTCAGAGCACTGAAGCTGAAGAATGTCAGCACAAGCATCCCAGTCTCTCACAGCTATCAACAGGGAAGGGGAACAAGTTTTCCACAATACACAAGTTGTGAACTCTTCCATCATTCAGATAATGACAGCTGCAGACAAAAAAAGAACTGTACGCCCTGACAGTCTAAGCCATCTAAGAGATGGGACTATTTTGTGCATGTCAAAGTCAGATCAAACACCAAGTACACCCTTAAGCCAAGCACTGCCTAGAAATGAAGTACGATCTTCTTTAGCAAGAGCCTCGCTTACAGCCAACCTTCGAATCCTTCCATCAGCCCAAGATTTAAAAGGGAAAAAATAAAAGGCATTTAAGACTACTACTGTACCGTGGAGGACTTTGGCATAAGGTTGCTGGGTTATCATTTCTTCTCTCTTATTTGAGCAGACTAAGAGGAAAAAATACTAATTTGACATTTATCTACTTTTTCATATTCAAAATCACATGGAATATGGAAGCAAGGACTCAACAGAATTTTACAATTCAGTTATATCTACAGTTCAGGATTCCAACCTTCTACAGTAACTTCACATGTGTACCAAATACGACTATAGCTTTGCAAAGCACAGAAAAAGCATTTGTTTCGTTCTAGTCAAAGTTTCTGCATCAAAAGGGAAACCACGTACCAGTACAGATGATCATTTCTGCTCTAATGTATCTTTATAGTTTCTCATGTGAGAACTCTAGACTTAACAGTTTCACACATCCATTTTACTTGCCAAAAAGGTACATATAAGTCCATTAAAATCTCCAAAAACTTTAGGTAATAAAGCGACAAAAAGCAACACTTTAAGGTCCACTTTGAATCTTTGAACTAATAAAATGAAAATAATATAACAACTACCTACACTCCACAAATGTACAAGACCAAGAATGTGTTTTCTTTCTTGGTTCATGTTCTATGCAACATCTGGTTTCTACACGCAATCTTCAAAGGCTTGTCCTTTTATTGAATTAAAAATGAAGCAACTGCTGTGAACAGACAGTAGTTATATATTAATGGATGAATATTCTTCTTGCACTGGCATTATAAACCAAAGCAGTACACTCTAAGTTGTTTGGAGCAGATAGACACCCCTAACAGAAGCTTGGTACCTATACAGCTACTGCAGTTTGGTCCTGGTCTCTGCCTGAAGCTCTAAGCAGTTCTTGACTTGTGCTAAATTCTTTTATGTTGAAGCAAGAACCACAGGATGAAAAACTGAAGGAAAGCATTGTTTTTCTCATGACCCACACAAAGCAAGATCTAGAAATCCCCCATTGAAAGTCTGTGGTTCTCAACTGCAGCACAGGACTACCAAATTAGAGCAAGCTTTCATTTGAACAGCACTTGTATCAAAAAATGGAATTCAGAGCAGATTTAAACCTCTAACTAAAAATACTCCCCGACTGCTTTTCCAAATACAGTACATTTACCTAAACCCTAAGACTAAGGAAGCTCTGTGAGAGTAGATACTAGAAAGAATTTTTTTTTTTTTTACAATTAGGGTGGTGAAACACTGGAACAGAAAGATGGTGGATGCCCATTTCTAGAAACTTTCAAAGTCAGATTGGACAGGACTCTGAGCAACCTGCTGCAGCTGAAGATGCCTCTGCTCATTGAAGGGGGACTGGACTAGATGACCTCTCTAAGACAATCTATCTTGCTTTTAAATGTTAAAGCTGTGGCCAGGTTCACAAATCCTTATCTCCACATCCAGGAACTGGCAGCAAGCTTTCAGTAACACAAGGCTACCTCATCCCAAGGGAAGAAGGAAGAGGATCAGTGTGCTGTAACTGAAATTCATCCCAAGACCATGCAGAAATAACTGGAATGACATAAAGTAATACCATAAGGGACTACAGGCTGTCTTAATTAAAACCTCTCCAAACTTCTATATATAAACTACCTGGCAAGCATCTTCATTTTTCAAACAGGCACTACTGGGAATCTGACAGCCTTCCTAATCTGTTCCAGTGTTCCTGTTCTTAAGAGTAGACTCAACTAGCTTAGTAAGTGTTTGCTGCAGTTTAAGTCCACAAACTGTTTCATCTCCAGTAGGGAAGACACAGCTTTGTCTTTTCTTGCCAGCTATCTTTTATGTATTGAAAGAACATTATCAAAAGAAATTTCCCTTCTGTCTCCTCTAAAAAAATATATATCCAAAGTGTTTTCAGTTTTCCCCTAAAGCACTTTGTTTAGACCTCTGACCATTTTCCTTTACCTGCAACTATTCTTCTCCCAGTATAATACCAAAACCAGGTGCTGTACTTTAGCTCATTGGCATGCCAAGAAGTGAGGAGACTAACTCCATGAATTTTACATGACAATGCCATCAATACATCCAGTAAAAGATCTGCTGGTTCTCCAGCACTGGTTGACTCATGGCCACTGTGCAAACATCCGACTCCAGATTCTTCTCTGCAAACCTCCTACCGCCCTGGTTACCCCCAAACCTGTTATCAGCACAGTCAAGTCTGTGCAGTCAAACCTTACTGAAGAACAACAGATGACATCAGCCCTTCCTACATTTCATCCTACTTAGGGTACCACTTGGTTAAGATAATTTTGAACATGTGCTCTTTAGTCCTTGGAGCTCCTCTGAGAGGAGTGCAATCTGCAAGTGTAGAAATTTTACCTAGATCAGTTACAAAAAAACATTACTACTACACTAAACAAAACTGCAGAAGTCCTGGTTCTGCACCTCTTTCTGCTTTGACATGAATCCTGACTAACTTCAAAGAACATTTCTTTTATAACGGCAACAGATCCATTCTTAGACAAACAAAAGTCGTATTTTCTGCCATGATATATAAAATAGTTAACACTGTGAAAGTGCACATATACAATATAAAGATATGTCATTTTTAAGAACAGACATACTGGGTCAGATGAAGGCATTGCCTAATCCACTTTCCTGTCTTTGACAGCTGCCATAAGGAAACACCCAAAAGAATAACATCCAAGCCATTAACAGGAGGTATGAATACAGACATAAGCCTTGAATTATATATATGCATATATATATGTGCCATCTATTTTAAGCACATTCAGTAACTTCACCTAAGAATAAATTACACAGTTCTCCAGCACTGCACATTGTTGTCCATATCCAACATCAGTTTAAGGGAACTAAGAGCTCTCAGCTATATAAAGCCAAAAAAATGAAAATGATGCAGTGACAAAATTACTGGAGGAAAAAAATTAACAGTATTCCATAAAAGTAGACATTTAAATGTTTTAGTGGATGGTATGTTTTTAAACAAGCACTTTCATGCCACATAGCTGACTCCATTTACCAGCATGATCCATGGCTGATCTCCTTTTAAGAGGTTTCATTTATGTGGTCTACACATCCTTTTCTTCAAAGAACAGCCATGGGATGGGTCACTTCGTAAGAATCTGAAGAGCACCATATTTTTTAAAAGGGCATTTCTGAACAACTTCTGGAGGTTTTCAGCTATTTATGCTAGTAGCACAAAGGAGTATTTTTTTTTCTTAATCCTATGCCAAGTTGAAGCAAAAGTGATTCATAACTGTACCAGCCTACCTTTCTGTGTCCACCACAGAAGCTAATACACTCCTGAACTTTCAGTAGGAACACCAACTCTCATGTCAGACAGCCCAGCTTCCAATAATGTCACTATAGTTTCACTAGATTTTTCACATTTGTAGAGTTACACTCTATATAGCCTACCTCCAGACATCCAAAGAGGTACATTTGACAAAGGAGAACATTCCAGATATAATTTACAAATCTGGAAGAATGCTAGAATTATTGCAATAGCTCTTTGTATTTTCATTTTAAAATGGGGGAAAGGTACTTCGAGGTAGTGGTATATTTAATGTTTAATGACTTACTTTCCACCTAAGCACAAAAACTAGTAATATATATGGCAAAGCTGTTCCCACACACAGAGTAACTCCATATACTAGGGTTGAAGAAGTTGTAGAAAACAGAAATGATCAAATAATCACTATTTGACTCACTGCACATTTCCTAAGTATGAGATGGTTTCATATTAAAACAGACAATATAAGAAATCAAAGTTAAACAGCACAAGGCACGTCCAGAGAAATTCAACGGATTTCAATGAACAAATCTCCAGGAGTTCAGGAACATATGCTCTTTTCAGTGTCAAATGAAAGCTAATTATTCATCTTCATCTGTGGACAAATTCCCTATCCCAGTATTAACTACTTTTCCTGACAAAATCCAGGACATTAACTGAATTTTTAGAAATACTTGCCTTTATTCTCTACTATACTTAGAAAACACAGGGCTTTCAAATGCAGTCATGAAAACTTGCATCTGTAGTCTCAAAGGAAAACTGTAATACCCTATTACAGCAGTCTTCAAGAAAGCTGAGTCCTACCCATCAACTTTTTGTTCTCCTTACTTCATAAGCACCCTGCATCAGTTCCACAGTTTAACGGACTACTGATACATTTTCCATACGCTTCTTCCTCATATTTCCCAGAAAAATATTTTGCACACCAGACAGAGATGTCACCCCTAGCAGCCTTGGCTTTGGGGGATTTTTTCCCCCACTACCGTATCTTAAGCTTGAAGGGTGTAAGGCATACTTGTGAAGTACTAGATGAGGGCTGCTCACCTCTGCAGATAAACCCATACAGCAGCAAACCCCAGTGCACCACTGCTTTGGAACTTCACTGGAAGCAGAGCGGTGCACAAGAACACTGGGAGAGGTAAAAGCACCACAGCACAGAAGATTGCACAGGAAGCGTGAGTAATCAAAGTGAGCAAGTTAAAACCTACATCTTAACAGTCTTCCCAGATACTCAGACAAGAATACCATGAGCACCTTTGCATGTAAAGATAAACTTTTGCAATCATACATGTAGAACAGTCTGTAAAGACTTTAAAGCAGAAGCCTTCACATGTGGCCCAGGTTTAAATTCCAGATCTCAGAACTTGAGATCATCTCCTCCCCTCCACATCACATTTCCGACAATGTATGTGTGTGCGTCTCTATACTCACATGTAAAAAGTGAGAGAGTAAAAGGAGCTGCTAGAGGACAAATTACCATGCCTTTTCTCAGCTAGAATCTACTGATTTTGAATTAGTCTGCCAGGAATTCCTTCATAATGCCACTTGCTCTTCACTTAAAAGACAAAAGGACAAAATAAACAAACCCCCCCCACCCCACAGTGTCTGAATAAACTAAAAAACTAAAAGGCATATGTAGATACTGTACATTTTAAACTAACTCTAGAAAATATTTGGTTTGCAATTATGCCACAAGGTAAGAATAAAAATTAGGCTTTCACCAGATATTGTGAAATGCAGGCAGTGTCATTGCTTCAGTAAGTATTTCTGAAGTATTATAATTGTTAAAAGTTATAGACACAGCATAAACACTTCTGCACTACTCACTTTTAGAGTTGGCCCACTGTAATAAATATTTGCAGTCAATCATGAGCTGCTCTAATATTACCACTGAAAAAATAACCCAGGTTATTTGAAAAACAAAAAAAATCCACAGGCTAATGCTTAAAGCCAGGGCATTAACACCAACCAGAAAACGTTGCCTGATGCCTCATGAATATCTATACCTGTCTCCAAAATCCCACAGGCATTTCAAATGTGCCACCTGGGAAAACAGCGCCATTCTTTTGCTGTCAGAGATCCCATGTCACTTGTCATGCTTGAACCTTGCCAGCATTCATGGACACTGAAAGCCAGTGACTCTCGCTGAAGGGAGGCTTCAGTCCATTGAAGTTGAGTCTGTCATGAACTAGAGGAGACTTGCAGATTTGGCAGCACTCACTACCCTAAGAAGACCTTCCATTAAGCCAAACACATTTCTAAAACATGCTCTGATTGACTGAATGACATTCAGACATTCCTGCTGGTGAACTTCACTCACACATGTAGAGTCCATCGAACTCAGCTCCCATTCCCATGTCACTTGAAGAACCTACACACAATCCCAAACCAACTCATGCCCACTACATTGATCTACGAAGAGCAAGTTTAAAGTTGAGCTCAATCTAAACCCGACAGTACCTTTTTTGGGGGGCTGCAATTAAAGCCCTCCCTGCCCTCTCACTGACCCGTTATCATCTGAAGTTTGGGTCCACAATTTCTGGAATAGTAAAGTTCTCCCACTCCACACAAACATCATGCTTTTGTCTCTGGTACATTCAATAGCTGTTCCACTAGAAAACCCAGACAAACAGAAAAAATCCCCTAGCTTTCCATGGGCCTCAGACATTTCCCCAAGGCTCAGATCAGCTCTGCGATTCATTGTGGTTACTAAAACATATTGATAAATCTATTCCAAAGTCTCCAAAACTGAAGTTTGATTAGGAAGGTTCCTCTATTCTCTGAGGAACACAGAAAAAAAACCATTAACTTGCAACTGCAAGGCATCAGTGGTGCATGACACCATACATACCCGTGGCTCCCAAGGCAGTACGCACAATCATAATTAAGACTGCAAGATTAGAAATGAAATGGTCAACAGATATGATCTTCTCAAGGACAATACCATTTTCCGCTTCTTTAGCTTTCAATTGAGCAATTGTATATATAAAGAAAATAAAGCATTCCATCTACTCACCTGCAGAGAGAGTGCCCTGCCAGAAAGCTTTCGTTCTCTAAGCGAGGCAGAAAACATTTTTTCTGATGCTGATACTGAACCCCACAAACTGGGGAAATACATTTATGGCTATGGGCTTCATTCATGGGGATACAGATCTGTGCCAAATGATTCACGTTTACTTGGCCAACTACCAAATATTCCGTTCATTTAGGCCGATGAATTTGTGACCCCTTCCTCCCTTCTAGGAAACCCACTCATACAGGTCAATTCATTGTGCTATTTTTTTAAAACAGATACTTAAAACAACTAAGCAGATGAGGTGGGGTACAAATAGCATTGTATACTCTACATAAATGTTTACAGGAGGCTGTGTATCAAAAAACCAGACTGGCACTATCAACTGTGACTAAATAGTCTTTCTACACAGCAAGAAAAATCAAATTCTTCTCTGCAGCAACAGTCACAGTTTATCTTTCTGCAAAACATATTCTTGGCCTGTCTGAAAATTAAACAATTGCCTGCATTCCTGGCAAAAGATGTTACTCTGAACTACAGGGCTTGTATCTGACAAGAATTATATTCCTACTAAAACAGTCATAAGAGATGACGTGGTTGTAAGAAGTCTGCCTTGCTTAGAAAAATTCAGCTGCTGCTTCCCTTCTGGTTATAACTTCAGAGCCAACACCCAACTTTTCTCCTTCTAAGTGCTCTGACCCAAAAGACTGGTAATTTTTGCAGTTGCACTCAAACATTTATCCTCGTGCACACACAACAGCACAGTGCAGGGCCAGTATTTCTAAGGCCTATACACCCTCCACAGCATTACTTATCCAGTGGCTTCAATGAGAAATATCCTCTCTTTCCCTTTTGATCAGCAGGTCTCTTATTATCATCTACTGTCAGGCACTTGGACTACTAAAATGTTTCTCCAACTCAGTCCAACTGCCTGAAAAGCCATGTCAAGCAATGTAACTATACTGCTACACATTTTTATGATATATCAAGTTTAAGAGACGTTTTTCAGACACAAAAATACTACATCAATGCTACATTGGTCATTATACCCTTGAAAGAAAGAGACACTCATCCCTATTCAGATATATTACAAATAAAGCTTTATAGCTGTATTTTTCTTAGCTGTTATGTTCTTGCTTCTGTGCAAGCTAAAGTGAATTTCCTACGGCAGGCACCACAGCATTACTTCTTCAGGTGACCTGACTCCATATTACCCACACAGAAACCCTGAAAATCATCTAGAAATAATCAACATAGAAGATAACTGGCAGCCCACTTTCACTTGTGCAGGAAACACTGGTACTGATACACAGTTAACAGACCTTCCCTCAGCTGACGAGGCCAAGCCAGAGAATACACAGTCCCTGCTAGAGAGACGCAGCAAAGCTGCTGGCAAGGACTGGAGCCATCCCTTCAGAAGGAGCTGCTGCTGTACGGCTTCTGTTAAAAAAAAAAAAAAAAGCCCAGAGTTCTTGACATTGACAAGCTATCTTACCACTTTCCTTTCCTCCATTATAAGACAGACTAGGTGAGAGCACAAATTGCCTTAAATGCTTAGATCTACTTCCTGTCTGCAAGAGATAAAAGTACAGAGTGAACTCCTTTGCTTTATTTCCTTTTCTGAACAACAGACAAGTCATCTGTGGCAAGAGCACCTAATGAAAGATTCTTTGATAGCACCGAACATACAAACAAATCACTGTCCACTTCTTTTAGAGGCACAGCAGTATGACTTCTGGGCATCCACATTTTTGACAGTTCTCAGAGAGTGATACAGGACTGCTTTCAGTAAGCTCTCCAACATCAATTTCTATTGCAGTGCCATCATCTCACCTCTCCTACTGCCCTGACAAAACATCACACAGCAGCACTTGCAGAATACAGGACTGAGTCAAACATGCACTGTTTTCATGGATAACACGTAAATAATGACCCTCTCTCTATGGCATGGTAAGCCATTACCCACAGGGGCAGGAGGGATTTTGAAGAGGTGGTGAAAGCAAATAGTTGTTATCCAAATCCAAAGTTTGCAAAAACTTCAGGTAGAGATTCATTTTAGGCTTCTGTTTAATGAGATACAGCAGCACTGACCAGGAACAGTTGTCTGAGGGTGACTATGACGTTGTAGCCATTTCTCACAGACCTGCATCTTGCTACCATATCTCACACCTTTCTCACCTCAAGATCAGACTGCTACAGTGCACTGAAGCGGTTTCATTTTAAACCAATTCAAAAAATATAAAGTGGCATAGACCATTATGCCTCCAAACATCCACCTCCCCGATGGCAGTACGCAGCACTTTGCAAACAGTCTCTACGGGATGAGAAATAACAAGGGAGTTTCTGGTTTTCCATCTGAAGAGAGGGGGTCTGACCTGTACAGCACACTATGGGGTTTGAGCCTTTATGGCCAAAAGAGTGTGTTTTCTTGTCACACTGTAAATGTTGTAACTGGCATTTATTTTCAACATACATAAATAAAAGAGCCCCTATTTGTGCAGCTTTCTGAAAGTTGTGAAAAGACAAATTTTTGGATTTCACATGGACTTGGGTATTCTGTGAAGCATTCAAACTTTCAACAATCTCCTTTCCCTAGTTGCTTGACTTTAAAAGTTTTGTTTGTCTTTCAAGGCTGCTCCGGGCTGATGCTCATTAAATTCAGAAAGCAGCCAAGTAACTCCACCAGCCATATCGCTGCTGCAGGAGACAGCCACTTTAGCACTTCCCACACTAGCTATGGGTGACTAAAAGTCCTCAGAGTAAAGTTTTTTGTTGGGATTTTTTTTTTTTTTTAATCAAAAGGGAGAGAACTCCAGAAAAGTGTCCAAGTTTTAAGATGTCTATAGAAGCTTCTGGAAACTCAGAGGTAACAGACTTTGCAATTTAAAACAGGTCTCAGTCATTTAAAACAAAAATACTCCAATACCTTGAACCAAGGGGCTCCAAGTGTTCTCCAAGCACCTTGCACATTTTATCTACTGCATTCAAATAATGAAGGGCTTTAGCATTAACTCATTTCAGAAAATGTTACATCTGATCGCAGCACAAAGCTTTAACTGCAGGCTTTTTGCACACAGATACCCTGTAGGCTTTCAGGATCTTCACCCATCCATCCAGTTTAAGATGGAGCATGGGGTGAGGGAATAGCAACAGCCAGTATCCCACAGATTTGTATCACTGTGAAGATCTGTGATGAATAAACTGAACACCAGTATGGAAAAGTCCTTTATATTCTATCTAAAACAGCCCTTAAAGATAGAATACTTGAAAATTAAAGAACTCTCTTGGGGCAGTAGAGGGAAACTCTTCAGGCCATGGGGTGGGTGGTCGTCACCTTTTCTTATCTCCCTGCCACTGCTTTGTGATACCTACAAGGACCTATCAAGTTAACAAATGAAGTCATACAACAACTTCCAGAGCCAGGATGCATACAGGCAAGGAACATACTCCACAAGCCATTGCTGTGTAAACAGGGGAACAAGACGTTTCCAGTATTGCTAGGAAATACAGAAGGTGAATCAAGGGGTAATGCAAGAGGAGATCACCTCCAAGAAGCAGTGTAGGGATGAGGAAATGTGCAGAACAGAGATGGAATGCTCAACTACCAAACAGTATGAATAAAGAGGAAAGAGT
This sequence comes from Corvus cornix cornix, assembly GCF_000738735.6. NCBI lineage: Eukaryota > Metazoa > Chordata > Aves > Passeriformes > Corvidae > Corvus > Corvus cornix. Next base: position 21,960,968 of record NC_046332.1, on the reverse strand, counting down.
CTGTCAGCATTAGAATTAAGTACAGCAGACAGCTCTATTCCTTTTCAGACTGCATGACACAACTTTGGGGCACTGTAACATGAAACACTTTTCATTCAGGCACACACATTCATTAGCTGACCCCCTTAGTGCATTTTTTTTCCCATCTAGGAATGAGGAAAGCTGCTCACCCAGCAGCAGTCAGAAAGCTGGACAGGGCTAGGATGAGCGACAGCCAGACACATAACGCTCAGCAGGCTTCTGGGAGTGATTTTCCTCTCTCCAGCAAGGAAAGCAGGATGGGCAGCTTTCAGTTTCAGAAACCAATTAGGCAGAAACTGCTATCAAAGCAATAGAGGGCCCTACCCTAACTGGGTTGAGAAACACCAGGTGGTATTATCTCAATCGTTCTCCCAGTTTCAACAGCCCCACTCATTCCTTCTCACTGAAGGTGCCCAGGGTGCTCTTTTCCAAGGCTCTTCCCACACACCTACCTGGACACCGCGCAGTATTAAACTAAACTGTCACCTAGACACCACTGCTACCTAAGACACAGTCACTTATGTAGTGGCTTGTGGAATAGCTACTAAGAGAGCAACAAACTCAGAGACTATTTCTTCATGAACCACTTTTAAAGAGCTATCATGCTCTGTGTGAACAATACACAGCAATATAGGCTTACCAAACTATTGTGTTTTCAGGAGATTTTACAATACAGAAAAAACCCAGTGAATCTAAGAAGAGAAAAACTTCAACAAATCCCAAGTTTGGCACCACTGTAACATTCTTCCAGAGAGTCCAAAATAAATTATTACAAGATTGTCCTTTAGATTTTGCAACAAGAGTATGTGTTCCACATCAGCATTAGCTAAAGCAAATAAAATTGCCTTTCTCACCCTCCAAGTTGACAAATTCTGCATAACCAATTACAGACCCATGACACTCACACATGGAGCAAAAAAACTCTTCATGGCAAGTGTTAGCCAAGACATTATTTACTGCAGACCATCAAGACAATTGGCTACAGTTACAATAAGTACTGCTGTCTGCAAGGACTTGGTGTCACTTGAAACACTTATTTCCCAGAAGCTCAGAGAAGGAAAAAAAAAAAAATCAATTCTACAGTCATTAGATGAAAATTCTCAAACAGCAAACTTTGAGACTTCTATTTTTACACAGATATTTTTGGTCATGTGTTGCATGACTACCCTTTATATTTCAGGATTATTTTTGTCCCATTTGAGAAACAACGTACATCTGTAAGCAATACAAGAGCAACTAGGTGAAGAACAAAAGAAAACTTCAAGCTCCTATCTCTTCTCATACTATAATGAGCAGGTTGATAATATCAGCAAGTGGGAAACTGGAAACTTAGCTCCCTCCTTTTAAGGGACAGGCTCAACACAAGGAGTACACACACTTTTGTTTTTGTTCAGGGAAAGCCTACAAACCCAGCAACACAAACCCGCACAAAGAATACCCTATTTGAGAACTATTTCAGTGTAGAAATACATATGGTTGAGTAATTTCACAACCACCAAAATATAAATAGAGAAATAAAAATAGTCAGATTTCAGAAGACAGATGTATGGCTTGAAAGAGATACATGAAGGCCACAGGCTTCCTACTGTTGCAGAGATGTTAAAACCCTTGTAACATCCCTTACAGAGCAATGAGAGCAGCATGCATGAGAAGTCATCTTTCCCAACAGCCAAAGGAGAAGCAGTTGTTGGTAATCTCCCATCCTTCCATTCAATGCTTCATTCAATTACCAACTTCTGAGAACAAACTATCATATACTCAATCTAATAAATTGCACAGCAAAGAGATGAAAAATCCTTGCTCACTCTTCCCCATATACCTTGGGAAGAAGAGCAATCCCACTACGGTTCTAGTTCTGCTCCTCCCAGGAAACAGAAGTAACAATGAACCCTCCTCCAGTATTTTATTAATCCTTTTCCTCATCACTTGGATCCATCCTTCCTAGGTAACTGTTGCAGTGCTCAGCCAGGAGAAGCAATAGCTGCAGAGACATCACAGCAAGAGTTCATCATTTGATTTCACCCCTCCTTACAAGTAAGAGCAAAAAAGCTGACATCAAACAAGTCAGGTTTTGCTCCCAAAAGACCCGCACCAAGACAGAGGCACTCAAGATGTCCCAGACACTCAGAAGATACGAATCCATCAATTTTCACCTACCTCACAAGGACTCTTTTGTCCCAGCTTTAACTCAAACTGGCTCAGAATGTTAAGTAAGTATCGGCCTATAAATATATATCAAAATGAAAGAGCGGCCCAAATTCTCTGTTCACCACACAAGCACTCCACATTGGCAATAGATAGCTTGCTACACCATGTGATAAGATGTTACCAAGACTCCGCTAACCAGAAAAATAAAACCTTTTTTGACATCCTGGAATTTTTCTCACTTAAAAAGCAAAGAGAAAAAAAAAAAACAAACCAAACCAAACAGTTAACTTCCCAGGCTGTCTTACATGGCTGGATTAACTGAAAATAGAAACTGCACTTCCCACAGAATCCTTGAATGTGGTTCTCTTGCTTTGTTCTGACATTTTTTTCCAGACAGCAGAAGGACCAGGAGCACATGACTAGAGCGACTGGGGGGGTTATCACAAGTGCATGCGCTTTATGTTACGGCCTTTGTTTCTCCCTCAGTGTTATACACTTGGGATTGAATCATATTTGCAAACTTGTTAGTCTGCATCAGTTAGCACCCTGTTCTCAGGCAAGCATCTGTCTAGTCTTTGACCTCAAATAAACGGAAAAGGAGCATCAATAACCTTTCAAGAATCAAGCCGTAGAGCCTGAATAAGACACATTTAGTTGCCGAGTATGACAGGTTAAGGTCTCGCTTGGTTTAGACAGCCACCTGCAGAAACACTGATCAACAAGACCTGCTTTTCATTCCACAGGCATATAAAATAAGCCAGTAAATTAAAATGGAGTCACCCACAGTTCTTCTCCATACAGATCAATAATCCTTAATAAATACTAATGCTGGACCTGACCAAAGCTACACTGTCATGCTGCTCATATGGGTTAACTGCACCCATGGTTTTTGGAGTGCTGCTGGCACACTGATCATGCAGATACAAGGTGGACTACAGCCCCTGAGCCAAATGCTCTCTTCAAGGCTTCAACCGCAGCAGAAGACATTTCGGTGCAAAAAAACCATCAAAATTTCTCATCTGTCAAAAAGCTCACAATCTCCCACTGCTTTGGCATGAAACACCCTGCGATGGATGCAGGCATGCACCTACAGAGCCATGTCAGGTGTGGCTTTACGTGAGTATCAAATAGATCAATCGAATGGGAATGCCTATCAAGCATTCCTGGTCCCATAAAGATGTCATCCCGCATTTCCGTAAGAAAAAAGAAAATATGTCTGAAAACTACACTGTTCAAATGAATCTGGAAGAACAATTCAGTTCTTAATGTGAACATATTCAAACCGGGACTAAAGAAATTCCATACGATAAGCTGATCTATAGCAACTCAGAACTAGGCCTTTTTGTATTAGCACTGTACATTTGTTCAGGTTTAATACATACTTTTAATTCACATAAAACCAGCTAACCCCAACAGCTAGAATACGAAGAATGGACACACATTAAGAACGATTTCCGACATGCCTATGCAGAATAAAGCACAAGGCCTCATTCTTAAAAATATTCCTCTGATCAGAAAATTGGAAAAGGAATGCCAAGCGTGACATGTGAGCCCATGGAGTAGTTATTTCAAAATGAACATTTTCTTGTGCCTTCTTCTGAGCATTTTACCAGAGCCTGGAGGATATTAGAGACACCTTTTGTAAGCTTCCCTCCCCCTCCCCCTCCTTTTTTTTTTTTTTTCTAATGGGCTGGACTAAAAGGTGCTCACACCCGATCTACGGGTGCATGGAAAAACCTTCCATGCTCTCTCCCCTTCACAGCCAGGAGTGCTTAAAAAAAACCCAAAAAAACCATAATGAACGTGAATGTCACGGTCATACCTGTGTGCCCGCAATTCGTTTCCTCCTTTCGGAGGGAGGAGGGGGGCAATGAAAAGGAAATACAGGCTACGGAGCTCCCAATCCGTTTCACAAAGGGGGGGAAAATGGCTTTTTAATGAGCCAGAGGCCGCTGGCAGCGACCAGGAGCTAAGGACGAGGACAAACCCACCGGGATTTTCCGTCCAGCAGGCCCCGAACGGAGCGGCGGCGTGCGCCTATTCAAGGTTAATGGGGGGGGGAAGGGGAGAGAAAGGAGCTGCCGAGGCCGGGGCTGGGGCCGGGCTCCCTTCGCCGCTCCCCGCCTGGGCGAAGGGCGGGGGCAGCTCCCTCGGCCCTCACCCCGCCACCCAGGGGGGCAGGATACTCACGGCTGACTTTCATGCTGCCGAAGGCCGAGGGCTGCTGCACCGGCTTGCAGCTCTCCGCGAAGGAGGTGGTCCTGGGCCGCCCGGACATGGTCTCTCCCGCTCTGCCCCAACGGCGATCACCTCTCTCCTCTTCCTGCCTTCGCCCTCCGCCTCGCCCCGGCGGGCCCGCCTGCCGCTCCCTCGCTCGCTCAGCTGCAGGAGACGGGTGGAACGCGCCACATGAAACGCCGGGACCCCCCTTCCCCCCCCGGGGAAGCCCCCTCCCCTCTTGGTCTCTGTCGCCCGGCGGCGGCGGCGGCGGCTGCTGCTGCTGCTGCTTCTTCTTCTCCTGTCTCCTCCTGCTCCTCCTCACGCCGCCCGCTCCTCACACGACCATCCTTCCCGGCCGGTGGGTCCGAGAGCCGCCTCCCCCCGGCTCCGCTCCCGAGCGAGGGGGGTTCGCTGGGCCTCGCTGCCCCCACCCCGGGCGCCAGTCACATGGGGCGGAGGCTCGCGGCCCGGCTCCTCCGATCCCGCCGCCGCCGCGTTTCTCTCCTTTTATTTGCTTTATCTCTTTTTTTCCCCTTTTCTTCTTTTTCTTCCTTCTCTTCCTTCCCCACTCCCCGTTCCTCTCCTTCCCCCCCGCCTCTGAGGGAGGCGGCAGGCAACGGGACTATTTTTTTTTCCCGGCGGAGGGATCTCGGGGCACCGCCGAGCGGAGGCGATGCGGCAACGACTCGCAATAGGATCCGGTGGTGGCGGCGGGATCCGCGGTGCGCGGAGGGGGGTGAGGCGGCCAGGCGGCCTCGCTGCTCGCTGACGCTGCTGCTCAGTGCGGCGCTGAGGCGGCGGCGGCGGCTCCGGCGGCGCAGCCGCTCATTGCGCCCGCACGGGCAGCTGGCGGCGGCTCAGGCAGGGCACGCTGCACTGCGGGCGGCAGCCGGCGGCGACGGCATGGGCCATGACGGCGGCGGCTTCCCTGCTCCTCCTCAGCCCGGCTTCAGAGCGCTGGCGGCGGCTGTTGCTTTTGCTGCTGCTTCCCCAGGCGCCCAAGGCACATAGGACTCGCCCGCCCGGCTGAAGTCTCCCGCCGGGCCCCCCTCCCCTTTCCTGCCGATCAGTCCCTTTGTCCCCGCTGCTGCCTCCGCTGCGTGCCGGGCTCCCGCCGCTGCGCTCTGTGCGTGCGCCAAAGCCGCGCAGCCGCCCGTACCCGCCGCCGCCCCACGCTGCGGAGCGGCTGTAAGCGCCGTCTGTGAATACCCGGCCGAAGAACCCGGCGCGCCCGCGAGCCCCCAGCCCGAGGCCGTCACGGAAACGCCCGAGTATTCTCGGGGCCAATCCCGAGGCCGTTACGGGAATGCCTGTAACTGGCCGGAACCAATCACGGAACCATCGCGGGCCCGACCGATTCTCCCCGAAGTGAAGAGTAGACCCAATCGGAGGACGCCGCCGCCGCCCTAGCAGCGCGGTCGGGCGGCCAATGGGAAGGAGGGCTCTCTTCCGGCCATCGCCGGGCCAACCCGACTGGAGCCGAGGAGGGAGAGCCAATCAAGGGGCGCGCTGCCTCCGTCACCCAGCCCTGGGACGCCTTCAAGCCGCAGCCCGAGGCGGAGAGCGGCCGGGGGCTGCGATTGGCTGGCGGCGATGAGGCTGCCTGGCGGGGACCAATCGCGAGGCGCGGGGCCACGGGCGCGCCCGCTCCCGACGGGGCACGGCCGCTCACCTCTGTGGGGGCCGGGGGAGGACAGCGCGCATGCGCAGCGCGGCCGGGCACCGCCCCTCGGGCGCGCCCCCGCGGCCCGTCCCGCTGGGAGCGTGCTTCGGGCAGCGGGGAAGGAAACACGAAATTGCGGGATTTGTGCCTAAAACCCGTCAGGCACAGAGGTATTGTGGTTCTGCTTCACTGAGCCGTGAAAGAAATGGTGCTGACGCGCACAGTGCTGTTATAGAATCATAGAATGGTTTGGGTTGGAACGGATCTTAAAGATCCTTCAGTTCCCACCCCCCTGCCATGGGCAGGGACACCTTCCACTAGACCAGGTTGCTCCAAGCCCATCCAGCCTGGCTTTGCACATTTCCAGTGATGGGCCATCCACAACTTCTCTGGGTAACCTGTTGCAGTGTCTCACCCTGCTCATGGTAAATAATTTCTTCCTAATATCTAATCTAACCCTACCCTCTTTGAGTTTGAAGCCATTCCCCTTTGCCTGGTCACTACAAGCTCTTGTAAAAAGTCTCTCTCCAGCTTTCTGGCAGCAGACAGGAGGCAGGAACAGTCGTGGATGTGGTTCATGAAGCAATGGTGAACCCATTCTGCACAAACGGCCAAGCAGGGAAAAGAAGATCAAGGCTCTCATAGGAAGTCCTCCCAAGTCAGCTGTTAACAGCAAGGCTTCCTCACAGGAAACACAGTTTGTATTGAGGCACTGAACACCCTCATAGTTAGGTCCCACTGCCACGACAGGTAGATTGAGCTTGGCCTTGGCCAGAGTTCCAGGCACTGTTCTGGAAGAACTTGTCCTTCTTCAGGGCTCTGGAGCATGCACTGGAGGCAGCGGCTCCCAGCCCTGGCAAAGCTGGCCCTGGAGCACTGCTGCCTGCTGTGACCTCAGTGAAATTACTCGGCAGACATCAGCAAAAACTGATCATTGCTTGCTTATGCCATTAAAAAAAAAGAAGTGCTCTTGCCAGAATAGTTTATACCACAAACAAAATAACTTGGACTAGCAGAAACATATTTTGCCAGTGTTAGAGACTAACTAAGAGCTGCTGTTTTCTTTTCAAGGCATCAAAATATTCCCAGATTTACTTTTTTTCCAGCCCTGTTCTCAACACCATTGCTCTGTGACCAAACAAAGACCCAGCCAAAGCCAGCTAAAATTTATCCTTTACAAGAGCTGTTTTCCAAAGCAAAAAACAAACCCAGTCTCTCAAAATGATTCTGTTCAGTACTTTGCTTGCCCCAGGGTGCTTGGCTTGCTGGAAGCCCTTTTTCCTGCCTGATAAACGATGAATGGTTTTACCTACTACAAAGGCCATGAGACTGTTTAAGGTTTGATTCTTCAGGATCTACCTGTGCGCCTGGGATCCTGACAGGTGAGAGTGGTGTGCCCTAACAAGTGCTAAAAGAGACACTGAAGTCACAGCATAGGAGTGGTACTGCAGCCACCCCAAGCCACCCTACCGTATTTGTTGTTCCAGGCCCCCTCTGAGACACCACTGTCAAATGTTGCTTAGATGCAGCTTCAATAAGCTGCCAACAGTGAAAATGACATTTTCTCTCCTGTTTGGTAGAGCTGTTGTCAAAAATTAGGGTTAGAGATTGGGTTTGCTCTCTGAAGAGGATTCTTACATAAAATGAAAAAGTAAATATGCCACCAGGCAGTGGCCAGCTCTCTTCTACCTGAAATGTACCACCAGGCATTCCAGTCATTATTTTTTCTGGCTTTGGACATCAAAACGCTAACACAAATCACATTTTCTTATTTTCTGACAAATTTATTTCAAACAACTACATAAACAGGAGAACTGACTTAGGAGAGACAGCCGAGCTTTGTTTCTTGAAAAAGTTGGCAGTCTGAAAAATAGCAGGTAGGGGAGGGTGAACTCTTTGCTTGTCAGCATTTGCTGTTACTCATGATAGTGGTAAATAAAAATCAGACCACTGCATAATTTATACTGATGGTGCCCATTTGATAAATGTCCCTTAAAGCTTTGTAATGAGTCTACAACCTGAAAATAAAAATGGGAAATCAACTTCATTCACTTACAGAGAACAAGCTACTTCATGAAAATAACTTTGTGCTTGTCCTCCTTTATCTGGTATAGCCATTCTCTGAAATCACCCTGTTTCCTCTTCAATACCAAAGTAATCTGTATCAAAACCACAACTTGGTTGCTACTAATAAACTTTTCTGAATACCAAGCCTATCCAGCCACGGGGGGAATGCATATTACAAAAATCCCAGCTGCAGTATTTCATATTTGGCAATCCTGCACATATTTCCAAGTAATAATTAAGCAACCAAGTTTCCAAAGCCTGTCCATTCAAGTCGTAGCATCTTCTCATCCACCAGGAAACCACAAGTGTGTTTTAAAGGAAGACCGTGATGTATTTGAGGGGATGGAAAAGTATAAAGCACCTCCAATTTCTGTTAGTCTTTTCATAGATTCTTTCTTTAGCTGAGACTGCTCTCAGAAAAACCCTAAACACACAGAGTAAGGACATCTATTAAGCTTTCATCCTCAATTTCAAAAATGGACTAACAATTAAAACCATTTGTGAGAGTCATGAGTGAGCTAGTTGCTTTTTTAGACTGAAAGAGTCTCTTTTGACAACATTGCAAAGTCCATATTTATTTTTGGCCCCTTGGCTGATGAAATGACCTCCCTTTAGAATCTGCAAATATAAATAGAATTGACGTTTTAATGATCAGTTTTCACAAGCTATTATAATCCAGCATCTCAAGCATTAATATTGTTCCAAGTCTGGATGCACGGGGCAGTTTTACAGCTGTCGTGTCTCTGTAATGTGCAAGTTCCCAGGGAGGTTGCCTGAGCACACGAAGCGTCCAAAAGAGATTACTGAGGTGTTATCTCTCTGAAATGCCGTAAGGTGGCAGTGAATTGGAAAATTGGTACAAGTTTTGGGTGGAACAAAGCTCTATGGAGCTCAGGAGAAGAGTAGGGGAGAGGTTTTGTTTGCTTGTTTAGGGGTTTTTATTTGTCTGTTTGCATTTCATATAACAACCATAAACTTCAGTCATTTTAATCAGACACTGAATAGGCCTGCTCCAACAGGAACCAGTAAACATGCTCCTGCACAGGGAACTCCTGCTTTTTTCTTTCTCCATTGCTTCCTTTTCAAGTGATCAGCAGGAAGATTTTCTGTTTGCTTACCTTGCAGCTCTTTCTGGGTCATTCCACCAGAAGGCACAGTGAGAGGGCTACCTCTGCTAGTCGGATAAAGACGCAATCAATTCAAGGCTGTTTTGAACCTTGCTATGCTAGAGAATCTAAATTATATTAATGGATCTACCAGTCTTGTATCTAACTCCTTAATACTACCAAGGCAATTATCCAGAGAACAAGTTAGTGAGACATTGTAATGGCTTGTCTCTTGTTTGAGTGGCATGGGCAAACTCAATAGTTATGGTTGAACTTTAACTTTGCTTTTTTTTTTCCCAGTGGAAAATCAGAAATTGTAACAGTAACAAATTTACCAACTGCCCAGGTATTAATGATTAATCAATAAATCCTGAAAAGTGGTTTTCATTTTTGTCCCAGAACAAAACCCAAAGGAATCTATGTTTAGAACATAGAAGTTGCATTCATGTTTCTGAGCAGGACACAAGTTTTTAATCCTGGGAACCCACTCTTTTGCAATCGCTTCCTGTCACAAAATATGTCATCACCAACAATTGCTTCAGAGGATAGCTGATGTTTTGCTGATCTGGATGTGTGTGCACCTAGGCCTTGCAAGACTCCAGGTAAGTTTGCCAGAACTAATAAAGCCAAGTGGTCCAAACAGTTCAATGTAACAGAAGCTACAGACAACTTCTGTGTTCCAAATTAGCAGTGGAGTTGAATGAGCAGAGACACCAAATACAGGTTCATGGCAATATGGCAACATGTGGAAAATGTCAGTGACTCAGTAAGCAGGCAAATGCATCTTTCTGTGGAATTAAGTCCTCCCTGCTGATGTTCTGCACAGGTTTAAGGTTGGTTTTATCCACTGGCTCTTGACAAAAGCATCCGTTTCCCATCATGCCAGGAGAACATCTTGTTCAGATGGGCAGTTGCCTTTGCCCCAGCAATTGTCTGACTACACTGTCTTCACAAATAACCCTGGAAAACAGTGGTGTCCAGAGCCAGAAGAGCTCTGTCAGTTTAATGAGCTTTTGACAAGTCTTCCAGATACTTGTTTTCTGGAAAGCAAAATCTATGCCCATTTCCTCAGCAAACTGAAAGGGTTCAAATCTAGAAAAAGTTTTTGGTCTCTTCTGTGTATATCATCTCACTCACATTAGATTCAGTCAAGCAGCCCAAGACTGACAGCCATTTGCTCTCTCTGTACTACAGTATTGGTGGAAGGCCCTGTGAATGTCCCATGCTCGCTATTTCCCTGCGTCCCCCATCAACTTCCAAACTGGCTGTTGAGGAGACTTTCAAAGTAAAGAGAGTTAAAGCCAGCCCAATTTCTGAGGCCTTCAGTTCTTTTGAGAAAATCTTGGAGGGATAGACAGCTTTAACTACAGCCCCAGGATTAGGGCTACTCTTTAGCTGGATCTTGGTAGACATATGGGAGAGGCATGTGCAGGGGAAAAGAGCCAGGCTGGGTTTCCAAGTCATCACAGTGACCTAGAAGTTGTACAGGGAGCCAGGCACAACAGCCAACAAAGGACATTTTTCTCTGCTTCCTCCTTCAGACAGCTGGGGGATGTTGCACCAGGGTGATGAGGTTTATTGTGCTTTCTCACAAATGCAGGAAGAGGATTCGCTAGTTCCTGTTGAAATAGTTTTTGGAAAGAAGGCATTACACATGGTGCAAGGTGCCAATAGGAGAAAAGGCTGTTGAGAATAGACATCTACATCACCAAAGAAGCAAAGAAAGCAGCAATATGCCTGGTGAAGCCTGCCTGGGATGCTGTCCTTGCTGGAAGGGCTCCCTGCAGAATGAAATTACCATCCTTAACTGCAATTAAATGCTCATCCAGCTCTTGCTGTTGCAGCTGTTTTTATCTTGACTGAAAATAACTGCATGGGCACAGGTCTCCCCAGGACAGCCAGCTCTGTGAGGGAGAAAGAGGACAATAGTGCTTGGTGGGTTAGAGCCATTCTTGACATCCACAAGGCAAATCGTCTGCAGAGAGGAATGATTGCTCTTCAATACACAACACGTAGCAAAATGGTTGAATAGAGCCATCAAACCTTGGTCGTTCTACATACATCAGCTACATCAGCAACCTTGCACTGCTGTATGTCTCGCCTATGAACTGGAGTCTCTAGTTTGCAGCCCCAAATTAAAAGTGGTGATTCTCTTCAGAACCTGGGAGAAAATGCACAGCTAATTATGAAGTGGCCAAAAATGTAACAGTATTTTCATTTAGTTCATTGAGTTTTTGCCAAGCATTCTAATTGATTTAATGATCCCTGTCCCTGGCTGCTCACTAATCACTATCGCACACTACTTCCTTAATCTTTGGCTGGCAAATGGTTACTAATTGTTGCTGCATCTTGCATTGTGCATCTGGTGTTGACAGCTGTCCTTGCCCTGAGATGGAGAGACAGCTGTTTTTAAATGGAGAGCTCTCTCTCAAATCTGTAAAACATCTGGGAAAATATGGCGCTGAAACTGAGCTATCAAATAAAAAAAGTTAGCAAATACATACATAGGCTAGAGGGTCTGCAAAGACAAAACTTAAAAGTAGGCACAGTAATCAGAGCAGAGAAGACTTTCTGCTGTGTCTTTAAAACACGAGTCCTGGGTGTTGCCCATAAAACATGCCTCTTTCCCCTAATTCCCTGTAGACTGCTTGACATTGTAAAATCTTTTACACTCTGCACACCTCCTAATTTGATCAGGCTAACAAGCCATGTTGCTTTTGCTTCAGCCTATTAGATATAATTCAAAAGTCTTTCTAAAAGGCAGGGTACAGGATCAGGCAGCAAGATCTAACTGGCTGGAAACAAGAAACCAGTACCATGAAAGCATAAAAAAGCCCTAGAAATCAATGGAAACAATTGCATTCCTTTTAAAAAATCCCCAACCAATCTTTTCCAGAATCTCATTTCCTCCTGAACATTTTGTGACCATGATTGTTATGAGGAACCTATTTTTTTCCTCTCCCTGTTTATTTTGTGTATTTAGCAGCACTGATCGTACAGTCCATTGTTTTGTTAATGGTCAGCAAAGCTTATCTCCTGATCAAGCCCAGCCGCTATTGCTCATTTGCTGTTCTGCAAGACTTGGATGAGCACTCCTCTCAGACCCTGTGAGAGGCTGCAAGCCAGCAGCGTGAGCAAGGCTGAACTCAACAGGCAACAATGAGTAGGCATGTAAGGACACAGAAAGGAAATGGGTGAGCTTAAACCAGGTTAGCGTGATTGGAGCAGGAGACACTACAAATGGCCCCCAAGGAGAGAATCTACGAGCAGAAAAGGCCTGGTAGAATTAACAATGCCTTTTTATAAAGAAGTCATTTCAGGACATCTGACTTAAGGGAAGTGCCACGTTTATGTATTTTTCATTGGACTGGATTTAAGCCATATCAAGCTGATGATGCCATTCTGAGTTCAAAAGCATATTCTCTTCACCTCATAGACCAGGAACAAGGGCACAATGCAATTAACAGGAAAGGCGGCACTTTTAAAAGCAATAGAAGGGTGTATTTTTAAATTAAGCAGTTACTGTATATTTCAGGCGTTTAAAATAGAAGTTTATTCTAGTCACTGGAAGGTGAGAGACTTCTCCAGGAGATGATTCTAGTTCTCAAGTGTGGTTGCTTTTAAACTTCCCCTAGAGAAGCCTATCTCTTCTCTACACCCATGGAAGGACTCTTGAAAGACCTGCCTGGTAAGTGGCCTCTGGAGTAAGAAGCCTCCCATGAGGTGACAGGAAGACAGTTGTATTTCTAACTGGATTCTGAAAGTCACTGATGCAGGATATCACTGATGGGCAAGAACCTGGATAACACTGATCCCTTTTTTTGGTTAAAGGGTATGGAACATGCTGTTTGAATTCAAATCACACTCGAAGGGTGGACATATGGGAACATCTACAAAATGCTCTGAAACATCTTGCTCAGGCCACAATAAGGATCAAGATCTTGAACTAGAAACCAAGGGTTGAGCTGATTAATCATCTTCTCAAAGCTCAAGAGCTTCCTCCTAACAAGAAGAAAATTGGTGGCAGGAGGCATGTATGGATGAGCAAAGTGGTTGTGACTAAACTCTGACATAAAAAGGAAATGTACAAAAGGTGTAAGCAGGGGTAGGTGGCCCACAAGGAAGCCTTACTAGTGACAGTGTCCTTCAGCAATCCCAGGCCCCTTAGCAAGGGGGCCAAAAGAGCTGAGGAAAGTGGATAACATAATTGAAAGGCCACTCTTTGAAAGATCCCACTGATCAGGAGAGGTTCCTGAGGCCTGGAAGAAAGCCTAAAGCCACTCCTAGCTTCAACAAGGACAAGAAAGAGGATCTGGGAAATTAGAGTCTGGTCAGCCTCACCTCAATCCCTGAAAAGGCAATGGAGCAAAAAACCATGGAAACCATTTCCATACAGATGAAGAACACGGAGGTAATCAAATGTAGTCAGCAAGGATTTACAAAGGGAAAAACAGTCCTAACCAACCTGACAGCCTTCCACAGCACAAGTGTCTTCATGAATGAGAGGAGAGCAATGATGTTGTTTGCATTGACTTTAGCAAGGCATTTGACACTGTCTCCCATAACATCCCCATAGACAAGGTATGAGTTACCTAAGTGGGCAGTGAGGTGGATCAAAAAACAGCTGAATAGATGGACCCAGAGTGTCGTGGTCTGTGGCACAAAGTCCACCTAGAAGCCTGTCACTAGAGGTATATTCTGTTATCAGGTCTTATAGTTTTTGACATCATCACTAATGAGCTGGATGATGCAACAGAGTACACCTTTGGCAAATTTACAGATTACGCAAAGCTGGGGGGAGCTGATACACCAGCTGATGTGCTGCCATCCAGAGCAACCTGGACAGGCTGGGGAATTGATCAGAGAGGAATCACATGAAGATCAACAAAGGGAAATGCAGAGTCCTGCACCTGGGAAAGAATAACCCCGTGCACCTGTGTGGGCTGGGGACTCTGCAGAGAAGGACCTGAGGGGTTCTGGAGGCCATGCCAGCAGTATTCCCTCACAGCAAGGACAGACAGCAACATCCTAAGCTGCATTAGGAAAAGCATTGTCAGTAGGTCAAGACAAGTGATCTTTCCCCTCAGCACTGGTGAGGCCACACCTGGAATCCTGTGCCCAGTTCTGGCCTCTGTACAGGAAAGACATGGACTTACTGGAGTGACTCCAGAAAAGGGCTCAAAGTTGATTAAGGGACTGCAGCACACGTCATGTGAGGGAAGACAGAGAGCTGGGAATGTTCAGCCTAGAGAACAAAAGGCTCAGGGAATCTCATCAGTGTGTATAAATATCTGGTGGGACAGAATGAAGAAGAGGGAGATAGGTTCCTGCTGATGGGACAAGAAGCAATAGGTGTTATTTAAAACATGAAACTCCTCCTGAACACCAGAAAACATCTTTTTACTCTGCAGATCATCAAAGACCTGGAGAGGTCATGAAGTCTCATCTTTTCTGTGTATCCAATTCTTTACTATTAAGGGTGGTGAGGCACTGAAAGAGGTTGCCCAGAGAAGTTGTGGAGGAAGTGTTCAAGGCCAGGTTGTATGGGGCATTGAGCATGTTGATTTAGTGGGAGGTGTCCCTGCCACAGCAGAGGGGTTGGAACTAGATGATCTTTAAGGTTCCTTCCAACCCAAACCATTCTATGATTCCATCTCTGGAAATGGGCAAAATGTGACTGGACACAGTCTTGGATAACCAGGTGTAGCTGAGCCACCTTGAATAAGATGGGGTTGAACTAAATGATCTCCAGAGGTCACTTCCATCCTCCTCATTCCTGTGATGATTCTGTGATCCACTACAGTAGTTCCTGGTGTCCTGTATGCTCTTGGTTCTTGTGCATTTCACTGCTTTTTCCCTGAGGTAATTAATTACTGGTGTAATTAATAGCACTGAATGCGTGTACCTCTGAGGATGAGGTGGTTATGGAGAAATATGAACTTGACAAAATAGTCAGAAGAATTGCCTATTTAAAAAAAAATAGAGGATCTGGGAATTACGTTCATGACTGTGAGGTTCTGTTCGCGTTTCAGCAGAGTAAGCAAGGTCTAGGGAGATGGAAGCTGACGGAGTGCACAGGGCAGGATCAGATGAGACGTGGGAGAAGAGTGACATATGACAGCCAGTGCTGAGTACAGCACTCAAGAACTTCAGTTTTATTTCCCAGTCTATGAGAACCAATGCCACTAGGTCTGGGCACTCTGGGTGGTGGTGGTAAAATTAAAGCCCTAACACTGTATCAAAACATGATGCACCAAGCATGGACAAATAGATCAAAGTCAGTATTTTCACACAGAAAATGGAGAAAACACAATTAATGACTGCCCGGGAGAAGTCAGATTTACATGACCACCCTGGAACTCTGAAGCACAGACAGCTCTCCAGGGCAGCAGTCCACAAGCTGAACCATGAGCCTGTTCTTTCTCCACTTGTGTTCCCAGTCTCCTTCTCAGCATGGTCCCAGTATATTTTATGCACTAAGTCATGATGCCATTAAGAAAAAAATATGCGATCCCATAATTAATGTCTGTCTCACAAAAGAAGATTTGAGAAACATTTGTCAATAATGGTCTAGGAATTATTGTTCCTGCCTTGGGAGAAAGAGATGGACTGGAGTCCCCAGATGGCTCCTTGAGGTCCCTTCCAGGCCTCTTTTCCACAAAGTCATACATGCCAAAATTAAGCCAAATTAAGTTTGTGCACACTGTTTTAATTCCAGTCTTCTGTAACTTCTGAATGCTTGTTTTCAGAGCCATTTTGGCACAGACTACAGTGTTCTGCTTTTTAGGATCCTGGTCAGTTTGTTTTAAAGCCAACACAGCTTAGCAAGGATGCCATGATATGCATATCACCACTTGTAACAGCCCCCCGACAAAGGCCTCTTTCAGGGACTGCCAGAAACAACCAAGGTGACTGGGACCTCTCCAACTAACAAAGGTTAGGGTGGCAGTAGGAAGGGAAGCACCAGAAACTTGCCTTTCAGATCCACCTGCTGGGAGCAGATGAGATGAAAATCTAAGGATGACTTGGTTCCATCCCAAGCCCTGGAGAGCAGTATGTACCACCAGGAGCTTTTTGCTTCTTGCCATCCATGTTCTTTCCAATCCCATTCTTCTTTCAGACCCTTGAAAGCAAACAGGTCTTTTGCTACCTCCTCTGCTCCCTGTCCCACCATTGTCAAGTTAGCATCTTTCCTCTCCCCACTCTTGTCTCCACTAATTGTATCCCACCTCAAGTCATGCCCACACCCTACCTCTGTTCCCCTCCCAGTCTCCCTTGTCCTGTCATCACATATTTTTTCACTTCTGCTCTTTTCCCTACTCCCTCACCTTCTTTTTTTGCCCAACAGGTGCTCCCAAACCCTGAATCCTCAGTGGCTTGATCCTTCTCTCTGTTGTCATTGCTGTTCATTGTTGATTCAGAAAATCAGCCTCCCCCCACTTCCTGCCTCTGCCCCAGTCACACCATCTTTCCCTCTTATACCACCACCTCCCCCAGCTAGTCCAGCCCCAGTCACAGCAGGTTCTTCAAACAGATTTACCTCTTTCCTCCCACAGCTGGCTTTCACAACCACTTCCCCTGCCATGCTGCTTCACAGCCAGTGTGGTGGTGATCACTTCATGAGACAAACCCCACTTTGCTCTCAGCTCAGTGCAGCCTCCCACTGCAATGCCTGGCAGGTGGGGTGGGCTTGGCTACCACCTGTGCACAGCCCAGGTGACAGGTGCTCCAGAAGCTGCAAGGACACAGAGCATACTCAGCCAAGGTGGACTTCCCAGGGATGATTTGGGGATGGCTTTTTGTCCAGTAAATGCTAATAAGCTTCCACAGACCTATGAGGTCTATGATTTTTTAAGGTCGTAAAGTGTGGTCCAGTTTGGATAGCTTTTGTCAAGACCCATAAAAGTGCGATTTCCAGTTTGTATGGTGTGAGGAAGTGCCTCAGACAAAAAACTAAGACATACTTGAAATGGGACAAATGCATTTTTGTTAGCCTTCTTCTTGGAAATGTCCTGGATCACTTTCATTTTAACTTTTCATCACTCTGAAAATTATAAACAAGTGAATCCAAGATATTTTTACAGGAAATGCTGTGCAGCCTTAATATGCAGGGGATATTATGCATCCCTATGCATAGGAATGTTAATTGTTAGATAATGCAATCATAAAGTATTTCACTTTTTTTCACCTTTGTTTTTCTCATTTCCATTCTCACCAATTATCAAAATCTGCTAATAGTTGCATACTCTGGGCTTCAAATATTTTACTCTTCATCAGAGACCTTTATACTGCAGGACAAATTCCTCATTATCTGGAACATCCCTTGAATTAATTTATTCCATTGGTGACTGCTGAGTCATAAAAATAGTGGTATTATACTGACTTAAGTCATAGTGTTAACGGAGCAATCTGCTTGAGCAGCTGAATTAGTCTGAGCAACATGCTTTTCAGCACAGTGTCATGAGTTTCCCCTACACTGATCACTTTTTTTACAAAGATGATATTCAGGTTTATTAAAGGTATTTCTGTTATCCTAGGCTTGGGCATGCTTGCTGAGTTGCTGAAAAAAGTCACAAGGTTTATGTTAAAGGTGGAAGTCACTGTGCTCCTTCACACAGACACAGATATCAGCAGAACAGCTCTTGCTGCCTGAATGGCATGAGCAAATCAATTTCCTACATCTGTTTTGGTCAGCCCAGCATTTCTTTTATACTCTACAGGTAGGTTGCAAACTTGCAAATCCAAGGAGACTGTGGAAATTACCCTGGAAGGAAAGCATGTCTCTCAACACTTCCAGGCATGTTGCGGCAGAACAAAGCTGTGACCCATTCTTTCATCTGCCACCCTAAGGGTAGGAAGATCTTTAGAAGTCAATGTGTCATTTATGACTGTGCATTAGAGCAGCCTAAACTGGTCACAGAGGGAAATTATTTTACAATAATCCTGTAAAGGGAGAGACAGAATCTCTGTTGCTCAGATGTTAGCTGCACAGGGCTTGGCACTGATCTTGAAATCTGATGAATAATGTTGGAAACAATATTGTTCCTAGATTTCCAGCTGTACCGGAAGGTAGGTGGTCAGTGCAAAACCTACCCTACCACCTGCTGCTGCTCCAAGATTGATGCTATCTGGATCAGGGGGAGGATAGCCCAATTCTGTAAAATAAATAGGCCCCTGCTGTGTCCAGCATAGAGGTGTCATCTCTCCTTGTAGGAGACCCTGGCAGCCCAGGGTCTGATTGCATTGCAGGGCACTCATTTTTCCCAGTGGAAAGCTGCAAGACAATTTTTTTATTTAAGTGCTTTACCAGACATACTTCACATGCTTGTGGGGTTGTTTCTAATGCTGTCATTATCTAGAAAAATCTTTCCCTAGTGGTAGAAATCACATACTTGCAGATGGGGAGCAGGGTTCTTGTCTAGTTCTAATTGATGATTGTCAAATTCCAATTTTTCCAGACAGTGGGATGATCCTGAGAAAGTGGGATGTTTTTCCTCGGCGTAAGGACACAAATACATGCATGAACATGCACAGAAATATTATTCAATTCACTAAAACCAGCTGTTGTGAACAAACCACCCACATACAACAACTTCTCAACAGTAAAAATCTTCATCTCCCGTTAATACTCCAGACTGTTGTCTGAACTCCTTCTCTACCTTCTCTAGCCTCTCACTCACTTTTTCAAGAGGACATTTGGGATTTTCACTACCATCCAAAGCCTGCTGTTTGAGGAAGTTAAAAAGGACCCACCTGGGAGCATCGGCTCAAGTTTTCCTGTTCTTTGACAGGTCAACTGGTCACTCAGGCCTTGCTGGTGAAACACTCAGAGCCAGTTTTGGAAACATATAGGCAGTGAAGAAGCCTTGATGCAGCTCAGGGAGGTGGCCTTGTGTTCACTTGAATGACAAGTGCCAGTGAGAGACAGAAGAGACTGTGGTTTTTCTCTCTGAGATGAGCATAACAGTCAGTAGAAGAGACAAGGCTGTTGACTCCCAAGTTTCCTCCTTGAGTAAATTAGACCCATGTCATCCTTGGATACACTTTGTTGTTGTTGTTGTGTTTGTCTGCTTTAAAGACTTAATTCAGATGGCCTCAGGCAGCTGTGGCTGAAGGCAGTGGGGGCTGGGAGCTTTTTTCCATGAGAAGGCAGTGAGTATTTAGCCAAAATGTGTTGTACCAAAGCACAGCAGGTACCCAGTAATGCTGGGCTTCCTGGGATGGGAGAGCCTAGCTCCCCCTTTGAGTGCAGCATGCTCCTATCAGTTATTAGCAGAGCTAGGAAAAGGACCTTGCCATTGGAGGGTTGTGAAGAATGGACTGCAGAAGCAGGAGAGCTCTAAATGTGTTTTTGTTACTGGCATGAAAAAGGCTGTAATAGCAAGGAAATTAACTGATACTTGCCAAAGTGTAATTCATCATCAATGAAAGATTCACCTGTCAGAGGAAAGGAAGTCTTTATCTACCACCTGTATTTGGGGGACTGTTAAAAATACCCAACCAAAACCCAGCTGCTTTCAAACAAGGGCTGTAATCATGTACAGAGTATCCCACTGTTCATGGATCTGCCTAGCACTGCTGTAAATTCAAGGTGTGATTGCATCAGCTCCTATTATTCCTGCCGTTCTCTTTGGTTTGAAATATCACCCGACTCATTTGGGTTAGATACGAGACGTAATTGCCTGGAAACCAGTGCACAACTCCAGAATGGTGCCTTGCTCATTACATTCACCTTGTCCAACAAAATATCCATGCTATTCCTATGTTGGTTCATGTCATCAGGACACTGCAGAGGGTGTGCTTTCATTATTCCCTCCTGTGAATCCCTTGAGAGGTACCAGGGCCTTTCTAAGGAACTCAGGTCCTTATGGATTTTCTAAGTCATGGGAAACTCCAAGAAATAGAAGCTCTTCATGGTTTCCACACTTGCCAGGCACAGGTGCATCTGTCAGCAATTGCAAGAGGTGTGTTGAAAGGAAACATGGATGGACAGCCTTTCTTCTGTGAGATTATTAAAATACTAGTGGCAAATCTAGCACCCAAGGGGTGCTGGGAACCCCAGGGCCATTGCAGACTTGCAGAGAAAACGTCAGCTTCCTGATGACCCACAAGAATTTTTCCTGCTTCTGGCCTGCCTTTCTGATGTCCTAACTCCCAGTGAGTGTTTCTTCTCTCTTTTCAAAGGTGAGCATGATCCTGTCCCAGTATCCTGGGACTCCTGTGCTGCTGGAGGCAGGGAACAGTGTATACAGCCATCCTCACATGGCTGCCAGGGGAAGGGTATGACCTGGTAGCAATGAAACAGAGCTCTCCCTCAATGCCTCCCTGCAGACTGAAAGAGGGGTAAGTATGAGCTGCTAGAGGGAACTAAAAACAGACAGTCTCTTCCCTGAGCAGACCAGGGATCCTGGGAAGAAGAGGCCACATTCTTCATCAGCATGTAAGAGAGTAGGTTGGAGAATGGGGAGGAAGAACAGCTACTAACTAGAAGACAGCATTGGCATGAGAACAAGTAGACAAAAATAGGCTATGAAAAAATGTGGGCTGCAAATCAGAAACAAGTTTCCTTCTGTCAAAGTGAGGTTCTTGAATAACCTGCCAAGAAAATTCCCAATGACTTAAGATGGACTGTGATAAATTAACAAGAGGGACTTTATGACTCAGTGCTTGTCATTGCTGGGAAATATGATGATGACTAGGAGATCCCTTCTAGCCCCACATTCCTGCTGGTATGATAACAGAGGAATCTGTGTAGGGTGCAATAAATGCTGAATCACTGAGTGCTTTATCTAGCTGCCTGGCAGGACAAAGTCCCTTGTACACATCCTGTCTGCAAGAACCTCCAGGACAAAAAAAAAAAAATCCTTACGTAAATGATTGTGCTCTGGCAGCACAAAGCATGCAGCTACAAACGCCTGAGTTAGAAGAAAACCAGCTCAGCTACAGGCACCTCTACACAGGGGAAAGGTGGTGGCATGGGTGTGAAAGCAAGGAACCCCACTGTAGACACTGAGGGGTACACATTCCAAGGTAAATGTGCTCCAGCTGCTTCAATATACCCTCTTAATGAGAGAAAGAACCTCCTGGAACTGTGTGGCAGTATCCCATGCACTTGCTCAGCGAGGTGTGTGCAGGGATCGATCAGGTCCAGAGGGCATGACCGAGCCATGTAGCAGAAAGTTCCTGCAGTTCACATCAACCACTAAGCCATCCACAGTTCTCCCACCATGCCAGGATCCACAGCTCTTTTGATGGCATTTTTTTCCTGTCTCCATGGAGTTCCCCAGGCGCTTTGTGCTTGAGCACAAGGCCAGCAATCAGGATGCAGCTTACACTGATGCATTTGGTGTCACAACTGGACATCCACAGCTTTGCTGCTCTGGCTGCAAGCACAGACCTTGGGGTAACAGCAGCAGCTGGCATTTCAGTAGTGCAGAGCTGGAGGTAGAGGCCAAGAAGACAGTCCTGACAAACTGGATAAGGTAAGAGATAGGCCTGGTTTCTGGACTCAGGAGAGTAACTCTGCACAGGAGGAGAGGGCTTCTCCACAGCCCTCATGGCCATCAGACTTGAGGAAGACTTTTCTGGAGCTTCTTCCAGACCTGTGGAGGTCATGTACAGATGTGGGTGCTCCCTCACCTCCTCACAACCTGCAGCTCAGGCTACCTGGAGTCGTAGGGCCCCTGACTACTGCTCCCCACTGTGCCACAGGAATGTCTCCACACAGATGAGGCACCACAGGACAGCCACTGTCTCCAAGGATTGCACAGTCTGGTTCTCCCTCTCACAGTACTTTCAAATACTCAGTATTTCTCATAACTCCACCTGGTATCAAAGATCAGAGCAAGAGGTTCCCACAGATCCCAACTGCTAAGGCCAACACGAGGCAGTGGGGAAATGTCCACACCAATGGTCAGCACTCCCGTGCCAGAGAGCCTGTCATAATCCCTTGCCTGTCATAATCCCTCTCTGCCATAGCTAACAAAGCTCTTTTCATTTTTTTCCTTTTATTTTTTTTTAACCAGGCAGCTGAATCACAATCCAGATCCATTTCTTTATTTCCTGAACAGTGGCAAGCTGGCAGGGTAATAGAGGCAGACTGAGCCATGGCAGGTGGTTGTGGCACAAGAGCCTCAAGGCTTCCTGCCTTCCAGGATCTTGCCAAGGACCAACAAACAGGCATGGAAAGAGATCTCATCCTGGCTGTGACGTGACCTTTCCTAAACAGCCATCAGCAAGGAAAGGGCCCACAACTGAACACAAGATTTGAGGTGTGACCTCACCAGTGCTGAATACAGGGGGATGATCCCTGCCCTGGTCCTGCTGGACACACTATTTGTGACAGAAGCCACAATGCTCTTGGCCTTCTTAGTGGGTGCATGCACAAGCTATGCAGTTTTCAGGTGGTGGCTGCTAGTCACCACACAGAAAAGCAACGACCTCAAATTCCAGCAGTGAGTTTCCAAACAAACCCTAGGTTCAAAGTCCTCCGGAGGGTTTTTCTGCATTTCGTGGATTTAAAGTTAATTCTTACATCAGCCGCTTCCAGGTGGGTTCATGGTTGATCATTTCCTTTGACTGTGCTGCAGTATTTCCCAGCCCCAGAGCAAAGTGTTATTCTAAACACGTTTGGGGGTGGGGAGAAGTGGGTTTGACCCTTATTTAATAGGGTCTCTAGAGAGTGCCTGTCCCCCGCCTTGTCCCAGCGTGGCGATGCCGTGGGATGTACTCGGTGGTTGCCGGCACGCCCGGCGTGGCAGCAGCAGCACCTGCTGCGAGCGCTGCGGAACTGCAGGCGGCTGGCAGGCGATGGGCACAGCGATCCCGCGTCCCACTGCAGCGAGCCCCCGGCCTCCCGGGTTTGCCCCGCACAGGTAGGGAACCCTCCCAGTCAGTGCGTTTCACCCAGGCCAGAGCTCAGATCGCTGTAAAACTGAAAGAAAACGGTTTCTATCAGCAAAAAGTGACACACACACACACAAAATTACACTCTGTCTGGAGTGTTTCCATTTTAAAAGCAAGCAGGGGCTGTGGGAATATTGTTCCTCGTAAGATTACTGAGGTTGGTGATTTGCCCTACATGCAAGCTTGGAAAACTGCAGAGGCAACAGGGAGAAAAAAGGTGACGCCAGTGAAGGGAGAGAGAAGTGAGGGATTTCACCATCATAAAGGGTAACAGAGAGGGCAGTGCTAACATGCTTTGTTCATAACCAGGTCTGGGATTCCTCTGACACCTGCCCTTTTAATCAAGCCTTTCTCCAGAAGGTTTGTATTGCACTGGACATCAGTGCAAGGTCTCAGCATCCTGAATTCCTGTGGAGGCAACGATAAGCTCAAATGCCATGATAAATATCCCCAAAAAGGCACACACACTGGATTTACTGTTCTTGGTATTTCTAAGATAAAAAATAAACAGAGCATATTAATTTAAACAAACCTTATTCCAGACTACATCATCCATACAAAGACATACAGAAGGGCACAAGACCCAGAAATCAAAGTAAAAAAAGAAACCCTTTTCAGATCCTTCTTTACAATGGCTAGCTTGTCTTTCCCCTCAGCTCTGACCTGAGTCCCACCTACAACCATGCACCTGAACTACACAAAATGCGAAGACACCTCCACGGATATCACCTTTGGACTCCATTTTCTTATTCAGATGCTACAAAAAACCCACCAAAACCCAAAAGTTTGCTTTGCCTGGGAGCAGCATACCCCAGGTGAGTGGCAGCCTACATCCGCTTCTGGCATCCATTGCCCATCCCCAGCTGGGGGTGATGCCAGTGGGACACTCTGCATGGGCAGCCTCGGGGGAAGGAGTCCTCAGTCGGTGTGTATGGAGTGGTGTGCAAGAAGCAATGGTTGTTTCTGAGGCAGGATACTGCTTCCTGCCAGTGCCAGTCACCCAAGTCTTACAGGGAAAGCTCTCTGAGGAGATGAAGTTTGGGCTCTCACAGACCCCCCAGCCCTGGGCTCTCCACTGCTAGCACCAGGATGGACAGAAGTGCTGGCTATCTGTGGGACACAGGCAGCTGCCCAGAGTAGCCAGGACAAAGCCACCACCACCTCCCTGAGTGCTGCCAACCCCCTCTCAGCCAAACTCAGCCTGCAGTCACGGCTGACCAGGCTGGGGCTGACACTGCAAACCAGAACGAGGCAAGGTTTATTCCTGATCCCCACATTCCAGAACAAGGCACATTCCTCAGAGGGATGTGTGGCTTTAGCATTGCTGAAAAAACACGCAGTGTTGGGGTGGGAGGGCACTTGCTTTTGGTGCAGGGGTGCTCCCAGTCACACGAAGGTGGGTTTCAGATCGTCTTTGAAATTCACCACAGGCTGGGGCCCGCCACGGTGCTCTGTCTGCTGATCCTCACAGTCACTGGGCTCTGTGTCCGTGTCCGTGCTGCTGCTGTCCAGGGAGCCGTGTGGGCTCTGGAAGCAAACCTCGCAGCAGGGTCGGTGGCAGCCATGAAACATCTCCTCAGAGCTGCTGCTGCTGCTGGAGTCGGAGTCTGGGTAATAGTACAGTGAGCGCAGCGAGGGCTCAGCGGGTCCCCTCGGGTGCCCTGCCACCGCCGCTGCTCCTGCGGGATGCACGATGAAGCACCCTGGGACTCTGGCCACCCCAGCCACCCCTCTGGCTGAAGGCAGGCCTCCCTTGGCATGGCTGGAGGGGATGGTGCTGGGGGGTGAAGGGGCCCTCTGCCAGCCATCTCCCCTCCCATTCCCAGGGAGTTATGTGCTGACTCTCCATGGCCCCAACTGCCCACCTCCTTCACCCTGCAGCTGGCACGAGGGGATATATGTCCAGGGAAGCGTGTGGAGGCAGGAGGCAACGGGATCCTCCAACGATGCCTTGCCAGGTAGGGGCTGAGGGGTGTGTGGATGCCTGGGTAGCCCTCCTGGCCCACCCGTGTTTCTCCCTGTTTGCCTGAGGTGCCCCGGTTGCCAAGTGGGGGTCCTGCAGATAAGGCTGGGCTGTAGTTTTTGCCATCCAGGCTTAACTCTCGCAAGATTTCCCACAGCTTCTCACTGTTTACATAGCTGACTTTGGGGGACGACTCCCAGGCTACACCAGCTGAGTTGTCCCGGCCTGGCAGCTGCTCCGGAGGCTGCCCCTGCACTGCAGGTGTCCCACACTCCTGGACATCTTTCATGCCACGTTCAATGCTGTCCCCTGTATTAAAAAGCAGCACCTGAGAGCAAACAGGCTCCTGGGTTGCATGTTTCTGGAGGGCCTGAGCATTGCTGCCAAGTGGTGATGTACCCAGCAAGCAGGGGGGCTGCCACCCATCCCTCTCTGGATCCAGGGTGCAGCAGTCCCCCGGTGCATCCCCAGGCTGCCCTGAGCTCCAGGTGCAGGGAGCTGCTGGCAGCGCACGGGGGTCGCAGCCGCTCTCTGCAGACATCAGCCTCATCAGCTTCTCCTTGGCGCTGCTCACTTGCTCCTGCAGGCTTTCGATCACGGCATTTTTCTGTGTCAAACAAACAAGCCTGTCAAGTGTGGGGTGGGCAGGGGGGACAAAACCGCTGCCAATTTAGAAGCAGGCACTGCCAGAAAACAACTCACCCCTTTCTGCATGGCAAGAGCCACACCAGCAGCATGTGTGACCTCAGCCTCCCCTGCAGCCCCCCAGATGTGGGTGTGGGAAGGGACTCACTGGGCAGGCAGCTCTACAGGCTGGGGTGGTTCTGCCTGTGCAGTGCAGGTGAGGGAGCAGGAGGCTGGGGCCTTTTCTGAAACAGAGCGTCTCCCCTGTAAATTAACCATGTTTGACAAGGCTGTGGGAACCGGGCTCTCTTGCACTCCTCCCTGCATAATTTTTTCAAGCCCTCCAGATAATGCCTAAATTTTGGTGCTTTGGAGTGTGACAAAACAAAGCAGTTCTTCCCCTCAGGAAGGAAGGGGCTGGTGAGGACAGTGTGGACAGGGGTATAAAGAAGGGCTTCCCACCCTGCAAAGCCTTCAGCCCACAAAAGGGAAGGGGAGAAGCTGGAGGAGGGGGGCTGGCAGAGCCCTGTACCTCGGTGAGCAGCCGCTTCATGGAGTTTTTCTCCCCTATGAGCTGGTAGAGCTGCTCCTCGCTGTACACCGAGCGGCAGCTCCTGCTTGGGCTGGTGAAATATTTTGCCATGTGGCTCGTGGTTTGGCTTTCTTCTTCAAAAGCTTTCCACTGCTTGAGCTGGGGAGTAGAAGAGGGTGTTATCCACAGAGCCCCAGCCGATACAGCGGGAGGCAGCACAGCTCAAGCGCGAAGGAGACAAAGGGATGGAGAGGGGGAGACAAAGGCAGGGTGTGACGGGGAGCAGAGACAGGCAGCAAGAGATGGCTGGGCGAGGGGCTGCAGTGTCACTTGGAGCCTCCCACCCATCTGAGCCCTACCCTGTTCCTAGCTCCAGCTTTTAATGCAGAGAGGGTCAGTGCCTGGCTGCACTGAGACTGCTGAGCACACTGTAAAAGCCCCCTCCCTCTTCTCCCCACTCCCTGACTCCATGACAGACAAAGACAGTGTCACGCATGCCCCCTTATCCCCGAATCACTGGTGACAAGCTGAAAAGGAGCAATGTTTAGTATCTGTTTTTTCATCTAGTATTTCCCTGGAAGACTTGTGCAGCCCAGCTCCAGCTGTTTATTGATCTCAGATGAGCCACTGAAAAGCAAGCCCATTAGGAAAAACAAGGTAATGAATTAAAAGATCCAAGTTAAATAAAATGTTCAAGGGCCTCAAGCTCCCACAGAAAAATGGTACAGGCAGAGTGCAAGTACAGCTCATCAGCTTCTCCACCCTCAGTACAGGAGACCTGGAGCTTGGCACAGCATCACTAGCAGGCTTGGTGCTCACCAGAGGGGATTTGGATCCTTGCTCCCAAAGGCTGCTCATCTAAGGGGTTGGGGCTCTGCAGTTACACTGTCTCAATTGAGGCAGGAGGGGACCTCTGGAATTCATCCCAACTGCCCTGCTCAAGCAGTGTCAGATAGAGCAGTCTGCTCACAACCGTGTCTAACTGGGCCTTGAGTATCTCCAAGGATGGAGACTCCACAACCTCTCTGGGCATTCTGCTCCAGTGCTTTACAACTTTCACAGAAAAAACTCCAGCCTTTTCCTTATGTTTAAATAGAATTTCCTGTGTTTCAGTTTGTGCCCATTGTCCCCTGTCCTGTCAGTGGATACCACTGAGAAGAGCCTCGCTCCCCTTCCCTATTCCACCCCCATCGATATTTATATACATTGCTGAGATCCCCTGAGCCCTCCCTTGCACAGATGTGCTCCTTCATCAGCTTCACCTCTTCCTCCCTTTCTCTCCTCATGTCCTTGAGCCCAAACATCCCTCCAAACATTCAACTGAGTAAATAACTGTTTCCTCTCCCTCTAACAATGGGAGCATTATTCCCACTAACGTGGTGGCCAGGCACACCAGGCTGCTCCTGGAGGACACAGGAAGCAGAAGTGCCTCACCTCACCACAAAAGGCTTCCTTTAAACACCTCCGCCTCTTCCTCCTCCTCGCTTGTGGCAAAACCCAGCTTCCTTCTCCAAAAGTGCAGAGGAGGACAGCCTCCCCTGGGGACCACCAGCAGCAAAGAAGTCTCCTCTGAGAGTGGCTGGGCCATCTGGATGGCCTGTGCCCAGCTCCATCCCTGCCAGGGGCAGAAGCTCATGGTGGGAGTGTGCATGTGAGGTTTGAGGACAACTGCACCAAGGACAGATCCCACCACCCGCATGGAGCAGGAGGAGGGGGCCAGTGGCTGCCTCGCCTCATGTGTGCTGTCTGCATGACTGTCACCTGTGGCACGTTCCTGCAGGAGGGTTTCTGAGCAGCAGTGCTGCACTCCTTGGAGACTTTCCAGGACATAAAAGCAACAAGGGACAAGAAAGCTGGAGATGGATTTTTTACAAGGACACAGTGCTAGGACAAGGGAGAATGGCTTTAAACTGAAAGAGGGTAGGTTTAGATTAGATATAAGGAAGAAATTCTTCACTATGAGAGTGGTGAGACACTGGAACAGGCTTGCCCAGGGAAGTTGTGGATGGCTCAGTCCCTGGAAATATTTATGGTCAGGCTGGATGGCACTTCAAGCAACCTGGTCTAGTAGAAGCTTCCCTGCCCACAGCAGGGCTGTTGGAACTAGACGATCTTTAGGTCCCTTCCAATACAAACAATTCTGTGATTCTTTGAGACTCATGAAACTTGCTTGGGGAAGCAGAACCACCGGGGTGGGGTGGGGTGGGGCTTGGAGAATGAGCTGTACAGGTGAGTCCAAACATTTGGGGGAAAAAGCAGGAAAGAGAGTGCATTGACCCACACAGCTGATGTTGCTAAACTCCGAAAAGGTGCCCATTTCCAGCCAAGTGACAGGACAGAGGTGGCAGCATACCTGTGGGACAAAGATGAAGCAGTTGATTGTGGTCGTACACACAAAGATGCCTCCGGAAGTAAAACCAAACAACAAATTATGCCAAGTACGGAAGAAACGGTGAACTAAGCAGATGGTGCCAGCAGCCAGGAAAACAAGGTTGACCCCAACGATGAGTGTCAAGGACTGGTTGACTGGTGAGGAGCTGACGTTGTCGGTCAGACCGGCCAAGTAGGTCCCATATAGCAGGAGGATACTCTGGAAGCAGAAAAAAGAGGTTTCCAGAGAGTGGAAAATTACAGCCTGATGGTGTCAACCCCCACCTCACACCAAGCCTGGTGAGCTCAGATACACTCAGCACAATCCTAATTAATGCTCTTTGATCTATAATGCAGACCTGGAGTGCGCGGTGGTGACGCCGCGGCAAACGCCTGGCAAGCTGCTGCAGGCCAGGAGAGGGGCTGGGGACACAGGGCAGGAGGGAAGGTGCTGGTGGGCACGGGGGGGTCCCAACCAACAGGCATGAAGAGCCAAGAGTCAGCTCAGCAGGTGCTGCCACAGAGCAGGGCACGTCTGGGAGAAATTGTGAAAACCACCCCTTGGGCAGCCTGGAGCAGGAGAAGCAAAGGCAGACAGGAGGCAGAGGTCTCTGCAGGGCTGCTGCAGTGGGTGCCATCAAGGAGCAACACACACCTCTGAAGGAGCAGGAAGGATATGAAGGATATCCAGAAGAAATTCAAAGAAGACAGCAAGGAGAAATGGAGGTTTAGACTGGAGGGAAGAGGATGTACTTGGTGCCTCTTTAAATAGCAATAATCCAGGAAACTACCAGGTGCAATTCTTCTCCCTTCCCTTTGCTGTTTCCTGACTCCAGCAGCAGGGAAAGGCACTACAGAAGTGCTCTGTACACAGAGGCTCTCCCTCCCCCCAAGCAGACCAGTTGTTTCAGAGCAGGCTGTCTCACCACCCTGCTCCTCAAGGGTCTCATGCATGCATTTTTCCAGTGTGCTCAGGATAAAACTGCCCAGCAGGATGAGCCTCTCCTTCCCTAGGTGACACAGGAAACACCAAGTATTTTTTGTCTGCCTCCATAGTGCAGAGCATGGTCTGCCTTCAGGATCATTTGGAAACACCATCTAACAAAGTCCCATCTCCTCCAAGGACCTGGAATACAGGGAATACGACCTACATTATTCCTGTGCTACCCAGTAAGTGTCGGCCTTTTATTAAGAGTCATTGTTATTTGGCCATCAAGAACTGCTTTGTGACATGAGATGCAGATGTTTTTTCAACCCTTCTGAACTCCTCTGTGCTGTGGCTGCTTGATGACTGTGATGGCCACTGCCAGGGCTAAGGTCTGGAGGGACACAGGCAAGAGAGGTTCATGTCCAGATTTCTGGTGAGACTCCCAACTTCAGAGCAGCATGAATTCTCAAGGTGGGGTTTTAAGAGTGAAACCTGCCTTGCTGTGAACCAGGCTGGTGCCTGACCCTGCTTTGTAGAATCTGCACTGGACCATAACCTTGTCCACCACAGGGCACCTCCAAACAGCCCAAAGGCAAGCCAACCCCTAATCCCTGAGCAGGAAAAAACCAGCACCAAAGTCCCATTTAAATTCATACAGTCTATCTGGGACACAGACAACATAAACTAGGACTCTCAGTAAGCACAGGAATAAGTGGTTTGTTTGTTTGTTTTGAACTTGAGCAGAGGACTTTGCTCCTAATTCCAGGCATGTCCTTGGCAAGTCATTTCTGTTCATTGCTCTGTGCCAGTAAAACCAGGATAATACACTGTCTTCCCAAAGGGCTGAGCACATAAATGCCGTGGATGCTAAGACGTGCTATGTACGCAGAGAGATAAAGCCTCCTCTCACATTAGTGTAAATCCAGACTAACTCCAGAGAAACCACCAAGGAAGTACTCTGTGACCCCCCGTAAGTAGGAAGGAACAGGGCCAGATTCAATGCAACACTAAAAAAGATTACCTGGAACTGATAATGGGGATGTTTTACTTCCAAAAGGATTTTGTAAGGGCTGCAGGCAAAGACATTACCTGTCTAAACCCTAACACAAACTGCAGACAAAATCAGAGGTGGAGACACAGCACTAAAAGCCCAGGTAATGCCTACATTCCCTAACACCAAAGGACTTTTAAGGACAGTCTAGATTCATGTCTTTGAAATTAAATGTAGAGGAGAGGACTTGGCTGTGTTGTGAGGTCCCTTCTGCTCTTTTTCCTATGATTCTGGGTAGATGGTCAGTATTACATTACAGTGAATCACAAAGGAAGTGCCTGTGCTGCACGCAGAGATGAAGCCATTCCCAAAAAAAGGCTGTGATCTCACAAGCTTCATCAACATCAGCTTTCTGAAATGTGTCCAGCCTCTGCCATACCAGAGACACATGAGACCACAGAAAATTACAGCCATAATTATACCTACATAGTTACATCAGTATAACTAACACTGCTGGAATAAGAGTGGCCGTGTGCAGAGATTCACCAGTGAAAGTGCACCTCAGAGGTGTAATTAAGCTGATAAGCATCCTGTAAAGGTGGGGACCAAACACTTGTCATCAGCACCTCTTTGGTTTGAAGTCACAGGACTCAGAGGCTGAGCCACCTGGTGCGCCTTTGCAGTGGTCATTCACTGGAGTCTTTAGGGAAGGAGTGTGACACAAAAACAGCAAGATGTGGGTTTCAAGGAGTGAGATGGATGAAGCTCAGGGGGTTGCCAGGAGAGAACTAGAGAGAATGTATGTGCACAGTGTACATAAAGGAGGCAGGCAAAAAGCAGCTAGCAGGGCTTTCACCCTTCCCAAGACGGGAAGGACTGGAAATGGGGGGGCTTACGAGATGAACAGGAGTAGCTGGGATCTGCAGTAGGCATGTAGCTTGGGCAGGCAGTGAAATGACAAGTGCTGCTAAACAGTTTAGGCTGAAAGACAGGGAGGAAGTGAGATACAATGCAAGAGTCAGTCAAGAGGCTACATACCTTAAACCCTAAAATGAGAACGAGCCAAAGATCGGAATAGAGCGATGCGCAGGACTGCACCCGGCTCACGGAGCACGTCATGCTTTTCTCTGTCGCCTACAAGGCAAGGGAAAGGCAGAAGTGAAGGCTGCAGCCTGGCACAGACTGACGGGAAGATGCATTTAAGCTGGTCTCCTCTGTAAATTTCTGAAAGGAGAGGTCAAGGCTGGTGCTAGAGGGGCAGAGGGTTCAAGCAAAAAGATTTTGGCCTTCTGCTGCCAGCAGGGCTGGTTAAACATTTCTCTAAAGCATCTGCAGATGCCTTGGAGCTCTCCTGTGTCATGCAGGTGATCTGCACAGACCTGGAAATTTTGCAGTGGACCCTCACCTCTGTAATAGACCAGACATAAACCAAATTCAGAGTGCCCAGAAGGTTTTCTGCCTAGTTTTCCTTTCTGTTGTTTTTCAAAGACCACCTCCAAATGCCTGGCCACCCACCAGCTTTGTCCGCAGAGTTCAGGACGCAGCAAACCCTGCACCGCCCCTCCTCAGCCTTTTACCCGCAGTGAGACGCTGAGGCTTCGGAAGCACTGCACTGGGTCAGAGAACACCCATGTCAAGAGCAAGACAGCGTCTGCCAGCACCAACGCTGCCACCATTGCCAGCAACTGCAGGTCTTTGATAATCTGCAAACACACAAGAAAGTAAAGGTTACTGTGGGGAACAAATGGACACCAATTACCTCCATCCCTTTGGGTCCCTTCCTATTGTTTCTTTCAAGTGACATGTCCATCCTACTACTTCCCCCAGAGAGGTGCCCAGCACCTACATTTGAGTTGGCCACAGGATCTCTGTGTTCAACTCCCAAATTCTTGGAGACCTAATCAGGCTTGGGGCCAGATATAAACCCTGCCTGATGGTGTGGGTAGCAGGTAAATGCTATGACAGAAAACAGTTTTTCCAAAACAAGGCTATCATCCCTTATGCCCACATCACCAGAAGAGACAAAAAGGGTGGAGAAAAAAACCTGGTAGGATTATCATTTTGCAAGTTAAACACAGATCCCAGCGTGGAACAGGAGTCCTTGCTGGTACCCAGTTCTGCTGCAAACCCTCTTGTCCCATCTTTCACCTGAGACCTTTTCACTGCTGGAAAGTGACCACTGAAAGTTGTAAGTGCACTGTTACGTGCTCGAATTTCCCATTTCCCTCCCAGCTGCTGAATCCCCTTCCTTAAGTGCTGCAGAGGAGTACCCAGCGCTCCCTTCCTGCCTTCAAGAGGAGATCAAATGCATCTGGGGACGGCCCTACATCAGATGCTTTTGAGGACACCTGGTTTATTTTCATCCCATAAAAACAATCAGCCCAGACCTGAACACAAACACTGGTGTGTAGCGTAATGAAGGCATGTGGCCAATGTAAAATGAGAACACTGCTCAGTGATGGGGCTGGGACTCACTGGGGAACCCACTTGCCTGTAGAGTGGAAAAGCTCCTGCCTCATTGTGCAGGAATAAATGAGGGGCCCATGCCCAGACAGGTGTGAAACTAGAGCTGTCATTGTGGTATCCGTCCCTGTCGTGGGCCAGTTTTATCTGTATCCCACACTGGTTTGGGACTTGCTGGTGTTTGCCCTCCTTGGAAAGTTTGCCATTGTCCCTTCCCGCCCCGGGTGCTGCGTACTCACCACCCGCTTGTCCGGCACCCTCTGGGTGAACACCTTGTAGAGCCGCCAGCTTTTCCCCAGGACAGGACCAAACACCAGGGAGGTCCCCACGCACAGCAGGCAGAGCCTCACCTGCCAGGGGTGAGAGCAGGGGGGCTGAAAGGGGCTGGCAGGGACACCTCCCACCCTCCCACCCTGGGGATGCAATGAGGATGGGTGGGGACATGTCTACAGTCTTCTGACTTGTGGAGGGTGGTATCAGATATCAGGAAGCTGACCACAGGGTGAAATAAATTCAAAGGCACGGATTTTTCTTGTAGGCATGCCTGCTGCCTAACTTTTCCTCCCCATCCCTAGAGACTCTCACTGGAGGAGCAGGCAGGGAGAGACAGACAGCTAGTGAGCAGCAGGGGCACAGAAGGTCCCAGCACCAATAAATCCCTTGCTGGCACCTCTGTTAATTACCCTCAGCCCACCGGCTGAGCAGGATGCAGGGTGTGCTCTGTCCCATGTCCCACTCCCCCACATGGGTGCACACCCACTCAGTCTGGCAGGGTGGCTGCCTCAGGTCAGAACATGGGGGTTCATCACACAGGTGAGTGTTTTGATGAAGATTTGCTCTGCAGCCAAAAAACTCACCCACAGCCTCAAAGCACCTGTGCTGTGTCGGGCAGTGGTGGCTGTGTGGGGGATCTCATCTCCCTTTGGGCTCCCCTCTCCCTGCTGCACTTTTACAAGCCCAGCAGCCTGCCTGCCTGCGGGACCTCTCCCCGGGGACCTGCCTCGAATCCCTTCCTCGGTGCAGATGTGGTTTGCAGAACAGCGAAGGCCATTCAGACGGAAAGCGTCTGGTTGCCTTTTGCATATGCGAAAGCCACAGCCCAGCTGAGCAGCGAGGTGGTGACAGGCTGGGCTGGGACGGAGCCTGTACAGGTGACACTGGCTGGGAGAGAGCACGTACAAACAGGCCTGGACACGCGTCAAGGTGCCCATCCCAGCAAAACCCCCGCTCACCTGAATAAGCTTTTCCATTGAGTCTCCAGACGGCAGGCTCTGCTCTGGAATCCCAAAGAGGTAAGCACTTGTGTAAGTCAGGCCACTGCCCAGCAGGGTCACAATGTTGAGATTGGGGCTGGACATCTTCACAATCCTCCAGGAAACAAAGCAGGGAAGATGCTGACAGTTACTGAGTGTTATGACCTGGCAGCACAGGGGCGAGGTCCCCTTACAGGGATAATGTTGGTCATAAGGGATGCTGACACACTGTCCACCCCCAGCCTGAGCTGTTCACCACTGCTCCAAAAGTTCAGCCATTGCTCCGTGGCCCCATCCTCTCCCCTTTCTTGCTGGAGTGCTTCACAATCCTTAAAGTATTCATTTAGCCCTATGGCAACACTTCTGCTGCAGAGGGGCAGAAGTGGAAAACCACACCAATGAAGCCCAGGGTGATTGTCCCCAGCAGTAAGCTTTGGGTGCAAGAACTATGTATGTCCCCAGGAACAGGCCGTTCCCACTGCTCCTTCCTCTGAGGAGATACCTCCACACTCAGCACAGTCTCAACTTCAGGAAGCTGCCAGCAACGTTCAGGTTACAGTGTCCCCTCTGTAATTTCACCCCATCACTCATAATCCTGTAACTGTATTCAGGGAGGGGAGAATCAACCCACTGATCTCTCATGACCTGTCACCTTTTCCCAGCAAGCCCACTGAGTGAAAGCTGTACCTCCTGCCATCCCCCCCAATAGCTCTGCCCCTTCCATCTGCTGCCAGGTCATTACTTTTCTCTCTCCTTGAGCTCCTTCCTGGCTTGCTGTCTTGCAGTCTCTAAGCCTGGGGTTCAACCTGTCTCTTCCCCTCCCTGCCTTCCTCACCACGTCTCAGCCCTTGGAGAAAGGTATTCACCAGCTCATGGTCTCAGCTGCAGCTGAGAAAGGTCTCCTCTGCCCTCCCAGATTCAGGAGGCAGACCAGTATTTATTTACTGCAGAGCAAATAAATAACGCACACTCAGTACAGCCCATTCTGAGAACATCAGCTCAGGTGGCCACTGAACTCAACACCAGTCAGTAAATGAGGTGCTTCAGACTGGGATGCAGGTCATGCACTGCAGCAGGCACAGGGCTCTCAACACAAACCCTTATGGGCAGGACTCTCCCGACTGCACAGTGGCTGTCAGGAGCATTAAATTCCTTTAAGCAACCAGAGAACTCAAACAACATCAGTCCAGGCTGCACTCGGATGTATGCCTCTGTGCAAAACAATGGCACATGGAGAGCAAAGGTAAAGCCTGGCAGAGGGATGTATCCCTGGGGCAGGAAGCAGTTGAGATACCAAGGGACCAATGAAGCTGAGGAGAAGGTGGCAAAGAGGCAGCCGAGACCCAGAATTGCTGAGGAAGGCCCAGCACTGGCTGAGACAGATTGAGCTATGAGGAATTGCTGAACCTTCTGCTGGATTTATGCTGCCTTCAGGGGAGCAAGACTTTTTATCTACTTTGTGCAGACTGATCAGCACCAAAAAAAGTTTGTACTTCACCAGCTTCTCTCACCAATGGAGATCATGTTCCCCACCAATATGAGCAACCACCAAGATCAAAAAGGGTTATCAAGGGGAGCAAGACTTTTTATCTACTTTGTGCAGACTGATCAGCACCAAAAAAAGTTTGTACTTCACCAGCTTCTCTCACCAATGGAGATCATGTTCCCCACCAATATGAGCAACCACCAAGATCAAAAAGGGTTATCAATATCTTCAAAGTATGAGTGGCCCAACAGCAGAAGGACATGGTGCACTGTGGGGAGTATGATGACTTTGCTATGGAGCTGTGCTGCTCAGAGCGATGCTCTCAAGCATGTGGAACAGCAAAGGAAATGAGCTCTCTTTTTGCCCACTCCTGTTGATGGTTTTATGGAGTAGCACTTCCAGGATGAGACCATGCATCACTGTCTGTGTCACACCAGAGGGCACCCATAGAGTCAGAGAATCATTAAGGTTGGAAAAGACCTCCAAGACCATCATGTGCAACCTTTGACCAAACACCACCATGGGAACCAAACCACAGCACTAAGTGCCACATCCTGTTTTGAACACTTCCAGAGATGGCTACTCCACCACTTCCCTGGGCAGCCTGTTCCAGTGCTTGACAACACTTTCAGTGAAAAAATTATTCCTGGTGTCCAACCTGAACCTCCCCTGATGCATTTCCTGAAGCTATTTCCTCTCATCCTGTCTACAGCTCCCTGCCTTGGGGAGGAAAGGAGCAGTCCAAACAGGACTGTCTCCACCAGTGATCAAAACTTTGTGTGATGGAGAAAGCTGCAACACCCCTGGCATTACCCTTGTTTGCCCCGTGCTGCTCCTTCAGGCTTGTACCCTCCTGATCCTTAGCTGGTCATCAGCTCAGAGCCTGCTCCTGAAGGAGCCTGACTCTGCTACTCCAGCTCAGCGGAATCTCCCAGAAGAGGGATGCCCTTACCTGTTTTTCCTGAAGCGAATTGTGAAGATGAGAAAGAAGAGTGCTAGCAGGACTCCTCCAGTCAGGAATGTCCACACAACTCCCAGGAGACCAGCAGAGAAGGATGGGGAGCTCTTCACACTGCGGTCAAAAGATGTCTGCGGGAGGCAAGAGGGATAAGGGAGAAAAGGACATTGCTGGGGCTCTCAACAAAGAAGGTCCCTACTCCAGCATGATCACTCCCATAGTTATCCTGCTCAGCTGGAAACCACAGCTCCTGGTAAGAAGACACTCCAGCACCAGACCAAGTCCTGCAGGTAGGGCCACTGAGATGTGTGTGGCCAGGACATGTGCTCTGTCCCTTGCTGAGTGCTCAGGAGGACACAGCAGTCCAGGACCCTCTTCTTATGGCCGACTAGCCAAATCCACAATGACGCTGTACAAGCGATTCATAAACCTCAGGCAGCCCTGGCTCTGGGACACAGGAACATGGGCAATGGTTCCCCACTGTCTTGTGGAAAGAAACCTTTGGAGAAAGGTTTTTTTCTCCCTTGGTCCCCCAGTTGGCATCATGCTTCTTTAGATGCTTCTTGGCTCCCACCCTTACCCCTCCCTGCAGCAGACAAGTGACCAGCTGGCGGACGTGACTGGGAGCCAGCAGCAGAGCTGCCAGTCGGGGCAGGAGCACAGCAAAGGGAGTGTGACAGCGTTTTTCAGAGGCAGTGACACACCGAGCTGGGCTCCACCCATCTCCCAGCTGGAAACTAACTTGGTCCCAGGCACACATCAGCTGAGAACCGGCTTTTGAGGGACACTCCCAAAGTGGGTATGATGGAGGCACCTCTCTCCTTGCACACAAGCCACCTTATGGGTTTAAATCTCCATTTAAAAATATTCTCTGCTATCTCCTTATTAACATAAAACGGATAAAACGATCCTATGTGAAACAAGAAACCTACTTCCACTGCTGATCTAAAATGCTCCAGCGTTTTTAACAGGGTGTGCATGTGTGGGTTACTGACTTTTTTTTTTTCCTTAAAAAAAGCATCACTTTTATTAAAGTGCTGGCACATCCCCTTTAAGGGGGAGGGAGGAGAATGGGGTTTGAGCTGGGATCACACACCTCCTCACTAACTTCTCTGGTGCTGAGTCCTTTCTCAGGTATTTCTGTATCCAATTTCTATTGCAGAAAACTACTTTTCCTGACAGTTGACACGGCCCCAAACTTCCAATTTTTACTTCAAGGTCTGAGCTGTTTCTGCTTCCAACCTTGCTAGAAATAAATCTTCAGGCAGAAGAAAGGCATTTGTTTAGAGTCAATGCCTCATCTCCCTCTTCCCCAGCCAGGCTTCATCTCCTCTGGGCGAACAAGAACAATGCACAGATTGGAGAATTAAAGCCAACATGTAATTCTTGAAACAAAAGCGTGTCACTGCCACACGAGCACGGCTGATCCACAGGCTCCTGGCGGCTCACGTGCTGGTGCCAGGACACAGGGCAACTGGGAAAGGCAACCCCCTGCCTGGGAGAGACATCCAGCTGAGAGCTGCTGCTGCTGGGATACAGCTGCATGCACATCTCAGCCTCGCTTTGCAGCAGCATGGAAGGATCCCTGGGGGATACTCATCTGCCTCCTGCAAACTGCTTCCCACCTCCTCTTCCCTCTTGCTATTCCCTGGGGACTCTTTTGCTTCTCTGGGAAATGAAGAGTACACCAGATGGTGGAGATGGTCAGTCAGGTCAGTCCCCCACTTACACCAGGACTCTCTGTAGAAACCCCATCGTTCAGCACAGATCAGGCCCACCCTCCCCCTGACTGGAGCTGACAGGGCTGGTACAAGGCTGTAATGCCATTCTATTTCTGTGTCCTGCCTGCGCGGGCCCAAGGGTAACACCTGGTTTTTGCCAGTGAGGTGAGCAGGGCAAACTCAGCGTTCTGGGGCTTCTGCACTTCTCTCCCAGATGCATCCACCAACAAAAGCTTTTCACCTCTGGCTGCTGTCAAAAGTGTTACTGCACCCTATTCCCAGCAACCACCCAGGGATCAGAAACACCCCTATGATCTCCACTTTTCCTTTCCCACACACCCTCCCACCTGACTGCTGTTTCCTTGGATGTTGATGCTACTTGAAGTTGATGGAGCGCTTTGCTGGCTGCT
This sequence comes from Corvus cornix cornix, assembly GCF_000738735.6. Classification (NCBI taxonomy): domain Eukaryota; kingdom Metazoa; phylum Chordata; class Aves; order Passeriformes; family Corvidae; genus Corvus; species Corvus cornix. Next base: position 21,922,139 of record NC_046332.1, on the reverse strand, counting down.
GAGCAGAGTAAATCCTGGTCCTGGCAGGGGGAATATTAATTGTAAGCCAGCTGCCAGAGCCAGAGGAGCCAAGCAGCTTACAGTCTTTTAATTAAAGGCCCATGGTCATGCAGGACGTGATGGAGAGCAGAGTGGGCCAAGCCTTGCTGCTCCATCCAGCAGCCTCACGTGGTGCCAGCTGCAACTGAGTGCATCCCAGTGTCATTTCTACTGGCTTACTAGTGGAGGGGGGGAGGTCCCATTTATTATAGATGATGACTTTTAATTAAATCCTGCTCTCTTCATATTTGAAAAGCACTTTGAAGTTAAAGGGGACAGGAAAGGTCATGGGCAGATGGAGCGATCTCAGGTCAATCCTAAGCAGCTGGCCGACACATGGGAGGGCTGCTTGACATGACTTGGTTGTTGTGGATGCTGTCTCACCTTCTGGATAACTGCTGGGTGTCACCTAGACTGGGCTTTTCTTGGAGGCCAACCAGGAGGTGACAGTGTGCTGCCTTCAGCAGGACTGGGATTACTTGGCAGCTGCAACCCCCTCTTCATCCCTCCCCCAAATCTACTTCTGCAGAGCAAACCTCAAGCCCCAGAGTGCTCCCCTGCATCCATACATCCTGCTGCATCCATACATACCACTGTCACAGTGCAGAGCTCCTGCAGCGCCCGCTGCTGCTGCTCCTGGCTGCCAAAATGGGAGCTGCCATCACAGAGCTCAGAGCAGTTGAATCCCAGCTCCATAGCACATCCTCAGCCGTCATCCAGCCGCACCTTTGCCCTGCTGGAAGGATGAGAGTTGGCTTTCTCCAGGGGGAAGAAACTTTTGGTACACCCCATATCCCCCCCGTCAGTGGGCGCAGGGAAGGGTCCAGCAGCCCGGGGCTGAGCTTACCAAAACTGATGTGATGCACATCCAGGGTCAGGACAGGGAGCGACCCCTCCCAATGTCCCTCGGGGTGTCCTCTGCAGCAGGAGACTCAACTCGGGACCTGGGCTCCCATGGAGCACGGTGGCATCCCCAGCACTGCTACGCCACCCTGCAAAACAACCCGTGTGGAGGGTCACAGTGGTCCCAGCCCCTGTATTCCAGCTGGGAGCTGAAATGAGGTGCTGTGCTGGTCCAAGAAAGAGCATGGCACCCTGAACCCGCTGCAGCTTTCCTTTGCCAATGCATTTTCCTGTGCTGGAGCAATTTCAGGGTCATTTTGCAAGTACCCTCCTTGCACTGGCAGCAACTGCTGGTTTCATGGAACGTCCCCTTCTTCCAGCAAAGGACCAGCGAGTGAAGACAACAACAAACAGCAACAAGTGTTGCCATCGCTTAACAGGACCTACACCCAGGCCTGGGTGAGCTGAGGGGAAGGTGCTTGAGCCCAGTGTTTTGGCTGACTTGGCCCGAGGTGCAGCCTGGCTACCTGAAGAGCTGGCTGTTTATTAAGGACATTTAGAAGCCTGACACCTCCGTGCTCCCCCTCCCTCCCAGTGCTCCGGCTGCCAGGTATTGTCCCCGCCTGCTCCTGCTCCCTTTGCACCACCTTTCCTCTGCTCCCCCTTTCATTTCTCTTTTTGGTGTGGATTTTAATAGGCCTCATTACCATTTTAGACATGAGGTCATACTTATCCTCAAGCATCCTTACTCAATTACCATTGTCACCAGGTTTAATTAGCTTCCAGCACACGACCATAAGCAAGTCTCCCATCGTCGTTAGCAGCTGAGGAAGTGCAACAGCTCGCTCCCTATTTGCTCCTAACAACAGGTGGGAGGGAAAAATTATCCCTATCATGCTCCTCGGGGCTGCTCCCTGGTGGAGCATCCCCTGCACCTGGCTGGTGCTCCATCCTTCCCTGTCGCTGCTCCTGACAATTTGATGCCCTCACCTTACAAGTCCTTTCTTTGGAAAAACTCCTGTCATTATGTGAGCAAAGAAAGAGTAAATTAAAAAGAAGCACGGTCACCAGGACCTGGTCTGAAACTCGATGTTTGTCACAGGGCGTAATCGGGATTCAAATGCCAGAAGAGCTACAGGTGGTGTTCTCAGCTCGAGTGTAGACTGATTTTTCAGCTTTAGAGAAATTGCTTACAAGTCCCAGCCCAAGGACATCAAGGTCAGTGGGCTACTTGTCCAAAATTAGCAGACCCACCTCTGAAGCAATAACCCCAGCTCTCCTGCTGGCAGAAGCCTTCATGTACTGTGGGTCCGGGCACCGTCCTGCCCCTGCCAGAACTTTTCTCAGAGTGAGATCAGCTCACTGTGTCCTGCAACCACAGTATCACACATCAGCCAGACTGAAGATTTTACACACACGGTGTGTAAAGAGGTGTTTTTCAAGAGTGCTGAAGCCACCCAGGCCCATCAAGTCTCCCTCCCTCCAGCTTGTAGCAAACTGTGGTGGTGTTTCCCCCCTCCAGCAGGATCATCTTCTGGGGGTTTTCATGCCCTCAATAGCTCAGGGTGAGTGATGGGAAAAGAGGCATGGCTGCAGGAGATATCCAGCTGCTGCAGTGAATGCCAGGATTGCTACAATGCTGGAAGCGCAGTGGAGAGTAGGAGATAGGCTCCAGCTGAAGAGTTCAAAGAGACCAATGGACAATGTGGAGGGGCTGGAGGGGGAGAGGGGATGGAGGTAGGAGAGGGGCACTGAACCTTAGATGCTGAGAAGACCTGAAAGTGAGCACTGCCCAGCCTCCATGGGGCTCAGCTCCTCCCCATGCCCCCAGGTGGGTTTAAAGACAAAAACCCTTATAATTCCTTGTAACCTTCTGCCATGTCAGAGGGGGAACACACCTGGCAGGTGCACCACTACCAAGGCTGGCATGAGGCCAGCAGGCACAGCCTTCCCATGGCTCACAAATGGAGATGTCACCACAAGGAGCATCAGCTCAGCCCTCATCCACCCAAGAGGCTACCCCTCGGAGGAAGGCAGAAGGTGGGTCTCCCCAACCCCCACCCTGGCATTCTGCAAACGGCTCCCACACAATGTTGATAACAAGCCACAGCCAATTAGCATTCATTAGTATGCAACAAAGCAAGCACCAGTGCAGTTGTCGCTGAAAGGCAACAGGCATTTCCAGCCCAGCTCCTGCCTCTTGTGAGAGCTGGCAGGAATGCTTCTCTATGGCCTAGGGAGGATCCAGGGGGGATCAGCACTTTGGTGGGGGTCACTGACCCTCAGGGTGAGTTGGGCAATGGTTGTGGGGACAGACAACAACAGGTAACACCCCAATCCTTAAAATGTGAGGGTCTGTTGAGAGCAGAGACTTGTGGGGTTTGGTTTTTCGGGGTTTTTTTAAGACCGAAATGCCAACCACTTCCAGTGGATCACTTCCAGAGCAGAATCACAGAACGGCTTGGATTGGAAGGAACCTGACACCTCTGCTTGCCTTGCTCTCCCCTTGCTGCCCTCAGTCTCTATGGCCTTGCACCTTCTGGCTGCCTGGGACATGGTGGAGAGTATTTGGCCACAGAGGCCAAATACATCCATCAGCTTGCACGTGGACATGATCCAAAAAGCCACATGTTGATAGGAAACAAGTGACTAGACCACATGAAAAATATTAGCACCATCATCTTCTAAGATAAAAGGGAAGCACTGACTGCTAAAACCAGTATTTGGATAAAAGCAATTTGTGGCCACCTCAATGGTTGATCTCCAGGCCTGGAAAACCTGTTTCTTTAGATCTGTCAAGACCCAGGAATACTTACCCTAAAACCATTTAGGTTGGAAAAGAGCTCTAAGATCATCGAGTCCAACAATTAACCCAGCACTTGCAACCCCTCCACTAAATCATGTCCTTAAGCACCACATCTACACGTTTGTTGAACACTTCCAGGGATAGATACAGAATCATAGAATACTAAGGTTGGAAAACACCTCCAAGATCACTGAGTCCAATATCTAACAGTGCTGAGAAACTGTAGACTAACTGATAAATAGCCCTCTAAATAGATGCAGTTGACATCATCTAAATGCATCTTGATTCTCTCAAAGTTTCTTCTTCCCTTCAAAACCTTTCTTTTGAAAAAACCAGGAAAAAACCCTTTAAAGAAGCTGAAAAATTGGCACAGCATGTATAGACACAGAGCGGGCAGAATGAACTTTTCACCCCAACAGGTTCATTTTGATGTAGTGTTGAAAGACAGGCTTCTTCCCAAAGGTGACAGCACTACTTGGGGAATCAAAAGTGGAAAACTGAAGATGTCAAATCACAGACAGCAGAACAGCTGCATTCAGAAATGTGCCAGTCTTCATGAGCTCTGCAATCCTGTCCGGTCATACCAGCCCAGACAGAGAAATGGTACATGTACCCGTCTGCAAGGAGCACATCTGGAGAAACATCTGCTAAGAACTTTTGGGAAAGTGGCTGTGTGGCCAGAGGCAGAGGAGAACAGCTGGGGAGAAGGAGCAATCTGCAAAGGGCAGAGACATTGCTGCTGTTTCAGGAAAGGAGCAGGAGACCTCGGCTCAGCCACGATGGGCTGTGCTGCTACTGCCACTCCTGGTGGGAGGTGGAGGTCTGCTGGTGAGGAGCAGGCTCGGCTGACAGGACACGGGGCTGCACACTGACAGCGGAAAATCATCCGGATAACTGTTCTGGCAACGTGAACACCACGGGATGGGGTTGTGCAATTCAGAAATCTGGCACTTCCGAGACAGGCTCCTGCTTTTTCCTTCTGCTCTTCTTGTCCAACAAGATCCCTTCTTGTTTGGCCTGAGAAACCTGCAATATTGCCATCCCCAAGGTGATCAAAAAAAGTCACAGACTTACTGCAATACCCCCCGCGATGAAGCTACTTAAAAACTGTGAGTTAAAACACACAGCATATCTGAAGATTATTTTAAATTTATATTTAAAACTTCAGCACCTACATTCTCATGCTTTCCCCTGCAAACACAAAAGGAAAAAGAAAGAAAACAAAGAAACCCTACCTATCACATCATCCTAAAACCTGGGTTACAAAGGCTCAATCCCCAGGAACACTGGGGAGCTACAAAATTGTCACCCTTCTTCTCAGGGACTGTCCTGTGCTTGTGCTTCATTCTGGTCTTGTCCCTGGGATTTCCAGAACCACTTCCAGGCCCCTCAGATATCTTCATACCTCACAGATAGACAGAAAGCTCAGTGCACAGGCACATGATGGAGTACATCACAGAGCCCAAATGGGCTCATCTTCCCACCCAGGCAGTGTCCCTGCCTATGCTCCCACTCGGTGATTCCCATCCAGGGTATGGAGGACTACCACCAGGAGCTGCAGGACCTGCTGCACACAAAGGAGGGAGATGCAGGACAAGGTGCCTCTGTCTCTGGATGCATGGGGAGCTCACCGTGTGACTCTCAAACCTGAAATTTTGTGTTGACTGAAGCTAAGTGTGATTTTCAAGCCTCCTACCATTTTGGAAAGCATGTCCCAAGACCACATAGGAAATAACTTCTGAATGTTGATCTCGCTGCACATCTGTCCGCTGTAGCTGCCTCAGCTTGGGAGGATGGCATGAGGCTGGCACATTTAGCTCTGCCTCTAGACTTTTTAACTTTATAAATGCAGGTTAAATACCCACATGGCTTTTTTCAGTTCTGTAGTTTACATTTTGAATGAAGGAAACCTCCATTAAAAAAAAATCATTGGTTTTTTTGATCCACCACACAGTCCTGCGAGGAGCTGACTCACACTTCTCCAACTAAGGAGGTGATAAGGCTTTTAACTCTCTAACCATAATTGCTGTGCAATGATAGGCATGTGAGAAACAGAGACAGACTAGATTGGAGATGCTCAAAGGAAGGGAAATTAGGTGGGAATACCAAGAGGCATAGGGAGCAGGCTGCAGATGAGGCCAATTTGACCAGAGCTGATGGGGAGCTAAACCAAATCCCTGGAGCTGCCCAGGAGCGACTTTGTGCCACTCAGAGACCTGAGCCCTCCCTCGTGTCCAGCTGTAGCAGCTGCTGAGCAGCACATGGATGAAATGAGCATAAACCTCCTTCTACCTCCCCGAAGTGGCTGGAAGTCCAGGGGTTGGGACCCTACCATCCTTCATGCTGGTGGAAGCTCACCTTCCTGCAGTCAGTGAGCGAGGCAGTGGGATCTCTGCTGCAAGACAGCAGCCTCACCACTTGGGGCCAAGGAGGGCACAGCTGCCTTCCGCAGAAACAGGCAGGGGACACGCCCCAAGCACCGCTCTGAGAAGGAGCCGTGCTGCTCTCCCATGCCCTCCCCGTGCCCAAGCCTCTGCCTGCAGCTGGGTGCTGGGGTGCTGCATGGACAGTAAGGACATGCAGAGGCTTTTCACCACTTTGGGGAAAATCCTGGGTTTTCATTGCTCCATAACAACTTAATCAGTCATTTCATTTATTAGTGGGAGACCACACCTGTAAGGTGTTTTTCTGCCTCTATGGACAACCTCCCTGTTCGTTCCCAAGCGCTGGGTAAGGAAGGTCTCCATTCCAAGGGCTGGCCATGTGGCAGATGACCTGAAAGTGAGGTGGCAGGGGCTGCCTCTCCAGAAACACATGGCCAATTTCATGCTGAACTGCACCTTCACCACAAAGAGGCAGAAGTGGCCAGGGCTGGCTGCAGGGCCAAACTGTATGGCCACCGTGCCCCGTGCCCACAGAAACCCAGCTCCTGCCTGCCACACTGCCAGACACAGCCAAAGAGAAGAAAGGCTGGAGGCGTGCAAAAATCCCCCTGCATCTGCTTCACAATTGCCCTGGTAGTTGCTGCAGGCAAACCGTGAGCCCCTCTGTCTGCGGGGCTGGTCAATCCTGAATCCCTGCCCCAGGGAGGCTGGCACCTTGTCACAGGACAAGGATGCTGCAGGACGCCACTGTGGCTGTGTGACACTCACACTTTTCCACCAGGACGCTGTTCAAGGTGCTGTGACTGGTGCAGCATTACCAGCTCTCAGAGCTCTGTGCCCATTCCCGGTGCCTCTGCTGCCTTTATACCTGCTCCCATCCATCCACATGCATGACCTGCTTCAGGAAGCTGCCTTTTCCCAGGCCATTTCCCAGGCTGCTACTTTCTCCTTTGGGCATGTGCCCCAATATGCTGCTCTGAAGCACAGCTCAGCCCCAAGCACTGCTGCTGGAGGCTCCAACATCCCTTCTTCCATCAGCTCCCTCTGCCTTCCAGGTGTTTGCACCAGCCTAATGAGCAGGAACATGCTAAACAGCCTTACCGGAAGGTGTAGCCTGCAATTTTTTTCTGTCTTAACTGTACCATCTTTAGAGAGCCATCATGAATAAGAGGTAAAAAAGCCTGATGATTTAGTACTTTGATTTACAAGGGAGATCTACCTTGTGGTTGAGGTGTGTATGACTTAATTAAAAGCAGAAGCTCACCTCCACTGAAGCTGTTTGCTGCCGAGCTATCAAATGCAGAGGAAGAGGCCTCAGAAGGAATATTTCCATAAAGTTATGTTTCACATTAAGCATATGCCTTCAAGAGCTCTCCATTTCCAAAGCTGGCAGAAAGCTACAGCTGCTCCTCCATGCAATCAGACACCATCCCCTCGCAGCACCAGCACACCTGTGCTTTCACACACAGGGCTAGGATGGCCGGGCTGCAAAGCCACACAGCCCCAAGCATGGGGACAGCTTCTAGCCCTAACAAGGTCAGCATGTTTTTTCTCTATTTAACTTTTTTCCTTTTAAATTTGGCAGGATTTTGGAAATCAAGTGACACATTTAGTCCTTAAAGAGGCAGGAAAACAGAGCACTGCAGCTCTTTCACCTTACCCCTGATGACCAAGCAGCAGGGAATATTTTCCCCTAGGAGACAGATTTGACTTAAGGCTCTGAAAGCCAGAGATGTCCACAGCTTCTCTGGCTTCCCTCCCAGGTACCACAGGCTGCCAAACTGCACCCAGTGGTGCCCTGCTCAGGCTTCTCATCTCTTTGCTGGGCAAAACAAGCCCCCCACCAAGGGGCAAGGCCACATCAAGGTTAACACGAGGTCTGCCAGCCCGGCTCCCTGCAGACAGCGGTGAGGCTTGCGCAGGGGTGGAGAGGGGCAGTTCCAAAACTGGAGGCACAACCAAACCTGTGTGGAAAGTGCTACTTGTGAACTGTGTCAGCACAGGGTCGGCAATGAGAGTGGCACATCCAGTGCCCGGCAGCAGGTGGGTGAGGCGATGCAGCAGCTGCGCCAAGGACGCATTAGAAATGCCAGCTGCAACTCAACACTGGCAGCTCCTGGTTACCCGGGATCTGGTTCCCTTGGCCTCCTCCCTGCCCCTCTCAGCATGCAGAGCACCTGTGGGGCAGCGGAAAATCCAGCTCTGGGTCCATGAGCCACCCCTCCCTGAGAGGTGACCAAGCCCCTGGGAATTGTGTCATGCTCAACTCTGGCAGCCAAGGAGAAGCAAACAAGCTGGGTCCTGGAGCGTTTCCTGGGGGGCTCTCATGCCTGTGAACCCAGGCCACACGGGTCCCTCTCTCTCCCTCTACACCCAGCAGGTTGCTGCACCGTGGAGCTGGTTGCAACTTTTCTTCTCCCCAGTTTGAACTCCGAAAAGCACACGGCTCGCCCAGGTAACAGCAGTTTGGTTAGAAAAAACTGACCTAGAGCTGCAGCTTCATTCACATCTTTGCATCCTGCAAGGCAGCCCTTTCCCATCGCGAGGTGCCGGCAGGCTCCCGCTCCCACAGGCGCCTTCCCGGGGCTGCTTGGAGCCTTCAGGACGGTACTTTCTGGAGAGCTACAAAACACCGGCCCAAGCCCGCCCCGTTTCCAGTTCAGGGGCGCACTCCGGGCACAGCCAAGCAGCGAAGGGCGAACGAGGCGCGCTGCATCCCCCTAAAGCGCGCCCAGCCCACGGCTCCGTGCCGCAGGCGGGAGCACTCGGGGCTGCCAGCCCATCCCGCGGCCTCGCTGCGCTGGGGTCTCGCCGGCGGCACCCCGCAGGCTGTGCGGAAAGGGGCACGGGGAGCAAAACCACCAAAGCGAAGAGCGCCAGGGCAGGAAAGCAACTCGGGAGGTAGCCCGGGCGCCCTCGTCTCAGCCATCCCGCTCACAGCCCCAGCCACGGCTGCCGGCCCCTCTCTCCCCACACCGCGCCCGGCGGAGCCCCCGACCCACCTGCGGGGACGGCACCCGTGCGCGGGGTGCCAGCCTGCGGAAACCTGCGGGAGCCCGGCGGGAGCAGCCCCGCAGCCGCCGCGGGACGCGGAGCTCGGCGCCGGCGGCCGCCCCGCAGCGCCCCGGCTCGGCCCGGCCCGGCCCGGCGGAGGCGGGCGGCGGGAGGGGCCCGGCGGCCGCGCTCCTCCCGCCGGGGCGGTGGCGCCGGCCCCGCTCCCGTCTGACCCGGGACAAAACTTCTCGGCAGCGGGGAAAAAGCCCGCGGGCCGGGGCTGTCCCGGCAGGGCTGGACCCCGTTTTACGCCGGCGCCTCCTCCGGGCAACAGCAGCATCGACCCCTCCCCAGAACGCCCCCGGTGCCGGAGCCGGGAGAGCGGGACCCCCGCCACAGCCCCCCGGCGGCCCCGGCTGACCTGGCCCCGCCGCCGCTGCCCGCTAGCCCCGCGCTCCCGCGGCTGAGCCCATCGCCGGTCCCTATCCCGCTGCTGCCGGCGGGATGCCCGGCTGGGAACGGGCCGCCTCTCTTGGGTGCTCCTGGCAGCTGAGGCAGCACAAAACCCCACGTCTGTGGCCAAACCGGCCCGAGAAGGTGAGTAAACGCGAGGGCGGCCAACCTCGTGCTCCGTGACCTGCTTGTGCCGCCCCATGGCTAGTGGTAGCCAGCGTGACTACTGCAATAGGTATGTTTGTGTGAGCAGCGCTCGGTGTCATGTGGACAGACCCACTACCCGTCTCAGCATCCCCGTGCTGACCGTTTCCCTGTCTTGCCTCCCACGGTCCTGATGCTCGCATCAACTTCGTTCTCTCTCCCCTCAAGACATCCACTTCATTTTACTGGAATTTCCCCCCAATTCCAAAAGCCAAAAGCTCTGCTCCAGCACTGTAATTTCTCTCCCAGCCTGCAGCAAAGTGCCAGGTGCTGCTGGAAAGGGCTGTTTGCAGACAGGTGTTAGGCCGTGAAGGTTTTCTCTCTTTACACACTTATGTTTACCTCATTTACCCAACTCTGCTAGGCCCTGGCATGAACAGCGCTAATTTTTCACTCCTGCCCATTCCCAAACCTGCAGAGCCGTGGACCAGGGGCAGCTGAATGGGAGTGGAGAGGTTTGCACAGCCTGTTGGTCTCGCTGTGCCTCACAGCACCATCATGAACAAATGGTGACCTGTTAGTTCCCAAGCCCCATGAAAGCATCCAGTTTGCAGCCTCTGGTTCTGGCAGCAGCTCCGACTCCCCTTTGCTAGATTTGACTGATGGCCCAGAGGAGAAACTGCAGTAGGACTTCTTCACTCTGTTTTCCCATCCTCCTCTGAGGCAAAACAGAGGGATGTACCTTGGCCAGGGAGTCTAACACCACCCTCCAGAAAGTGTTTTCTAGCCTGGGCAGTGATGGGTGATGAAGGCTCAGTCCTCGACCTTGAGCTGCTGGTGGGGCTGAGGATCATGTCCAGAGCAGGTGAAGGAAGTAGAGTCTTGTTACTGCCACAAAGGAGAATGAAAAACTCCTTGGAAAGCCAGCGATTTAAAAGATGGATTAATTCTGAATTTTGGCACTGAAAGCACCCCTCCAGTTTGCAGAGGTGTGGATTATCTGCAGCTCACAGTGGCTATAATGAAGTTCCCCCATATTTCAGTATCTCTGGAAATCTGATCTCTTTTAAAACACGCAGGCTCTTAGACAGAATTTAACAGTCTAGTCTCTGCCTCCATGAAACCAGGACCATAAGTAGAAACATCTTTCAGAAGGGAGTGAGGGGAGAGGAGTGAGATCCTGACTGTTCACACAGGAACAGGAGTGGAATGCCTTATTTCTCCCAAAGCTAGCAGAGAGCACTCCTGTTGCCCCACTGACTCATGCTTATTACTAAGCACTTTGTAAACTGTGATATGAGAAATGGCTGCTTTGTGCTTGCTTCAATTTTGCTCCTGGGTTTTCCTCTTAGAAAAAAATAATCAAAGCTCTGGGGGTATGGACAGTTCCTTGGCAACTGCTACAGACATGTGCACATGCACCACCTCTTATTCCTCACGCAGCAGAACTGGGACCAAAACCTCATCCCAGTGAGCTCTGCAGCCCTCCAAGTGCTGGGACGTCCTTCTGGGTGTCACTTGGCATTGTCAGAGAACATGCAGTTGCAGCCAGGATGTTGGGGAGTCTGGGGAAAAATGCCTGGGTGTTTTGTCTGGAGGCAGGAAAGCGCCTGCTGCGCTACAGGTATGCACCAAAGGAGGATTTGTGCTGCTGAGCAGGAAGGAATGGAGGTCTGGTAAGGCACAAGAGAGGGCAGAAAGCCCCTAGTTAAGGTGACTTGCGTTACAAACTCTGCAGGGATGAGGCCCCCTTTGTGCCAAAGGGTCCTGCTGTGCTTAAAGCCTGGTCAATAACCCCGGGTTGGGAACATGGCACCCCATGCCAGAGAATAACTGGAACCCAGCAGCAGCATGGCTTGGCCCAAGGCCGGGTCCTAGGAAGGGAAAGCAAAAGCTGAACTCATTGGAAACTGCCAGGGGAGGCAGGATGCAATTTTCTCCATCTGTCTTCCATGTCTTTTCTCAGTCCTTGCTCTTTTTAAACGTCCTGTTGAAGAGCTGAATTGCAGAGCTACCTGGAAGGGTTCAGTGACCATCACAACACTGCTTGATAAGAAGGATAAACCACCTGCTCATGCCTCTTCACTGCTGCTCTGGCTCTTCGTCCTTAGCACCTTGTTCATCCTGTATGGAGCTATTTCCACGTTATGCCTGCTGGATCCCTCGTGGGAGGTGTGATCATCTGGGACACAGCACCTCACTTTGGAGGTACAGCCCATGTGATTTGCTCCGAGACGTACACAGTGGTTTGATACTTGTTTCAAGTTTACTGTTGAAAGAAGAGGGCTTGGAGCTGATTTTTGTGGACTGACACCCCCCTGCTTGCCAGTCATTAGCAGTAACACCTCTCTTCTGGGGTCTGGCTTAGGGTTTCAGCCCATTTAACACTTGCACTTTGCCCATCCTCAAGGGTTCACACCCAACCAGGTTGTCACACAGAACCATCAAGACTACCCTCTACCTTAACTGGGGCTTTTGGTCATCTGCTAAACTCTTCTTAAGCAACTCACATTGCAGTCAAATTTCACTAAATTTGTCCAAGTCTTCTTTAGGATGAATTGCATTTGTTTTTGCTTCATCTTGGGGAAACTTAATGTCTTGGAAAAGCCAAATTCAAATATGACTACCTATGATTGTCCTGACTTTGCTCAAGTCCATTGCAGTGAGGCAACTGCTCAGCTCCACTGTCTCTACCCATCATGATGAATCTAAAAGGGAGACAGGGTGTGCTGGATGGATGCATCCTCTGCTGGGAAATTATCATCCAGCACACTTAGAAACTCTCATGAGACTTGACTGTGGCCTGCAGGCAATCTCCACAGTTGTGTCCCAGAATTAAATTATCTATGCAAATACAGTTTTCTTTTCACACGTTGCAAATGAGCCTGTAGAGAGAGATCCGTGCTGGGCCTCGTTTGATGAGGTAGTCAGGCACACACAGTGCTCCCTCTTGGGCTTTCCTGATCTACATAGTCTGCTCCGAGTCCCCGCTGTAGAACGGGTAATGTTGCCATTAGCATGAAGCACCACCCTTCTCTCTTTCACGCACTCTCCTTTCTCAACCTGTGGTAGCCAGCAGTTGTAACATCCCCCTTAAAAAAAGCATCTAGCCACACTTGGGCAATACCAGTTTGGTCCAGTTCGTTCTTAAAAGGGAAACTTCTTCACGCTTTCCTCTTTCAGACAAAGTTTACTATTTGGGAATTTAAACAACTGATTATTTTCTTTTCACATACCCACCTAGTCCATGGTCCCTTGTGTATGAATTGTTGAAGTTTTAACCATTTGAAGGTTCACTTTGCAGGGTTCATTAAAGCCATCCTGCCTTTCCAAGCGCATTTCCAGGCCATGAGGTTGGGCACTGGACTGGACAGGCAGCCATCCCAGATAACCCATCCCCAAGAACCAGGACTAAGTGCCCCACGAAGCCTCTCAGCAAACACCAGCCACTTCTTTAGCCTCCAGGAGTTTCTATTCTCATCTCCAGCTCCCAGGAGCAAGACCTTGGACTTTTTCCTGCTCTTCTGAGATTTCTGAAGGCTTGAACAATCTTTTGCTGTTTCCACACTATCCTGTTGGCTTTCTGACACCTTCCAAACAATCTCAACTCCTCTTCATTCCCCTTGACAGAAGTTCTCCATTATAACCACTTACCTTGATAAGGCAACTGGGAACATGTGTGGACTACTCTTACACAAAGAGCTGCCCTCAGGGAGGTTCCCACTGCTTGCTCTGTTCTTCCCAGTACTTCCTGGAAGACTGTCCATTCAGATGGTGAAATCTCTGCCAGGAGTGGTTAGGTGCAGCTGAGGACATGAGTATGAACCAGGTCACATTCCCTTTACAGCCCATTTTCCATGCTTCTGTGAACTGTTTTAAGATAACTTGTAACTCACTCTTGCCCCAGAAAATTGAGCCCAGTTAGTGCCTCTCCATCCAGGGCAAGTCAAAAAACCTTCCTTTTTAGTACAAGGCCCTGCATCTTCCTAGATTTGAAACAGTCTCTCAGAAAGATGATCCTTGTATGGTTGATGTGTACCCCACTGTTGCTAGACGTACAAACCAAGATATTAGGAGGGACCCAGGCGGAGAAAGAAGTAGGAAAAAGTGGGGAGAACCAGAGGGATCAAGAATATTGTGGAAGAAAAGCACAAGTGACATGTGACCCACATCCCCTTGTAGCCAAAGCTACAACACTTTGAACTTGTCTAGAGCAGGAAGATCAGCTCCAGCGTGGTTTCCACCATGCTTAGAACTGCAGCTCACTCCCACCAGTGAAAACTGGTTTGTTAGCAACACCCTGCTCATCCTGCCTGTCTCTTATGCAAAGCAAGGCTAATCCCAGAATCACCTGACAGGGGGCCAGGTCAGAAAGTCACAGAAGGCTTGGGCCTGAGACATGACCTCCTTCCAGCTGCCGTTTGGCAGCTCCCTTTAAAAGTGGAGCTGGGTGCTCACTACTGGAAGAAAGGCTGGTCTGCTTCAAGTCTCTGTAATCCTTTCTGCTCCATCCATGAAGCTAATCTATGGGGTGTTAAAAACTCTCTGTGTGAAGCCTTTTTGCATCCTACCTGTGGCAATGCTGGATGGGGACCAGCTGGATGGAGAAAACCCTCAGTCAGTCTGTCAGATGTGGGAGAGAGGCTGACTGTAGGAGCTTTGGGGGGTTCAGTCTGGACCGGGTGTAGACGGGAGATCTCTATAGTCAGATCTTGGGACATGCGGTTTATTGCAAAGGGCGTGGGTACAGGGGCACTGCTTAGAGCTGCAGCTGGCAGCTCTGAGCAGGCCCAAGAGAGCAAGAGAGTAAGCGGGTAAGTAAAGAGAGAGAGAGGAATGAGAGTGAAGAAGAAGTGATGAGAATAGGATGGAATGGTGAAGTCTTGGTTACAATACAATAAATCATCTTCTGTACTGAATATTCTAATTGTCACTAACCAATCTAATACAAGATACAAATCCTATAGCATTTACATACAGCCTATAAGAGTTCTTATATTACCATAGAGTGTTACATCTTAACTTCTAAAAACTACTCTTTGGACCCCTTCTGCTGAGCTAGTAGGGTCTGCTCTGACCCTTGGACCTGCCTGCAAGCAGAGGGTATTGTTCAATCAAGAGGGGATTACCTTCAGTCAGCCATACCATTGTTTTCCAGTTGTTCAGTAACTAAGATTTGGTATTTCAAAAGTGGCTTTCATTTCTATGTCGCCTGTAGTTTTCATATTCCCAAAATCTTTTGTCAGGCAATCATATTTATAAGGCTTTCCTGTTTCATCTTCCCCAACAGCTGACAACTTTTGTAAGTTGGTTTCCCACATGCGTTCTAATTATTGTTTTTTGGGGGGATAGCATCAAGGGCAAAACATGAGGTTATGAATTAGGTACTGTGGCAAGGAAAAGGGAGCCAGGGTAGAGCTTCTGAGAAAGCAGCAGGATGATCCTACGCCGCAGAGTGTGTGGGAATCAAGGAAGGCTGTGACTGAGCTTTCTGGTGGATGAGGCACCAAGCAGCTCTCTGGCTCTGACAAACAAGGATGTTCATACAGATTTGGTCCTGGGACTCAGAGACAAATGGCCTCATCTTTGATGAGATCCTTTCTAAAGAGTTAGGACCATCGCTCCAAATGTCCTCCCCTTCCTTTTTCTTTCCCCCACTTTACATACTGAGCATGATGTCACAGAGTGTTGAATATCCCTTTGGTCAGTTGGGGTCACCTGTCCTGGCTGTTTCTCCCCCCACCCCCAGCCTCCTCCCCAGCCTGGCAGCATGAAAAGCAGAAAAGGCCTTGGCTCTGTGTAAGCTCTGCTCAGCAATAACAAAAACATCTCTATATTATCAACCCTGTGTACAGCACAAATTCAAAACACAGCCCTGTACCAGACACTGTGAAGAGAATTAACTCTACCCCAGCCAAAACTAGCTCAAGGGGGAGAGAGAAACTTGGTGGATCGTTCCCTCTCCCACATGGGGTAGGAGCACATGCACAGTTTTTATTAAACATCAGCAGATCCCTCTCAGAGGGATGGAATAAGGCAGAATAGCATTTCATGGCAAAGCACAGGTTCTGCCAGTGGGAGGACAGGGCATCCTTGACTGAACTGTCCACAGGCTGACATGTTTTATTGACCATAATATAAAAAACAGTGTGGGAGGGTGGGCAGGTGGGGTGGAGGGAAGCAGAAGCAGAACCACACCATTTTCTTCTTGTTTTTTTCCACTTGTATTTTCCATTGGAGACTTGGTTTTCAACAGTCCCTGTTTTTGGTGAGGGAATAACAAATGCCCTCCAAGGTTAGGTGGTGCTTCAGTGAAAGACCATGCCTGGTACCACACTTCAGAAAAGCCTGCAGAGGTCCGAGCTCCTGCAGGACCAGCCAAGCTCTGCCCAAGCTCTACTGCATGCTGACACAGGAGACCAGGAGTTCAGCTAATTTTAGGTAAGGGACTGGTCATGCCAGATGCAGTCAGTAAGCTTGCCCACTCCTTCCTTTCATACGGAGTCTTAATATAGGATTTTTATTAAGTGTTTAGCATGACCTGGAACCCAGAGGAAGCATTCAGCCTCTTTCATGCTAATCTGAACCACCAAAGCTTTTAAGGTTCACCTCGTGCTGCCAGCAACACCCAGTGCCAGCAGTGATTAGTGATCTCCTGGGAGTATCTCAGCCTCTTAGGATTTGACAGGGAAACAATAAAGTTTGCAGTGCAGCCGAGTTTCAGCTGTGCCCATCTGCTAAGTAACAAGATACTTTCCTTCAATTGTAGCAGTCCATGACTACTCATGAAGTCATATAATGATCTCATTTCAGTTATTCACCACGTTCTTTCTTCTACCTGACACAGTGAAGATGTTTTTCTTTCTAACAGCAGAGAGTAAAACCAACCCCAAATCCCCATTAATGCAGATCTAATGCACATGCAGTGCACAACAGAAGCATCTCTTTGTTTCTGGCTCTAGCTGCCACATCTGAAGTATTTTTCCTTCTAAGAGCTGGAAAG
Organism: Corvus cornix cornix; assembly: GCF_000738735.6. Taxonomy (NCBI): domain Eukaryota; kingdom Metazoa; phylum Chordata; class Aves; order Passeriformes; family Corvidae; genus Corvus; species Corvus cornix. Next base: position 21,905,473 of record NC_046332.1, on the reverse strand, counting down.
ACAGGCTACTGCCTTCCTTTTAAGGTGTTCCCTTGTCACAGCAGGGGCCTGGCACTTGCCTCCCTGAATGCTAAGCACTGTGCTGCCAGGTAAGGACTGCACATCCCTGTTTCCAGATCCTCACAGGCAAGGAAAGCTCTTGCTCATGGCAGTCCTTAGAAACAAAGACTTCAGTCTGAGGCTGAGGCTGACAACCACGTGGCACAGAGGGCACTGGTGGGAGAGGTTTGTCACTCAAATTAGTTCCTGATGCTGGTGGGAATGAATGTGTTCAATGAGAAGATTCCCATGTCCATCCTGAAGGGGCCATCCTGGAGCAGAGACCAGCTGTCTGTGTCCTTATCCATCCTCATGCAGACAGCTGTGGAAGGTGTTTCTGGGCTCACTGGGAGGAAGAAGAGGAGGCACTAAGATGTGAGGACAGAAGGATACGCCACCGACAACGTGCACCAAGAAGACCTGTGGAAGAGCACGTCCATGGGAGTGGGCTCCCTGGACGTCTGTGCTGGTTGCCAGAGAAGGGGCCTGCAGCGTGGGGAAGGGAAAAGGGTTACCATGGGGTTGTGGAAAAATCCTTGTGCAGAAGGAAGAAGACAGGAAAGGGGTTCTGTGTGGAGGCAAATGGGAGTAAAGATAAGCCAGTAATGCTGCAAAGCTGAATCAGACTGCTAAATCAGTGCAAAGCCTTGGCTTTCACAAGGACAGTGCTGTTGACTTCAGAGACAAATGCAGAAGGGGGTATGAGAAACAGAGCCAGGAAATGGAAGTTACCACCATCTATGTTTGGGTATCTATAATGCCAAGAATAACTTAGTAAATAGGAAAAAAGCCAGGAGCTCATCAGCTGAAGGGAACAGAAAAAGTAGAGCAGGAACAGGAGGAGTGACAACTGAGAAACAAGGCAAGTGCAAGCCTGGCATGCAAGGAAACAATTGGTTCTTACTCTTCGTAAAAGCTGGCACAAACAAATTTCAAAAGCAGAGCTATTGTTTCCAATACAGTTTTCCATGGATGTGCAACACCCAATTTAACAACCACTAAAGTACATCGTACCCTTGGCAGATGCTGATCTAAATATGCCCACATTTTACAAGTCACATGATAGATTTTCCATGGCCTCTAAAGCTACTTTGTGTCAAGGACAAGTACCTGAAAAATCACAGATCTTTAGTACCGAATTTTTAACTAAGCTGTGAAGCACTTTGATCAATAAGATCACTGCTTTGTTGCTACTAAGAAATTCAAAGCAGCAACTGCAGATTGCTTTACCCCAACATTTAGAATCTGAGATGGGAAAATATTTTACAACCCACAAGAGTTTTTGCTTACTGTCCTTTAAAGGGATTATAATCACAGACTTCATAGGATGACACACACCAGCCCTGAAGTTGTGAACTCCTCAGTCTGTCTGAAGGTTCTGAAAGCCCATTCATCATGGGCTGCTTTAAAAATAAAAGAAACACAACACACCTTTCTTTTCTTAAAAAGAAATTTTAAGAATGGATGTCTTTGAAAAAGTTCGACTAGATGTTTGCCAGTGAAATTTGCATGAAGAGGACACTTGTTGCTGAATAAAATACTGTGAAGACAAGACATTTGTCAGCTTTATTCACCCTGGAGAATTCTGAAGAAAAGTTCGTGACAGAAGCAACAGGACTTTTAAGCTTGAAAAGGTTGTTACTGTAAAAAGAAAGGAGAAAAGAGAAGAGGGAGGAAGTGGCTGGGCTGCCATTTAGAACTCAACAGGCACATGGAAACCTCTCAGATCTGGGATGTTCAGGCATGTTATGACAAGGAGAAAACACAGGCAATGGAGGATGTTTTTATCACTGTAGCCAGGAGTGCCAGCATTGATGTCTTCTCATGAAACAGCAACTCAGCTTCTGCAATGGTTAGTTAAAGCCAAGGATGTACCAGGTTTCTGGGAAGCAGGCTTGGGAAAATAGATTATGCTGGCACCTGGAGCAGTAGCAAAAGATGACTGGAACAGCCTTTTTAAATGTCATTCCAGCCTTTCTCTTGCCAGGCTTTTATTCTGGACTTCAGGAATGAATGCACTGAAAGAGCAAAGTTACTGCAGAACCATGCCCACCTCCTGTGGTTGCCTGGACCAAGACCACAACCAACATAAAGTTGTCTGCAAAGTCTGTGGAAGGATGAAAAGCTTTTCTAGTGATGAACCAGCCATCATCTTAAGGAGTTGTTGGGTCACGATAACCATGAACCTCCTTATCCATCCCAGATATCACTGGAGGGTTCATCTGTTGGTGCATTAATGAGTGTGAAAAAATTATTTGTGGGGCATATTTCCATATTCCTACATCCCTATCCATGGAAAAACATTTCTTACCTTTACACATGATGAAATGTGTTCTGCTCTGTCCATATGCCCTTTGTCACACCAGTGTTGCTATTTAGTCATGTCAGACCAGGGCCTCATTTTGTCATGTCAAATTATCATCAGGCTTCACCTTTGGCCACAATCTGGGCACAACACTATGATGGTTTAAAAAGCATCAGGTGAGACACCCTCACTAGGCACTTGTGATGTGTGGAATGGTATAAAAGGTGCATTTGTTGAAAACCTACAGCTTGTCTGAAGAGGGGGTGGCATTCAGAAAATGCCATTAAAGAGGATATTTGTTTCTCACTCACCTGGTACAGAAGTCACCTTCAGAGCCCATGATGAATGGCACAGATCACCCCTGACATTCTCCTTTTGCCAGGAGACCACAAATGATGTTGGAAGGTGTTGGAAGGTGTTTTCTCTCAGGACACCCTTGGTTCAGAAGCTGGTGGTGGGTTTGAGGAATTACCCTGGGGTTGATGTTCTTTCATAACGTGAATCCCCCAAAAACTTAGGTAACTGGCAGTGTGACACAGAAGTGACACTTTTGCCACTCATGTTCAATATGCTTCTGAAAGGGACTCACCTTGGAGGGGCAGATCTGTGACTGTGGGAGCAAAGCTCCTATGGCAACCTGGAGCAGAAGCAGGCAGTCACTGGTGAACCTCCTTCTCCAAGAGAAATGACCTTTTGAATGCAAAAGCTCAACTGTATAATGGGAAAGGCATCTGCCATTTCCCAACCCTACAGAGGCACCTTACATGAGCCTCTCTTGGTGCACTGCTCAGCCAGGACTGTGCCTCCCTTGGACCATGCAGGGATGGACCTTTTTAACATCCTCAGCAGCAGCCAGGCCAGCTCTTAGGAGAGCTTGTTTTTGGGACAGCCACCTGCAGCATCAGCAGTAATTACAGTAACACCCCCTCCCCTTGCACATGCCCTTTTCCAGGCTGTTGGTGGAAGACAAGCCCTGCTAATCCCCTCCTGTGCAAATGGCATTCGTGTGCAACTGGTGCAGGTAAACAAGCACAAGCTCAGGCTCCTCCTTGCCGCGGGAACACTCTGGCCCTGGGACACGCCCTGCCTTTGCCCTCTTTCCCGTGGGGAATTCACTAGCCACAATGCCCTGCTTGAAGTGGGGATCACAGCAGCAGGAATACACCGCATCAGGGCTTTGCCAGCCACTATTAATGCATCCCATATTTACAACAATAAGCCAAAGCAAATACCTTATTCATGTAGAGTTTAAATGTACCATGCCCACAGCCCTCTATCAAGAGATGTGGAGGAAAACGAGATGCTCCTGGACATGTTGCACCATGGTTTTCTTCCTCATGGCCCACAGTTGCAGAGACCTCTGAGCACGGGGATGGAAATACCTGCTGCCACAACACGCCCGGCATATGCCGGCTGTCAGCATTCAGTCAAGGGAAGTTTTTGCCTCCCAAGGCAATACTTCTCCCCTCCACATACACACCAAACAAAATTTGTTTTCCTAGAAGCACTACAAAGTGTTTCTAGGCAGGATTCTTGGAGGGCTGTGCGTGGGACTAGGGACAAGCCATAGCCAGGCACCACAGTGTGGGTTTTCCCTATAAACCGTGGCAAAGGGTCATCTCTGAGCACGTTTTCAAAGTGCAAGGCAGCCAGATGGGGTTGCAAGTTGTGAAAGACCAACATAAAGTTTCAGACATTCCTGGACCATTTCAAAACGTGTTTTGACGAGCCCAGTTGCATGGGGTTTTCTGCAAGGCCTTTTATGATTATATCTCTCAGTAGAAGACTCAGGACTGCTTTAAAGAAAGAAAAACAAACAAAAAGATGCAATTTAACTCCAAATACCTGAAGAGACCAAGTAGGGAACCCAACTTTGGAAAACACACTGCAGTGTTTATTTGAAGATAAAAACCACTGCAAACCACTCGGGTCTGATTTAGCTTATAAAGGGTGTTTGGTTATATAAATGCAAGGGATGTTTTAAAGTCTTCCAGCAAGCCCCTTTCAGCAGTGCTACTCACAACAGAAACAAAGTGCTGGGTTCAGCCACTGCTTTCACCAGGCCCCCTGTGCCTGTGGGGAGGTTTTATGAGCAGGGGTTGAGTTCAGGGCCCTGTGAGGGAGAGCACACACACGGAAACAAAGCACTGTCCCAAGTAGCCCAGGGGAATCCTCTGCCAAGGAAGTACAAGAAGTGCAGTGACTCGTTAACCTGATGCAAAAGATGTCCCCAAAAGGACACGTTTACCCCAGCCTTCAAAAAACACCCATGTTTGGACATGCATGTCTGCATGTTGGAAGCAGAGGGTTATTGTTAAGGGAAATGAAAGGTCCCCTATTTCTAGCATCCAGGTCCCCATCCATACTCCTCCCCGTTCCCATGAAATGCCAGTTTGGTCAAGATTTGTTCAGTGTTACACTGCTCACAAGGAGAATCCATCAGGCCACCTACACCCACCACGTGGCTGTTCCTGAGGCACCACAGGCTGCCCTCCCGAGTCAACAAACAGCGTTTGCAAAGCAAGGCTTTAGAGCAGCCACGTAACATTGGCTGGCACAAAGGACATGGCTTGCTCAATATTGCACATTTGTTATACACTAACTTTTACTAGGGATGCCAGGAACACCAGGAATTACTGAAAAGTATTTTTCCACAATGGCATTCTCCTATCCATTCTCAAAGCCCTAAGGCTGAAATTTACTCTTTCAGGGACAATCCTCAGAACCAAAAAAAATGCTGTGCCTTTCATACATGTCCTTTCACCAGCAGTAAATGTCTGTGTCCTTGCAGATGTAAAGGGTGATGTGCTGACCTGCTGGGCTCACTCTGTGACCCCCTGTCCCCAGCTAAGCTATGACCCTGATGAAGGGTTCGTTTGCCCTCCCAACTCACCTGTTCATCAGTGTCCAAGTCAAGCTCAGGCAAGGATCCTGTAACACTTTGGTCTGTCACGTTCCCTTGCACGAGGAACGACAGAGCTTGATGAAATCATTTATTTGCCAACACAATGATCTTCAGAGATGTGTAAATGGCAGCCAGCCTTGTGACACTCTGATGAAAGGGTAATATTTAGGATAAATATACAACTCACTTATCAGTACTGACTTTGGGTCCTGCTTTTTTATGGAGTCAAGGAGGGGTTACAGACAGGGCACTTGGACAACACTCTGAAGATACATTAATCCTTTACCACTCTGAGAGTAGCTCTGAGCTGCTACCAGTAGGTCCCAGGCCAGGACACAGAGATGGCCCTGCCTTTCTTTGATGCAGCACTTGGACTTTCTCCCAAAATTTCTTTTTTAAAAGGTTGGCAACTGCAACTCACAGCCTTAGTGCAGAGGAAAAGGTGCATACATTCAGCTCTAGCTGTCTTGATCACCTAAGGCAGCATGTCTGAGTAGGAGAAGTACAGCTCTACTTTATGATGACACACTTCCAATGAATGCATCAATGGAACGCTTCCCTGTCGATCTGTGCAACTGCGTGAGCCTAAAATGTCAATCTGACATTCTGAGCATCTGGTTCAGCCCTCTACGTCACTCACGTTTCCTCTGCACCCTTTCCATTGCTCTAGCACTGAAGTCAGAGGAGAGTCTGAGAGCCAAGATTTGCTCCCAGAGACTAAAACATGGGCAACTCATGTCAGGAATCAGCACTTCTGGATTTTGTTTCCAAATATAAGGTAGGCATTAAGAAGGCACAGAAAAGGGTATCCTTAAATTAGTTAACAAAAAGAAGTAAGAATGTTCGCAGCCTGGCTATTACTGCAAGGTCACTGCACTCCTCTGTACTTTATGTTACTCAAAATGGAGCTGCTGCATAATTTGAGAGGTTTTTCATTACATATGCAGTTGAACTATATCTGAAATAGTTCCTGCTGAAGTTAGTATCAAGTCAGTATCAAGTCATTCTTGCTTCCCACTCTCCCATTTTCCGATACACCACATTTCTTCACTGACAACTGGTAATTGCACAGCAGGATCCGAAACATTTTGGCAATAGATCACAAAACTCTTCAGGATGTAGGAGGAAATATGGGGTTACTCAAGAAATGGGAACACATTAGCCAGTTAACATGATCAGAAAATTAGCATTCAAAAAGTCATTTAGAGGTTTCAAGGTTAGCATATTAAGAGGGAAACAATTCACAAAGTTTAGAACTGTTGTTTCATATTGCTGGAAAACTCCACCATGACACCACCTTCTCTTGTTTGGGTATTTATCCAGTCTGTGAGTTACTTCTGCCTTTAAACTGTGCAGCAAATCTCTGCAACACTATACCAGAAGTAAAACAGGATCTGGTTCTGTAACACACACTGGTCTATCACAAGTGGGCCCCAAGAGCCAGGAGTTTCAGCAGTCCCTTTGGAAGTCTCACCCACTCTTGGTTTTACACAGCACAGGTCAAATCCCATCCGCTCCCCGACCACATACAGCCCCATTTTAATGCTTCCAATCCTACAGAAGTTCTGTCTGCAGAAACACCAGAACTGAGATGTCGGAAAATAATGGACAGACAACAGTAGAGTAACATTTTTGTAGGTTTAGTGTTTGCAATTTGTTTTACAGCTTATAATGAAACACTGTTAGAGATAGTTTACATTCATATGTTTCAGGCAAAATACAATTTTAAAATCGTAAGGCACTTTAAGATGTCCTAAAACAAATGCTTATTTAAAAATTCAACAAGAGGGCTGGATGAGAACCCTTTCTACCCTTAGTGTTCTGGTCAGTAAATTATCAATTCTCTACTCAGGCAGGCAAGTGAAATAATCAATAGAAAGGTTTCCAAGACAGAGTTACTGCTGTATTAGTGTGCACTCTGGAGCAGTCTATTTCAAAGTGTCTTCAGTTGGGGAGAGAGGGCATGGTGTGAATAAGATGCATTAAAATAGTTCTTTGAACTGGGCAACAAAGATGCATTGCAAGGATTAAGTTTCATTACTTTCATTGGATTAAATTCCTTCCATTCATTATTGCCAACAAGAGTAAGGAACAAAAAGGAGCTGGTTCTCCCCTACCCTCCCCCCCAGTCCCATTATAATTCAACACAAGATTTCAAAGACTTAAAATGACCAGGAGAAGCCCATGAAAAACTGCATCTGGCCACTTCAGAGTATGTTTAAATATTCATTACTGACTTCCTCAGGTCTCACCTCTTATTAAAGAAAGAGAAACATAAAAGAATTGGCAACTGTCTAAGTTGCTTCCCATCAAATTGATATTTTGCTTCTTTTTAACATGACCCCACTGTTCCCATCAAGTACCTGCATTCAGAAACACACCAGCAGCTCTCCTTGGCAGAGGCATGGTGGGGCAGGGGATGAATGCAGGCAGGGCCCCAGGCCCAACGGGGAAGAAGCAATGAGCAACTTTGCTTAACACACTTGGGTCTCAGCTTAAAAACAGCTCAAAAGCTGGCCATGCTGGGCGGCTGTAGCTACAAAGGGACTGATACCCAAACACTGACTGAAGACTTCACTTGAAGATGCATCTGTAGGAGTTGAAATCTGCTAAAAACAGACAGAAAACAAACAGACAGACAGTGGCAAAAACACTGCCTACTTCTCAGGACCCCTGAGAAGGGAATGATAGAAACTAGCGCCTATCATTAATCTGAGTATTTTCAAGTTGTGTCTTACCTATTTTTGCCCAGTACACTTTCGAGTCTTTGGGGGCTAACAATTGCTGAAAAACGACTCATGGGGATTCAATGTGTTAGGCACTACAATATACACCTGCATCCCTAGTCCTCTCAAAACTATGTTGGAGGGAAAAAACCTCAAACCCAACCAACCAGTAATTTGTTTTTCCTACAAGTTCTTGATTGTTTTAAATTCTGACTTACTTGAATTGCACTTTAAAGCCCAGCAGCAAAAAGAAAACTTGGTAGCTATATTTAGGAATATATATATATATATATAAATTTTTAAGAGTCAAGACATTTTATCAAGTCTAAAAATGCATAGATAGCAACTGCATAAGATGTCAAGTTTTGACCTGGCTACAGTGAAGAATCTGTGAAAAAAAAGATTACCCTAATAGACCATATAATATTTGGGCAGAAGTGGGATGCCTATTCAGTTAGGAAAGAAACTGCAGTTAAGGATCAAGCTAAATTAGAAACAGCCACCACTGGTCTGAACTCATCACACACAGAGGTGCTACTGTGCAAACAGGAACTCTGATGAAATCTAGCTTCGTGAAGTGAAAAAATGCATGACTTCAAGGCAGCTGCTGCTAAAGACAAGAAAGGAAGGTGGTACCTCATGGCCCTGAGCTCAAAAGATCGTGAGATCTCAACTTGTGTGGCTCACTTTTGCTGGCAGGAGAGTCAAGCTCTAGATCACTCAGTTGACTGCCATGGTTATACCAGCAGGCAAGTTAAAATTGTGGCTCTGGAATCATCTTACTGTCGTTCAGCATTGGCGTGACTATGTTCACTTGGGACAGCAAGAGGCATCTGAAAGATGAGACAAACGAAACAGGCCACTCGCTGGTTATAATTTCACTAACAGCATGCAGTTGGTTTCTCACAAAATCTGTAGGTTCTTCTTCCAAAGCAAACCTCACAGAATTTGTTAAAATGACATCCAGTTGCTTGGCACATACACCTTATTGTGTCTTAAAAATACACTTTAAAATAATTACTTGGAAAGGCATAGAGCACATGCAATTAATTCCCTGCAGATCTATGCACACAGGGAGTCACATGTGCATGTAGGAACTAAGTTGCAATGATTAACAATGGACAGAGTACTATTTTACAACCAGGTAATGTCTTTCAAATTCCAGTTCTTTCCAAGGGAACCTGGGGAAATAAAGAGTGCTGTCAAGGAAATGCAAGGCAAGAAATTCAACCTGCACACCAAGACAGACCTTGTTCTTCAGGTCACATAAAAGGAAAAACTGTAGTCTCATTAAAAAAAAAATCACTAAAGTTAGTTATAAAGAGCAGAATTGTCAAAGTGCTTTAATACATAAAGTGTCAAACATAATTAAACAGGACCATTAATGCAGAGCTGCCATAAGATGTTCAAATGGGTACATGTGTTTTCTGAATGCAGGAGAGACACGTTTTTAAATTACCCTGTAGGGCTGGAGTGGGTTAAGAAAGTTTTTCTTGTTCATTTCAGCTTCTTAACATGATGGTTTTGCTCTGCTCATGCATTCAAAGGCACAGTTGGATTTACTCTATCAGAAACTGCATCAAAAGGACTGTCTACCATGAAATATTAATAAAGGGGCAGCTCTCACTGAGTGAAACACACAATAGCCTCATAAAGTTGACTTATAGATACCCGTCAATTTTTAGTATTAATTTTATAAGGTATTTCTTGATGCTTAAAAATTCTGAGCTACTTTCTGCAGCTTGCCTTTAAACATAGTTTTAAGATAACTCAGTGTATTATTTGAACCATCAACAGAGTGCCAAAGCCATTGCAACAAGAGCAAATGCAAACAAATAAATATGGAAGACGTTTCAAAAGCACCTCATGCAAGAAGCTCAGAAAACATGCCTTTGCCTCCCTACCAGCTTTTCCTCTCCTGTTAGGAATCAGGAAAAAAGACATTCAATCTCCACAGCACTTCTCTGCGTACTTTCAATTCACTGAGCTGCTGTGTACATTAGGCAGGTGACCTTAAAGATGGAAAGTTTAAAGATGGAAAGTAACTCTACCAAGCACAGCAGAGCAAACTGCAGTGGGGAAATGTGGCTGTTTATAAACAAAAAATGTCAATCAAGACCTTTCCTGCAATTCACAGCTGTAAAAGCAGATTTGCTCCAAATCTGTGAGCTGAGACTCAAAAGCATAACACAGAGCATCACATCTGGTCCCTTGCACAGGCCACAAGTCTGAAGTAATACCGAGTATAACAGAACAACTTGTCTGTTTTCTGAAGGCACCATAAAGGCAGCAACACTTCAGGTGTAATGGGAAGAAGATGGAGGAGGAAAAATAACAAATACTCTTAGGAGACACTAAGAGCAGCTTAGTATGACAAGGGAGAAAAAAAAGGTGGCTCAGTTCTGTGATGGCTATAACATCTGTAACAGTACAGAGACCCTACACCTCTAGGCAAAGGAAGAGTAACCAGAGTCTGGAAAAACCTAGTCCTGAAAAAAAAAAAAATTCAACTTTCATTTTCAGTGGATGGGTGTAAAATCTGTAACTGAGATCAAAGGAGACAGAAAGGAATCAAACTGCTATATAAAACACTGGGGTCCATACATACTCACATGGCATCATTAGCCTGTTTCTAATTTACCACAGTGTTAAAGGATCTGGGCAGTCTCCTTTGCTCTGCAGGATGACTGAAGTCCAATCAAGTTTCATATATTAAAATCCTTCTGAATCCGCCAGTGAGAACAAATCCCTCTCCCAGCCCGTCTGAGGGAGGGGGGTGCCTCCCAGCCAGGAGACATTTCTAACAACCCCAGGCAACCTACAGGCAGCACGCTACCGAGTTAGATCTCCTAAGCAGCACTGCACCAAGCAAGTCTAGGCTTGCTAAGATGTTCTGGCCCTGCATGGACTTGAGGACAATTTCTCATGAGCCCTTCAGGCCAGTGGCTCATGCTTCACCATTCCATTATTGCTTTTCAAATCCATTTTCCTTCCCGTCTTCCCCTCTGGCTGCCCGTTATCCCAGAAGGACTTTCTGCATCCTGTGCGCAGCAACGCTGGCCTCATCCTCAGAGTCAGACTCGCTCTGGGAAGTGGAGCTCTGGGAGGCAGAGCTGAAGGGAGAGGAGCACTCTGGGGAGCACAGGTAGTGCATCAGCGGGAGCCGATACTTCCCACAGAAGTCAACGAACTTGATCTGTCTGACGCAGCTGTCAAAGTACACACCTGTGAGGGAGAGGAAACAGGAAAAACATGAGACCCTGTGCCCAGAGACCTGCAAACTCTGCAGGGCTCTTATGGCTGGAGCACATGCCTTGAATTAGGATTTAATTGGCACTGAACTGGATGCAGGAGCAAAGAGGTACTGGTGGAAGGGACCAGGATACCTATGAAAATGTGTAATTTCTTTTCTTAGTAAAGAACTCCTGTAAAACTGTATTTTTCTTTTTTTAGCAGTTATTTGGTAGGTGATTCAGAACAGCACACTCTTCACGTAAAGACACAGGGCAGTTACTTCCAAATAGTGTGGAAATTTCTTCTAACCATTAGGGAGAAAACTTGGGCTGGGAATTTGCAAACTTCTTAAATGTCAAATGAATTAATGCACTGTATTTTCAAACTGGTAGAACCTCTTCTACCAGCTAGTAAAAATGCATTCACAAATAGACCTTCACAGCTCTACTTTTCTTCTGCTTGAGTGAAGTCACCATGCTGAGCTTGGATGCTACTTTCCATGGCAACAGTCTTGCTGTAACGCACAATTATGTTCTCTTCCTGTCACAGCAAGTGATTTTAGACGCTGACATTTTCAGAAGTTTCCAGCAGTGTTTTAAGTCCTAGCTGGTCAGGAGTAAGCTTTTCTCCTGCAGTGCTAGAGCAATGCTGCTGTACTGTGCAAGTTCATAAGGCATAGTGAAAAAGCACAGAACCAATCCACTGTTATCCAAGCCGTGCAAAACTCTTAAAAAAAGAAACTTTTCTTTTCCTCCCAACAGAAGTCCCAGCCCTTCCATCTTTGCTTATGGAGCGTGCTTTGATACTGTCCTGTAAGAAGATAACATTATGACTGCAGGGTAGATACTAATTAATGATTTTTTTCCCCTTAATCTTCTAAAGGCTAAATGTGCAGATCATTTACTCTGGATAAAGATTAAGCATTGAGCCAAATTAAGCCCAAGCATTCCAGGCTGTTTTATTAAGTCCTCTCCTTCCAAGAACTACACGCTAGTGGTCCCAAGCTAGAACTAAACAAGTTGCTGTTGGTAACTGCTAAGCAATAGAGCCACTCTCCTCTCTTCCATCCAGAAATGATGCTCACCATTCAGCAAGAGTGTCTGCGAAAGTTCTCCTGTCCATTACTTGCTCTGAGCTATTTCAGGGCAAATGGATCGGAAACTTCAGACCATAAAACCATACTGGAGTGCTGGGATGAGCCACGAAGACTCTGACAGAAGTGCTGTCTTATATTCCCATGCAAATACAGTAAACCAGTACTACAACTCTGAATACTGTTCCTAAGGGAACAAGGCTCCTTAAAGACAAGTTTGCAGGAGACCTGGAGCCAGGGAAATACAGGCAGAATGTGGATGCAGTAAGTAACACTTTGAACCTGAGTGAGCTTATAAAGTCATGGCAAGTCAGAGGGAAAGGAAACCATCAGGTAAGAGCAGGAAGCAGAGCTGCAGAGGTGAACTTACCCCCGCATTTAGGATTGGGACAGTTGCTGGCCAGGCTCAGGTACCGGACAAGACTCTCTGGGAGATCACTGGGAGTGTAGGGAATGTTGCGAGTTTTAACTGTGCGTCCAGCCAGTTCCTGAAGGCTCGGGGGATTGTAGGTCAGGTCACGCACAAACCGCACCACCAGCGGGTTCCCACGCAAGCTCAGCTCTTCGAGGTGGACCAGGTTAAGAATCTCTCGAGGAAGGTAAGTCAGCAGGTTATTGTGCAGGCTAAGGGAACGCAGGGAATGCAGCCTAAGGATGGAGATGGATACCTTGTCAAGATGTGCAAGCAAAATTGCCACACAACTGCATTATGCAGACCTAATTACTCTCCCCTCTCCCACCATCTTCTTTTTCTTTGGCTTTTCTCCCTTTTAAAACATAAATTCATGCTAAAAGAGCTGCTCTTACTCCAGCACACACAGTGCATTAGAAAACTTGGCTCAGCACCGGAGTACCTGCTAAAGAAACACAGTCTTAAACATGCTGCTGTCCCTCTCAGTATTCTCCACACACACCCCCAAAAAAGGTAGAACAAAAGTGTACAAACTGAGCTCTTTCAGGGGACATAACGTTTCCTTGTACCCAGTGCACGCATCAAGAACAGTCCCATGCAGTGCTCTGAATAAGTCACCTGCTCTGTCTCATGCATTAAAGATGATTGCTGGGAGGCAGCCAGCCCTGGAAAGCCCCATGTTTTCACTGCTTGCGGCTGCACCACCTCGCGCTGTGACACCACCACCTCTGAGCAAGGTCAGGCCAGGCCAGCTACGGCACAGGGGACAAGCAATTTTTTCGCTTTTGGACGAGGCTCTCCTCTCTCAGGAAGCACAAAGCAATGCTCCAGCATGGCATCCAGGGCTGCTCCCAAACTTGTAAAAGTTACAAGACATTGTATATCAAGAATAATCCCACTACATCATCAAATTCCAACTCTGAGAGCTCCATGCTGCCATTCAGTTGTTTTTAGGTTACAGCTACACCTCCCATCTTCATTTCCCATCTTAGGCTACACATACAGAGCTGCAGCATCCTCTTTCCCCCATTATGAACAGATAAAGCACTAATCTAGCCCCTAGAACTATGCCGTAGGATTAAATGAAGACTCAGAGATCCTAAAGTAAGGAATGCCAAGGGAGCACAGGGGATGGTACAACATAAAAGTACAGAAGGGTTTGGGGTGAAGGGCAAAACAGATCAAGCATTCATTACTAATAAAACAGTACCACTCTTACTTCTTAAGGCAGCAATTTATCTTTTCTGAGTTGCCCAGGTTCTTTTCAGGACCCTCTATACAAATCTTTTAATTCACTGTAAGTTGCAATCCCGGTGAGTTTTTTAAACACTTTGAAAGAGTTTTTTGACCCTTTGATAGAGTTTACCAGATCATATATTCATGGTTTGCCTGCAGTGCACCATGCCAGGGATGTTCTTTTTCAAGTCTAGTCACATTAACAAACTGAAGGACAAATAGGTCCTCCCAGGTGCTTTCATCCACGCACAGAGAAAAAGTTCAAAGAGTTAATTACAGCTAGTGGCCAATGACAGCAAATACTCACTGTGCCAGCTGAGGTGGAATGCTCTGGATCTTGTTGTCACACAGAACTAGATACCTCAGAGAAGGCAGTTTTGCTAATTCAGGTGGAATTGCTGTAATGAAATTCCCTCCAAGGTATAGAAACTCTAAACTGAAAAACAGAAGAGAAAACAGTGCATTATTTCATTAATTTCAAGTTTCCTTTAACACCTAGGTTTTCACATCTCTGCACTTCTTAAAGGAAGCTGACAGATGACTACCTATGAGATAATTTGCTGAGAGAAAGAAAAAAAAAGCTGAGTTGCACATCAAAATTACAACAGAGCTGATGTTTCACAATAGATAATGTTGAGATTTTACCTCCAGACTCCCGCAGTCACCCTTACACCTGCAGGTAGGCACCAGACAACTGTGTATTCCTACACCAACCCCTTATGCAAAGCTTGTGCTCCTATTTCCAAGGAAGAGCAGCCTGCACACACAGGGTTTGCAGCCCTGACACAGATCCTGCTGCAGCCAGTGGGAGCTCTCTGTTTTGGTAGGAGCAAAGCATGAGTGCAGTGTCTCTCCCTGGAAATCCTGGCCCTGCCCCAGCACTAGTTGCTCTTTGTGGAATCATTTGACTCCTCGGTGACTAACTGGAACCTTTCAGCATTACTCAGAGGCAGCCGGTCCCACTTTGATACAATTCACATACCGATACCACAGCTGCAACAGCACAGAGTGCACCTAAGTCACACAAGAACATGCATGCAATTTCTCAGAGATTGATTTCACTACACTGAAGTCATGAAGCTCAAAGCTAACAGAAACCATAGCTGGGCTTCACTGCAGTTTGGGGCTAAATCAAAGAATCACTGGATGTCCTGTGAAAACGCAGTGGATGGGAGACATGAATGGAGAGAGGCACTAAACCCCTTCTGCCAGGTGGAGCAGCCAGTATTTGCTGTGCATCTCTGCCCTTCTAGGAAGAAAAATTGGCAAGCATTTCTCTTTGACATAATAGCTTCAAATCCCCATTCCACGGACTCAAGTAGCTTTCTTTCCCTGTTCTCGGATGTTGTCTGAAAGAGGAGCAAAGGCAGGCTCAGTGTGGGTACTTCTTGCTAATCACAGTCCAGCCAAGATTTCTTCCGTGTTTGAAAAAGGTGGATCCCATAGTCCTGGTTCTGTATCTCCAGTACACACTCAGGTTGCCTAACTACAATGCACCTTGGCCTTCTCTGATCCAAGCATTGCCCACGGGCCAGGGAAAGTGAACACATCAGGCTCCATCTTTAAGTAGAGGTTATAACTTCCCTGGAGTAGGAGACACCTTCGCCTCACCCCAGCAACTGAGAAATGCTATGGATACAACTGGCACAGAAACACAGGAACAGAGCACCCAAGGGACACTGTGGTCGACCCAGACAAGGTCTGAGCCCTGAAACTCTGTGCCACAGCATATGTGGAGCGCAGAGGAGCTCCTCCCTGAGACTCCCCCTGGGATGGAGCAGGAGAACAGGAGAGAGAGTCTGTTTCGCTCAGTTCTTGCAAGAAACTTGAACCCCAGAGATCCAATGACAGCATCTGCTTGGGCTAGAGAGGCCACTACTGCAGCACAAAGGTGCACATGCCCAACAGTGAAGGACAGAATGACAGACCTTTGCAACACACCAGGAGATGCTTGCAGGGCTCAGCTTCCCCCGGATTCCCTTATATTTTTGGAGTATGTCAAAGGCAAGCTAAATAATTGACATTTGATAAAGTGGATACAAAATTAGGCCTTAAATGGAATTTGATTATATGGAAGGCAGTAACTACAGACCAAGTGGGACAGCACAGTTGGAGATTACTCTGAATGTGAAAGAAAGTACACGGGGAAAAACTGTCACCAATCGCCCCTGCTCCAAAGTAACCTCTCTTCTACTCAGACAACCTGTAGGTGAGGAGTGGGGGTACGAGGAAGAGTGCTGTGCAGAGACCATGTCAAGGAGAGATTATTTTTAATTAACTTTTGATCCCCTAACAAAGCCCTGAGTTTTAACCAAAATTCCTCCTTCGAACCTCCATTGTTTCCCAATGTGGATTTAGGCTGCTTTGGCTCTCACTAGGGACTTAACTGCTGAGTATACAATTCCTAGGCATATTTTAACTCCATACCATTGCTGGAGCCCACACCAAAAACTGTTGGGCAAGAGAATTCTAGCAATGTGGATTTCAATATTTAAACAAGGTTTACATGCATACAGGTTTGCACTTCCTAGGAAAAGTGAATAATTAACTCCTCATCCTTTGTGTTTGAGGACACTAATGCCTGTAAAGTGACATGGCATAAAACCACATCCTACCAGGGAAAGAGAGGATGGCACAAATTATATAGTAAAAATATTTAGGAAATTCATTTCAAGGCATAAAACGCATATGTTTCAAGAGTAGCCTACTGTACAAACTAAGTGTGCAAAACCACTGCCTACAAACTTCTTACAGCTTCAAATCTGTTCTTTGTAAAGTCTGTAATGAGAACACTCAGTCATACCGCACAGGATACAAAGATCTAACATCAGAATACAAAGTGTCTCTACCTAAAAACCCACTAAATAAAGTAACTTCTTCATTGGCAACAAAATACTTCTTAAAAATGTTTTCTTTTCACTCATCTTCTGAATCACTGTTTTGGGGTCAGTAGACTAAAAACTCATGGGGCCCAGTCTGCTACAGCAAATTCAGAATTTCCACATCAACTTATGGTATTAATTAGATGATTAACTTATTAAAAAACCACAGGGAGGAGTTTTTGAAATGACAAAGAAACTTACTTAAAACATAGAAAAGATATTCTTACAGTTTCCATTGAAACACCGCTCAGCAGGAAAACAAAATCCGTAACTCCCATCCCTCAAAGTACAATTTGCTAGGAAGAAGGATCTAGCCTAGTCTTGGCTAAGCAAGGTGAAGGAATCAACAACAGCCATTTCTGCATCAAATTAAAATGTCAAGATTTGTCTGAGCAAAGCTAATAATGACACAGGAAAGGATTTTCAAGAGACACAACCCCTTTATCAAGAGCACTGACCAGAGAACTGGGAATGCAGTTTGCTCCCAGCTCATCTGCTCCTGGCCTGATTTTCATGTCACACTAAGCCTGTACTAGAGGCCAAGGTGATGCTGGCTCTTGAGTTGCACTACCCAGGGCAGGGCAGTTCGCTGCTTGGTAAGACAAGCAAAAGCACTGCTCAGCTCTGCCCTCTTCACACAAGAGCCTGCACTAAGTCAATCCACAACATTCATCACAGGTTTTTGCAGGAAGACCACAGCAGAGATGGCACTGAGCTTAGTGAATGCTTCTAACTAACCTTTCACACTTAGACCTAGTTCTTCTGACAATCATTAATCTGTACAGTCATTTTGATAGATCAGCTAAGGTCTTGTGAGCTGCTGTGTACACAGACGTAGGACTGGATTTTTTTCTGCACTTTCAAAAGTCCAGAATCTTCAAAAAGCCAGAGATCAACTATCATCAAACAAACAAAAGGTGAGTTCCAATTTTTGAAGCTAGAATGAATGATGTACTTCCAACTTGCCACACAGACTCTGGGCTGAATGAGTTTCAAGAAGGGACAAACACTAACAAAATCAACCTCAACAGAATCTGAAAAAAGACCCAACAAGCATGTGACAGAGTAACTAATGAGGGTTGACACTTTCTCTCCTGCCTTTAAGCAATGTTGACAAATACGCTAATAAAAGGCCAGAGTCCCTTTCAGCCTCACACCCAGCAGCCCCCTGCTCAGCACAGCCAGTCCTAATTGCTGCCAAGCACAAGCCAGCACGCTGAGCCCATCATGTGGTGCTCCTCTCTAGCAGCGTATTTCACACCACTGGGCTGTAAGGCGGCAATGAAAATACTTTTACCTACTAGGAAAGGAGTGGAGAAATGCTAAAAAAACTATGATCAATTCAGGGAGTGGCAGCAAAGTTTAACGTGCAAAGAGACTGTACCTTCTTGCTTATGTCCTTGATGTTTTCAGGTCATCATATACCACAAATCAAATCCAAAAGCCCCCAAACACTCAGTAAATAAGAAGAGCCACTCTGAGCACTAGAGGTATTTTTTAATACCCTATCAATTACTACAGCACTCCCATAGTCATGTTTCAAGGGGATAATGTCTTCAGGCATAAGAGATACTCCAATTTTCAATCCACCCTGTTTCCCCACAGATGCTTCTTCAGATAAAATTTAACAGCTGACATCAAACAGATGCATCTAAATAGGTAATCTAAAAAAACCCAAGCCAACAATGTTGCCTGAAATAGCTCCGGGTCTTTTTAAGATAAACTTTTTAGCAAGAAATTTCCAGGGCAGTTTTGAGGCTCATGCAAGGGAGGAATTTCAAAGCAGCCCACAATACACTCCTGTTAACCCTGTTCTACGATTTGCTAATTCCTGAGAGAACTGCATAGCCTTTGCTGACACGCAAATTTAAGATCAAACGGTCGTCTGAACACTATTTGCAAAACGTTTGAAGAGGGGAAGAAGAAGGGAGACAGCAAGCAGATTTCCTAATGCTGTATCTTTATCAAAGCTCTGCTTGCCCTTTTTCCCACACTAACAGCCGTTCTGTAAGCGTACGCTTGTCTAACATGCTTAATACTACCCACGAATGAAAGCAAACGCTCTGGGTTTCAATGCATATAAGCCTTTACACAAACCTTGGATGAATCCAGTTAGGCGTCTGAGGTCTTTGATCCCAGCCCTCACACAACTGGGCTTTATTAGAGGAATAGCAGCAAGAAGGAAAGGAGCATGCATGGGTCTTTTCCAAGCTCTGCCTGCTCCCCAGTGCTTGACGGAGCATCAGAGTATTCACTAGGAGAGTATGACTAAACTCAAAATTCCCATGGGAGATTCAAAGTATCGGCTGTGTTTCACTAAGCCCTTGAGAATTATTCATTTTACAGGACACTTGCAGGACATTTCCCCAGGCCTGCACACTGATTAGGGCAATCCTTGCACTCTTAAGCCAAAAGCCACAGCTGCACCATGAAGATCAGAGCTATGTTTTACCAGATTTGCCGCACAAATTTTGTGCCAGGATGGGGACAAGTAGATGGCCACGTTTCTAGCTCACCAGCTGTAACACACATTGCCCCACACTGCATCCCCAGTTGGATCAGCAGCGGAAGCACATGCAGAACCGATGCAGCAGTGGGATCTCTATGCAGATCACAGTTCAGGAGCTGCTGAGGGCTGTGAATTGAGACTGAGAGAGAGTGACTGACCGTAACATCTCCCACTGAAAACACAGCAAGGTCAGCAGGGAGAACTACAGAGAAGATAACACTGGGGTCTGCCTATGCTGAGTTCGTATTTTATCTGGCAACAAACAGGAAAGCAATGCAAGGAAGGTTGCTCTCACACATCTGGTGCATTCACCACTCTCAATTCACAGCAAGAGCCACTGCTCAGGTCTTGCACTGTACTGACACACCAGCTGTCAGGAACTGGGGATGCTGGGCATACAGAAGGACCTGGCACAGCTTCAACACGATCAAGAAAAAGCCCTCAGCAGGGGCAACACCTACATTTCTCAGAAATACATGAGGCTATTGCTGGGCACCCTCGATGCCTACACTGAAACATTCAGGAAAGAGCACTGAATTTTCCTAATGGAAAACATGAAGCATGAAAGGCTATTCATCCCTGGTGCCAGCTTGCTATGATCAGCATCATCCTACTGCCATCACCAGAGCAATTATGATCATACATTTATGAAGCCATGCAAAGGAAGCTTCAAGCATACAGGCAGGCCTTCCACAACAGCCTAGGAGATAACCAACAATCAGGAACACGGCACTCACTGTCCACGCAGGATCTTGCACTGCACACGAAACATTTGTGTGGGTGAGGACGGGGCAGATGGCTGAAGCCGGAATGAGTAAGACACGACAGCAGCAGGACTGGCTGTGGTTCTTATCACCGGCTTCATTAACTTGCCAAGTCACCATGAACATGCCAGGGAAAAGTTTCTGCACAATACGCCTAACCCAAATACAGCTGCAAAGTGGTGGATTTATTATCTTCCTGTGAGTAACAACACATGGCACACACCTTCCATTCCAGGACCTTTGCATTCATAGTCACCAGCACATTCCCTCTCCTTTGGCAGGTCAGACCCATCAGCTTTTTATACTTTCAACTTTATCACATACACAGACTCCTTATCTGCCATATTCCTGGCCTTCATTAAAACTGACACACTGCCCCTTCAAAAACTAAGAGTGCAGAGGAAAGACACAAAGCTTAGTTATCAAGAGTATTTTAAAAATCTCATCACAGCTCAGCCATTCCTTGGAAATCTAAGAAGCATTTCTAGATTTCTGCAACTCCAGTCTGCTCTATCATCAGTGACTGGAGCAAATGGGAAGCCACCAGGGTCACAGGAAGAGGAGAACTGCTGGCCTCAGGAACTCTAATAGCAGCAGGAGGAACTTGATCAATAAGAGTGCTGCCTGCATTCCCTTGTGGTCTCACAGCCCCTAAGATAAAAGAAAAATTTATTTTTATGAGAAGTTGCACATGGAAAAAGGCTCAAGGTCTTGGCTTGTCAGCAAGACTGGCATTTGCAGATTGAGCTGGGAGGTTAACAGAAGCCACAGCACCAGGTCCCATGTCCAACTTCCAGAGCTCAGAAACTAACAGAGGTCTCCATGTTGCTGTGCTGTAACAGCTGGCTCTGCTCTGTCCTTGCTCAGGCTCATTTGACCCCTTCCACAACAAGCACACTCACACTGAGGACACTCTTGTCAGCAGGTAGGAGCAGAGTCTGGCAGCAGTTTCTCTCCAGAATGTACTTTCTATGTTTTTGGCAAGGGTCATTGGTTATCTGGGTCCCAATGAACAGATTCAGGATTCCCTCTGGAGGAACAACACATTATAAAGTGTTGTTTTCTCCAAGCGCTGGCAAAGCCGTGTGCGGCTCCCTTTTGTTACCCAAGCAGTCCCAGATACAGAAGTCACTGATGGCAGAGTGGTAAAGAAGCTGACAATCCTGGTGGGGCACAGATTTGCTATCTTGAGCTAAAGTTCAATTATATTATGTTGACATGTTAGCAGAAGTTCAACGAGGTAGCAGTGGTGACGTGGGCAGCAGACAGAAGCCGTGTCTAAGTGTAACTCTTCCATCTGACGTCACTTTGCAATGATAAATGGACAGTTCAATAGCTTTGTCTGCATTTGCTCTCTCTGAATTCTCATTCTGGGGGTTTGAGCATGACCAGCCCAAGAAGAGCTGCAGGACAGGACAACAAGGAGCCCTGCTTCAGGGCAGGTCAGAGGAACAAAGAGTGGCAGAGATGCAGCGTGGAGCACAGGTCACAGCCTGCTGGGGCACCGCGCGCGGTGCTACACAGCCCAGTACCTTCCTGGGGACATCAGGGCTGAGCTTTGCTTTCTTGGGGGAAGAAAAAGAAAGAGAGAGAAAAAATCACAGCCACAGACTGAGACCATGTAAACAGCAGCAGGGAGCCTCTGACTCAGAGGTGGGAGCAACAATCAGATCCCAACTACATCCTGGATGCTACCAGACATGCTACGGAGACAATGTGGATCATCTTCCTCACACAGCTGCCCTCCTCCATTGGCCTCCTCTCCCATGCCTCATTTCCTTTTTCATCCCTGAAGCATCTGTTTCCAGACAGAGAAAAAGCTGAGCTTCCTCTTCCTCATGACAGCCGCAACCCAGGATGTATCACAAGTCTGTCAAGAAGAATATGGGCATTGTCCATCACTCAAAATGTCTCATAGCATCTCTCAGTCCAGAGAGCGTAACCTAGAATTGCTCCAAATCCTTAACAGGTGCATGCTATGCTACCTGGACAAAAGCCACAAACCCAATTGTATTATACTGCAGCAGACAAAAGCATTTCCCAACAGCACTCAAGCAGTTCTGGCACCTCCCACCAACGCCCATGGGAGACATCACACAGAACATCCTATGCTTCCACTGGATGCAGCTCTGCTGAGCCATCAGAGTGAATCCAGGTATTTAGGGTCAAGGGTGCTGGAATTTGCATAAGAGAAGCTGCCTCTGGCAAGTCACTTGGCAAAGAGCCGGAGCAAACAAAGTTCAGATCCAAAGTCTTAGCAGAGAGCTGCACAGAGGCCAGTCCGAGGCTTGGGGATCCAGCAGAACACTGAGCTGCCTGTGTCACTTAAGCCACGACAAGCATCCAGCTTGCCCAGGAGGACAGCAGGCTTCAGGAGTACCCAGCCCAGGCCAGTGCAGGCAGCCAATACCCAGTGCTGTCTAAGGCCTGTTCCCACCCCACCACTGTTCCTAATTGCTGTGATTCAGCCATAAGTTTCTGTATGGCCGGCCTGCAGTGGCTGACACAGCCCCAGAGCCAGATGTGCCACTGCACCCAAGCACAGCATGGGGCTCCGTGCTCCAGGTCTGTCAGTATCTGTCAGATCTACACGAGTCCATGGGCTGAGAGAAACACCACAAAACCCCATCCATGACAGCAAGACCCCAGCGAGACTGCAGCTGTATTGGGAGAAAGGCCCTGTTGTTTGCGCAAGTCACAAACACATCTTTATTCTCCTGAGCAACCCATCATGCAGCCACGAACTGCATGACACATGGGGTTTATCTCGCTGTCACCCAGAGAGGTGCATGAGAGCCTTCCACATGCCAATACTCACACCAACCACACCATCACCAGGAGAGCTCCCCTGCAGTGCAGGGACTGGGCAGTTCCAAGAGTCACCCAGTTTGTGAGCACAGAAGGCCCATCATCGCCTGAAGAATACACAGCATCAGTTGGGTTGGAAAGGACCACAGCAGGTCTTCTGTTCCAACCTCCCTGCTCACGCAGGGTCATCCTAAAGCACACGGCACAGGATTGTGTCCACTGGAATATCACCAGTGAGGGAGAATCCACAATCTCTCTGTTCCAGTGCTCGGTCACCCCCACAGTAAGGAAGTTATTCCTCACGTTCAGGAGGAACTTCCTGTGCATCATTTTCTGCATCTTGTCCTATTGCTTGGCACCACCAAGAAGAGCCTGCCTCCATCCTCAACACCTACCCTTTAGATACATATATATATATATATATATATGAGGTAAAGAACGTCCTGGAGTTTTGGTAACTCAGCGTGATGAAGAGGAAGAGCCACGTTAGCGGCAGCAGTGCTTGGAGACACCTGACGTTGGAGAGAACTGACCCCCCGGAGGGGGAGCGTGGCAGAAAACCCGGCCGGGCTTGCCGAGGCTGTCCCTGTTCCCGCGGGGCCCGTCCCTCACCTTTGGAGCTCCTGGATGTCGGGCGGGATGCCGTGGAGCCGGTTGCCGCCGAGGCTGAGGCTGCGCAGCCCGCGGAGCTGCAGCAGCGCGGGCGGCACCTCGGCGAAGCGGTTCCCGCTGAGGTTGAGGACGCGGAGGGAGCGGGCGAGCGGCGCCTGCCCCAGCCCCTTGGGCAGCGAGCCGGGCCCGCCAAGCCGGTTGTTCTTGGCCAGCAACGTGTGGAGGCACGGCAAGGACAGCAGCTCCGTGCCCATCTCCGCCAGCCCCGTCCCGCTCACGTCCAGCACCTCCAGCGCCGGGAACCACTGCGACAGCCCGGCAGGCAGCGGGCCCAACAGCCGCCGCGGCGACAGCACCAGCCGCCGCGCCTCCGCGCTGCGCCGCGCCGACAGCTCCGCCGCCAGCGCCTGCTCGGGCTCCGGCTCGGGCTCGGGCTCCGGCTCTGGCTCGGGCTCCGACTCCGGCTCCGGCTCCATCTCCAGCGCTAGCTCCGGTCCCGGCTCCAGCTCAGGGCCCTCCCCGCCTGCCGCCGCCATCCCGCCCGCACCGACCGACGGCCCCGCGCGTCACCCCGGGGCTTCCGCGCCTCACCCCGCCCCGGCCCGCCCCGGAACCTGCATATCCCCACCGCCCCCCGCGGCCCCCCCGCGTCATGCTCGATCCCGGGCGCGCCGCAGCGGGGAGAGGGCTCCTCATGCAGGTTGCGGGGCGCCCGGGGGTGGGCGGCGGAGGGAGAGGGAGCGTTCGGCGGCCCCGGAACGAGCACGGGAGGGCGATGCGCAGGAGGTGCGGGACGCGGCCCCGTGGCGGGGGCTGCCCTGAGGCGCGGCTGCCCCGGCCCCGCCACTCGCCCCGGGTACCGCCACAGCCCGCAGCGGCCTGCCGGCTAGAAATGCCAGCTGCTCCCTGCCAAGTGTTTTACACCGAGCTCGGGACACCGGAACTGCCAACTGGAAACTTAAACCATACCCTTCCCTCTGCCCCTTTTGGTCATCCTCGGAGCCCGAAGGAGAGGTGCTGCCTGAACCCGTGTGCCCCATGGCCTCTCCGCTGTGGCTGCTGGCGGCGGAGCCTGGCCCAGTATCCCTGGGCAGCGGGTGTTTTGTCCAAGGGTTGATCTGCTTTGGTCCCTCCAGAACAGGGAGATTGGAACTGAGTGATCTTTGAGGTCCCTTCCAACCCAAAACGTTCTATGGTTCTGTGAGCTGCTGCCGTGGAGCACCAAAACGGAGATACTCCCAGAAGTACCTCAGTGGGTGAAAAGATGTGAAAAGACAGCTTTGGTCTTGAGCCGGGGCATTGGCAGGAGTTAATCCATAACACACATCTGTCAGGCGGAACTGTCTGATGCTGGTCACAGATCGATGTGGAGCTGACCCCTGTCGTACCATACGTATACCAACAGGCAAGGCAGGATCCGTGATTTCAGTTCATTGCTCTTTGAACACAAGTTAACATCAGTGTAGTCAGTAATCATGGGAAGAAGCAGCAGCTATGTGTGATGACGACGAGAAGATTCACAACCCAAGGGGATATTGCCTGAACTAAGTCCAGGCTTAAGAAGCAGACTTGCTTCCTTGTGATGCATAGAGGAGCCAAAAAGAAGGGAGTAACAACCTCCCACCTCCTCAAAACACTTCACGTACACAAAAGTCTGTCATCTTACACTGGAAGAAACAGAAACAAATCACAGTTTGCTTGTACAAACCTTGGTTTAAAGCAACGCATGAAATAGCAACAGTGCTGAGTTCAAAGGTGTCCAGAATACTGTGGACGAAATCCATGGTCCACTTGTCCTTCCTTTGGTGCTCTTATGAACTCTGGACTTCACCACGCCAAATATTTTGATATGACAACTCCCATTGCTGAGAGGAGGAACTCGTCAGGGCTATGCTCAGCCTTCAAGAAAGAATGTGCCATAGTGGGTAGGAATGAACAGGTCACTTTCCATTGGACTTGTTTAATTTGTTTTCCAAGACTGTGGATTCACAAATGTAAGCCGTGCTGTGAACCCAGAGATAGCTGCAGGACAGACACTTCACCAATATTGTTAACTTATCAACATACATAATTTTTCCCACTCTACAAAGATTGTACTGTTCCAGGAGAGTTTTAGGAGAGTTTATGTAAGCACAAGAGTAAGGTCATCTGGATTTTGCTATTGTCTTCTGTAGTGCTTTAAGCCTGGTTCTTCTCAAGGTGTGTCCTGTGACCTGGTTCAGGAATTGAGTCTTATTATAGATGAGTTTGCTCCTGTCTTCAGAACTCAAGTTAATAAATACCTCACAAATGCAGTTCAGAGTCTTGATCAACCACTTAAATAGCCTATTTCTCAACTTGAAACTTAACAGCACCGGAGAATTGGGATTAAGGGTATGTAGCTATAGTGCAGCAATTTAATACTCAGATGTGCTTAACTCCGTGAACAGGTCAGGGCTTTTCCCAGGCTTCTACAAGCAGCGGGCAACAGAATTTTTGCTTTTCCTCTTTCCCACCTCAAAATCACTTTGCTTCAGTAAGTATGCATGGTGCACATGGCAAACTATTTATAGTGCCACCTAGCTAAATTTGTGGCTGCCGCTTCCATTCATTCCTTCTTAAAATCCTGGGAAATTCTTGCAGTAGAAATTGCAGTAATGAAGCAGCCTCACTTTGCAGTTGGGCAGTGAATGGGCAGGAAAAGCCACAGAAAAGACTGCATGTGCAGCAGCTGGTACCTGCCAAAGAGGCCATTTGGTGTGAACAATACATGGAAGAGGCAATGTTTGTGAGCTGTTTGGGGTTTTTTTTGAACAGCTTTGGAAGGAGCACACCAAGTGGAACAAAGCAAGGGAGCTTTCTCTCAGACCATTATCTGCACAGAAGCGCTCACAGCAGTGGCATTACAGTTACAGGGGAGATAAATGGCAGGACACTTCCTCCTGCCATACAACACCATTAAAGGCTATTTCACCATTCAGTCATATTTTCAAGGCCTTTAGTTATTGTTTTTACTTGCCTATGGGTCCTTTGCACCTGATGCCCCAGCTATGAAACAGAGCCAGTCACGTCTCACATTTGTCCAACACACTGAGATCTGTGTATGAACGTGCAAAGACAGATGATTTTTTTTGAAAACAAGTTGTGTGGCTTGTGAAAAATAAACCAAACAAGTGTTATTTTTTAAATTTTGTTTCATTTATTTGGCAGTAATATCCAAACCCCCCTGCTTCAAAAAAATTACAAAATCAAGTAAAATAAGTGCACTAAGGAAACCTACAGAATACTGATAAATTTCACACACGTACAGGAGGGAATATAGAGGGAGGAGTGGGATTTCTTTGTTTGTTGCTTAAATTTGGTTTTTTGGAAAAAAAACAGAACAAAACAAAACACCTTCCCTGCCCCTTGTAGTCTGTACAGCAATCGTCCCAGAGGGCAATGGCTGAAATTCAGCACTTCCTTCCCCAGCAGCCAGGTTACCCTGCAGGAGTTAAGTGACTGACCAGCCTGCAGCAGCCTGAGCGTTGCTCAGTCTGGGCTGCCCTTCCCCTCTGTGCAGGGAGCGGAGATGTTTCGGTCCCCTTTGAGAACTGCTGCCCTTAGAACGGCCCTGCTCTCCACCGCGTCCCTCTGGGAGGGCACAAGGAGGAAGAGGCTCCACAGGCCGCAGCCCCCTCCAGAGACACTGTTGCTGCACTCCCAGCCTGCTGCCCCAGGTTACCCTGGGATCTGCTGTATGGCTTCTCAGAGAGCTCAGCTTGCCGGAGACCGCAGCCCATCCCTCCGCCTTCAGTGCAAGAGCAAGCTCTGTAAACCTCAGCTGCCAGCACAGGTCTCTGGCTGCCCCAGCAGCCACCCCCATCCACAGCCCCAGCAGACAGGAGGGCACAGAGAACACATCACACACAGTGCAGCCTACAGAACCCCTGAAGCCGTGCCTTCGCCTCCCCTTCCTGCACGTGCTCTGGTTTTCACAGTTGGAGATACTCCTGACTGAACAAGATGTTATCCCCATCCAGGGAAAGCCTTTAAGGCAAGCTGTTGTGTTTTCTCTAAGGCACTTTAACAATCCAAGCTGGAAGGAAGTGATCTGGGAGGCACTAACTACCTTTTAGAGCAGGGTTGGAATAAAGCAAAACATTTATTAACAATGTTCCTGTGACTCCAGATCCAGCACATGAAGCCCTTTCACTTATACTCTTGGGAAGGAGCAAGGCTATGTCTAATGGGTGCTCCTATTTTACCAACCACTTCTTCCAGTGTCACCAGAACACAATGACTCTGTCCCAGTGTAGCATTGTCCACATTACCCTCAGCTCATATGGACTCATTCCTCTCACCTTCACAGGTCAAAGCTGCTCAAATCCAGGCCCTCGTGAGAAAAAAACCCAGACTCCTTGTGTATTTATGATGCCAAAACCTCCATGGCAGGGTACATTATGGTTTTCACTGGAAAAGTGGCACTCTGCCAAAGTCAATGGAAGTCCTGTAGCTTCACATCAGGAAAACAGCTCAAAGACCAGACAACCTTTAACACATCTGGCTCACAGGAAAGAGCACAGGAGGGACCAAGCTTTCTTCTTTTCTTATACTTCTAGGTACCAGCTCATTCCTCCTCTCCAAGGAAAGCACTGTGCAAAAAGGGGAAGGTTGGGACAAAAGTCCTGCTGATCTTCACTCAAACCAGACATGCTTTTGCAGATGCAAGTGGAATTTTGATTGAGTAAGCAATAGGGACTGCAAGACACCCAGCAACAATTGCTGAAGTTGCTCACAAACAGAAAGAGGGAAGTCACAAGCAGTTGTCTCAGGGCACATGCAACTGCTTGGGAGGCACAGCACAGGCACAAAGGGAACATGGGTGTTCAGGTGTGTATGAAGTACATTTGACAACTGCATAAGAAAATCAGCTGGGCTTCAGGCTACAGAGGTGACTATACGAAACAGCATTTCATTCACATCTAGGACCAATGCTCTGAGAAACGTGTGGGATGAAACTGACCCATGAAGGAATGTGAGAGTGGTCAAAGGTGGTCTGATCAATGACACTGAGAAATGCGCCAGTCATGAGGCTTCCAGCCCTGACTCCAAACTCATACCTGGAATCGAAGAATAATGCTGCTACCTCACCCCAGAGGAAGACAAAAAGCCCAAGACGATACCAACAGCACAACTAAGCAGTTTTCTACGTAGTTAAGCTTTTTAAGATACTGTACTAATGGGATTGCCTGGTCCCTCTGTCTCTAGACTGCTTTGGGCAATTAAGAGAGGCACGAGCACAGACTCTGAGCACATGGCCAATGCTAGCTAAGGGAGTGAGAGCTAGAGAGCTGCAGTGGCAATCTGTGTCTGGTGAAACTAATTACATCCAGCCCTGTCTCTTCTTCCCACAAGGGACACTGCTATCCCCAGCTGGGAAATACCCTGTAGTGCAAGGCTCACAATTTGCCTGTGGTGTTTGTGGTGGCTGAGCGCAGTGCGATACAAACTGTGCATGGGCATTACAGCACTGTCAACAACAAAAACCCACACGCTGGGTTTTCTTGAAAGATCTAGAGCTACAAAACATACAAAAGCTGGATCACTACCATAGGAAATAAAATAATAAAGAACCCAAAACAAAAACTAAAAGGGGGAGTCAGCATGTGAATGTGGTAAGAAAAAAATATGATAGCACCTCTAAGGAGGGGGCAGGGAGAGTAAGAGTGAGATGAGGTCAAAAGGAACCATGTTGTGTTGGAGCCCACAATGTACTGGAGGAGCTGATGGGGACAGTCTAGTGGAAAGCAAGGAGGAATGTGCTGGACTCATGCCAGCAGCATGGCACCATGACTCCCAGGTGTCACACCAGGCTGACCAGCTTTGAGGAGCTCAAACCAAAGGGTAAGGTCCTTGGATAATGATGCCCTGCAGCACACGTGTTCAGCCACAAAACTGCCAGGCCTGTATTTTTTGCAGCCAAAGCTGGTGCTGACAATTGTAATGATTGAATTTCTATCTAGCAGTGACCTCCATCCTTTCCCCAGATCCAGGGGAACAAGAAATCCCTGTTAGTTCCTGGAGGGAACAGCCGTCTGCTCTGGGAAAGGGTCCCAGAGGCTGCTGTCAGTCCCTCCCAGCCTTCCAAGGTCCCAGCAATGAAGCTCCCTGAACAGGTGGGCTCTGCTCCCCTTTCCTGGCCCCATTCTCTGTGTATTACAAAACAAATAACCCATTGCTATACATGTAAATATCTGTGACTGGGCAACTGTAGCAGACACTTGTGCATACTGAGATCAGCACTGGAGGACAGGGTGGCAGGTTGGGCCCATCCTCCTGGGCTCCTCCGCTGTGGAGGCCCCTTACATCTCCTTGGTGCTCATTCTCTTGGTCTTCTCAGCCGTCTCCTAGAGAAAGAGAGCACAGAAGTGAAGCTCTGCACTGACACAGGAATTGGTGGTGCTCTGCAGCCTTTGGTTCATTCACAGGCAGTGCCAACACTGGCTTGTATCTTAAAGCCCCACACCTGTATGTGTCCCCACAGGTAAGAGATCCCCCTTTTATTGTGCTCCCCCTTCTACCAGAAGTCTCCAAGTAACAGAAGCAGAGGGAACTCCTCTGGCAAGGGGAGACTTAGTGCAAGCAGACCTTTCCAGCCTCACGCTAACCTGATGCTTCTGCAGTTCCTGAATGTATCTGGCCATTTCCTCCTCAGTCAAATCTTGATCAGGTCGGTGTCTCTGAGCAGGCACCTTCTCATTCCTCCCTGCAAACAGAAATGGAGTTTAGTGTTTTGCAGACAGGGGGTACACATTTCAGATGCTGAACCATGAAGAACAAAGAGAGGCAGGTCAGCCACAGCACCCCTCGAGCTTAAGAAGCCTTTGCAGGAGGACGGTATGGGCTGGCTTCCTAGAAAGAGAACGAGCTTTGTGGCTGCCTGGGACTTCACAAATTGGGTGTCCAGTCTGTCCCTGTCTCTCCCTCCCACGTGACTGATAATAAAAAAACATGGAAGAGGCTGCATATTATTCAAAAGAAACACCTATAATTAGTTCAAACATCTTTGCCTCTTGTAAGGAGTAAATGGAAGCTCAGTGCTACCCAAGTACATTAACTGATATCTAATAAAGAGGTAATTTCACTCAATGAAGATACAACTTGCTGATGTGTTTGATCTGATTCTTCAGTTTCATTATTCCTCTAACCCCTCTGCTGCTCTGACATGGGCAGAAAGTCAAGGAATTGTTATCCCATTGCATGGATGCAGGGAACAAAGTAGGCAGCAAGAACAGGTATTGCATAGCAACTTTGAAGGCTGTTTCTGGGGAGGCAACAAAAAGAGTCTCTCATTCTGCTGCTTAATCTATGACACCTACACACAGCTCCTCTGGCAGCTCTATTAATACTACAGTTGTCTTTTCTCAGGTGAGTTCCTGCTGCTACAGCTAAGTCTGGGCTGAGGTGATCCTGAAGGCTCTGCTGCAGAAAGTCAGATAAACATGAAGAACTCTGTATGCACTGCTGCCGTTCCCCTCTCTCCTACTCTGCCCAAGCTACTGACTATAGATCTGAACCAGTGTACTGCTGGCAGGTCCCACACAACACTGAAACAAAGCTCATGCAAGGGCCTGGTTTCTAGGGAAGAAGGCCAGAAAAATGCAGCAAGGGCTGAGTTGCTAGGGGAGAAGGCCAGAAAAATGCAGCACCATGCTGGTAGGATGGATGTGACTCCTTAGGAAGGACCCATACATTTGCCAACACAGGGAAAAGGTGGTGTTCCACTGGCCCTGGACTATCTGTGAGAAGGTGAAACAGAGAGCTGCTGTTCACAACTGCATCATGACCTCTCACAATTGTACCGTGGCTGTGCAAGTTTAAGGGCCTTCCAAAGGAGGAACAAACAACCCTGCATTACTATGAGTACCACCTTCTTTCATCACCATCATTCTACAGTTTTTGGGGCAAGAAGCTAAAGTGCTTCCTTTGCATTGGATGAAGTTTCCTATATTTCCTCTGGATCAAGACAGGATCCTAGATCCTCTTTTACAAATTCCATAAACACAGATACAGTGAGGATACAGACACACGTACAGGAAAGCTGACTTGCTCACGCCTACACATACAGTTGCAGCCAGTGATCTCTTTGGTCTGCACCAGCTGGATGCAGACTAGCTCTGGTCTGGAAGATTTAGTGCTGAATTTTTGTGACACCAAATCCAAACTACAAACCCCAGCAGCATTGCCCCCAGCTCAGTTACACACTTTCTGACCTCTGGAACAGTACCAGCTTGGGTTTGACTAACAAGGAACATGTGAGGGTTATGCAGAAGCCACTCATGGAGAAGCTGAGGAGAAGCTGGAGAGAGAAGAAACCTGGATAGCTGGTGCCTTTGGAAAGGCAGAGAGCAAGAACTCCTTTTGTCCAAACCCAAACACAGTAACTGTGTGGAGAGCATACAGACCCTCGCACGTCATTGCGGTGCACACCCAGTTCCCACAGGCGCAGACACAGCGGTTGCACTCCACCTGGGTCTCTGCTCCATCCTCATAGGTCTCATCTTCCAAGGCACACTCTGAAGAGGCACAAAACAAGGGCAGTGTTTGTGAGATAGTGAGCAGGCTAAAGACAACTTACTTTGGAGATGCTTTAAGAGAGAGAACAGGTATGAGGTTTAAGGCGAAGCCTTCCTTCCCCCAACCACCAGAAGTTTCCTAATGACTAAAATATTCATGCTGAATTTGGTGAGTGAAATCAGCCAAAACATAATTTTGGGAAAGTCAAACACTTTGTTCTTCTTCCTCAGAAGAACACATTTCAACTTCTCAATTCCAAATGAAATCTCAGCGTTGGATTTGTTTCAATTTCCTTATCGTTATACAAAGAAAAGAACCCCTGAAATGAAAGCTTGGGTTATTCTGATCCAGGTAGGGATAAGGTGGGGAAATGATTTATGTATTTATGTATTTATGTATTTTATGTATGTTGCCTTGAGAAAGGAAGGAAAAAAAAAAATTCTCATTTCAGCTCACATTTCTTCTTACAGCTACATTACATGTTTAATTCAACGCCCCCCAAGCACTCAAAGGTGTTAAGTGATAACGAGCCGATGAAGTTTTCCAGGGAAGGTGCAGCATCCCTAGTTTCTCACTGAAACAGGCAACAGCAAGTTCAACTTAATATTCCCAAGAAAGCATGGCCTCTGCCTGCTGCTCAGTGCCACTGCAGTGGGATGTAAGTCTGGTCCCTTTGGACTCACCCCTCAGGGAGACAATGAGATGACTGGCTATGCACACCTGGTCAGTAGAACATTAAGCTGCTTTCACACCAACTGGATCACTAAGCAGGATTTGGAAGGATAGTGAACTTTGAGATAGTCATCAGGGAGGCTCTCTGTGTGAAAGCTAGAGCATAGCAGGACTTTGGTCTGGTCTGATTTTCCTAAGTTATCTGGCCATGAACTCCTCACGTGATTGACCTCTGCACTGTTAAATACATGCCTTGACCTTACAAGCATACCATACCCATTCAAGCTACGTCCTTGCTTCCAAAATCCAAACCTTTCTCATTACAAGGGCTGCAGGAGCTCTGGGACAGAAAAAGCAGTACTTTCAACAATGCAGGGACAATGGTGCTGCTGGATAAGAGGCAGGCATATATTAAAATTATCTCTGGCAGTGGAGTTACAGCACCCGATGTCTGGCCTGAAGCTGATCTCTTTTCTTTCCTCCCTTCCCAGGACCCCTCTTGTTCCCCAAGATAAGTGAGGAGTTCCTACTTTTCTCTGGTGGGTTGAAGGATGGGCTGAGGCACTTGAGAAATTCATTGAAGCTGAGCTTCCAGTCAGCATTTTCATCTGACAGCTCGATGAGGGCATCTACGCAGAGTCCCCTGAAAGGAAACACAGAGGCTTGTTCTGCACAGGGCTGTGCTAGGCTGGTCCCTGTTCTACTGTCTTCAGAGTGCAGGTGAGTGAAAACAGTAATAACTAGGGAGACTCCATTAAGATGTCTGGCAGAAGTGGCTTCTCTAAGGAAACCTCATGGGATACAGAGAAAATAAAAACAGTCACAAAATACTCTGGCAAGGGGCTGAGCATTGGGGGTATATTCAGAACAGCAGGAGTAGGACATCCACATTTGTTGACACCTACATGCTGTGACACAGGTAGAGGTGCAAGCACAGCATAACCACAAGCAGCCTTTTCTCACAGAGTGGCACACTAAGAGAAAGGGAACCTCTCAAACTATACGCTGCATATGAGCGGTGTTTTCCCACCATCTTCCTTGTGCTGGATCTAGCTGTAAGCAAAAGGTGAGGGAAGTCCTCTGGAAAGCTAATTTATTAGGAAATTGAAAGAAGATGACAAATCTTCTGTCACCCAACTCCCTTCTGGCTGCACAAGTGCTAGATTTAAGGCAAAAGAGGGCTGAAATACATGCCTAACATGAAAGGTAGAGATAGGACTGCTCCTCTTGTGGTGTTCACACCTATTTAAGTGAGGAGCCACTTCATACAAAGTTATCTTTGTCAGTGCAAACCCTAACTGATATTTGGTCTGCACCAGCTGGATGCAGAGTAGCTCTGGTCTGGAAGATTTAGTGCTGAATTTTCATGACACCAAATCCAAACTACAAACCCCAGCAGCATGAGTGAATTTCCATGTTCCGTTCTACCACATCTGCCCTCCCTCTGGCACCCTGTTCACTGCCCACCTGAGCAACTTGTTGGTCTCCTGGTCCATGTAGGTGGTGATGTTGATGGCAGTCTCATTCTGCTCCACAAACTTCAGGAATTCAGTGGAGTCCAAGCGAGAATCACCATCATCAAAGCTCTGCAGGGGAAGATGGGAAGATGTGAGAGGCTCTCATTTATCAGTTCAAGGTACACCTCTTCCTTCTTCCTCTTCCATATTTACTTAGCATTTTGAAGCTTTAGTGAGACAAGTTCCATTATCCCTGTTTTTCACAAAGCAAGAGGCTCAGAGAAAAGCAGCAACATATCCATATTAGCCTCAGAATGAGAGAGAGATGATCCTAGCCTTGTCCTCACAGATAAGCTACACTGCCTTTCATTCACCTCCTGCTGCTTGATTTATGGCTCTAACCCTATTTCTCCTCTTTGTTCCAGCCAGCTCTTAGTTTTCTTATATACGTCCTGCCTTAAAGCAGACCAGTTGCATTCAAGGAGGTGTCAGCTTTCCAATATGTGTAAATCCAAAGCTGTGCCTGGACTCTGACAGTGACAAAAGGGAAAATCACAGGAAGCAATTTTCTGCTGATACCAGGGAAAAAATTTAATGCAATAGCACAACATCTCACCATCAACTTCTTAAGCTCCTGACAAGGCTCCTGGCACTGAAGAGCAGCGTTTTTAGCCCCAAAATCCTGGCTGTACTCCCACAGAAGTAATTGCATTTTGCCTTCCTGTTTGGAGATGTGACACCACAGTGCTGGGCACGCAGCAGGAACTGCTGTGCCCCCTCAGAGACAGCTGCATTCCTGTGAGTGGAAAATTAATCCTGCACACAGACTGCTGCCACCTAATTTTTGCTGCATGATTGGGGTAGGTCACTGTGGCTCCTTGTGTAGTGCTCTCAGGAATGCTGGAAGAGACACTCTTGTTACCTCTGTGTGTTTCAGGAGAAACATCTAGGGCTAGGGAAATTACTCTGTGTGCTTATCCTCCATAACTGCTCCACAGGTCAACTTCCACTAGACTTTGAAGCCTCTTGTCCTGCTTTTTTTTTGTGAAAATGACTGCAGTTCTCTTAATGACCCAGACTGTTAAGTGAGTTTTCTTGCCTTTCAAAGCTATGGTCTGCATTAAGGCATTCCCACAGAGACCCTCCAAAATGGAGCAGCTTCCCACTACTGGCCTTGCTCCTCTTGAAATAATGTCCTTCAAGGTCATGGCCTGCCTGACCAACAAAGCACATCCCAGTGAGCCCCACAAGTCAGGTTTCCAGGAGGGAAATAGCTTAATGCTACATCTGCAAACCTCCCCATCAAGGAGAAAAGGGAAAAGCTTCATGTCAGCTACGTCTCCAGTGTTTCCACATGCAGGGCAGGAATCAGGCCATTTGCTGGGCAGGCTTGCAGAGCCCCACAGCTTGGCACGACAAAATTCCTCCAGTGACTGCAGACACTCATTGCTGACACAAATTTCTGTGTGTTTGAAACCATTTAGTTTGTTTTACCTTGATTTGTCTCAAGTTTTTCCAAACTCTGAATTCTGCTTTAAAAATGTTTCAAAGCTTTAAGAATAAGGTAGTTGATAAGGTGGATTACACCTGACAAAGAATCACAGAAACATTAAGGTTGGAAAAGACCTCCAAGATCATTGAGTCCAACCTCTGATGGAACACCACCTTATCAACTAAACCACAGCACCAACTGCCACATCCAGTTGTTTCTCGAACCCTTCCAGTGGTGTGACTCCACCACGTCCCTTGGCAGCCACTCTTTCCCCAGGCTGTAGCACTGCCTGGGGCTGTTGTGATGCAAAGGCAGGACCCAGCACTTGGCCTTACTGAACCTCATACTGTTGACCTCGGCCGCAGAAATTCACCGGTTGGTACAAGTAGAGGCATTGTTTTGCCATAGGAACTTCCACCCAGTGGCTGGGATCAGTGCTCCAGAAAAAGTGGGACAGTAAAGAGAACATGAGGCTGCCTGCCTCTGAGCTGCAGCCATGGGATGTCACCAGCACACTGACAGGCGTGGGGACAGCAGGTGTGAACAGGTTATGCAGTGACAGTGCAACAACCCTGTGGCTGGCTCACGCGTTTCAGCAAAGCCCATGACCTGGGGAGACCCTGCAAAAGTGGCTGGGGACAGCACATTTGCAGGGAGAGGGACCGACACAGGACACTGCTGCTTTTGGGTGCTGGCAGGCACTGACAGGAGTGCCCAGGGCAGTGGGTTTCCACACACAGAGCAGCTTTAATGGCTGCAAATGTGAGGATGCTCTGTGGAGCGAGGGGACCAGCTCCTCTGTCTCACCAGGGGGTGCCATTGCCATGGCAAATTTGCTGGCAGCGCTAACTCCTGTCAGGCACCATTAATCTCTTGCTGTCAACAGCTCATGATTTAAATGCTCTCCCCTCTTCCCCACCTGCTCCTCCAGCTCCATCCTGAATGCTTTGAAGTCTCTATCAGGAGCCAGGCACGAGGGGGAGGGACACAGCAGTGCATGTGGCAGGAGCATGGCAGAAGCTTGGGATCTGCTGGTTACAGAAGGGGGTGGGGATTGGCTGAGGACAGACTGATGGGGAGAAGAACAGTATTATTGCAAGGCCCAAGACACAAGTGGCTCCTTTCACTCTGCAGAGTACTAGGGAACTGCCAGCTCTTGGCCACAACTGGGACATATTCCTTTAAGCCCCCCAAGTGTCCCCTATATCCATCTCAATATGGCCTTGGGACTATCTGGAACAAAGGATCAGCTGCCACAGCTTCCTGCATTTCCAGCACTTTCACCTTTTTTCCTCTGGCTTTTTACCCCTGAGATTAGTAGTTCTCTACTCTGCCACAGGCACATGTGGCTTGCCCTCCTCCTTTTCCCCAGGGCAGGTCAGACACCAGGAGCTGGAGAGGCTCCACATCTGGTTGTCACAAGCTGCGTCAGTGGCTCAGTCAGTGGCTGCTGCAGGCAGCCCATAACACATCAGGCTGTAGGACTTATCAGATCCCTCTGGTCCCCAGTTCCACAGGCGCATCACACACTGGAGCCTCTCAGCTGCAGGCACAGCAGCTGTTTTACAGTGACAAGGCAAGAAGTGTTGTTTGGGCTCTGAGGCAGGTGCTGCTCTACTTGCCTTGAAATATTTGTCCAGAACTTCACTGTAGTTACTGCCCTTGGAGAACCACCCATCTGGGATAATCTCAGCTTCCAGCCACTGAATGACCCGGCGACGAAGCTCATCCCTGTCCGACTGGTAGCAGACAACTGTAATGGGAGACAGTGCAGCAGAAGGAAATACAAGGGTGAGAGAAATGAAGCTGGCAGGGAGACCACAGAGAGAGGCCTGGGAATAAAAGCCAGCCAGCCCACCCTGATGGCAGTTTGCAGCCCCTCAGTCTGGTCCTTGGAGTTACATCACTGCCAGATCCAAGCAGATGTGTCATGTGCTGAATAGTGGACAGGCTGTTGGTGACACCATGTGGCAAGGCCGGAAAACAACACTCCTGCCAAAGCTCTTCCTTCCCATCCCTGAAGCTTGTGGAAGAACAACCCCGAGCTGACTCATCTTGGTGTGAAGGAGGGAGGAAGGTAACTGACAGTCCCCAGGCTTCCCGACACTGTGCAGAATTGGCATTCAGCTGTCAACCCTAAAATACCAAAACCTCTATCCTCTGCAAGGGTGAAGACTAGACTGAGCAAGCCTTTCTACCACTCTTCTCCAAGATTTGAATTTTAAGGCCTACTATCTCAGGAAATTTTGTTTCTTCAAAGCCCTGATTTGTCCACTCTGACTGGAAACAAGAGGGGTCAAGTTGGGCTCGTTCACTCACAGTGCTTGCCAGTGTCACAGGTTTCTCCAGGTGGTTATCACTTCGTGTGCTAGTACAAACCATGCCTTTGGAAACAAAACTGAAAGCCTGGCTGTGAATTATCACACCTGCCCAGTGGTCAGTGA
Source organism: Corvus cornix cornix (assembly GCF_000738735.6). NCBI lineage: Eukaryota > Metazoa > Chordata > Aves > Passeriformes > Corvidae > Corvus > Corvus cornix. The sequence goes on along the minus strand of NC_046332.1, from coordinate 21,867,345 downwards.
AGCCAGAAAAGGAATCAGCATGCATTCACGTCACTTACACACACTAAAGATCTTCTGAATACAGTGACTACTATCACAACCAGATGGAGAGATGAAAAAACCCAGCTCTGTAGGGATTCTGCATGTTTAATTTTGAACTTCTTTAAAACTGCTCTACGGTGGTGGCCATGCTCTGACATGGTCCTTCCTCTTTGGTTTGTATGAGACTTTGCTCTCATCTGTCCTAGGAAATTAAAGTTGATGATTATACAGCTCCAGTACTTAAGAGGTCATGACTGAGAAAAGGAATTCCCCTGATGAAGCATGAGCCATGGTCCTAAATTCCAGAGTCTTAAGTACACATGGCAATACATAAGGGGAGAAACCAAGCACAGGGAATCAAAGAGGCTTATAATTTAGGTGATCATAGAATCATTTAGGTTGGAAGAGACCCTTAAGATCATCTTGTTGGCTGATGGTAGAGGCATTTCAGCTGTACCTCCTGACTCTCTGCCTCTGCACCCATTGGTTCATCACTCCTAAAGCAAAGTTTCCTTTTAAAAGGGTGCTCTTGGAGTTGGGGACAGCAGCTCCACAGTTGTTCTGTCTTATATCCCCAGTGAAGGAGGTCAAAGAGTGCTCCATCCCTCAGTCTGGGTGATGAGCACAGTTTGTGTCCCTGGGGGCAAACTGGGTTTCACTGCACCTTGACTATGCTGAGTCCCTGAGACATCCCGGCATAGTGAAAAGCCCAGGAAACGTATGAGTTCTGAAAGGTTGCCCAAGAGTAAAGAGCTGGGCAATCACATTTCTGCTGATTTATCAACTCAGACTCTGGTACAGGCCATGCGGGGTATGACTTTCACACAGAGCTCTGCCAAGTCCCCCAGAACACCCTCCTGCCCATCTCCCAGAGCATACAAATGCATACAGAGGCCTCAGCCAAACAGGAGACAGCTTCTTACCTGGACTTGCAGCTGGATTCTCAGACTTCTTCTCTGTTAATGGAAAGACAGAAGAGGACATTTCTGATGCAGTGTGTAGCAATACGAATCTTTTCCCACCATGGGTAAAAGCAGAGGAACCTGGGACTCTTTGGAAATATGGGGGCCACATATGTGATTGAGGGGCTGGAATCCCCTGGACGCAGAGGAGATACTGAGGACAGTTTAGATTGAAGAACTGAAGGCTCAGGGACAATGTCATCAATGTTTATAAATCTGATGGAAGGACATGAGGAAGACTGCACCAGACTTTTATCCATGGTATCCAGTAACAGGGCAAGAGACAGTGGGCACATATTTAAACACATGAAACTCTGCCTAACCACAAGAAAACATTGCAGCTGGCATGGGGGATGTTAAACAGCCTCATTGATGAGGCAAAATCCTTGCTCCTAAAGTTATTGAGGTCAGTTATGAACATGGATGATAGTATTGGTTTTAGGAGTTTATCCTGAGAGCATGACCTTTCCTCAGCAGTTAAACTGAGACATTTACCTGGCTGAATCCAAAAGCTCAGAGAGGAGCAGCAGGAGCAAAAAGTTGCCCTGCTCCCCTGAGCGCTGCACTCCCAGCACCTTAGGGAGACAATAGCTCCAAGATTCCACCACAGCCAAGGTGTCAGGATTTTGAGTGCACTAATGAGGGCCTTAACGATCCTGCTGGCCTCAACTAAAGCCTCCATCCATACTCTCTAACTGTGAGCCATGAGGCTCCATTTCATATCTGATGTCTCAACCCCTAATCCTTGCCTGTGATCATTATGCTGCAGCCATGCCTGTCTCCAGCTCTGTTGCAACCACTCTCTTCCACAGATTGTTGATCCAGGCCCTGACTTGGTGACTGTGTTGATCTCAGCCTTGCTCCAGACTGCATTACTATGAGTTTTTCTGGCTGTTGTCTGATTCTAGTTTCCCGAATCACCAGCCCTGACTTTATGACTTGATTTCAGGCCTACTTCATCACCAGCAGCTTGCCTGGTCATCTGGACTCTTGCTTGAATCTGGCTACTGTTGAGAGGCTTGCCTTGTTTACCCCACTCAGCAACAGTGGGACAAGATCTGGGCTGATGAGGCCTCTGCCCTTCCTTGTTATCATGTTTCCCCTTCCAACTCTTTGTCTCTCAGAGTGCAGCCAGCCCTCCTGGCCAGGGTTACCTTTGCAGTGGCCATCGTAATCCACCTGGATCTTGGAGCCAGTGAGGCAGGCATCACGGTGCAGCTCACAGTGGTTCAGATATGTCTTGCCATTGCTCCCGCACACAGGCCTCTTGTGAGGTTTGCATTTCTGTGGGAGAGCCAGAGAACACAGCGTTTTACCTGCCTCCTTGGGACAGCTAGAGGGAGGCAGGTGAGTCCCCACCATCAGCCCAGCTCAGAAGTCCTTGGCATAGTCCCTTTGGCCCTGTGTTTGGAACAGGCTAACTCATGCATCATTACCCCAGAAAAACCCACGCAGGGAAGTCTGTGGGTGTGAGTTCAAAGGCCTCCCTTCATCCCAGTTTCTATCACCACCAGCATGACAGGAGTCTTTCTGAAAGCAGACCCTGCAGAGAAATCAGTGCTCAGCATAAATACAGAGCATAATCCTGCAACTGCTGCTCCATGTGCCATGGACATGTCACAGGTGTTTCTGTGCCTCTGGTCTATGCACCTGTCCTTGCTTGGCTCCATTGCATCTCCCTGTAGACTCTGCTCCACTCTTCTGCAACCAAATGGCAGAATAAGCCATCAGCCATGAACAAACAGCACAGCCTAAGGCAAAGAGAGTTCACCAGTGCCACTGTTGAGGCTATGAGCTTCTTTCTTCTGTCCCTTTTGGGCTGGCCAAGCCTACCCAGAGTGACAGACTCTCTTCCTACTAACAGGGCACTTCACTCTCCAGTGCCAGGCTGGTCATGTCAGAGCTGCAGGCTCTGAGGGAAGGGGGAACGAAGAACCACATGGCCATTCCCAGGAGCCAGGCAAAAATGTTTTGAAGGAATGGGGCAGAGCAGAGTAGGGAGACACTGTGTCTCTACAGCTGGGAAAGACTCTTCTAATCATCCCTGACTCCCTGCTGGATAAAGCTATTCATCCTCACAGCACTCTACCACAATTATTTCCATTATACAAAAGCTGATTTTTAGTAGGGTGCTTGTAACCTCCTCAAACAAGACGCCAGTGAGGGCAGGCTGTCTTGGAGCTCACACACCACTCTCTAGAGTGCCCTTCAAAGCCAGCTGCATATCCCATACCCCACTGGGCTTTCCCAACAAAAGACCTCCAGTCAAGTCTCCTGTGCTTGTGAAGACCCTAGGCTGTCCTGCAAGCAGGACAGCTGTGAGTTCCAGACTATATCTACCCTACAGGGCTCTTCTCCCACACAACACTGGAAACAATCCTGTTGTTTGAAGAGGCACTGTGAATTTGCAGCTGCTTCAAAACAGCCATAGCTTTATTCTATCATGGGATCCTTCCAGTGAAAGAAACCCATCTGGGGGGTGACGGTGGTGACACCTGTCCCAGACACAGAACCTGTGCTGCTCCCGTACCTCAATGCAGAGGCAGGTTGGCTCTCCCTTCTCTGTCACTGCACACTCACGCCCAGCTCCACAGAAAACATTGGCACAGATCTTAGATTTGCTCCTTGGCTCCTCCTGCAAGATACAAAGTCAGAGACACAAAATACATTATTTCCCAGAAGAGTAGCAACACAGTTTAAAAAAAATAACACATTTAACTGGTATCAAGACCAAAAGGTACCACGGTGGTGAGGTGGGGATGACAGAACAAGAGAGATATGACTGCAGTAGATGGACAGCTCAGACAATAAGAAAGAGCAGACATAAGAATGAGGGCTACAGTCCCAACAATACAGGGTTTCCTTGAGGTCATTCCTGGAAAATCACCTGAGAGAACTGGAACAAACATGAGCAAGAGGAAGTCTAGCATGAATAATTTGCTCATGTCAAAGACGGCTGTCTTTAAAATTTCTTCTCATGGAGGGTAGGGAGCAGAAATGTCTTTGCTTGAGACATTGAGGAGGAAGGTGAACATATCCCTAGAGGAAGGTGCAATAGCAAACAGGCAAAAGAAATTGCCATCAGGCACCAGATAATGTCCCCGTCACAAAAAAGTCACAAAACTACATGACCCATTATCTTGCTTTCACTGGTCAAGATTAAACACTTAAAAGGAAGCAGAGCTGTCATGGATAAGATAATTATACAGTAACCCTCCCATAATGAAAATTCCTTCCTGGTTCCTGACAGCCTGCAGTTGACTTATGCCCTGCAGCACAATTTACAAGCTTTACAGTTTTCTCCTAGCCAAAGCCATCACAAGTATTGTTGTTCACATTTTTTTTTTTTTTGAGTCCCAATGCATTCCTAAACTGGTGACACCTAGCATGGAGTATTTCCATAGTTTAATCATGTTTTTGATACAACCACCACTTACTTTTATCAATTTAATGCCTTTTTAAAATACACTTTTAAAAGAGAAGGTAGTTCCAGGGGTTCAGACTTTGAAGACCCTGGCTTAATTCCCTGCTTTGCCATTAATTTCATTTGGGACTCTCATTTCATCTAATATTTTCCACCTGTATGTTGAGTATCTGGTATATGCCAGCCAACTGGCTTCTGCAACAGTTTTGTATCAGAAATAAGATTGAGGAATGAAAAATAATCAGTGAGATAAGTCAATGATATCTGCTGTGTTTCTTCCTTCTAATACAAAAATATTTTTTCACCTTCTCATCTATTATTCTTAAAATCTGCTCATTTGTGGCATCTTTGTACCTCCATCACATACTTTTGAAAATAGGTGATGAACTAGAAACATAATTTCTCAGAAGAACAAGTGTTATTGACAAATGCTGAACACATTTTTTCCTCCTGTTTATTCTTTATCCTAATTTTTTGTTTGTTTTGCTTTTAAACCACAATTTCAGAGAGCTGCTGTCTTTACAGCCCACAGAGACAGCCAGATCATTTTCTGAATAACCTTGCCCTGGTCTTCAGAATGGTTTGTTTGCTGGCCTACTGCACAATTCATCAAACCTGAGAAGGTCTTTTCAAAGCACTGCAGGAATCCCTCCAGGTTCACACAGTGACAAACATCTTTCATACTCTCTATAGGTGTTCCTATTTTGCTGCTTATTCTGTCAAATACAGTATTTGGACATGCCAATCTTAGCTGAGAACTGTATCCCATGTCCCAGGCCTGTTCTCCCCATGAAGGTAGTGTTATCCTCCCTCTGCCTTTTAACCTCCTTTCACATATTGTTTCTGAGCTACAAGCGACACACTATCCCTTCTACTGCATCCACCACTCTCTACTCACCTTCCAGTGGAGAGCTGGGGTAAATGACCTGGGCACTTCTGGGGTGGGATGGCACAACAGGAGTACTTCACTGCACAAAGCAATCTCATGCAACTCAGGGCAGAGAAGGAAGAATAGCTCATTTTGCAAAATGCACAAAGAAAGACCCAAATTGTCTAAGGCCGGAGTCTGACTAAGGGCACTCACACATAAAATGCACCGTAGCTACCAAAGTGCTGATCCATTTAAGGGGTTTTGAATAATGTGTCAATCCCTTCAAGCAGTCAAAGACCAGAAAAAAACAGCTGGGCACGGCTTTGAACCACCACCCAGCGAGGTCTGTAATCCAGGGGCCTGGCAATAGATGGCAGTACTCTGCCTCTCCCATGGACAGGCAGGACTGCCAGCAGCCACCTCCCAGTCCATGCTCACCGATGCCAAACCTGACTTTTGATTCCTGTCTGGGACTTAAGGCACTGCTACAATGCAACCGGCCTCAACAAGCATCCGCAGTGCCCAGGATCAGGTTGCACGACTCCTCTTCCCACAGGAGCTCACTTGGAAACCCGGTCTCCAGTGTGGCCAACCATAGCTCCCTCCCTGGGAGTGCTAAAGCACTCCCACAGCTCTTCCATTGGAACACGGGCTGGGGATGCTGGCAGGGTGACACTGCCAGAACAGCTTCTGAAGACACCCTGCCACCTCCCAGGCTACAAGCCCACACTACTCTGATTTTTCTTATTAATCTAAGCAATACAATTTGCTGGTTGTTTCTTCTTGTTGCCTTAAGTTTTCCTAGGCTGGCAGTGGGTTGGAGCTGGTTGCCACTTTACAGCATGGCTTTCTCCACCTCAGGGTTCAGCCAAAGGAAGAAAAGAAGCCAGCTGCTCTGGCTGCCCTCTTACTGTGGCACAGGGTTTCTCAAAGCCAGCTGTGGAACACCACAGGGTGGGAGCTCTTTCTAGCAGCTCCTGGCTGCCTTCCCAGCAAGTGTGGGAGTCTCCTGTGCACAACTGAGTGTAACAGGGACAGAGGTGGATGATTGGATGAGTACAGTGGGGGGTTTGTGAATGAAGCTTTATAATCTCCCGATTCCCTGGTGATCTCCCAAAAGCTACCAGCCAAACTGGTTTCTTGTGACAGATATTCTGACCTTACCTTGGATCTTGACATGTTTGCTTTTTATAAAGCTTCACCTTCTGGAGTCATGTGAGTGAGGATGGCAGCTGCCACTTTAGTATTAAATACTCATCCTTGCACTTGCCTCATAAAAGCTTGAAAATATGAACTGCAAAATTTAAAACTTTTATATTTTAAATTTAAAAAAAGGACTCCACAGCGTTTCAACATCATTGCCCTTAAATTAATTAATATCCAGATTTGGGGGCTGGAATCACAGCTTTTACACTGTTTTGTCCCTGAGAGCTGCCACTGCTTTTTCTGTCACCCTGTGCTTGGGAAGTGTCACCCGTTCCAGTCCACAGCACGCTCGGGCAGGCGGAAGAGAAAGGGCAGAGAGTCGTTATTAATTGCTGCATGGTGGCATTTCCACTGCAAGCCTTGGCAAGGCAGCTCCTCTCTTCTGCCTCGAGTGAGGTGCCCAAGCTAACTCTCTGTTTGGGCAATGCTTTTACGTACTCTCTGCTGTCCAGAGAGCAAGTGGGAAGGTGTAAAAGCAGCGAGGATGAAGCCAGGGCAGGAGCACCTGGGACTTTGGAATGTCTACCACAGCACAAGGGCTCTCTGACTCTTCACCCTGCAGGGGCATGACCTTCCCAGACATCTTCTCTGGCAAAGACCATAGAGAAAGCTGTTCCCAACAACTCCTGGGCCAGAAGTTCAGGGCAGCTGGGCAGTGTCATGTATGCACAGCCCAGCTTGTCTACTGAATGGGGATGGGAATGCACAATGCTTTTGGAGGGCTGGGAAGTGTAATCCCGTGGATGAAGGTTCTAGCATCTTAACAGGCAAACACTAAACAGAAGACCTGAGCTGACAGTGCGGAGAGTCACATGCAATGCCTCTGCCTCAGCTGTTGCCTCCTGAGGAGCAAGGAGGAAAAAGACACTTCCAAAGCAGCCGAAGGCGAGAAAGCCAGAGGCAATGCCGGTGGTGAAGGATCACCATGGCAACCAGCAATGCAGGGCCTCAAGGTGGAGAGCTAAAATTAGGAAACTAGGCAGTGGAAAGGGCTGTTTCTCATTTCTGGCAGCATCTGGTGCTGAGGAGTTGGACCCCCAACACAGAGTAAGCACAGATGTCCAGAGCATTCCTGAGTCCTTGTCTGCGCCCCGATGTTCAGGACTGAGCGTGACTCGATGCACCAACACAGTGCCATGTGCAGGTCGGCTCAGGATCCCAAGGTCCTGCGAGGTGCAGTGCCTGCCCTGCACTGGTGGGACTGCATGGAAACAGTGTGGTGTCTGCAGTGAGATGTGAGTGATTGTACACACGACAGAGAAGAGGTATTGTGACTCCTCGCCTTTGCAAGGGAGCTGCTCACTGCAGCTCTCCCTTGGCTGCTCCCTCCCCTGGCCTGTCGAGCCATGACTGTCTAGTGTCACTGAGTGGGAATTGGGACTTTCCCAACCAGCCTGTGAAAGTTGAAACCATGAACAATTCAGTGACAAAACACCTCTGTAAGCTCTTCCACCTGCAGAGAAGAGCTGTGCATGCAGCTCCATGTCCACGGTGCCCCACTGCTCAAAGGGAGCAGCAGGGATTACTACCATTACACATGTTCTGGGAAACAAGCAGAAAGATTGCCCTGCTACTAGGTGGGGAGTTAATGTGCTTCACAGCAACCCGTCATACTGGCTTTAATTTTCTGCATACCGTTCCATAGAAAATCTCCTCTTCGAGATCTCAAAAGTCTTTTTCTCAGCAGCCCACACTGCACTGGAGAAATATTACCTACTGTCCTGCTCCTGTTGATACAAGTAACAACCTTTTCTGCTAACAGCAGTGAGGGCAGGTCTTTTCTTCTTTTGGCATCACTTTCTGGAAATCCATAAAATGACTTGACCCTCACATAATGCTCTGTGCTGTTTGCTGTAAAATCGAGGCTTTGTGTTTTTGCCTTGCGTGATGTGCAAGGAAATCACAGTGCTCTAAAGCTGCAGCACTGAAAGCTCCTATGGGAGGCAATCCCATGTATTATACAAACTTGAGTTTGTATAATAATACAAATAAGGCAAAACTAAAGGGCACCAAAATGATGTCTGAGATTGCAAGACATGCACAGATTCTCATGCCTCAGGGAAGGCAGTAGCAAAAGCTGGGGGTAAGTTTTCAGATACAATCAGTACAATTTGCAATAGACTCTCTCCATGCAGTCGGACAGAAATAAGCTGTGCAGCTATGTATTTCAGCCATCTTCCTATCCACATCTTCCCATCCTCATCCTTTTTGCCTGTTCCCTGCCATGACTACCAAGGGAGTAGGGGATCTCTGAACATGCCAAAGTGCCACCTATAAACTGCATAACCTGCACAATTTCTAGAACAACTCAACAACCAGCCATGAAATCTAGCGCCTCGTATAATGTTGTCTTGGCAACGTTTGCTTCTGAATGCAGAAAGATTTGGAAGCACAAGGCAGTAAGTCAACAATGCAGAAAGCTGAGATAAGCTATGTCTCCTGACTCCCAAACCTCCCTCCTCTCCTGTTGTGGAGCTGGGAGGGAGAAGCACTATGTTGTGCTGCAACATCCAAAAACAGAGGGCTGGGCAGCAGAGCAGCTCAGGAGGGTGTCAGGAAAATTTAGCAACTCCTGTACAGTGATGGCACTGAGAAGGCATTTGACTCATGCATTTCATCCCATTACCCAAGTGTGCCTCCAGGCAGAACAGCTCTTTTGGCTGGTGTCCTCCTGCAGAGCTCCAGGGAGACCAGATCCCACATTCACTGCAGGGCACAAACGGGCAGCCAGCTTGTCACCTCCGGTCATTTGTGCAGCTGGCTCTGGCAGCACATTTGTCCCGTTGTTCTGGTTTGCGACTAACAAGCAAAGCACTCGTTCCTCCCTGCAAACCTGACCCAATTCCTGTGGCAGCTCCCTGGATCCACTAACACTCTGGTGTGATGGGGCGGAAATCTGGCAGCAGCATAAACTGAGCAGATTAGCGTGAAACAAGCAGGCACCCCTGACACTGGGTTAGCCATAAATAGATAGGTAAGGCGAACATTGCAGTTTCTCTTCCTTTGGGCTACTGCCTCAGGTTGGAAGAAAATCCACACAAATTATCTTCAATTCTTACTTGGAAGGCTTGAGTTTCGTTTAGCAAAGATGAGAAGGAGATAAGCCAGTGATTCCCAGTTCAGCTCTCCAATAAAACCTACTTCCCAGGACGTCATCACTATTGGGATGGTACAGTAGGCTGTGGAATGATACATACTCTACTTGGAAGGAAACCTGCTGCCAGAGGTTGCTGTACACCCTGCTGCAGGGTCATCTTTTGCACACTTCCTTTGGTCTGGTGTTATCTGGACTCAAAGTAGTACCCTCTGGAGCTACTCCCTCCCCTGCCCCACGAGTTTCCCATCCCTGTCTCCAGGAGGCACATGGTACATGTCCCGCCATTCACACCAGCAAAGGTGTTGTTGGGCAGCTGGGAAGGCTCAAAACCAGACTATCCCCAAGCTAATTAGTTAAAAAAGAAGAGATGTTTGTCAGGCAAAGTCTGGACCAGGGCTGGACTCCCCAAGGGACTGTGACCAGCCGCATTTGACAATGTTCCCAATGCAAACAATATCCTGTTTGAAGGGTGTCAGCATGGGGTCTGTCCTGGATGCAGAGGGGTCTAGTGCCGTTTTAACTGCAGGAGTCCTCCACCCCCAAATCCTAAAGCCATCCTGCAAGTGGCAGAACTAATGAAGCCCAGTTTCCAACAGCTCTCTCTGCATGGCCTGTCTGTCAGCTAGTTACAGGGCAGCTCATGGACTCCTTCCTCAGGGGAGGTCTTCGCAGGCCCCTCTCATTAAGGCAGTCACCTAGAGTCACAAAACCAGCTGGATCCCATTATCTCTGAGGCCTCCACTGCTTTATCAGCTGTGCCGGAAACAGGCTGATAGATTCAAGACTCGCTGGAGGCCAGAGACAGGCAGACATAGCTTTGCTTCCTCAGGGAACCAGGCAGTAATTCCTTTGCAGAGTCCCACTAAACACTTCTCTGGCTCAGCCTCTCCTCTTGACAGACTCAATGTCACTGCTGCTTGCAGTCCTGAGGACAGGTCCTCACTCCAGCCTCCTGCCATGAATCCAGGCCCCCTGCAGCCTCCCCGCCACCGACCCTTGTGCTTCCCTGACAGCATTTTCTTTGTGTTGGAGGATGGACCCCATCTCATTTCTGCCCCCTCAGAGCTTCCATCACTAGTGTATTTCAGCCAGCTTCAATCAAGGGCTGTGAACAGCCATCTGGACACAGTGCCAGGAGGTACTGCACTCCCTGTGGGATGCCTGCCATGGAGGAGCATGTGCCCCAATCCACCAATCCACACACCTAGACATCAGCCAACCCCTCTTTCCAATACTTTGCCTGTATCTCTTTCTATTCTCAGCTGACATCTAGGACTGGCTCTCTTAAAACATCATGCCAAGTGCAACCCCTTAAAGGCTTTTGAATGCTTGCTAGATGAATATTTAATGGCAGCTGACTTTCGCTAATGGGAAACAAGCCAGACCATACATCTCTGCCCATGCTGGGAATCGGGGTGTGTTCCCAGAAAATCTGGATGCAGAGACAAGAAGGCAATAGAAGAAAGGAAGTGCAACTCCCAGAGCTCAGAGGAGGTTCCCTCTCTCCAAACCCATACCTCACCCATTTGTGCGAGACCCTCCCTGACTTGCTGGCTGCTCAGTCCATGATCCATGGATCAGATGTGTCCGTCCTATCAGAGCACTGAACAGGGGAGTGACTGAGGCTCTGACTGACCTCTGTGATAAACGAGGCCCATCAGGTCACTGACCGCTGCATGAGGCCATGGAAAAACAGCATTGCTCATGGAAGCCTGCTCGTAGGAATTCGTCCATGGCTCTGTCAGGGAGATGGAGACGAAGATGTCTGAAGCTCGTATGGCTACAAAAAAAGACTGCCTGGGCAGCATTGCCTTGCAGACATTGGCAGGATGGATACAGAGCTCTACCTCCCCGCTGACCCCTGTGGAGACATGGCCTGGACCACTGGCAGGGTCTGCAGCCCTCACACACCAGCCATGGCTTTCTCATGTCCCACAGTGAGCAGGCAGAAGTTGGTGCCTGCATAGAAAGGGAAGCAGGAGGCTTTTCTCCCCACAAGCTAATCAAGAGCAGAAAGGCATCAGCCAAACAGCTGATGTCTCTTACAGAGTGATGCTGCTAGAACAGTTACAGAGCCAGGCACACCTCTCGGGGACTCCGCTGTGCGAGGACTCTGTTTTCCCTTTTAAGCTGGAAGGAATGTCTGTGCTCTGGCCCCCACAACCTCATATTTTCCACCACAAGCCAATGACCGGTGAGGCCCCATTAGGGGAACAATGACACGAGAGTCTGGGGAAGAGGAAATCTCTACTGCAAAAAAGTCTGGAAAATGGCTGCTAGAAGGAAGGGAGCTTGCATCTGGCAGCACTCTCGCTCCTGCAGCCTCACTCTGCTGCTCAGGCAAAAACACTCCTTATCATCGCAGCTTTCAAAATGTCATGGCCCAGAGCTGCACTGTCTCTCAGCACTCATCCCCTCCACCTATCCCTACAGCACTTCTGGAAGGAGCTTGATTCCCTCCTGCTGCATCATGCGGTGAAATTGCCAGCTTTTCCACAACCACCAGGATCTTTCTTGGTAGTGCTGGCTCCCAGCAGGGCACAGAGGCAGGAGTTCAGAGACTGACTGATCTATGCATACCAAACCAGCTGAAAAGGCTTCAGCTGTGTGCAGGGCAGAATCAGTCCAACAGGAGGAGAGGACGTGATGTTCTGCTACACCATGGTTCTTAGAGGGAGCAGTCAAGTTAATCACTTTGTATTTGGATAGAAAAATAACCCTCATGCACAGGGAAATATCTCAGTGCACGTGAAAGGTCCTAACTGAAGTTAGTCCCACAGGGCCTTAGGGATGAGATTGGTATCATCCTCTCATGTGACAGACTGGAAAAGAAAGGTCCAAGGGAGAAGATTTTCTCTAGAATGACCAGAAGACAGTGGCTCAGCTCCCTCTGCTCTCTGGTCTGGAGCCAGGACCACTTCACAGTGACACACGTCATAACTCCTCATTGGGACATGATTATTCTTTCCAGATCCTGAATGCCCTGGGCTAGCCTCTATTTTGCCATGGCTGAGCTTCTGGGAATGACAATTCTCCATCCTATTTTGTTTAGAACAAAAGTAAAAACAAGACCAGCATTGACTCCTGAATTCCAACGGGAGGGTGATGTTCTGTATGTTGGTAGCACATGAGACAAGTCACAGCACTTAAGAGTGGTCAGAGGGAGCCCTTGAGGGTGTGAAGGAGGAGGATGAGGAGTTCACCCTCAGGGCCTCCACAGAGAAGAGCTGTGCACCACAGACTACTGCTAGCAATTAAACATAGATGCCATCACCTCTCTCTCTAAGCACACCCAGGCTCAGCTGTAAAAGGGAGGTTTCTCTGTCGGGTGGCATTTCCCCAAAGGTATGCTCGTTCCCCTGCAGGACACGAGAAGCCCAGCACTAGAGCCCTGAGATCATCTGCCCCATTCACACAGCTGCCTGCCCCCACACCCATTACCCAATTTGAGGCAGTTTGTGCCATATACAACCTCAAATGTTCCCTTTTCAGCCCCTAAATCTGTGTTGACCCACAACTCCCTCTGTATCATGACAGTCCCTCTTTTTTCATTCTTCATTCCCCTAATTTCCCACACTCTGAAGTCCTGCAGATTTTACTGGTCCAGCTAGTAAGTTTTGTTGCCTCTTTTTCCTCACCAGCTGGGATGATTTATTTCTGAATGGAATCCAAATCTGGCACATTTCTGAGCCATCACCTGGCTCCAACAGAGAGAAGGAAAGAGTGAGCTAAGCAGTAGGAGGCAAGTTAGAATTTACAACCCTATGGCATATCCACACCTCTTCCAGTAACTGGATACACAGGAGGAATGTAGATTGCAGGAAATGCTGAGGTTTACCAGCAGCCTCCAGCTTCTTGTGCAAGAGTCCTCAGTGGTTTTGTTCCCATCGCTAGGATGGGAATCCAATTTCAATGGATTTGATGATCCCTCTTCCCAGCTCTGCCCCTTAGTCCTTCTTTACTTGCCTTCTACCACAGCACATTGCAAAAAAAAGCAATGGAAATTGCTATGTGATTGGGGAAACACTGAGTCAGACTCCGTGTGGGAGAATGAGAACAGAACTGGACATAAGCCAGTTCTGAACTTCCCATTTTCTAGCCTTGCTGAAGGATTTGCTCTGCTCCTTGTTAATGCAGAGCAGCTTTGGGTCTGCTCCACCCAATGGCTCTGCTGGAGAGAGTTCTGCAAGAGTGAATCCTCAGGGGACAGTGCCCTGTCACAGTCATCCCTCTCCTTTGAAGCTTCTCTACTTCATGCAGTCACGAAATCCCCTTTACATAGTGAGAACAGTGAAGAAGGCTCAGAAAACCCCTCATTATTTTGTCTAGACAACTTTTCTTGGTCTGTGGTATTGCGGGAGCATCCATCCCCTTCCTATAGCTGGGAATGGTTATCAGACTAACAGGAACACCTGAAAATAGAAGTGAAGCAAGCCAAACCTGCAAGAGGCGAGAAGTTTGAGTACGGTGTGGAAGTAACCTGGAGTCTGCTCATCAGTGATACATCTGCCAAAAAGGCACAGCTCCATCCAAGGTTAAACTGTGTCCCTGTAGCCAGAGGAAGCTGAAGGCAAGTCTACCAAAGCTCTGTCATACTGCAGCCTACAAAATGCAAACTAGGACTTCAGGAGATGACCTGACAACTGGCAGGTGTGTGTGCCTACTGATTTGTATTGGAAAGAGGAGAAAAAAAATTTTGCTCCAAAAACTAAGTGAAAATCCTTGCTGCAACAAGGCCATTGGGAAGGCCACAGAGGTACACAGGGAGAGACATGCCTGTGTTCTCCACTCTCAGAAACATCACATCAGCAACAAGCAAATCCTATTAAACTGCAAGGGCAGTCACTCCACAGCCCCACACTGAGATCAGGGAGTAGAAGTGTTGGGCCATCTGGGACCCAGCACAAGGGGAACTGTGACCCAAGTTATGATCAGCACGTTCTTTTCAACTCCTGCTATCCCTGGCATCCTTCAGAAAGCTTCCAGTCAAGTCACCAGCACCTGAAACCATCCCTGTGCTGTGCTAACACCAATTCATGCCTATCCTCAAAAGACTTCCCTCTGTGGTAGGAAAAGCTCTGTAAGTCTCTCTGACTTGCACTTAATGGCTGACCTCTTCACTGAGACAGCCAGGAGGAAGCTCTGATAAGGCAAGAAGGCCATGAGAAAGCTGGCAGCATCACTATGAAATAGGCTATAAAATACAGTCACTATGGCAACTGCCACAGCTGGAAGGAAAGAAGGAAACTTCTGAAGTCCGAGGGTTCCCAGCCTTCCTATGGGTGCCCCAAGGATGGATGTTTCTCCAGGCTATCAGCACCACAGCCAACGATGGCCCCTTAGTCCCTGCACTGCTCCCTGCAGCTTGCACTGGACCCGATGTCATCCAAGATGCTTGGTCAAATACAGAGGCTTTTTCTTAGGCAAGCTGCTTGTGCTCACACTGGTGTGTCCTTGTAGGTTCCCTGCCTCACTTCTGATTTAACACAGCCTAAACAGAAGGGGAACAAGAGGTAACTATGTTGTGTGGACTATGGGTGAGGAAGTTGGATGGTATTTCCTGAACATCCCCCTGACCTGTTAGCTTATGATCTGTTCCTTGGAAGATACACCTGCCACAACCACCATCCCCCTCACAGCAATGGAGCAGTATATAAAATGAAGGGGAAAATGAAACAAACAACCTCTGCTGAGCTCATTAGAAGTGGCATGCCCCATACCTACATGGGTAGTCTCAGGGAAGCAGATTCAATCACCAGCACTTCTCCCAGAGCAAAGCTTCCCTTCTGTCCCCATGGCCCCTGTGCCAGGCTGACAGCACAGACTTGCCAGCATTTGCAGCCCAAAGGCAATTCTGAGATTAAGAAATGAGAAAAGTGACCATTGATTTCCTATAACTCCTAAATAAGGCTGGGTAACGTTTTTCAGACAGAGATCTAATTCACTAGAAAATGCAACTTGAGGTAGACCAAAACTATTTGGAAATTTGTGCCTAGTTCAGGGAACAGCTTTGATTCCAAAATGATTTCTGAGATGAAGTGAACTATTTTCCCTTTCTTATTTTTAAATATATTTCATGAGGTTATGTGTGTAAGCTTAAAGGTCAAAGAAAGCAAAATAAAAACATGTTTTGGTAAGCTTAGCAACTTTGCCCAGTTATATTTTTCTGTTGAGAATAAAACATGAATTTCAGCTGACCTAAAACAAAATTTTTGGGTTGACTCTCTGATTCAGCTAGGAAATTAAAAAAACCAAAACCAATAAGTTATTCCAATGGCTTTGTTCCTATAACATTGTTATTTGGTGTCTAAAGCAACCTATTCTTCTCATTCTTTCATCTCCTTCCATCTGGCTCGTTGTGACTGTGTCTGGAAATAACGAAGAACTGATGCAGACATCTCTCTCCCCCTCTCTCTGCAAGCATGGAATTTTTTCCTGTCTAGTTGGGAAGACCTTCGATGCTGACTCCCATGGCTTGACTTTCAAAAACAAACAAACAGAGAAATAAAGCCACATCTCCATTTGGCTATGAGAACCCAGATAGATGCTGCTTCAGGGAAAGCATGCCCTCCTCTGAGTGACTCCAGCAAAGCAGTGATTTAATGAGGCAGCTCCCAGTCCAAATTGTTCCAGGGCTGCAAATACCCTTCCTGCTCTGCTCTGGTCCCCTCTCAAACACTCAGTCCTGCTCCATTGCTTCCCATCCTTCAGGCCCCCATGCCTGCCTCCTGGCTGAGACACACAGTGAGTGCTGCAGCTGTCAGCAGAGGAGGATATTGTTGCCCCTGCTGGCACCATCCAGACCCAGCTGGCAAGCTAATGGGCATCAGAAGGTTTGCATGCAGAAGCTCAAATGGGAGGCTGATATATGCACTAGAGAGATACTCAGACTTGCCTGGAGAAGCAGAGCGTACCCAGGACTCATGCAGAGACAACACAGCACTGCCTCCAGCACTGCCACCAGGAGAGCAGGTGCCTGGGTCTTCCCAGGTCTCCTTCCCTGATGGGCAATTTCAAGAGACACTGCCACACCTCTACATGCACCCAGAGGTGGTTCAACTTGCAGAGGCATGAAGGACTGCATCACTGCAGTCACTTAAACACAGGGCTTTAGAACTGCAGTAGCCTATCTGGCCCCAAACCAGTAAGGGCAGGCAATCATGCAATGATGACAACCTGAGCGCTTGCTCATGTCACCTTTCTCCCTGCCCTGGAGACAGCAACAAGGCATTAGGGACTTGCTGTGAGCTTCAGTAATGCCCTGGGCTAGAAGAAGAGGGCTCCAAGCCCTGCTAGTGACCCTGAGGCTCTCCACGCCTCCTGCAGCCTGCATTCCTAGAAGAGAGATCACTGCTTGAATCACCTCCAACAGCATGAACTATTCTCTAATACTTCCTGAGCCCTTCCCAGGACGTTTTGCTTTCTGCCCTGTGGCCTGGCTGGGCCACATTTCAGAGATGAAAGGCTGTGAGCACACACAGATGCCGGCATCCTTATGCATTCCTGGCTCGAAAGCTTTCCTCGAAGCAGCTGCAGCTGCATTGCCAGGGAGGAGCAGCTACGTCTCAGCCCAGAGACATGGCTGCAAACCCCAGCTTGCCAGGTATGCTGCAAGATCCAGCACAAACCCCTCTAGCTTTGGGACCAGCTGTAACCCCCTCGGGCCCCCAGCTAGCCCAGTGGAAAGCAAGGCAGCTCTCCTGCTTTCCCTGGGAGTTACAACTGCCTTAAGGAGATATGGTGCAAAATGTAGAGACCACGATGCTATCAGCACGCAAACTTGCTCAACAAAAACATGTGTTTCTCATCTGTTTTGTCCCCATGGCTCCCAGAGCACGTCACAGATCAAGCATGTGAAGCACCACTGCCCACAGCTGGGAAACGTGTGCTATAGGGAGGGAACCCAAAGAGCACTTGAGGTCTTGGGCAGAAAATCCAGGATTTGAACAACACCGAAGCAGTCAGCAGGGCAGGCACTTGGAGGCTGCAATACCAACATCTGTGTGCATCCCATCTCCCCTGCCTACCTCTAGCACAAGCCAAACCAAGTTCCCAACCCCAAACGCTGAAGAGAAGTTGGCTCATAGTCTCAGCGTGCAGCTCAGCCCCATCAGAATGTTACAGGGAGACTCTGCCAGTGGCCAGGCAGAATTTCAGCCCAGCATGCTGTCCCCCCAGTGGTTCCCTCTTAAATTTGGCATTGGTGCAAGAGCTCAGCCTTGACCCTCCACAACCAGCAAGAAAAGGGGTCTCCCTGGATGGCCTCCCCTGTGCCCCTCCAAACGCAGCCCTTCCTTCCGACACGATGAAGCTGGCACAGCTCAGGAGATCCGAAGGCAGCTCTCAAGGATCACACCGGCCTGTGGCATCGGCTGCTGGCAGAGATAAGCTCAGAGCCTGGGTGGAAGCTGCAGCCCTCTCTCTCTCACACACCAAGACAGGGAGTTATAAACACAACCCTGTTAAAAAAACCCAACACCACAAACCCACCAGAATCTGTCGAAGAGTAACCAGTAAACCAGCTGGATCCAAAGGGAAAAACCCTGGCCTCATTGAAATGAGAAACGAAACTCCCTCTGTCCTGGGGAGATCTTGATGCCCTCATGCTTTGTGCATGCAAACCAGAGGCACACCAACAGACTTGGGGCAGGCACCTCTTAGAAAATCCATGATTCCCAGGAGTGGCCCTTAGCTGGCTACTCTGCACATTTCTTTGTGCAAGGGAGTCCCTGTCACAGGGGCTGGCCTTCCCTGTTGTGAATGCTCTGAAAAGCAATGTCCTTGCAGTTTCTGTGTATCACATAGTTTGAGGCAAGTGCTCCCCTATTTCCCTCCCCTGTCATGTCTCAGAGGTGGGCTGAATTAACTACATGTGCTTTTTCTGTGATTGTATAAACTGCACCACTGCCATATGCACACAAGACAGAATACAGCCAGAGTAACGAAGTGGCTCTTTTTGTGTCTCCTCTTTACACGGGTCCTTTCTCCTAATACTTTCCAAGACAATTATTCTTTCTTCACACCACACAGGCAGTCAAACGGCCCCATTCCCACACCACCTTACTGAAATCACAAGGCAAGAAAAGGTGGCTTTGTGACACCCAACTGATCACTGAAACAACTCATGGCTGCTGTAGGAGCTGTGGCTGGCACAGCTCTGTCCCTGCATCCCAGTGCTGCTGAGCCTCAGGCCCCCTGGCATTGTCCTTTCCACCCTCAGCCTTGCCCTGAACAAGGGAACCCCAGGCAGGAACAGCAAAAGTACCATTCCAGAGGAGAAATTAGTTGTTTTCTTCACACCACCACTGTAGTGTGGGGTTTTCAGCAAGGATGCTCCTGGTAATAACTCAGTCACCTGGAGTGTCTCTCTGCTACACAATCCTTTCTGCCCACAGGCTGTTTAATTTCTCTCTTGAGCGCCAGACCTTCTGTTCATTAGCACTGAAACTTTCTCCAGTTGCCAGCAGCTCTCATTGCTCTGTGTTGTCAAACTGAAGACTGCTTCCTGTCCTGTGTTGTCCCCTCTCATGATTGATTTTTACTCCTGTAACTTTGTCCTTGTGGAAACTTTATTTCCTCAAGGTGTTTGGGCAGTCACGGTCTTTGATTCCTTTCTAATGCTTTGGAGTAAGATGAACTCCAGCTCCCCACTCCCTGCCTGTCCAGATGATTTTCCTTGCCCACTTTTCCAGCACACTGGTCCTACTGCCCTCCAGCATTAGTACATATCCCCAACTCTTGCCTTTAATGGGATAACACACTTGGAAAGGACACAGGACTGGGAGGCACCTTGTGAGTTACCAAGTCCATCTCCATGTTACCGATGCTCCCTCTTTGTGCAACTCCATTTACATGATACTGATTAGAGGCTGTTATTTTCGGCTGTCTCACACCCACAGAAAGCCTGGTCTCAAAACTGTCTTACAGTTATAAGCCTTCCCCTAATGTCAAGGCTGACTGCATTCATGGCTGATTCATACATATTTATTCAAACTGGCATAGGAATACATTCTGTGCTTTAGCTACTCTAAGCATATGACTCCTATACTTTAACTGAAACAACGTATTTCCCTCCCTGGCATTTCATTCCCTTGTCTTGCTCAGCATAAGAGAGGAAAAGAGAAAGCAAAAACAGATGCCTGACTTAATAAATAATGCTCTTTTATAAAAGTAATCTCTGTTTTGATTGTTATCAACAATACTTTTAAAGAAGCATGAGATCCAAAAATCTTCTACTGCAGTGGAAATCTGGGACAGGCCAAATCAGAGGTGAAAATATGCAGTTTAACGCCATTTTATGGCCAGAAAAGGGCAAAGAAAAGTTTCAAAACCGAATTTAATATTTTCACTACACTGCAAGTGTAGCCAAGGTTCTAATCAGGACAGTAAGTCATGATCATCAAATTCCTGTTCCTTCTAGGGAAACAGAATCCTCTGTATAAGATGTGACATGCAAGATGAGGGATGGAGACAAATACAATAGCCTGGGAACAAACAGAACGACATGAGGCAGCTCTAGTTTTGTTTCAGAGAGGAAACAGCCACCTCCAGAACTAAATCCCCTACTGTTTTGGAGCTGATATCCATTATTGGCCATGCTGTTATCTCAATGGGCAGCTGAAAGACAAAAGACAACATTTTCCCCACATTGTAAACCTTCTCCAATAAACCAGGGCTATGTTTCAAATTATTTGTAATTGCCTCTAAACCTGCAATTAAAAATGCCACGCTACAGGCAACAATTGCCATGGACGCTTGGGATCTCTGCAGGTATCTAAGTGCCCATGCACCACAAATAGAGCATGCAGAGGGCCCAGGAACAATTCCTGGCACAGAAGGAGGAGGAGGGTAGAGATGCTGCCACAGACCAGCTCATATCTGGCTCTTCCACTTTTTTCCCCCAGCTTTAACTCCCATGGAAACAAACAATTCTTATGTGCAGGCTTTTGCAAAATCTCTTCAGCAGGACCATACGTTCATCCTCCTTGTTCCCCAAACAGCCCCTGTGATCCTGCTTCCCAGAAGGCTAGTTAAGCACAGATGGATTCAGACACCCTTGCCAGCCCTTTGCCTCCCACAGTCCAGGCAGGCAACCCACGCATCGCCCCAGCACGGGGACCTGACCCTGAGGAGCTGGAGACCTCCAGCAAATCCTCTGCTGGCATCTCCAATAGAAGGCAGCAGACCACACAGACTTAGTTGTCCTCTCTTCGATGAAGAATGCTCCCTTCTGGGCAAATTTGAGGCTTGTTTTGGGAATGCAGGAGGGATGCAGAGGATAGAGAAAAAGGGAGGGAGGAAGGCTGCATTGTTGTCTCTCCACTCTTGGCTGCTCTTTGGGTAAATAATGAACTTTTGTCTCCAGGGCTGCTAATCAGCTCTAAATGCCCTCAAAGAAAGCAAACAACAGCACAATAGGAAAGCCCAGAAATAAATCCATTTCATTATAAATTCATTTTGTTTTCATTCCATTTTTCTTGCTAGCAAGAAATTTAGGTTAAGCTAAGCACTTTCTTTTCCCAGCAATCTCGGCTGGCTGTCGGCTAATGCAACAGAAAATTAAGCTTTTGACAGTATAATGGCTTTGTTATGAAAAAAATGCAATTATATTCTTTCCCAAGACAAATTCTACAGCATTAAGTGTCTGAGAAATACAGTATTGTCCTTGAAGCTGTTGGTGAAGGAATTTTACATGAAGAAACAGCAGGATGAGCAGCCTTCATGGGAGATGCATTTTACTGCATAGTTCTCCATTGCTCAGAAATGCAGACAAGATTTCATAGCAGGGACACAACCCATGTGCCAGATAACTGCGTTACACAAGCTTTTGCCTCTACGCTACTTTCAGTTGTGTCACCAGAACTGGAGATTGTAACCATCTGAAGACTCCTCCACGGCGCACAATAAACTATGGCAATTCATCAGCATCAGCTTATCTCCATGCTGGTGTTTCTAACAAACTCATTAGCAATAGCTAAGGCTGATAATCCAGGAGTGAGGAGAAAGAGTTTAGAACACTAAATGGAGTGAATTCGTAACAGATATCACAGATATTTCAGTAATCCTCCATGTCTAGGCTAATCCCAGCAAAGCTGCTTGAAGTTCAGCTGTGGACAGGAATACCCTGAGGCAGCAGGAGAAGCCACCAAGGGCTTGACAGTGCAATCCACTCCTGAACACCACACAGAAAGGGAAAAATTGAGGAACCGTATGGTTTTGGGATGGGAGCAGAACACCAAGGCTCAGAAGCTGTGCTTACCCTGGGAAATTCAAGGGAGCCAGGCACTAGCAGGAAAATCCCAGGCACCCAAGCTCAAAGAGAGGATAAGGCCAATGGTATGCAAGTTCTCAGACATGATTTAGAGGTTAGCACAGACCCCTGGTAACCAAGAAGTAATTCACACACAGCATCTCTAAGTAAGAGCTAAGGCACTCTAACAACACCATAGATGTTGGCCATTTGGTCTCCCTTGGCCCCACAGTTGGCAAACAATCCCATGCATGTTTAATTTAATAATGCAGACATTGCCAAAGCCATGGCAGAATCTCAGCCACAGCCTCTAAGGAGTCAAGCACCATGATGGGAAATGCAGTAAAGGCCAAGGTAAAGGCATAATTTTCCACACATCTGGTATTTGCAAGACATCCTTGTGACTGGAAAATACAAAGACATGCCAAGCTATGTATATGAAACGGCAGCTCTGATCCCGCTCCAACTTTGCTTGGGTTTGTACTTCGCAGCCTGACCTCCTCTAAAGGTCCTCTGAGGAATGGAGAGCAGCTGAGCCAGCAGATTCACAGAATTCAAGGTGTCACCCACTCTTAAGGGTGTAATAGGTAGCACCCCAATGCTTAAAAGCAGCCTGACGCTTTCTCTTATGAAAACATCTTTTCCACTCCTGAGAACTTTGCCAGCTCAGGTTGAAATGTTTCCATGTCAGAAGTTTGCCTCAGGGTGACTTTTCCTTTTAAAGTGTCAACAGAAAAAGGTCAGTGGTTTCTAAGAACATGATTAAGTTGTTTTGTCCATGTTTGAGGAATTGTTAAAGTTCAGTTCAGAATACAGAGCAGACCTCAGCACCTCTGCAAGAGCCTGAATTTGGTGGGAGAGTCACCCTGGTGCCTCTTGCTTATGGAGAGATGGACACATCTCTCAGGGACTGTAGCAATCTAGTGTGTGTTTGTGGAAATCACCAGTTTACACACTAGTGGCTTTTTACTTCTGAAACTTCAGTCTGCTGAGAACAATCTTTCCCCTTACACCTCACGGATCCAAATTCTGTTGCTCAAACACGAGCTAAACAGGAATGCCAAACAAGCTCTCTTCTGGGATTGCGGGATTTCATAGGCATCTGCTGCTTGGGGTGTAGCATGGAGCAATGAAATTAAAAGCTACATCTCCTTTTCAGGTCATCCGTCATTACAGCAAACAAGGCTGATGCCAGAAGAAAACAGGACAAATAGTACAAGGGTGAAGAACTGAATCAGCAGATGGTTTGCATAGAAGGGGTGGGCTCAGGACATGACTGATAGCACAGAGGAGAGGCAGGGCAGGTAGGACATGGCCATCATCCCCTGGAGCTAGAGTCCCGTGCGGGTCCTGGATCGTGTGGCAGCAGGTCCCAGTGCGTGTTTTATATTCCCTCATCAAGCAACCACATGGTGGGCTGCAGCCCAGAGCCTGAATGAGTACAGCAGCAGTCTGAATTCACAGGTACTATAAACCCTATGCCTGTGAAGGTGGCTGAGCTACTGCTGCTCCACCCATGAAAATTCCCTCTTGGTTACTGGGTAAGCAAGCACTGTGGAGCCAAGCACACAGGCAGCTTACACCCTCATGTCTGACCTTCAACTTTTCCTATTTATATTTGCTCAAAAGAGAAGCCCAGCCCTGTGCTCTTAACAGTACAGAGCCAGTGGTTGCCACCACCTCTCTAGACAGAGGATGAAAACCACCTGAATGTGGTGGTGTGACTTTATTTGCTTGTCTTTGGTTAAAGCAAGAAAGATGTTGTAACAGCTTACCTTACAGAGGTTTGACAGCTGCTCAAGTAACTAAGCAGCAAATTAAGCAGCAAAAGCTCTGGTTACTAGTGATAGGGCATGAGGGAATGGCATGAAGATGTGTCAGGGGAGGTTAAGGTTAGATATTTGGAAAAGGTTCTTCACCCAGATAATGGTTGGGCACCGGAACAGGCTCCCCAGGGAAGTGGTCACAGCACCAAGCCTGACAGAGCTCAAGAAACATTTGGACAATACTCTCAGGCTCACTTGTGATTCTTGGGGTGTTCTGTGCAGGGCCAAGAGTTGGACTTGATGATCCTTGTGGATCCCTTCCAACTCAGGGTATTCTATGATTTTAAATGCTCTAATGGGCTGAGATAGATGATGCTGCAGACAGCAAAATAAAATTACAGATGCTCTGTACCACAGAAGAAAAAAACATTGAGAATGACAAACCAACTGCAGCCAGAGCTCAGCACTACAGGTCCCAGGTGTCTTCCTCCCCAACAGCAGAACAGCACTCATCTACAGTAATTCACTCCTAGAAGAGTCAGGGTCCTTCTGGGCAGCCAAGTCTTGCCAACACAAGGCACCACCTTCAAGTGCCATTTGCCCTGATCATACAAACAGCAGCCACACAAGCTGCACATACCTGCCCAATTAATTTTTCACAGCAGCTGGAGCTGAAGCTCAGCAGATTTACACCTTGGAGCTCAGGAACACGAGGCGGGGGGTATTCAAGGCAAAACAAAGGTAGAAAAAAGATACATGACAAGGCAATGACCCCCACAGATGTGAAGGGTACCTGCACAGCAGCAATTCCTCCCCGAGCAATGAAGGTGATTGTGCCAGACTTTGGGGAATGTCCCAGAAACCTAGAAGTATACAACAGCAGTGGAAGCCAAGATCTCTGCACAGACAGTAGATCTCCAATTACCAAAGCCAGGTCAGTTGGCTTAGAAACAGATTATTTCCATGGGGTTTTTTTGCTTGCTCATTTAATGATTACATTTTTTATGTATCTCTTTTTTCCCATACAACAGCAAGAAGCCAGACATTGTGAATTTTTGGTAGCCTCCCTAATCAGTGGGGGTGTCTGTGATGCAACTTGCAAACACAACCCTACCCATGCTTTTGACCACTGGGGCTCCCAACTGCTACTGCTTGAATCAGAGGTGACACCACTGATGATCTGAGCTTGGCTTCCCATCCTCCTGGGAACCATACTACAGAAGATTGATGTTCCCCTTTTTACCTTTTGTATCCAGCCCTGCATGCCTCCCTCTAACCTCCTCCATCAAAGAGAAAATCTGATCTGCTTCAGTTCTTCTGCCAGGGGAGAACATTCCTCCAAACAGCCTGACGTTCACAGATGTTGGAAATGCTTAGTGATACAGAAAGGAAACAAAAATCTTCAGCCTCACTGGAAACCCAGCCCATAGCACCAGCCTAACACTGCCTGAAAATATCTCATCTGATCTGAAGAGCTCAGCTCCACAAAGTGAGGGCAGTGACCATGCTCTCCCTTTGCAACAATGCAGAAATGGCCGAGTTCATGTTTCTCCACAAACCTCCTTGTCTGTGGAACTATATAGACACTAGAGAGATACATGTGGCAGGCTGAAACATGGTGTTTTTCATGCTTTATGTCAAAATCAAATTAAAGGCGGGGAGCACACTTAGTTTGGACATATTTAAGCTAAACAAGCATAAAATATTTGGCAAACTTCCCTTGCTTAATGCTGTATAAACAACTTTGGTATTCTACAGAAAATGTCCCATTTAATGAATGCAGTGAGCAACTAAAGAGAAGGTCACACTATTCTTGCAGTCTTCATTAAGTATGGGACAGCCCCTGCTTCTGCCACAACTTTAGCAAAGTCCATGTGTGACATTAAGTGGCTCATTCGCAGCCAGGGCTGCACTGGGAGGTGAGAGGAAATATCCTGATAGGATGGTAGGTTCTCTGCAGAACCCAAGTGAAGACAAACCAATTTTTGCCATTACTTCCTGAGGGGGAAAAATAAACTCTGATACATGCAAAACAGAGGCAGACTAAAGGTTTCAGAAGGCAGCCTCTGGCAAACCCAACTGCAGCAGTTTAAGACATTAGCTTGCACAGATGTCTGCCAGCCTTGGCTGTCCACCTTGTCAGCCAGCCAGAATTTATTGCTCCTCTAATAAAGTCAGCAGAAAGAAATACATGCTTGTGCCTCAGCCTCTATAGCTTGCAGCCCAGTGTATTAGACTGGATTGCTGATGATTGGTGAGATCCCAGATTCATGGCTGTATATTGAAGGAGGGAAAGAACAGATAAGAACAGAACTAAATGTCTTCCTTGCCATGAAAGGCTTAGAAGAGACTTGAAAGAAAAGAGGCAAATAAAGGGGCTAAAGAAAGATGTTTATTCCACAGAAATTGATGTAGCATCCTTTGCTGTTGGAAAGGCTGGTTTGGCTATCTACTGCTTCCCACGGGGGAAGGGAGCTGTAGGTGCAAAAGATAAAGCCATAATGCCAGGCCTGCCACAGTTCTCAGCACTGCTCACGCCCCCACTAGCCCAGAGCCTGCTGTAAAAGTAGGAGCATCCTCCACTGCCTGACCGGGTATAAGGAAGCCCTCCTGACCCTAATGCCTGCACTGTTGACACCACCCTCCCCTTCCCAGGGCTCCCCTCCAGGAATGACATCATCTGAATGTATAAGCAGTCCATTTTTACAATTCCCAATGCAGCCAGACCCTGTTCTCCTGTGCAGAGCAGATTTCAGACATAAAATGCAATGTGTTGAAAGAAATTAAGATAGAAAATTTAGAAGGAACAATAGGTTTTCTTTTTTGACAAAGATTTAAGAAAATCCAGGAAATTCACACACCCAAAGCATTTATTAAAATACATCCCTAGAGCTGGCTTTGACTTAAGCACACCAGGAAATCACTGGTAGCCTTTTGAATACTGAGAAAAAACTTTAAAAGTACATATCATTGTGTATTGTAGATGTAAATCTTGTGTACTGGATGTCCCACTTGCTTTGTGAAACAAAGCTACCCTAGACAGTAACTGCACTAATGTGCAGGCTTGTAGGAAATCTGTTAAGGTAACATGATCTCTTTGACCCCAAACGATTTTAGAAGTAGCATGTGATACTGTAGCAAGGTATTGAGCCACAATTAACCAATGTAAGGTGCTGCAAGCCATCTGGAAGTTTTGCAATTACTGGAAGTCTAATACTGTGCAATAAAAGGTTCATGAACACATGAACTTTTTGAGTTCCTGGTTTATTTTGCAAAGAAAGCAAATCATACTTTTCAGCTCCCCAATAACTCGTGTTAGCTCAGCTTGACATAACCTAAAAACAAGTGAACAAACAAAGTCAAAAATACCCACTCAAAAAACCCCACAACCCAAAGAAGCCACAAAAGTTCCTTATTAAAGGTCTAACAGCCCTCCTAGAATAGAACTTGCAAAGCTTGCCCCAGTCCTTCCCTGCCAAACACCCAGACCCTCCAAGGGTATAGACACTTCAGGTCAGACACAGGTAAGACACCACCCCTAGAAAGTTATCTCACCAAGCTGAAGGGATTGGACTGTGTGTGTGCGCGTGCTCCTTTAGCCTATGGCAAAAGCAAGATACAGTAAATAATCTTAGCCTGTAATGAAAGATTTACTGCAATCACAACACCCAATAACTTCATCACAGCCTAGGCAAATCCAGCTGCTGGCTTTATGTTCCTCCTTGTGCTTTAAGTGTTCCAGCACTTCTAATTCCTGAGCCACTTCAGTGCAGAAACTCAAAAGGGAACAGCCCTGACCAAAGAGAGGGCAAGTATCTTACTGTGAACATGAATGTCTACCACATTTGTGCTGATCTTTAAGAGCCTGTCACTCATGAGGCCTTGACACCAATTCTCACTTACTGTGTGAACCACAAACCCCTTACCCGTGCACATACTACTTGCTCTTGCACTTGGCAACCCTGACACTCTGAAACCTGTACACAAACACAGTCTAATCCCAGCAGTGAACCTTTATACAAGAAGCCTTTAATGTTCCAGTCAGCAACATCAAGTCCAGGGTCTAGATGAAAATCAGGTCTCTAAAAGGGACACTGTTTGAGGCTGCTTCCTTTTCCCCTTTAGCAATGAATACTCCCTCTACAGCAAAGGTATCCCAACTGGTTGTGGAGCAGGTCCTGTTGAGGTGTTGCAGCTCACTCCCATGGTAAAATTGCCCCACTGCAGGACATGCTCCATGACCTGTCCAGTCATCCCTGCTGTGGGATGGCAATCTCAGCCAAAGGCTGCTGCAGGCAGCAATGGTCACATTGCACTTCAGCTGCCCAGGCCTAATCCTCCAAGTCCTTTATTACAGCAAAACGCAGTTGACTTGCATGAGCCCTGTATCCTCCAAAATGCCAGGATGCCAGCACAGCCCTGCTACAGGGATGCTGTTCTTCCAGTCACATCAATGTCCCATTAAATCTTGTTCCTTCACCTTCTTGTATGTCATAAAACACCCCAAGCAATAGTTTGTCAAACACATGCTTTACACCTCTGCATGCTCCAGGCATGGACTTCACCATGTTTCTTCATCTCACCTGAGTTTTGTATCTTCATCTGAGCCAAGAAATTTTAATTCCTCCGCTCCCCGCTTCCTTGTCGGAAACCATTCAACTGCAGAGAGATCAGACTATACTAACACTGGGACAGCAGCCAGCAGTACGCAGTGTGCCTGGCTCTTAACAGCTAAATCCTATAAAAAATAATGATGCAAATATGGGCACTCCTCCCCGAGACATCCTAATGCTTTCAACAACCTCTTAGGAACACATAATGCTGCTGGATGGGACAGAGGCTGAAAGGAACTAATTTGGGACTTCTGGTACTTACTGTGTGAACACCTGCTGGCTAAACAAACAGGCCTAGGCAGAAAGCTGAGATAGCTGTATGAACACTCTCCACTGCTGTATCAGATAGCTGCTTCCTGAGAGCAGGCATGAACTGCACTGCGTTATCACCTAAAAGTGGTCACAGGGTAGAAAGCTCTCCTTTAGGAATCTTACGCACTAATACAGGACCAGGAAAATTCTTGGGTTCCACCAAAACACCCACCTTGAAGTACTTAGGCTCAGACCACTACCATCATTTAGGAGTCTAACTCTATTCTCCAGGAATGTTAGATACATCATCTGTCTTCAGTGCCTTGGGTTTCAGTGCTTATCCAGTACCACATGGGAAGTCTGTGGGAAGCCTTGCAAGTCCTGCCAGGTAAGCCCATGCTCACATTCCGCCAACAACTGCAGTTGTTCCATTACGCTATCCTGCCATGCACTGCATGTGTATGAGCAAGGACACAAAGCCCTTCTCACACAGAATTCAGCTGATGGATGCTTCTGCATCCACCCTTCAATCATGGCACCTTGTGTCCTTGAGTACATCACCTAGTGTCCTCTGGAATTTGCCTCTGCAATATATGAACACTTGACAAGTTTCCCATTCCAGCAGGGGACCATGGGCAAATGTCCTGTGGGGAGTTGGAAATCCCCCACCCCCCCCACCTGTATGCTGCTGGAGGCTCCGAAGGAGAGGTTTTATGTTAGAGGAACAATGGGGACAGACCACAGCTTCTCTGAAAAAGCATTAATGCTCTCCTGCATCCAAAAGACAGAGCAGCCAGCAAAGGGCTTCTATCACAGGGGCTGTAGGGGATGTGATGGGGCAGAGAGGGAGGGCACCTCTTTTGTGCTCCCCATGCGCTGTTCTCCAATGTTTTCTCTCACGTCTGTAAAGATAAAAAATTTAAAACTATGTTCATCCTCATCCCCAACACCCAGAGTTATTCTGGGGGCAGAGTTCAGTTTTCAGCTGCCTAAGGGCAGAGGAAAAAGAAGAGGGAGCACAAAGAAAAAAGCAACACAGGAGATGCTCACCTTTCTTCAGGGCAGCTCACAGGCAGAGCAAGTCACACTCTGTAACCACTCCTTTAGATGCATGTCTGAATGAAGTTTGGCTACAAATCTAAAAATCACAGCCCTGAGAAACAGGGCTTTGTTGCCTCTTGCCAGACTTTCATTAAAAATGGGTTTCAAGCTCACAGCAGAGCACAGGGTGAAAGCATCACCTCAGAAGAGGGAACTACCTCCTTTCACCTCTCATCACTGACAAAAAACAGCTTCTAACTAGCTTGCCCACAGAAAAAGTGCACGAGATTTTTTTATCCAAATGCCTCTGCTGCCCAGTAAAGGCTATCATGCAGGAAGATGCCTCAAAGCTATGAAAGCACAAACCTTCAGCCTCACCCATTCCGTCTTTCCAAAATGTGCACTGGAAGGGACCTGAGGCCAAGAAATACAGACAGCCTTCTACTTTCTCTCAGAGGAGAAAAAAATCCAACATCCCTACTTAAAGACAAAGGTTATTAAAGACAAAGGGACACCGTGCTCAGGGCACTGGCTGGGGAGCACAGGAGCCCTAGCAGGCTTCAGCTGAGGCTGCCTGAGGACAGGCTCCAGCTGGCTGAAGTGCTGCAGTTCGGCCGCTTGCCTACTACAGGACACAAACTGTGCTGTACATCCTGGCCCCCAGTCCAGTCAAATCTCACCTGTGAAGTCAAGAGGGTCAAAAAGCCTCCAAATATTGACCTTTAACTTAAGCATGTATTTTAGGAAACTCAAAACCAAGGCTTTAGCTGGTAACAACAGCACATTTGTGTACTGGGGAGGACCCCCCATTGTGAAAACTTCACCAGCTGCGCTTCCTGATGGCGTGTGTGTTTATGTGTATAAACTCCCTAGTATTAAATTAGGGTTCATAGTGGTTTTTTTCTTCTTTTCACAATTTATATTGCCCAGTATTTATGGATTCCCAGTAAACGACCACACGGAGATGCCCTGTCACCACAGAGTGAGGGAGCACTAACACACTGGCAAAGGGGATGCACTGCGTGGAGACCCAGTACTGAGCAAGAGATTAGGAAACTCACCTTGCCAGGGGATGGCCTAAGGAGCTCAGACTGTTCAGTTTGCCAAAGACAAGACTGGGAGCAGTCCTTGTGCAGACGACAGTTACAGCAGCAGGGAACAGACAAACTGGACTAAAGGTTTTCTTCTGTTTAGTGGATTAAACAGAAGATTCGGCATCTGCAGATCATGACTAGACAAATTCAAGCCAGAAATGAGGTGTAACAGCATGTGGGTAATTAACCACTGCAGCAACATACCAAACACAGTGGTATTTTCCATTTGTGGTAATTACTTAATCAAGACTAGATGTTTTTAAGACACATTGTAAAGTCCAGAGCAAATGGAATTAATAAAAAAAGCTAGATATATGGGCTGTATTATGCAAGAGGGCAAAACTACAGCAAAATAGCTTCTTCTGGCCTCACCATCTACTAATCTATGGGGAAAGTTGCCCCTTTTTGTCAGTGGAGTTGGTAGACAGCCATATTTTTAGCAACAAGACATACTGATGTTTACATGAAATAGTAATAATATGCTGTGTTACACCCACACCTCTAATCTGAAATTCTCTAAGCTCTTTACCATCACTATGTCAGCAAGCCTGACAACTCGCTGGCTGATGAATTGGCATTATCATGCCCCTTTCATCCAGTTTGTGCTTTTGCAGAGTAGCTAATCATCTGCTTGCCATTTACATGGGAAACAGAACACTCAGGCTACCTGCCATCTTACTTTTAAGCCTCTTGGTGAGAAAATGGTCACATGGGTACCTTGCAGAAGCTCTCAGAGTGGAAAGCAGCTCAGCATACAGAACTGCCCAGCAGCTGCCCTACTTCAGATGCTCATCTCCAACACATACTTTACAGCATTCAAAACCAGTATACAAACTTCCCTAGGAAAATTCTGCCAACAAAGTACTTTTGAAGAGCAGAAGTCAGCAATTAAAGTGTTAAAAACAAAAGAGAGAGAGAAAAATAAAGAATTCTTCCTAGTTGTTTTACCAAAATCTTCATATACGACAGACAGACAAAAAAATAAAAAAAAAGGAGAGTAATTTCCATTAGTTTCCATGACAACCAATAGAAATCGCTAACCCATCTTCTCTCCCTTGTCAACCTCTGACAGACCTGTCAGGGAAAGCAAGGGACTATGCCCTGTGTAAGGTTCTCTACTTAACCAGAACACAGGGAAATCTACATTGCCATACTGTCAAGTGCTCCCCTTACAGCACAGCTCTAGCTTTTTTCTTCTGAGATACAAAGGGATGGAGAGGTCCTTACTGCTCCCCTGTGAGATCAAACAGATCCCAGAAGTGCAATCCCCTCTGAGACACCCCAGCTCTCCCACTTGATGACCTGCTTCTTTCTCTCTCTGGCTTCATCGAAACACTCAACCACCTCTTTTCCATCTGTGAGCTATTGGCTCACACCTTAAAGGTGGCCCATATACGCCCTTTTTGCACCTTTTTACTGCCTGGCAAGAAATTGCTGTATCACACAGCAACTCTGGTCTACATTTTGTCTCCACTTTTCTTACTATTGTTATCATTGCTGACAAGGAAAATGATCCTCTGCAATGCCTGCTGCACTGTCTACATGAGAGCTTTTAAACTTTTCTTAACAGGAATGCATTCAGCTTTATAAACGCTGCTGTGAGCCACAGCACCATCATTATCCTTGTTTTACAGATGTGAGCACCACAGCTTAGAGGAATAAGGTGCCTTGCCCAAAGCCTACATACAAATCATGGCATCATGCTAGGAGTGAGGACAAATTGGTCAGTAGAGAAGAGTGTTTGCATTTTCTTGATGCCCACAGGCTCTGAAAGTGTTTGAACCACAGATGATCAGAGTCTCCTGTAGTCCCTCCACCCTGCGAAAACCCCACAGCAAATAAATATTAACCCAAAGTAAAAACAAAATCAAAAAATCCAAACCCCAAATAGTTGTCTCTGTTTAATGCTGGTTTACTGTTGACCTTGCATCTGCAGCCAGGATGGCCTAACTCATGCCAGCATCTGGATATGTGCTGCTGCACTGCAGAAGAGCTTGGCAGAGATTTGTGAGGAGGTGTTAACATCCAGCTGTTCTCCCATCTCTCTCCGTTTTTACGTGCACGAAGTCAGGAGCAGCCCAGGCACCGTGCTGGCACTGTGTGGTTTCAGGCTATTCACATACCACAGTGAGATTTAACACTCACCCATCAAGATAGGAAATCCACAAATAATCTACATTGACTGCAAATTTTGCTGCATCCTCCATTCTCCCATCCTAGGTCTGGATTGCAGGAGTTACCGGCAAGTAACAGGACTGAGTACAGCAGCTCTGTGTGCATGGGTGTAGGTGCACATGAGGTGTAACAAACCACGTTTGGTCCCCCCTGATTAGCTATGCTTTGGCTCAGTTTCCTCCACAACACCCTCCTGGGGGACTGCACACAGCTCTGAGCACCAAAGAGGAGAGGACAAAGCACTGAGTACAAAGTTGAGCAACAATAAGTTGTTCTACAAACTGCTTCCAGCAGATTCTTGTCTTGAGGTTGATAGCATTTAGTGGCTATGAAGGTATGAACTACAATCACTGGGGAATGCTCATAAATTGCTTCTCTAGCCTGCAGTAGAAGCTGATCCCACACTCAAGCTTTTCCCTCTGGTAAGGCAGTAAGTACTGTACCACTGCACCTACTTCTACAAAACTTAGAGCAACATAGTATCCTGTAGGAAATGAATACACTTTGCTCAACAGGGCTGAAATGGGCAGCTGTTTGGTTTAAAAGTTATTTGAGAAGGTTCAAAGGCAACACCAGAGAATAAGATCACATACATCTCTGTTTCCTTTCCTGCATTGACAGGAGGAAGGGAGCTACAAGGCGATTAAAAGAGGTGTGCTAAGCACTCAGCTGAGGGATGCCATAAACTGGCTACATGTACAAGATGGAGATAATGGCATGGGGGAGATGCTGATTATCATTGAACAGGGGGTGTAATTAGGACCATTGGGACAGAATAAGAAGATTAATGGTCTACTTGCTCACAGGAGAGGACTGTGAAGATAAACTTACTAACTGAGATATTCCAGGGCATGGTATCATTTTTCACAGAACAGGAAGGGGGCATCACTTATCAGGGATGTGTAAAACTGGATTTGACAAGACACTAATGGCTATGGTTTGTACAAGCAGCTACTAATCCCAGGGCACGCAGCGATACTTTGTAGAAAACAGTCTGTTTTTCTGAACAAGTAAAGAATAAAAAAGTACTCCCTTCTTAACCTGCTCCTCCTTACCCTTACACATCACCCTCTACAAACAGGTCCAAGCCACAGTCTTGGGAATGTGAGAAAAAGAGCTTTGTGAGAAACTGGGCCTTTGCTGCAACCTGACGTCCCCATCATCCACCAACAGGGCAATTGGAGAGGGAGAGCACTACCTGAAGATTAGGCTGACACTACTCATGTGGCATTCATTGTCTTAGGACTGGAATACCCCAGAGCTTGCATCATGTGGAGAAAACACGCTGTCCTCAGACAGGAATACTGCAGCTTTTCTGCCAAGCTGAAGGCGATGCCTCCGACATGAATGCTTGGTCCCTTGCCACCTTAATCTTCCAGAACCCTGGGTCTGAATGCACGAGCTGCAGACCAGAGCTCGGTCACAACCTTTACAGTTATCCCTGAGGAATTTTACTCACCCAGACAACTAAATGATCCAGACATTGCAAAAATTCCCCAATGAAATCGCTTCCTCCTACATATAGGAAACGAGACAATAATTCCAATCCCTCATACTTAAGCTTCCTTGAACATA
Organism: Corvus cornix cornix; assembly: GCF_000738735.6. Classification (NCBI taxonomy): domain Eukaryota; kingdom Metazoa; phylum Chordata; class Aves; order Passeriformes; family Corvidae; genus Corvus; species Corvus cornix. The sequence continues at coordinate 21,832,998 of NC_046332.1, read as the reverse complement.
AACATGAAAAAGCGGCCAAAACCAGGAGGGGAACATAGTCCCAGAGCAGCAAGAAGTACATATGCAAGGAGTTACATCATGCAGAAGGAAAGCTCTTGGCTTCGGGCTAAAATTACCCGTGCTTAAATGGCAGGGGCTGCTCTAGCGTGGAGAGGCACCTTCCCAGGAACAGTCCTCCAGATCGATTCATTGTCAGGAGAACAGCAACAGGCTCTGCTGTCAAAACCATCCCTGGACAACACAGCACTGCAGGCCAACTTATCAGCTGGCCAGCACCTGCCAAAGCCCATCCTGCTGGATGGACAGAAATTCTTTGTTCCGCCTCTAACACTCAAGCCCCAAAATATCTCACCATGGCAGCAGGGTGACAAGGAAAAGGCAGACAAGGATAGCATTTCTGATGGCAGGAAGTATACCCAAGCCAGGGGCTCCTGCATTAGGACAAGGTTCACCAGTACATCTCTCCATCAGAGGCAGGTACCTTTGGCAGCCCACTCCTGTCACCCCACTCTTTCTTCCCTCTTACCCAAGACTTTAGCAACCTCTTCTCCCCTCCCGTGACTTGGAAGACATAACAGGCTTGAGTCATACTCCTACCATGGGTACCTCCACAGCAAGTCTTTCCATGACCTCTCTAGGTCTCCTCACAGATCCAGAAATAAAGAATTTGTTTCTGGCGATAAAAAAAATAAATCTTCACATCACTGTTTCTTGAAAACTCTCATTGTTGGGAAAAAGCTGATTAAGCACGGGAAGCTCCACCAGCATTCATATTCCCAAGGTCTCTTGATCCTACCTCAGGACTCTAAGCAAGAAGCAGGGATGGGATCAGAAGGAACATGTACTGGCTAGGGACAACCAGCAGTGGATAACAAATAGCTGTCCAACCAGTCCTTCTATGCTTGGAGCATAAGGTGTGCAAACCCTCTGCTCCTGCAAATGAAACGCAGCTGCTTTGCCTTGGTGTTTTTATCTGTTTTCTCCATTGTTCCTTCAAGCTGGTTTGCTGCTCTTTGCAGTGCAAAAGGGAAGGGAAGGAGAAGAAGGACAAGAAAAGCTGGATTCTATGGGGTCCATTACACAGTGTTAAGGTATTTTGTGAAAGTGGTTAGAGGTCCATCTCTGGGACAGCAGTTGACAGTACAGCCAAGGGAAATGCTGTTTAGCTGTCAAACAGTGGAAATATGGGCTTCACTTCCAGCTGAATCTTAACGAGATACCAAACCCCTCCCCAACCATCCACCCCAAATCCTTTGCTCTTTCCAATGTGCTGGTCCAAGAGGAGCCTCCAATTTGTTTCTAGCTTACAGGCCTCCTGATGCCCTCCAAACAAGGTGCAGACATCTGCAAGAAATTCCACGTTTGCAGACTGGAGCATGAATTTGCTTTTCTTCAACTCTCACAGGCAGCCTACATCTAAACCACTTCCACACAACCACAGGGTCCATGCCAAAACCAAGAGGTACAATGTAATAAGTGACAAAACTACACAGAGCAGGTAGTAAAATTTCACAGCAACTTATATGAACTTCACTTGTGGGTAGCTAGTTTGCAAGGCAGAGAAGGGACAGTCATTCATTACTGCTGGCTGGTGTCTTCAGTCCAGATCAGAACTGAAGCACACTTGAGAAAAAGTAGCAAGAAAATGCCACACAGTCACTGCTTGTACTACAGTTATCTGTGCTTTAATGGAGCTTTGAAGCCTCCAGACCTGCTTGTCTGCCATTTGTTTATTTACTGCTGAGGAGTTGCAATCAGAGTCCCACAGCTGAGAGCAAATACTCCCCCTGCTCTAACCAGCTCACACCTAACTCTGTACACAGTTGTGGCAAAACCTACAGCCCCTGCTGAAGTCCAGATGTATATAACCCCCTTGTCTACCACCCAGATGCAGCTGTAGAAGGAAGTACGCTTCACAGCACAACAGCAGGCTGCTCTGTTCCCTTGCTAAACTCAGAGACAACGCTGTGAGAGAGAAATCTCTCCAAGGAAATGCTGGTTATTCAGAGATTAGCACAGCTATCACAGTAGAGCAGAAGCAAAGCTCCCTGCAAAGATAGATGCAACCCAGGTAAACAAGGCATTTCTGGGAACCAATCTCATCTAGCTCACAGGATATGTGGCGGAAACACAGCCTGGTTAATGGGAGTCTCATCAGTCCGGGAAGATACATCTGGCTGAGATTTGTGACAAACTCTCTTCTGTACAAAGAGAAACACTCCCCAGCTCATGTAACACCACACAAGAAAGATCAAAGGTGCCCCGAAGCCTCCCGATGGGTGAGCAGCTGTACCAATAACAGCAGCTGGAAAATGCAACAGGAGACTCAGCCAGTCCCTTCCTCCTGTGCCGGGAGCAGAGCCGCCTCCTCGGCAGCCCCCAGCAGCAGCCCCCTGTTAATTACCGGCAAGGAATTTGCACTCTGGCAGATAAAGTCATTCACTCAGCCACAGGCGCGTTTGCACAAAGCAGCTTGGCTCTGACAGCAGCTCCATCTGAGATGCAGCATTTGGGTGCCATGCACATGTAAGCGCTACACGACATCGCGTCTGCTGCAGAGCTTGTGCCACACAGGTTGCTGCTCCGAGGTTACAGCCCCTTCAGAACAGCCAGGGAGGTTGTTTAAACACTCCTACACAGGGCATTTGGCCAGCGACTTCAGCACTATATGAGGTGCCTTGGACAGAACCGCTTGATCCATCTCCCAGACTCTGATTCCTGGGACATCTGCAGCACAGCAGCTCCCTGGTGGCACACCACACATCTTAAAAAATAGGCTTTGTGCAGATGAGCCTTTGCTGTGCTTCCAGGGTAGAATCACTTCTTCCCTGCCTCCCCATTTAAAAGGTGCTTATTGTCTTGAGATGCAACTCCAGCAATCCTCGGTCTGGCACTCAAGGGAAGGATTTCAAGAAGGAAGACACCTATCACTCTAAAACCAGCTCAGGGAGAAAAAATGTATGCAATCTTTCCTTCCACTTCCAAGATGTGCTTGCTAGACTAGATGGGGGAAGTCACTTTTATTAAATTATTTTATGAATGTGTTACTGCTGGGTTTTATTGCACAAAGCCAATGCATATTAAAAACAGCCTGAGTTACTCACATGATTGTTGCCTTTTCTGCCCCCTGTCCTGGCTAAATTATCAGCGAAAGCAGGACTGAACTATTCACAAAGTCTCCATCATTTAATTTCAAAAGGCAAATTTCTCAAAATGATGGCTTCAGGGCCAAATACAGCTATGCAATTACATAAGGATCTCAAATTTAATCAGTTTCATTTACTAAGACAGAAGTTTTTAGGTTCTGTCCATTGCAAAAACATGGGAAAAGTTTTGACCACAGCAAGCTCATGATGTTGGCCAGACTGTGTGAACAGCCCAGTGGGAGGAAGTACACCAAGTCCTGTGAAGACCATTGGAATTCCCAGCTTCAAATTCCCTGGTGCACACAAGTACTCTGCTGGCAAAGGGCACAAGTCTTGGAAAGGCTGAAGTGTTGCTCTCCTTACATGAAAAAGCAGCCAAGTCAGATCAAGAGGAAGCACTTAGGTGAGTTAAGCAAACAGAAACCTTTGCCTTTTCTCTCCCCATTTACATCCCTTTTCAGCTTTTCCTATAGAAAAATTACACTGAGGGAAACAGAGGTCAGGTGAAAAAAATTCATCCCAAGGTTACAACAGATGTAGACACTGCAAACACCATGCTTTTAGGAAAGGTTATAAATCTGCCTCCAGATATTTGTCACCATGCTCTTGCTCAGGAGTTACAGCCCCTCAGATCTGTCTGTACGTCCCCTCGCAAGAGGGGAGTTGCTGGCCTTCCTCTGCTTGCCCTTTTTAGCCAAAATGAGACTAATGAGATTAAACCATTTACACATAACTCTTTCCAAAGGCTGGCTCATTTGGCCAGAAATGGGTTAAGGATGGTTCACTTCGAAGAACAGCTACAGGCCCCAGAGATTCATCTGAATGGCCAGAAAATTGGCAAGGAGCAGAAGGTAGGCCAGGTCAGTGACCTCTTCTCTTAGCAAGGCTGGATTCAAGAAAGGACTTGTATCCACAGCTCACACAAACATACTCATGCTGGCGTAAACCTCTTTGCTAACATCTAAAATTCACGGTGAAAATAACTTTCTTCAAGATTCTGAATCAGGTTTAAGTGAAAAATAAGAACAAGAAAACCCCACACTCTTATTGTGAAACAAGTATCCTGGTGGGACACAGAATGATGCTGGTATGGAAGTGGTCCCACACACCACCCTTCAGACCTCATGGATACAGTCAAACAGCAACTGGACTCCTCTCCAGTGTTAACTAGGTAACTTAGTCCAGCAGGATGTGAACAACTGATGGACTATTAATACATTCAACAGACATTTCATGCCTCTCCCTTTTCCTCTATCGTAATGGATGCTTTGGGAGCCCCAGCCGAGAATATGAGCAACTTCATGTCTGCAGCATCCCTGTTAATATGAATGAACAGCCACCTCATTGAGTCTGACCCAGGAAGAGAGAGATAAAAAGGGCTGTCTGAAGCTGGTGGCTGGCCTCCATCCGAGGAGTACAGTTCACCGTCTATTGCTCTTGTGACTATTACTGAACCAGGCCAAGAAAAGCTCCCAAGTTCTGGCATGCCTCAGATTTTCCAGTCTGCATGAAGTTATGCCAGGAACATTTACTGAAGCAATTTCTTTCTTTCTTTCAAGACTCTAATTATGCACCTAACAATGTTGTAGAAATGAGTGTTGTACAAAAACTCCAGCGCAACTCAGATATAGTTTTGCTAACAAAAGGATTAGAAGCTTAGGGCTCAGGGCTAATATTCTGAATGTACTGAAAGACACAAAGTGCAAGCTGCAGCAGTAACAGAAGGCATAGAGAGGGTTATCACTTCCAAAATCTGGTACGGGAAAACCACAGAGGAAAACGCCACACTAATCTTACCGAATGCCAGTGATGCAGGAGAGCAGTAACAAGAAACATTTAGAAGTGGGCAACCATCAAAGCTGTCTCTGAATTACAAGCAGCTCACCTTCAAGCACAGCTCACTCCCCAGAAAATGAGAAGGTCTAAATATCCCAGAGGGTGGGATGCCACCCGTGACTGAACTGATGTTCACCACTTGGAAACTACTAGCAAAAGGGAATCAAACTGAACCCCAAAACAAAAGTTGCCTGAAGTGTCAATTTTCCCTGAAACCAGACCCAGACCTCAGTCATCAGTCTCAAGTTTTGTTGAACTTAGACTGGAATCAAACCAAAACGTTCACTGGTTTGCCACTTGGACCATTATCTCTGGAGCCAGTCATAATAATATTTCATTTATTCACTCAAGCATGAACTGGCCTTTAAAAACCAAGTTTTGAACATGATGGCTGTACATTTTTCTTACTTTCAGTTTGCAGGTAAGACACAGAGACATGACAGTACTTACAGCTGGGAAGCTATCCAGGTACTACAGATTAGAGAACATTAGGCAAAAAGCAGGATTTAGCACTTTGACAATGTTAGTGACACGAATGAAATCACAAATCCAGGGCCAAATATATTTTGGCTATGTTTCTCTGGGCTATTGATCCCAGAAGGCTTTACTCAGACCAGTGCCATCATTATTTAGCTGTTATTATAATTTTTCTTATGGATGCTCTGTGCCTTCTTCCTATAGAGGTGTTGGTATATACTGACCAGAACTGGTTAAGGTTTATTTAGGGTTCCTAAGAAAATGAATAAACATGATTTGGCTTTTTCAGGACAGTGTTGGACAGCATGCATGGAAATGCTCACTACATAAGTATGTCACACTTCAGGAAGAAAGTGTATTACAATATTATCATGTACAGGCAGATGTGAAATGCTAGTCCATACTACCGCTCAGTCCCACTCTCCTTGGTTTTCATGACAGCAGCGACCAAAGCTTGACAGTGTTGGCTCACAACCACCCTGTCTCACCTCTGCTCCTCACGTGGCAGTTGCGGGGAGTTCACAAAGAGCTTTGCTCAGGGAGAGACCAACAGCGATGGGCTCCATCCTAAACCCCACTCCTTACCATAACCCGGGCAGCACAGTCCACGGGTGGAAGGCAGAAAAAGAGGGACCCAGACGTGTTTATGCTTCTTTTTTTTTTTTTTTTTTTTTCCACGGAGCCAAACTGCGATGCTTTAGGGTGGGTCTCGCCATCTGGGAGAAATGTGTAGGGAGAAAAAATGCAGAGAGGGAGGACGAGCTGCCCCCCGAGCGGAACCGCTTTCCTCCGAAGGCAGGCTCAGCCTCCCTTCCCAGCCCAGCTTGAGTTCATTTTCCTCAAATCACTTCCACATTTTCCCTGCCGTAATTATCAAATATTTTGTTTCTGACTTCACTTTTGAGGGAGGCCGCCGCAACCGGGAATGCAGGCACAGTTTGTTTTCTGTCAACAGAGCTGGGGGGGTTGCAGCTGGGGGCTTTCAAAGGTTTTCAATGTCATTGCAGTGAAAGAAAGGAAAAAAAGAAGAGCGAGGGAAAGAGCGCGCGGGAGAGAGGGAGGCAGAGATGGAGGAAAGGAGGAAGGGAGGAAAGGGGGCTGCCCCGGGTAGCCCGTCCCGGTGGCGGGATGCAGGGGTCCGGCCGCGGTGGGGACACAGCCCCTCGCCCCCACCGAGGCGCCCGTCGGCCCCGCAACTTCCCCCTCCGCCCCGGCTGCGACTTTCCCCCGGTCCCGGCTGCTCCCCCGCTGGCGCCGCGGCGCCCCCGCTGCCCCCACCCCGTCCCGTCCCGCTCCCCGTCCCGCCGCCGGGGCCCCGCGCCTACCTCGGCTCGCAGGCGGGCGGCGGCCAGCAGGGCACAGAGCAGCGGGAGAGTTTTCCAGATCTGCAAGAGAGGGAGCGGGGAGGCGGTGAGCGCGGCCCGGGCAGGGGACGGCGGGGCGGCCGCCGCCGCCAAACTTCCCGCCCGGCGACCCCTCTCACCATGCTGCGGGCGGCGGGCGGCACCGGCGGGGCAGGAGGAGTTGCGGAGGCGCCTTCCCCGGCTCCGGCTCGCTCGTGAAGGGAAGGGGAGGGCTCCCCCTCGCCCCGACCCGCCAGCCCGCGGCTCCACCCCCGCCCCGGGGCCGACTCCTCCCCGGCCCCCGCCCGCTCCCCGCCGCCCCTCGGCGGTGCCCCCATCCCTCCCGCCGCCGGCCCCTCGGCGCCCCATGGCGACCTCGGCGGCCTTTGAAGGCAGCAGGAGGCTGAGGGGCGTCCAGGGGATTCGGTTGCCGCCCCACACCGCCCGGCTTCACACCCCGGCCGAGTGGAACACGGGTCCGGGGAGGCTCCCCAAGGCCTGCGCCGGTGGGGGTTCAGGAGGAGTGGAGACAGCCATGCCGGGGCGCGGATGCCCGCCAGCCGGGCCAAGAGCATCCCGCCGAGGGATCGCAGCCGCCCCCCGCATTGTCACAAAAATGGGGAAACTGAGGCACGAGGTGGCTTCTCCAGAGGCGGGAGTCACTCACCGGCTCAACCCACTGTCCCCCCCCCCGCTCCAGCCCTGAGGCCACTGAAGTGCTGGCCACAGCTACAGGTGTCACTCATGTTGGGATGCAGGCAGGTTTAAAAATAAGGGTTTAGACCCATATGTGTTGGGATCCAAACATTCGCTGAGCAAAACAGGCAGCCAGGGCTTCACGCCAGGTACAGGGGCTCAAAATCCCCCCTGAAATGCCTGGTGGTGCTCATTTGTTTATAAATACTTGTGATCCTCTTGTTTTATCTCTTCATCTCTGAATTTCAGTAGCCTCCAGTAGCTAGAAGGAAGGATCTGACAATGCAAAAGACTCATTGCCCCAAGCACATACAGAAATCTCTGTCACAGCAAGCAACACTATGACACCAGTTGTCAAGGGCATTTTCTCAAGTTTTGAGGTTTGTTGTAACCAAAAATGACACCCCTGGCTTTAAAATACCATCTCACTCTGACCAAGCATGCCCATAAACTGTCTTCTTTTCCTGCTTTATTCTGTGCCCTCAATGCAGGCAGGCACCAAGGGAGATGCTGGCATGTGCACCCTCCTCATTCACAAAGACCAAAGAGTATTCCAGCATCGTGCTGGAAGGAGAAAATTCTGGGAAGAGTTACCCTAGATTAGCCCACATCTGGTCTGTTCATGGCAGCTGTGCCATTTTTCTGTGCTTCCTCAGGGTCTGCTTCCTTATTCAGTTTTGTTTTTAGGACTACTGTAACTAATTTTGCATTTATAAAGCATCCTCCCCAGCAAGTTCTGCTTCTGTTTGTGAATGGTACTAGCCTATAAATCCATCCTGAAGAGATGTCTAATTATTTCACTGCTGATGCTGTTTGGTTTTGGTTTTTTTAAACTCACCTTCCCTGATGTACCTCTTTGTTTCGGAGTTGTTGATTGCCCTGCTTCATGATACAGCACAGGCACAGTTATGGCTGAAATCAGCTGGCCTCGAGTTTGGAGCAGCTCACCCTGAGTCACCCTGAAGTGAGTGCCACGATAAGAAAAAAAACAAATGGCAAATGATAAATACATTTTAAAAGATTCATCAATTTCTCTCTGCTTGACACTCAGCTCTGTGGAACTTGTGCTACATGAGGAGGATCTCTATTTCCAGAGAGTAAAAGTGACTCATATCACTCTTCAGAACAGAGCACTAGCAGGGGTCTCCCAGTGCCTGTGTTCCCTCCCTGATACCACGGGCAGCCACCTCATGTAAGTGTGATTAGGCAGTGCACTGCATTATGTAGGTCACCATGAGCATGGTTTTTCTTCTGTGTACTCAAAGGACTAAATATGGAACAGAAGGTAAAGGATTAAATCTCCCATTGCGTTGACATTCAGTTATGTGTAAATGTATTTCTACATTTCTGTATTTCTATCATGGAAATGGGTAGAAGTAAAAACCAAAAAGCGTTTCTCATGCAAGCATCAGAAAGGGTGACCACAAGACAGGCTCCCACAAGTGGAGAGAGGCATTGGTACAGCTACCCCTTTAAATCAAGTAAAACTTTTGTGTGCAGAGAGATCTATCTCTGGTAGACTGGGCAGGAGCAGTCCTTAGCCCTTTACTGGAAAGGTGAGAGCGGTGATGGAGCCAGAGTTGTTTGTGAGAGTGTGGGTGTCTGCCATGTCAGGAACCTTACTGAGGCAGGGAAAGGTGTGTTCTCTTCCATCACACACAGCACAAAACAATCTCAGTGCAGACACCAGAGCCTTATTGCTGTGTACAAAGGCACAAATTTTATAACCAATTACATGGTATCTGACAAACTTTTCACTTTTATTCCAGACTTTCACCATTTAAAACTGTAAACTGCAAAGGAACAGTCTGAACAACTTGAGTGCATGACAAATAAATCTGATGGGAATCTTTGCTCTTTCATGATGGACCCAAAACACGCAGCTTGAATCAGAAGTACTAGAATAAGGGGAAAGCAAATGCATTTACAGTTGTGTTTTCAAGCTGTGGCCATAATGGATAAGGTAATTCATCATTGCTGGCTACACAACCAAAGTAGTATCATAAAAATGCTTTCAGCTAAAAGCTTCATTATAAGGGTGAACGATGTTTGCCTGAAATTTTGAAGGTTGCAATGCTCTGGTGGGCCAAAGAAATTGGGAATCATTGCTCTACAGAGAAGATGTTGTTCTATTACATATACCAGTATTTCATTTCTGCTGACACTTACTTTCCAGTCACTGGTATTTCTAAAACAAACATTTTGTTATACATATGGGATTGCAAATTTTGAGATGTACACTTATGCCCAAGTGGCTGCACAATTGAATTCAGTAACAAGTTGTTGCCTGAGAAGCAGAGCAAGGGAAGCCTGGACTCATGCAAGTGTACATCTCATGGGAGGATACATTCTCCTGTGTTTAATAAAATGCAAGCTTCAGCTGAGGCTTTCTCCATTCTTGAGGCACTGTCAGGATCACTCCCCTGGATCTCTGGTGCCTCATGAGGGTTACTCTGAAGCCTCAGCCTCTCCCTTATTACAGCATGTGCACACATATATACCCAAAGTGATACTGTAAGCCTCTGTTTCCTGGGAAATGAGGCTAAACACACCAAAAATTACTTCTTAAGCCTTCACTCACCCAACCCTTGTGGCTATACCATGACATCACTCTCCACATTACCTCACTCCTATTCACCACCCACATCCTTTATGTCTCCCCATTTCCCCCTGCCATATGAAACATCTGCCCTAAGGGATGGGGTTGTGCTCAGAGTGCTGTGATGAAGTCAGTGATTGCCCTGTCTGCACTGTGTTTTAGGTTACAATTCAAGAAACCAAGTTGCTTGGCAAGAGGCCTTCGTGATGGGACAGTAGTCTGTCCCACTGAAGATTAGGAAATTTGCAGCAACATTATTTGGTGGAATTAAGAGGCAGGGTATTATTTTTCAGTAGCAAACCTATTAAGGTTGTAGCTGAGAAGGCTCAGCTCATGTGGCACTGGAGACATCTGTGTTGTCTTGAGCTATGTGAGCAGCGACTCCTCATGGACCAGACTGCCAGCACCTGAGGAAGGGCCAAGGGATACCTGGGTTTTCACAGCAGACATAGGCCAGGACTGCAAGGCACGAGGTGAAAGCCTGGAGCAGGGTTATACCCTCAAAGATGTGGGCATCAGACCCAGATGAACTCTAGGATGACTGCAAGGCCAGTGTGAGGGTCCCCAGAGCTGTAACACGGATCACACGGTTACCTCAACACATTCTTTGAGAACTCAGGCCTGCAGCAGCCGTCTCCAGGTGTCCCCCTGACCTGGCAGTGCTGACTCAAGTCTGTAACTACTTTTCTGGAGTATGGGTACTTTGCAGACTGCACTTCGTTAAATACAGATTTTTTTTGCTCTTCTTCTGGTTTTGTTTTTTGCTTCATTTCCTTGCTCTTGTAATTTTCTTTCTCATTGTGGTTTCCTCATTTCTTACTCCTGCTGCAGCTCAGCATTTGTACTAATAATTATTCCTTAAATCTCTATTTCAGACCTGATGTAATAAAGTGCTATACCTTCCCTTCTTTTCTCCCCTAGTAGATGTTTTTATTTTCCAGGCTGTGCTGGGGACATTACTGACCGAAGGGCACACAAGTCTGGCACTAGCAGGCTATGTCATTTGTATAAAATGCATTCTCTCATGGGTAATGCATTTGACGGGCTTTTGAATATTCCATTAGCTAGAGCAGTAAAATGCCTAAATACTTTGACAACTTGGCCCTTAAACTTTATCCTTGGTATCCCTAATTCAAGGTGAGCTTTTCTAATCTAAGGCAAGCTCCCAAAGGCGTATTTTCCTCACAGAATTCATCCAACCCCAGCACCCAGGTGCGATAACCCAGGTAAGCCATGCCCATCAGGAGTGGGCACAGAACTGCACCCATGTCCAGTCAGTGTAGCCATGTCCACTCTGCATTTGCCACAGGCTGGCCAAGGCTACCTTGATGTTCACAGTACCTCAGAGGCTTGAACTACACTTGGATCCAAGTCATGGTGCAAGAAAAAGAAATCTGTGTCAAAGCCTCAGTGTGGAAACAGTCAATCTATCCTCAGCAGCGTGGCATGCTTCTGTCTCAGCATGTTCCTCGTGCCAGTTCACTCCACTGCTGCCAGGCCAGGATGCAGCATAGGTAAGTGAAATACTCTTATTTTTGACTCTGCTCCTGCATGTGCCCTTTGTAAAGAGGCTGAGGGCACAAGGCTTTTTCAGCCTGGAGAAGAGACCCTGTTTGGAGCAGGAGGATAGACTGAGGTCTCTTCCAACATGAATTATTCAATGAACTTGTTTGGTCCTTTAAGTTTGGCACAACCTTCAAACTAAAAGCACTCTCACAAAAGAAGTCCTACCTATCCAGAAGCAGTTTGCTACAATTCCCTGAAAATGCTCCCTAGGATGCTCTTGTCCATGGCCAAACAGTTCAGAACTGACAAGTCCAGTAACTGTGTTCTGGAGATATGGAATGAGAATTACTCATTCCATGAGAATTACTCATTCCCAGTGAGAATTACTGTGATCCTTACATATAAAGAACACGTCTCATGCATCTGGATCAATATCTGGCATGAAGGAAACAGTGTTCCCAGGCAGCCCAATGGCATCTACAAGGCTGTCCCCCAGCCTGATGGGGAATAAGAGCTATCCCAGCTGCCAGATGTGTGCTTCCACCATTGTGTACATGACGACTGGTCACAGAGACTGGTTCATAGAGATGGCCTAGCACATCTATCTTGGTGCAGAGGAGATGTGGCTTATCACTTAGATGAGCAAAACCCTTGTTCCATCCAAATGAGGCAATCGCTTGCAAGATATCTGTACCCACAGTTATTTTGTGGGGTCCTAGCCTATGTGCTACTGTCTCAGTTTCTTGGATTTGAGTCTGACCCCAAAAGCTCCTCAGAGAGAGTTTGATAATGCAACAGGCAATTGCAGAAGCCTAGCAAATTAAGTCTTGGGACTGGTATCAAGATAAGGTGAGTTGTCCGTTGTACAGGCAGCTGAATGGGCCCGTCCGATTCATGATGTGGATTTCCTCATGTGTAATGCTACATCACAAAGCAGGATGCAGGTATGCATTGCCATGGAGAAACACTGCAGGACAGAGTCCCAGCTTGACTCCACAACTGCTAATGTCACATGCACTTCACAGCACAGACTGCTACATATAACACTACGCTCCAAAAGTGAGGAAATAATCATCACTGCCTTCCTCTTCCTTCCCCATTATCTCCCTCATTTTGCAGACACATACAATTGAGGAGTTTCTAAGGTCATTTCTGGCAGAGCAGAGAGTCAAACCTAGAACTCTTCTGTGGCTGGATGAAATTTTGGCTACTTTGTCTTTCTGCATAATTGAGCTACAAACATGTACTTGGCCCTGCCATATTCCATAAAATAACCCAGGCACCCTATCCCCAACAGAATACTGCTGCGGAGCGAGCAGTTATCTGCCACCAGCAAATCCTGATTCACACAATTAAGAGCACTTTCTCCATTAGCTGAAACAGTAGGGGGGTTGTGCTCATGAATGTAGCAGGAAATCAACCCAGGATGTCTTGAGCTCAGGCACAGGCTGTTATAATCTATAAATTATATCACAACAAAACACAAGTTGTTCTACATGCCACTCGCTTGTGTCACCTCTCAATTGCTGCTGTCACACAGGGGCAAGCTTAACATTTGAATGAAAACTCCAGAAAAAATTCCAGGAGGTGTGGTAGCACCTGCCATCCTGCTGTAAAGAAGCAGGCACTCTCTCTTCAAAAGCCAAAGGTCATCACTTGTGGCTTGGCTGTGGGACCTACGGATCTTGAGTACCAAGTCAGAGCGCCAAGTGCCGGAAGAGCCAGTGGGCATTTTAAGGATTAATATGAACATCACAGGAGGTGCTGGGGTGTGTGTGGCCAGCCCGTTCTTGGGGAGGGCAAGGACACAGAGCTAATGAGCCTACTGAGGTGTGGGAAGATTTTGTGTAGAGTCTTTTGTGTGCCTTAACACCACACAATCCATCTATGGGATGTGGGAGCTCAGAGACCACTGAGGTGACCATCCACTGAGCAGCTCTGCCTAGGGATGTCCGCTAATCTGCATAATCTGTGCACAGCTGTGTGATAGTAGAACTTGAGTACACCCCAAGATGCCACCAATCCATTCAAACAATTGCCACAGCAGCAGATCCTGTCTCTCAGCAATGCCACAGGACTGTCAGAGTACATCTCAAACTCAGGTCTTGTAGCTACCTTCTCCTTACCTTACATTATACATATGGAAAAACCTCACGGACTGTGCCAGTCATTTCTATGGTTCAAAGGACAGAGGTTCTCAGGTTGTCCCACCCACTCTGAATAATTTTGCTAGTCATTTCTCATCCTCTAAGGATGGGCAACCTGCTAGCATAGAACATGATCACACACACAGCTATTTGTCCCAGCCCGTGGCAGAGCCTGGGATACTTGCTAGAAGGAATTTGCTGCCCAAAATGTGTTTGAGCTTTGTGAGTCGTGCCTGGGTCAGTGGGGACTGGGTGTGGAACAGCAGCTCTGTGAGTCACCAGGGGTCTGTGAGACCTGAAGGAAAGGTCAACACAGCCTTTTTTAACTACGGACTGCTGTGAAGTTCTGTACACAGATTCAGGATGTCTGTTCTGGTGGTGTACATGAGAAAGCTTGGGAGTTGGCCATGTAAGTTTGGAAAGCTGACCTAAAACATAAACATGAGGTCAGGAACTCTTATAAAATGAGAAATTATGCTGCTAAGCAAGAAAACGTGCAATGTGTTAGTAAACACAGCTCACCCTAGAGATTAGCTCTTGTCATTGCTTAGCAATGCTATGAAATCATATATTCCTCTCCCAGCCCTGGGCTAGACAGTGGAAACCCAGGGGTTTTAGTTTTCCTTCCTACAGAGATGAAATGCCTGCCTTTAACCAGAGCTATCATTCCCTAGGATATGCTAAGCACCCTCAGCCCCACTACAGGGGCTGACAAGTGCAGTTGCTGAGCGCCTGTAAATATGGTTGTTGCATTAGGTGGTAAGTATGGAGAAAGTTTCTGACCTTAGACATCCACATTTGAACATGTTGCCTTTAACTGCTGCAGCCAAGCTGACCCAGTGGGTCAGGATTTGTGCCAGACCTTTTACGTGTAAGAAGAGGATAAATTGCTGTAAACAAAGCCAATCCAAAGCAAAAGGTCACTGCTTTCAACCTGTGTGAGAGAAAGCTTTTGAATTGGAAATGTTAGTGATAGGAGGCAAAGTGGATAAGAACTTGTGATTACAAACCAAATGAGTTGTCCCAGGAGAATGGAAACTGGGAGAGCTGGATGGGCAAGCTCTAATGACATACTCACTCCTCTGGGCCAGTGCAGCACTGCAGGGACCACTGAATTCTGTTGGAAAGCAAGGCAAAGGAGGTGAGAGACACCCTTCTGGCAAGAACAACAGTGGAGGTGATGAGCAAAGCAAGCCATAAGCAAAAAAAAGGAAGAATGAAAGCCCCATCACAGGGCTTGGAGAGGGGACAGGTTCCAACTGAATGGAACAGATTTTGAGGGGCCTGCATGGCTCTGAAAGGATGAGGAAGGGGATAAATTCGTGGTGGAAGTGTGACATCTTCCCAAATCCCATCTGGACAACCAACACTCACAAGGTCATTGACTTTAACACTAGCACAGTTCCACCTTTAGAAAAGGAGTGTGTTCCCTGGGTCTGAGCTTTTTACTCTTTTTACATGCCTGTATTCATGACTTCCCACAGCAAGAGGTACAGCCGTTTAACATAGCATTGGTAGAGGCCAAAATGCTGAATAAAATCTGTCCACTGAACCCAGATCTCCGGTATCTTTTCCAAGCTTGCCTCTATCTTCCTTCAGTAAGGTATGAGGTCATCTGCTCCAGACAAAACATCTGGCTTGGCAGTTTTGCCTCCTGTGGGTACCTATCTCTGTTTGGTGGGAGAAACGTAATGGCCAGGTGATGCGGACAGATCTGGATGGAGCCATGCTTTGTAACTCTGTGTCCATGCAAATTTGTATGTGATGCACATGACATCTGTCCAGAGGCTCTGGGGCAGGGCTTTTAGAGGCCTCTTCCACCATCCCACTCCCCAGGAAATGCAAACCTGGGAATGGCATGGCTCTGAGTTATCACAGAGCCTGGAAATGACAAATTAACATAAGCTGTGAGTTTACATAATTTTCACAGCCATTTATGGCCTTGTCTGAGCTTAAATAAAAGCCATGGTCCCTGGAAAATTTGGGCCTGTCTGTAAGTGAGGCATTCCAGAGAAAACATCACGTGCTCATTTCATGAAGTGAAATAAGATCTTTGTTCTGCATGCTTTCCCCTCCCCCCCTCCCCTTTTTTCTGAATGAGGCAGTTTTGTCCAAGGATTACAAGCCAATGTTCCAATCCCTCACAGACGTTTTCCATTATCAGAGCTGCCTCTTGTCCTTCAAATCATTTTCCACAGGACTCCTGTAACTGGGGCTGGGAAACGAAGCCAAAAACTCAGAAGAAAGGACCCTATTCCAGGCTGCTGACAAGACTGAAAAATGCTGCAGGGTGTTGCTGGGACCACCCAGCCTGAAGCATCCTCATCAGGGGAGCAGCTGAAAAAGATGCTAGTGGTGGGAGGAGGCTCACTGTACTGTACAGGCATTTAAACAGCTTGGTAAATTGACTTTGATGAGGTATAATCACATTGTGTGGAACTGACTGTAGAGACTGGTGGTAGACAAGAGTGACTGATGATTAACTCCACAGCGTACAGCACAAAGGGCCTTTGTGTTGCCCCCCTGAGACTTACTCATATTTTGTAAGCTGCCTCTGTCTAGGAGTCAAATTGCCCCTGCTATAGAAAACTACCAAACAGGGTCAGAGGAAGGGAGGGGAAACCCAAGGGAGGTTTTCTGTTTGCATTCTTCAACCCCCCTGCCCAAAGCATCATCCTTTGTTGGGGGGACCACATGTATCGAGCTGGGCCACCTACTTACTGCACAGAGCCAAGCAGCTTCCTTCCTGCAAACAGAAACCAGCTACTGGAATGGTATCAGGCTCTGCTCTGCAGATCCCTCATTCCATTGAGCTCAGCTGCAGAGGAGGTCACCAAGCTGGAAGGACCCATCTGAAGTACCCACAAAGCCCCTTTCTGCATCCTTGCATAACTTTCCCATTCTGGCCCTTGGAGACTTCTGCTGAAGTTCCTCCAACCATCATGATCTCAATCTGCTTTGAGAAGGAAAATTCCAATTTGTTATTTCATGTTCGCAAGAAAGTTAAGGCGCCACTTGATGAAAACCATCCAGCAATGATATTAGGCTCCCTACATGTCCCCTTCCCTCCAACTCAGCTCTAGGAAGTGAAAGAAAGCTACAGCAGAGATGTGAAACAGGTACTCAGAACCACATCTTACATTGCTGCAGGAAGATTTGCCATGACTCCTCTGTCAGCAACCTAATCAGAAGGAATTCTTCTGCTTCAGGAGCAAGGACTGCCCTAGGACAAGGGAGGTCTGAGCAGCAGTATTGTAGTACCAATGGCTATATTCTGCATTTTATCAGGATGTTCTGGGAAGCAAAACACATAGGCAGGCCTGGCTTCCAGGATCAGAGCTCATGACCTCTACCTTCTGGACCAGACCTTGTTTCAACTGGCTTGATGAGTTTGACTTATTCTCACTTGCAAGCCCCAAGATTTCAGCAAAAGTGTTGGATAATTCCTGGTGTCTCCCTTTTTGCCATCCTAAGCCTAGATGCATGTCTCACCAACTCCATATAAGCTCCAAAAACCTGGGTAGATGGTGGAAGATGGAAAGAAAGTGTTTCCTTGGCAGCTGTTTGCAGAGTTGAACTGACTATCAAAGGGAAGGGGATATGACCTGAGCACCTCTCCCAGGCTGGGACCATGTGTGGGCTTGAGCAGTCCTGCAGAATCACAGAAATGCCAGCCTACAGGGGATCTTGGGGGCTGTGTAGTTCAGCCTCCTACATGAAACAGGGCTATGGCCAACTCTCATCTGATTGGCCGTGCCTCTATCTCACCAAATCTTGAACATCCCTGCAGATGAGGACTCCACCACCTCCCTGGGGACTTGTTACAGTGACACACCACTGTACCAGGAACCTGTAAGTGTTCATCCTCCCTAAACTTACCCTCACCCCTTCTCATGTCCCCAGACATGGGGTTCCTCAACATCTGTATGGGTCTCCATATGTAGGAGATTAGTGGTCTGAAATGGAGCTGTTGACTGCTCTGAGAAATCTCCTGGACCTGGACAGGTCTTGGCCATAGACAACCTGAGTCACTGATGAAGTCACTCTGGCACTACACTCTACTTGACATCAGGAACTAGTTTGAATTCAGGCTATGGCTACAAATTAGGAATTACGATCATTATATAATTTTTATTATTACAAATATTATTATGTCATAAAAATATGTATTAATACACATTAATAGTATAAACTTGCTACAAAACTAAAAATAATATAAAATGCTGCCTGAAAATGCACAACTCCTTTAATTATTTTCCACAAATTCTTCCACTTGCATTTCCTTTGTTAGTAGTGGGTAAACAGGCATTCAACTGCACACAGCCACCTTCTGCTCCTGTTCTCCTGCTCTGATTAGGCATAAGGTTGGTAAAAGGCCTTTTTGTTTTGAGCACAGATACAGCAACAGTAGGAAAACCTGGCAAATTTAGCTGAGATTAATGGTCTAGTGCTTCACCTAGCTAATTCTCTCTCCCCTTTGGGGGTCATACCTCCTTCATTCTTTTCTTGCATATGTTATACTCCAATGGTAAGATAAACAAAATTAAAAACAACTTGGTTACATTGTTTGGTCAGAGCAAAGATCAGATATTTCCCCCAAAGCAATGCTGTCTTCTTCTTGTCTGCCAAGAAATGCTGCAGCTCTCTCAGCTGAGGCGGTACAAGGGCAGGGGGTTCACAGATGATTTTGCTTCTGGGCAGAGACTGAGCTTCTGTAATTCTCAGGCACTCTGGACTACTTGCAGATAGCAAGACAGCAGAGGGCACACTGCAATCACTGCAGGTACGAGGCCTGGGGAGCAACCTGTGCTTACACCACACAGTAAGCACACACAGATGTCTCTGGTGTACCCGTGCAAGGAAAAAGGATAGTGTGTCATCCAGAGGAGACAGAGCCCAGAAAAAGGGTAGGGATGAGAAAGGGAAGTGGGAAACAGTGGTGCCCTAGCTGAGGTGAGAGCACACGGGCTGGCAGAGGCCATGTATGGAGCTCCTGAAGAGCAGCTGGTGTAAGGAGGTCACTTGGGGTCTCACTGCAATGCAAGGCACAATATGAAAGTACTTTTCATGTCCTGCAGGTTCAAAGCATTTCGACTTGGCAAGATTCTCATCTGTCTCATCTTCCAAAACAATAATGTAAAAAAAAACCCCAAAAATCAACAGCAACAACACCAAACCCCCATGCTGTGATATCAGACGGATCACTGCCCAAAACAATAGTGGGGTTCAAACCATTTCTAAGAGGGAGCCTCTGTAAACAGATCACCTGAAGGAGAGGCTGCTGCCTGTATGCTGACAGCACATCCCACTGAGGTTGGTGGGCAGCAGATGGGTGGCTGCTGCCCAGCCACTCCTGGTGACATTGTGACCCCGCCCTAGCTTCCCAGTCTGATTCCTTCATTCCTACCTTGTCCCAGTCCTTCGTGTACCTGGAGCTGTTTTCTCATCCCAGTCCTCTTTGCTCTCCAGTCACTGCCTCCCCCTCTCATAACTGCTCCCGCTTGCTTTCTCTACTTGCCCCACAAAGTACCTATCTGCCTTCATCTTTGAGGCTCAGCCTCCTTTTGCTCCTCACTACCATTCCCCCAAATATCCATCACCTAATCCTAGGCTCTTTCCTCCAGCTCTTTGTCCACCCTTCCCAGTCTCCTTCCTCAGGCTGTCCACAGCCCCTCCAACTTGGCTGCTTCTGGCTGTGTCTCCCCACTCTCTGTCTGATCTCCCGCAGTGCTCCAGATCCTACAGTTCCTGTACTACATATTCCTGGTCATCCTTTGCTACCCGCAGTCACTGCCTTCTCCCTCTTTCAGGTCCTGGAGGCTTGTCCCGTGTGGGACAACCCATTTCCTTCCCATCTGGGCCTCCCCACTCTGCATTGCAGGTAAAGTCTTTCCTTCCCCAAGCTGCTCGGGCAACTGGCAAAGGCATCAGAATAGCACAGAAATAACAGACTTCCTGCCTCCTGTTGGGAAACAAATGGGCAAACACGTCCATCCTGCAAATAAACTCGTGCTGCTGCCCTCACTCAAACCTAGGAAGGTCAAAGCAGCATGGGAGAAGTGTGGGGGCCATCGCAGTGGCTTTCAGCTAATGTGACGACATGGAGATACGGACATCATGCTCCTCCTCAGACACAGCTCCATTTTACCTTCTCATGGTTGATTACCTTTCAAACAAAAGTACTGCTCTGTAGTGGAAATGCCTCCT